>NC_134657.1:9272309-9912309 GCF_030463565.1 Pelecanus crispus | reverse complement strand
TCTGTGTTGGGGGAAAACCACAGTAGGCTGATGAGATTGCTGTTCTTCATTTTGGGTGATGTTGCGTGGAGTGTTGGGAGGGGACGATTAACACTCCATGAGCACCCATGCTAACTGGGCCAGAAAAGCTGTGGGGAAAAGACAGTGGAATTTGAGAGGCGTTTCTGTCCCTTGGCTTGGGGACAGGGGGAGGAACGGCCGCCTGCCTCTTCCTGATGCGCAGTGGCTGTTGCAGGGAGCTGATGCTGGGGGAGGACACGCGCCCGCTGAAGAAGCTGAACAAGAAAGGGAAAAAGCTGAAAGAGGAGAAGCTGGAAAAGCCTCCAGAAACGCCTCTCGTGGATGTGAGTAAGAATGGCGGGGCCAGTGCAATGGTGCGTGAGCCTGGAGGGAGGGAGGTCTGTCTGGCCACCCCATCCTGTTATGTTTTTCTCCTCTAGTCCCTTCCTGTTTTTTTTTCATTCAAAGCTCCGGGGTGGCTTCGCTGCAAGGAGCCTGAGGGCTGGGCTGTGCTGGCGACCATGTCTGCATCTCTTTTGGGGCTGTTTGGTGTCACGAGGCTAAAGAGGGATGTGCTTGGCTGCAGAGAAAGGAGGGGGAGTTGGTTCTCACCGCTTTGTGTTGTGTCCCTCTCTTTTCAGCCTACAGTGAAGTTTGACAAGCAGCCGTGGTACATCGATGCCACGGGAGGCACGCTCCATCCTTACCAGCTGGAAGGGCTAAACTGGCTGAGATTTTCCTGGGCCCAAGGGACGGATACGATCCTGGCTGACGAGATGGGGCTGGGGAAGACTGTGCAGACTATTGTGTTCTTGTATTCCCTGTACAAGGAGGTGAGTGGAGTGGCCAGCAGTCCCCAAGGTGGCCGAGAGCCACTCGGGGCAGGGAGAACAGCTTGGACTTTGTCTCCCCGAGCAGGGCCACTCGAAAGGGCCGTATCTGGTCAGCGCCCCTCTCTCCACCATCATCAACTGGGAGCGCGAGTTTGAGATGTGGGCACCCGACTTCTACGTCGTGACCTACACGGGGGACAAAGAAAGCCGGTCGGTCATCCGGGAAAACGAGTTTTCTTTTGAAGACAACGCCATCCGGAGTGGAAAGAAGGTCTTCCGGATGAAGGTGGGAGCTAAGTCTGTGCCCTACCCAGTACTTTAACCATCAGTAAGAAGGGGAGAGAGCAGAATTTGACCTGGAGAGGGAGGTTGGTTAGGTCCCTGATCAGGTGTTTTCCAAAGAGGGAAGCTGGCACTGTTTTCAAATGCAGGAGATTTGTGATGAGCTTTAAAGATTTCTGCCAGACCCTTTTCTGTTTCTGTAGTCCCCTGCTTGGTTCTAATGTTCAGGTGGGTATAGATTTTCTGCTCATGCCTCGGCCCTGCTGCTGGCGCTGTGCAGTGCAGGCAGCCCCCCTTTTCTCCTTGGGTCACGTACAGCAGCAGCAGCAAAGGTGGAGGCCGTCCCGTTCCCTGCTCTCTTATCCAGGCTTTTCTCTCCCTCTGCTCTTCCAGAAGGAAGCCCAGATCAAGTTCCACGTCCTGCTCACCTCCTACGAGCTGATCACTATTGACCAGGCGGTGCTGGGCTCCATAGAGTGGGCCTGTCTGGTGGTGGATGAGGCGCACAGGCTGAAGAACAACCAGTCCAAAGTAGGTAGCAGACGTTTGTGAGTGATTTGTGTGGTGTGGCCGGTACCGCAAAGATACGACACCCCAGCACTGGCGGTCTGCTGCTCTGTGCTTTCCTCCCTGGGAGCCCAAAGATGTCCTTGCCTTGCACAGGCTCTGCCTGGGGTCTGCATTTCGGTGGATTTGCTCTCTTTAACACCCTCCAGCATTAAAAATCCTGCAGCAGTGGAAGAGGAGGCAGCCTGGCTGCCTGCCTGGCAGCTTGACAGTCCTTTGGTGGGCTGTTGGAAGGGAATCAATCCCTCTCCTTCCTCTCCCCTTTACCTGAGGCTAAATTCAGTCTCCAGCCCCTGGGACCTTCGCACGATCCCTAGCGTGGAGGGAGGCAGGCGGTGTGACCCAGGGATGTTCAGGGTTGCTGCCTGTGCTCGATGGGGATGGCTCTGAGCAGCACATGCAGGCTGCAGTCTGCTCTGCATGCCTGGCGGGGGGAAGAGGTCGCTGCCGAGTCTCTGCGTGTGCAGTCTGCAGAGTCCCAGATGACTGACAGGCTCCTCTGAGCTCTTTTCACCTAACCTCATTCCTTTTTGCAGTTCTTTAGAGTATTAAATAGCTACAAGATTGATTACAAGCTGCTGCTCACCGGGACTCCTCTCCAGAACAACCTGGAAGAGCTCTTCCACCTGCTCAATTTCCTGACTCCCGAGAGGTTTAAGTAAGTTGCGCTAGTTCCCCGCTCTGAGAAGGGAGAGCAGCCCGGACCTGGGCTCTTGCCGGCCAGTGGGGTGGCTCAGCAGAGGTTTTCCATTTTCCCGGGGCCGCTGTCTGGGTGGGGGTGCCTGGATCCGATTACTGCTGTGCCAACGTCACTGATCTGTGCCGGCAGGCAGGTGGCAAAGCGCATCGCCCCCGTGGTTTGTCAGCAGCTGTGCGCATGTTTTACGTAACCCCAAATTTGTTCCCGTGGACTACTACTTTTTGGGTCCTGTGGGTAGCTATGGCCTGGCTATCGGTCAGGAGATTTGTGAGCGAGGAACTGAAACCTGCCTTCTGTTCCCTCTCTCTGAGGAGACAGAGGTACTTTGGGGAGCGCGTTGAGACCTCGTATTAGCGCATTTAGTGCGAACTTCCCCGCAGGCATCAGCACGGCTCCTGTGTCTGGTTTTTGCTCTGCTCGGATGCAGGCATGGCAGCGTTACCTCCTCGTATACCATGAGAGCTCTGCCCTTGTTTTTAAGTCATAAAGAGACAGATAGCTTTGCTCTCACCTGTCCCATTACCGCTCAACACTGTGTGGTTCTGGCTGCTTTCACAGTAACCTGGAGGGGTTCCTGGAGGAGTTTGCAGACATCTCCAAGGAGGACCAGATCAAAAAGCTCCATGATCTGCTGGGTCCCCATATGCTGCGGCGGCTCAAGGCAGATGTATTCAAGAACATGCCAGCCAAGACGGAGCTGATCGTGAGAGTGGAACTGAGCCAGATGCAGAAGTGAGTAATTCCAGCGCCGCTCCCCCGGGGTGGCTGGCTTCCCTCATCTGCAGCACGGCGGGGTGTCAGCGGGGTTCACAGGTCAGAGGCACCCCGCTGTCCTCCGGCCTGCTGCGGGAGGAGACGGAGTGCTTTGTGTCTCACCAGGGAGCGCGTTCAGCCTGGTCAGATCGGGCTCTGTGTGGTCCTGGCTGCTCAGCGGGAAGCATTTGATGTGTGGCAGGCTGTCAGCGTGGCTCTGCTAGTTCTGGGGGGCACAGAGAGAATGCTGAGGCTGAACCCCCTTCTCCTCCTCCCGTTCTCGGCACTGGGGCACCGGCCTGTGCTGCCGGCTTGCCTGGCGTCAGCCTGGAGCATCATGGCTGCCCCGGGGGATGCTTGCTCAGCTCTGTTTGTTTTGGGCTGACTTGCTCAGCTTCAGCGGCACCTTCTGCTGAGACTGGGGGACTTGCAGGGAAGGGCATGTCGCTTCTTCCTGGCATGGTGGGGCGAAGCTCGGTTTACACCCAGCGGCAGGGAGCGTTCCTAGCCACTGTGCCCCTGAGTCCATCCCGCTTACAGGGGCTGTGATGTCCACAGAGCAATCGAATAAACCAGGTCCTGGGCTGAGGGTGCTGAACTGTCGCTTTTAAAAACATCCAAATGTCCCTTTTGAAGTGATGCGAGTGGGGTTTAATTTGCTGCCGTCCTGCTTATGCCAGTCCCACATCTGGCTGAATTAACAAGGGTGTCTGTCCCATCCCCGTTCCTGCAGGAAGTACTACAAGTTCATACTGACGAGGAATTTCGAAGCCCTGAATTCGAAAGGTGGTGGGAACCAGGTCTCGCTGCTCAACATCATGATGGACCTGAAGAAGTGCTGTAATCACCCATACCTCTTTCCCGTGGCGGCGGTGGTACGTCACCTCTATTTGTGCCGGGGAGACATTTCTCAGAATATTGTGTGTAAGCTGTCGGTGGGGGCTGTTCCCGTGATCTTGCTTTGGTTAATGGTGTGGGTTTTCACGCAAGTGGTTTCAGACAAGGATTTTGTCTTTGAAATGTGTGTGAATTGCTCTGTGAAGTTAACGAGGGTTGTCCTCAAAGAGGCTAACCAGGATGCCTTCGCAGGAGGCCCCGGTTCTGCCCAATGGATCCTATGATGGGAACTCTTTGGTCAAATCTTCTGGGAAACTGATGCTGCTCCAAAAGATGCTGAAGAAGTTACGGGATGGCGGTCACAGAGTTCTGATCTTCTCCCAGGTGAGCATAGGGAAGGATTAATAATAAATACGTTTCTAAAGGTTTTCTTTTGTTCTGTATGGGAATTTTGTGCTAGGAACAGATAGAGGTAGGTGGAAGACTTGGTGACAGCTTGTCCCCCAGATAGCGTGGCAGCTGTGGCAGTCACGATGGACAGACTGTGTCCCAGCTCTCTCCCGAGGGACTCCCTGGAATGGTTAAAACCTCTTTTTGTCTATGGATAAAGAGGAGATAAGAGTAATAGTGCTCCCCTTTGGGGAGGGCCATTCAGACATGATTCCCTTGCGCTGGCAAAGCTGCCTCTAGAAGACAAGAGGCCAGTGTTGCTCCTCTGGCAGTTGCCTGTCGGCCGTACTCTGCTGTTGGCGGTACTGCTGCCACCGTGGCCTCTGGGCTGCGGGCACACGTCCGGCCGGGGCACGGCAGGTCCCCGGGGAACGTGGCGGGAGGCGGGGAGCTGGGCCGTGCAGAGCAGCTCATGCCAGGGTCGCCTTGCCCTGCAGATGACGAAGATGCTGGACTTGCTGGAGGACTTCCTGGAGTATGAAGGCTACAAGTACGAGCGGATAGACGGGGGCATCACCGGCGGCCTGCGCCAGGAGGCCATAGACAGGTTTAACGGTACTCGCGTTTCTGCCTTGCCAAGGAGAGGGCACGGGGTGGATTCGCAGCACGCAGCGGGGTCGGCTGGCCATACCCAGGGTTGGCTGGCCGTGGCCCAGAGCCCCCCTTCGCCCGCAGGACAGGTGGCCTGCGGTTGCCTGCGCGTTGGTTGTGCCGTGCTGGCAGATCCAGCTTCCCGAGGCACGGCGCGGGCTGCTCCTACCGCGTCGTTAAGCCCTTGAGTTGTGTCCCGCAGCGAGCCCTGAACGTGCCGATGACAGGCTGCTTAGTTTGAGGGACTCTGGCGTTTCCCTTCAAGGCCTTAGGAGGTGGCAGAGCTTCCCCTTTGGCTCTGGAGCTGCATTTTCTCCAGTAACTGGTTCCCAGGGAACCATGTGTTTTCACTCCTTGCCTTCCCTGCTCATTGCTTGTTGGCTCAGACCGATGGTTCCCGCTGTTTTATACCTAGAGCACAGTACTGCACCTTTCCGCGTAAGCCGTGCTCCTTTCTGTCTCACTGTTTGCCACCTGTGGGTTTGTCTTTCTCAGCTCCTGGCGCTCAGCAGTTCTGCTTTCTCCTCTCTACCCGCGCCGGTGGTCTGGGCATAAACCTTGCTACAGCCGACACAGTCATTATTTATGATTCTGACTGGAATCCCCACAATGACATCCAGGTTTCTGACTTTTCCTTTTCCTTCCCATATAGTAAGTACCTCTGTGGCTCTGCCCTCTGTTTGCACACCCTGCACAGGGAGGTCGGTCTCTTCTCTTGAGAGCTGCCGACCCTTTCTGCGGGATTTATGGGGTGTGTTTCTGTTCAGGAGCCCCCGTCCTGCATCCACCAGCCTTGCCCTGGCCTGTCTGTGGCATGGGAGAGACCTGGCACGTAAAACTGTCTCTCTTCTGCGGGCTACTTGCTTTCTCCTGCTGCTTGTTTGCAACCGGGTGTCCCCTCCTTTTTTGGGGGGCTTCCCCTTGCGTTTCCAAAAGTCCCTAGCTAAGGACTGACCGCCAATGGGAAATGGCAGCTGGAGCAGGCGAGCAGCCAATGCCTCTGAAAGTAATGGAAAAGTGAAGGGAAATGCGTATTCCTCCCACGCTCCCCGGCCGGGAGAAGGTCCTCTCCAAAGCTACGTCCACTGTCGCCCTCCGTTTGCGCTAGCATTTCCTTTCCCTGGGTCCCAGGCAAGAGGAGGTGCTGGTGCAGGGTGATGAAGGAGCAGCGTGGGCCTGGTGAATCTGCAGCTGGAGGGTTCCTAGGGGGAATGAGTCCTCGCTGCCTGCCTTCAGACCCTTCAGTTAGGGGCCTGCTTGGGGAAGCTGGCTTGTCCGCAGTCAGCAGAGGGGGCCAGCACATTCAGGTTGGCTCTGAGGAGCCCCCCTCACTCCACCGCCCCGCAGCAGCCTGAACACTGAATTCAGCCTTGCGCTCGTGGTGCCTTTGTGCACCCCGGAGGAGTGAGAAACTTGGACCCCTTGGCCGGTGCGGCACGGTGCCACCCTTGACAGCTTCGTTCTCTGCCTGCAGGCGTTCAGCAGAGCTCACCGCATTGGGCAGAACAAGAAGGTGATGATCTACCGCTTCGTGACCAGAGCTTCTGTGGAAGAGCGCATCACCCAGGTGGCCAAAAGGAAGATGATGCTCACCCACCTGGTCGTCCGCCCGGGGCTCGGCTCCAAGTCGGGCTCCATGACCAAGCAGGAGCTGGATGACATCCTTAAGTTTGGGACAGAAGAGCTCTTCAAGGATGATGTGGAAGGTGAGGTCAGGAAGGTGCTGGGGATGCTCCGCGCCAGTCGGGGGCCTGTCTGAGCTGCTGGGGCTCATCCTCCTCTTCTTACGCCCGCAGGCATGGTGTCTCAGGGACAGCGGATCGCCATGCCGGATGCTGTCACCCCTTTCTCCGACACGCTGTCAACCAAAGGCGGTGCAGTGACTCCCGGCATGAAAAAGAAGCACGGTGGCACCCCACCAGGTGTGTAGCCCCCCTTGTTGGGGTGACCTGTCCCCCTCCCTGGGCTCTGGGAGTGGGCTGTCTCCAGCATGGTGATTTGTGCTTTCATTCCCCTTGCTTTGCCCTCCAGGTGACAATAAGGACGTGGATGACAGCAGCGTGATCCACTACGACGACGCTGCCATCTCTAAGCTTCTGGACCGAAACCAGGATGCGACTGATGACACGGAGCTGCAGAACATGAACGAGTATCTCAGCTCCTTTAAAGTGGCCCAGTATGTTGTGAGAGAAGAGGATGGTGTGGTAATGTGATTAGTATCATGTCTTACAATCGCACCACTTTGTACGTCCCTCTGTTTGTGTTTCTTCCCCTCCCTTTCCTGTTCTTGCGAGTGTTTCGGTGTGGGGCAGGACTCCTCCCTGCTCTCTATCTCTGACTGCTGTAGATTGTTCCAGACCCGGGGGTCCCGGGGCTGATGGGACTGGCTGCAGGCAGAGGAAGCGCAGTTGCCTTTCTCCTGTGCAGCTCACGGTGCAAGCAGGGTTCTGTCCCTGTTGGCACAGGACCTCATTTCGATCAAAGCATCCGTAGGCACCTCCTTTTGTCTTTCTGAAGGCACTTCCCCTGTGGACTGGGAACAGGCATGGTGCTGCTTATGTACCGCGCCTCTGTTACTCGTTTTCCCAGTAGCTGACTGACTTCCGTCCTCCATCTGTCGATGAAGCCAATAGTAGGCTGCCGTTCTGGGAGGTCTCTGCAGATCTGTAGTTTTTCCCTCGATGTGAGCGTGGGCACTGCAGGGCAGGATGGATAGCAGTGTTTGGAGGAGCTCTTTCTGGGTGTGAGGTTGTCTCAGCCCTTTGACAGCCTTGCACCCAGGTCAGTACATTTGGGCAAAGACTCAGGAGCCAAATTCCAGCCAGTGGCTCGGGGCTCTCTCTCCCTCCCTCCCTTTTTCCCTGGAGTGCCATCAGAGGATAGGCAGTGGGGTGGTGCGGGCAGGTCTGCGGCTGCCCGATCTCAAGCCTCTTGTCTCTTCCGCTGCAGGAGGAGGTGGAACGTGAGATCATCAAGCAAGAGGAGAATGTGGACCCCGACTACTGGGAGAAGCTGCTGCGGCACCACTATGAGCAGCAGCAGGAAGATCTGGCCAGGAACTTGGGGAAAGGGAAGAGGATCCGCAAGCAGGTCAACTACAACGATGCCTCACAGGAGGACCAAGGTACGGCTGCGGCCGCTCGGCTCCTGGCCGGGCTTGGGGTGGGCAGCAGGCCCTGCGGGCTGGCTCTGAAAGCTGCGCCAGCAGCTTCCCCGATGGACATGCTGGCCACGATGTGGTTTGCTTGGCGTTCCTCTGCAGTTTGCTAGACTGCATGGCTCTGTGCTTCCCACATTCCTAAACTTTCCAGGATATAAATTCTTCAAAGATGTTTTCTTTTTATTTTTTGGTCTGTAAAATCTGTTTTTGCCAGAATAATTTAGCAAAAACATGTCTGTGGGGAAAATATTTCAAATTGGGTTTTTTCTGTGTAGGAGAATACTAATTTTGGAAAACCGGAGAATGTGATTTCCTGCTTGTTGTGTCCTCCTCTCTTGTGGCCTGCAGTGGATGCCCGTTGCAGCTGCGGGCAGACTCTCGCCTGTCCTGCATGTCCCTCCTGGGCAGGATCCCGCTGCTCGGGCTCTCTTCTAACCTGGCCTCCCTTGCGGTCTGCAGAGTGGCAGGACGAGCTCTCTGACAACCAGTCGGAGTACTCCATTGGCTCTGAGGACGAGGATGAAGACTTTGAAGAGAGGCCAGAAGGTCAGAGTGAGTTAATGCCTTTGATACTCCACGGGATTTTGCTCTGCGGGAAGCCGCCGGCACTCAGGTGCAGCAGAAACATCGGGGTTGGAGGGACTGGCGTGCTTCTGGGCCTCCGTTTGGGGGGAGGCATCCCCACTGGCCTGCCAGGTGAGGAGATTCCCAGGGCAGGGATGGCAACCGGCTGTTGCCTTCGCTGGCTGCTGCAGGACCTTGCTCTGGTCCTCGTGGTGGAAGGATGGGGACTGCCGGAGGAATAGGTGTGGCAGCCCCTTGCCTGGTAAGGGCAGAAGAGTGCCCCGGCTCGGGGAGGCCAGCGGGATGGGTGGGAGCCTGCAGCCTGGGCTGCTGCTCTGCCTGGGTTTCGCTCCCATTGGGAGGGAGTGCAGGAGGTTTGGGGCACCTGAGCTCTCTGGCTGTGCTGCCTCGCTGCCTGGGCCCATCCATCACTGGGGCTGCTTGACTCTAGGTGGCAGAAGACAATCCCGGAGGCAGCTGAAGAGTGACCGGGACAAGCCTCTCCCTCCTTTGCTGGCACGAGTTGGGGGGAATATCGAGGTGAGTGCCGGCCACAGCCAGAGCACGTCCGATGCAGTTGGGCCAGGGCTGCCCTGGGCTCGCGGGCTGGCCTCCATGCTGAGTCACCAGCACATTACCTGGTCCAGCACGCCTGTAACAGCCGTGAGGCACTGAGATGCCACACGCTTCTGAGGCCGCATTGTGATCCCAGCAACACCTCTGCTCCCTGCAGGTTCTCGGCTTCAACGCCCGCCAGCGCAAGGCTTTCCTGAACGCTATCATGCGCTGGGGCATGCCGCCCCAGGACGCCTTCAACTCTCACTGGCTGGTGCGGGATCTGCGAGGGAAGAGCGAGAAGGAGTTCAGGTACCGGGGGGTCCTGGGCAGGCAGGGCAAGGTCTGTCCGGGGCTCCTTTTGATCGTGGTGAGCACTTAGCTCGCACGTTCAGGACGAACTGATCACCCTGTTGTCTTGCCACGTTACCGTCCCTGGCCGTGCTCCCCAGGGCAAGGCAGAGGCTGTGCTGTGACAAAGCCAGCTGGGCAGCAGTGGCCCGAGTGCCTGCACACCCCCACCAAGGTTTCTTTTTGGGGAGGCACCGCCTGTTTCATTTGAGAGGGCCGCTATCATTCTCTTTATGATGGCTGAATCTTAGCCTGGGTGTGAGACTCTGCCCTTGCCCCCGGGTGGAAGCAGAGGGTGCAGGCCCTTGGCTGAGTGGGGAGTCCGTGGGCCGAGCTGGACCGAGGCCTGGCTTTCCTTCCACAGGGCGTACGTGTCTCTCTTCATGAGACATTTGTGTGAACCTGGGGCAGACGGTGCCGAAACCTTTGCGGATGGTGTTCCCCGGGAAGGGCTGTCGCGGCAGCACGTGCTGACTCGCATAGGAGTCATGTCGCTAGTAAGGAAGAAGGTGGGTGAGTAAAATTTTAAATGTGCCCTTTCAGGTATGTTCTGGAGGCTCGTGTGTTTCATTGGCCGCTGAATGCCTCTTGCCAGGGTTCCCCTGCCGAATCTCACAGGCTTGGTGCACAGCCGTTTCTGACCGGGCTGGAAATGTCTCTGCTGTGTTTGACTTGATGGTGTGCATCTGCCCCAGGTCCAGGAGTTCGAGCACGTCAATGGGAAGTACAGCACCCCAGATCTGATTCTCGAGGGCCCGGAGAGCAAGAAGTGCAGCGAGATTGTGTCTTCAGATCCCAACACCCCTGTTGCAGCCAGCCCAGCACATACGCACACAGGACCTGCGGCCCTTGCAGGTGGGTGCGCCTACAGGCTTCCAGGGGACCGTGGCTTCGGTCTGGCTGGGGAAGGGCGGTGGGCCGAGACACCAGAAGGTCTTGCAGGTGTCTGCCTGCCCTGGCAGCGCGCGCGGCCCTGTTCAATACCTTCCTTGCTTTGCTGTTGCTACAGACAAAACAGAAACGCAACTTGGGTTCCAGGAGGAAAAGGACCAAGTGGAGCAGAAGTCCAGGAAGGCATCCGACAGCCAGGTAGGGTGGCTTCTTTCGGCACCTCCTCCGGGAAGCCTTCTCGTGGCCTGCCCGGAAACTCGGAATGCTCCCCAAGGAAAGGGCAAGGCTGGGCTGATCCGGTGCGGGCACTTTACATCAAGGTGCCTGCGAGCGTGGAGAAGGTGGAAAGCGAAGAGCACCCAGAAAGCTGTGACGGCAAAGAGAAACCGAGGGAAGAGAAGCAAGAGGAGAATGAAAAGGCTGAGCCTTCTCCCGAGCCTCTGGTGAAAGGTGGGTCTCTGGCTTGGATGCATGCGATCCCCATGTGCGGGCTCCCCTCTCGGCCATGGCTGGGACTTCTGTGGGGCTGTGGCACTCGGCAGTGGCAGCGATTTGCGCTGGAGAAGTTCTGCAGCTGAAGTTGTGTGGAGACCAGCTCGAGCGCGCTGGTGCTCCTGACGGGCAGGCTTTCCCTCTGGTGCAAGGCTCCCGCACCTCCATCTTGCTTGGGTTTTCCTCTTCTCCAGATCACAGTGGGAAACCTCAATGTCACAAAATCCTGTAGCAATTCCTGAAAAGAAACTGACGCCTCCAGATTGTACATTATGAGAAGTGCTCATTTTGGGGGGTATTTTCTCTTCCTAGCAGTATATTCCTCCAGACGTCTCAAGGAAGAGGGAAGACGAAATACATTTTCTTGATAAAATGCAAAAGAATGTTCTGTTAGAAGTTTTTCAAACACCTTGGATGTACATGCCATAGAAACACTTTACTCTAAAAGGGAGAGTCTATCCAGACATTAAGTTGTGGTTCCCTGAAGAGCATTTTGCACGCCAAGCTTTTCTCATAGTCCTGTTCCCTTCTGCAGATGAGGGGGTTCAAGAGAAGGAGAAGCCTTTGGAGAAGCTGGAGTTGAACAGCAGCCCAGGGAAAGGGGAGGACAAAGAAGTCAGAGCAGGTGAGGTGCAAGGAGGCTTTGGGGCAAAAAGCGGTGTGAAGGGTCTCCAAAGCAAGGCAGGCGCCTGGCGCAGAGGCAAGGGAGCGTGTCTGCGGGGCGATGGTGAGGAGAGCCGTTGGCACCCGCAGCAGCTGGCGCTTGTCTTCTGGTGGGTGATGCTGAGCGCCACGAGCAGGAACAAGACCCAGTTACGCGGGGCCGTGCCCGTGCTTGCCGTGGAAAGAGCAGCACCGGCCGGAGGAGGCAGATGGTCGGCTGCTGTGGAGCAGCGAGCGGGCTGGTGGCTTTTCCAACCATGGCTTTAGCGAGGAGTTCCTCTGGCAGCTGATGGGGCAAGGATGACACTGGTCGGTCTTTTGGCAGAGTACAGTTAGACAGGCGCTGTTTCTTGTGTTTGCCGAGCAGAGGATGCCAAGGCGGAGGAGAAGGAGCAAAATGAGGCGCAGCAGAACGGTGACAAAGAGGAAGAAGATGATGGAAAGAAGGATGACAGAAACATGAACTTCCGATTCATGTTCAACATTGCTGACGGTGGCTTTACAGGTAAGAGCAAGAGACGAGGCATCGGCCGCTCCCACAGAGCTTCTGCACAGCTCTGAACCCGCGCAAGAAACGCGAACCATGTAAAAAGGCTGCAGGTGGGATGGTGCTTCAGCCTCACAGCAGCGTGTCTCGGTGCTGCGCTGTGCCCGTAGCTGCCCGGGAAATGTCATCGCTTGCCCTGCCTGATGCGCTGTGCCGTGCCTTGTCCCTGGCAGCCCCGCTGCCTGGCCGGGCTGCCTCACTTCTGCTTCCGCAGAGCTGCACACGCTGTGGCAGAACGAGGAAAGGGCTGCCATCTCCTCCGGCAAGATCTACGACATCTGGCACCGCCGGCACGACTACTGGCTGTTGGCAGGAATCGTCACGTACCCTTTGACTCGGTGGGACCGTGCCTCCTGCCGTTGAGTGGCGAGGAGGCGAGCGATGCCTCCGTGGGCACGGGAGCTGGGGCGGCGGCGCGGTGATGAGCAGGCAGGGGGTTCGGCGACGCGCTGTCACTGCGGTGCGGTGGGCATGCTTTCGGCCAGCCGGTTCTTTCCTTGACGCTCCCTCCGCACCAGTCATGGCTACGCCCGCTGGCAGGACATCCAGAACGACCCGCGCTACGTGATTCTGAATGAGCCGTTCAAGTCAGAGATACACAAGGGGAACTACCTCGAGATGAAGAACAAGTTCCTTGCCCGGCGGTTCAAGGCGAGTTGCAGGTCCAGGGCTGGTGAGTCCTTACTGGCGGGGAGGACCCGAGCGGCGCCCCAGAGCCGGCGGGGAGCCCGCCAGCACCTTCTGGGAGTGCAGCAGGGAGCGGCCACGTGCCTTGTGAGGGCCTTGCAGTCGCCAGAGGTGAGCAGGCACCCAGCAGCCGGGGTTGATCCCGAGGAGCTCGCAGGCTCTGCTGTATGGGACTGGGCTGGCTGCCTGATCCCCTCTCTGCGAGCGGGCTGGGCTGGGTGCTCTGCCCGCTCCCGACGCGTGCGATGCCCTGGAAATGCTGCCCACATCCCCTTCTGGGATGCTCAGTGTCTGAAAGGGCCTGCGTTCAGGGTGAGGCAGCGTAAGGGCTAAGCCCGTTCCCCCAGGATCTTTTGGGGGTGAGGCCAGTGGGGTGCGTGGCAGGGCAGAGGCTCTGCCGGCACAAACCACGTGGGCAGCTGGAGCCTGCGGAGCGGTGCTGGTTTATGCTGGTGTGGGATCTGGTCCTGAATCCTTCCCCTCCTGTACCTCACAGTTGCTGGAGCAGGCCCTGGTGATCGAGGAGCAGCTGCGGAGGGCTGCGTACCTCAACATGACCCAAGACCCCAGTCACCCGGCCATGGCATTGAACGCCCGTCTGGCTGAAGTGGAGTGCCTTGCCGAGAGCCACCAGCATCTCTCCAAAGAGTCCCTGGCTGGGAACAAGCCCGCGAACGCCGTCCTGCACAAGGGTGCGTGCTGGCAGAGGAGGGGCGGGAGCCTGCCCCGGGGGGCCAGGAAGGGTTTGCCACCCTGACCATGGGGAAATCCAGCCGGGAGGTTGTCCCCGTCTCGCGTTCCCTGGGCCAGGAGCTGCCTGATCCTCCCTGGCTCGCTTTGCCAGCAAGGGCACCAGAAAGCGGCACGCTGCTGCTGCAGCCAGCGGCGACGGGGGTCCGCAGCGCGCTCTGCCATTGGCTCCCGGCTGCCGGAGCTTGCCGCTCCCCGGGGCTGGGACGTTCCCCCCGGCCTGAGCGCCGCCTCGCTCTGCTTGCAGTGCTGAACCAGCTCGAGGAGTTGCTGAGCGACATGAAGGCCGACGTGACACGCCTGCCCTCCATGCTGTCCCGCATCCCACCCGTGGCCGCCCGGCTGCAGATGTCTGAGCGGAGCATCCTCAGCCGCCTGGCCACGCGTGGGGGGGACCCCGGCGTCCAGCAGGTCAGCGGGGACGGGGACGGAGCCCCTCGCCGGGGCTGGCGGGGGGCAGGGGCAGCAGGGCATCGGGGCAGTGGCTCTTACCCCTCCTTACCTCCCCAGGGCTCCTTTGGCTCCTCCCAGATGTACAACAACAACTTCGGGCCAAATTTCCGCGGTCCCGGGCCGGGCGGTATTGTGAACTACAGTCAGATGCCTCTGGGACCATATGTGACCGGTAGGTCGGGGTTTCGAGCGGACGCTCCCGGGCAGAGAAATTGAGGAGGCAGATTTGCGTGGGCCAGGAGCATCGCCAAAGGACAGCGGGCAAGCAAGGTGTCTCCTCTCTCTCATTGCAGATATTTAGCTGTTCCCACGATTTTCCTCCGCAGCTCCCGTTTCCAGCTGAGGTAAGGCTGTGCTTACCGCGTTCTGTTCACCGGCGTCTTGTGGGAACACGCGTGTGGACATGTGAGGGGGCGGGGGCCATTCGAGGGCTCTGGATGCGGCCTCAGGCTCGAGTGACCGCAGCGGGTACTGGCAGCAGAGGTGGGAGCAGGGGCCAGACCCTTCCCAAAGCCCTCGGTTCGGAAGCCCAAGCTGGCTGCCCCTGCCTGGGGGGGTTGGCACGCTCCCCCTGCCCCTTGTGTGGTGTGGGGAGGGTCTGGAGCCCGGCTGATGGGCAGCTCTCCCCTCTCCTTGCAGCAGCCCCCGGGGGCCGCTCCCCGGCCCCCCAGCCAAAAGCCGCCCTGTCGCTGGAGGAAGGGCAGAGGAAGCGCGGCGGCATCGCCTGCCTGGAAGATGAGCTGCCGCCGGCGCTGCTGGGCTCCCCGCTCCCGCTTCAAGTGTGCTTCGACCGACGCGTCCCCCCCGCCGTCGCCGGAGAGGCTGGGACGGGGGTTTCATTTCCGTGTACATTTTTTGCACTTTCTTATTGAAGACTTGAAGAGTTTGTCTGGGCAAGGTGGGCTAAGCTGAGAAGGGAGGTGGAGTCACGGTGTTTGTGTCTGGTTTTATTGGCACGTGTGGGGTGTGAGGGGAGGCCGGCGGGCGCCCCGCTTCCCGGCTGGCTGCTCCGGGGCCGGGCCGGCTCCCGCTCCCAAGCTTCCCCATAAGGTCCATTTCTACGTCCTCGTGGTGTTTGAGCAAGTGCATGCGTGCTGCCAGCCCTGCCGCCGGAGCCTGCCTGCCCAGCCCCGGCGGCAGCAGCGGCGTGCGCCGGTGCTGCCGCGGGGACCCCCGGTGCTGTCGCGGTGAGGCTGGGGCTCCCGGCGTGCCGGGCTTGGGGCGCGCGGGTGGAGGTGGCGCGGGCGGGAGGGAGGGGACGGCCGGAGCCGGAACGGGGACACCTGCGAGCGCGGTGACACCGACCGCGCTGCAGCGGCAGCCTCTTGCCGGAGGCTGACGGCAGCTGTAAGCAACACCCCCGCATTCACTTCGTACTCTGTGTGTCCCGGTTTCTGTTCTCTGTGGTTTAATAAATCCTTCCGGAAGGATGCAGCGGGAGCCTGGCGGGGTGAGCGGCTGGGGGGGCGAGGGCGGCTGCGCTCCGTGGGACGGGGCGGCCCCAGGGGGTCCCGGCTGCGGGCACGGTCCCTGCACTGTCCCACGCACACACGCGTGCACACGCAGGCACACGCACACCCCGCGCACATGCGCAGGGTCCGGCGGCCACGGAGCTGCCGCCTCCCCAGCCCCGTCTCTCCCGCGCGCTCGTCCGGCACACGCACGCACACCGAGGCAGAAGTGTCTGTGTCTGTAGATCTGTACATACAGATGTGCGTATGCATACAGCTGTCGTTTTTATATGTGCTAACAGACACATGTCCATATATGCATGCCTATCCGCATAATGCACATCTATGTGTATATATCTCTACAGATATATAGATGTGTATATATCTATATGCATAGACACGTGTAGATACACATATAATTGTAATTTTTAGATGTGTGTGTGCATATATAGATTTTTATAAGCATACATAGATATAAGTAGGTATTGATCTATAGGTATAGCTAAAGGTATAGGTATTTAGGTGCAGCTGTGTCTGCGGGTGTGTCGATATGCTCACATCGAACTGTTTTGTACAAGTGTGTGTGTAATGTGTTTGTAACGATTTTAATACGTGTGTGTTCATGTGCTTACCTGCATATATAAGTAAATAGATAGGGGTGTGTGTATATGTAGGCAAGGTATGGGTAGCTAGGCATAGCCGTATATACCTATGTATGGATGTAAAGATACGTATTTACATGGGTGTATAGACACATACATGTATCTGTGTATATACACAGAAATAGGTATTTGTAATTTATGTGTGTATATATACACACATATGTATGTAGATAGAGATATATATCTACATATCTCTATACGGATAGACAGGTATGTAGATCTGTGTGTGTGTATATATACATATACACAGACACACACATGTATTTGTAATTTTTCTATATTTATACATAAGTGTAGATATAAATAGATACAGATAAAAGTGTATAAATATAGCTACACATATATAGTATACATATGTGCGTATACACAGATACACATATATATGTTTGTAATTTTATACATATATATGAGTATACCTGTGTTTATATATCATGCAAACATCTATGTAGTTACATAGATATCCGTAGATATACGTATCTAGATAAAGGTAAGTAGGTATAGATACAGATAAATCAACGTACCTAAGGGGAGGGTGGTATATATGTATGTGTGGGTGCGCGTACACATATGCTCCCTGCCCCGTGTTTATGCACACACGCAACACTCAAGGCAGGGATAGAAGTAGAGCTGTGTCTGCATACATGGTGATAAACACACACACACACACACACGTGTCTATGTGTAGAGCTAAAGTTTTGTGCATGGATTTATATAAATTTGTGATTTTTATATTTATGTGTGTGCATATATAGGGATGTGTGTGCGTGTATGGCTATAGATGGGTATTGGCAAAGAGATGTGCTTCTGCACAGAGAGCGAGCACCCGTAGACATACGTGGAGGTAGCTGTAGCTCTATCTAAATTACCAGTGTGGGTATGTCCATGTAGATCTGTAGGCATACGTGAGATATATAGGTATAGGTATGAGTGTATAGGGGGTTTTATATATAAGTATTGACATAGATATATCTGCATGTATATATACATGTATATGTATATACACACATGTGTATATCTATTTGTAATTTTCATATATGTGTGCATATATATACATACAAATATATGCATACCTGTATCAACCTATTTACATAGATATGTACATAGCCATATATCTACATATACGGATATATACGTATAGCTATATAGATATGTATGTATATACACAAATACACATCTACGTTTGTGTGTTTGTATATGTATTATATGTGTAATTTTTAGAGATGTGTGCATATACGTCTACATACATTGATTGAGGTATGTAAAGAGGTATCGCTACCTGTATAAAGATAGCTGTAACTGTAGGGTTATAGGTAGAGAGATCTGCATCTATACATACAGCTGTCGGGGGGGGGGGTGTGTGTGTGTGTGTACGTATATACGCACTTGTCATCTATATACACGCGTGCACGTGTGTGATTGTAGCTAAAGGTACTTGTAGGTACCGCGGTGTAGCTACACAGCCGCTTGCAGCTGTGCCTATAGGTGCATGCACACCGGCATGTCACGTGTATGTATATCCCTGCGCGTACACGTGCGTGTCTGTGGACGCGCTCACCTGCACGCTCGCGCGTGTACTCGCCTCCCTGGGCTCCCTCGGTGGGCGGCTGCCCCCGGCCCCCACTGCGCTCCCCCCTCCCCACCCCCCACCACCCCCTCGGGAGCGGGTGCTCCCGTGGGACTGCAGCCCCCACGGTGCCGGTGCCGGGTCGGCGGTGCCGGCGCCGCCGCAACGTGGGCAGGGCAGAGGCGAGGGGCCGGGGCGCAGGCTGGGGAACAGCTTCTTGTTGTCGGTCTCGTGGGCGTACAGCACCCGCTCGCGCCCCCGCGCCCGTCCCCGCCGCCTCCAGCAACGCGGGGGGTGGGAGCGACGCATGCAACGGGCCCCCGCGCCGCGCCGCGCCGGCGGTGCCCACGGTGGCTTCGGTTGCGGGCGGGGCAGCCAGGCAGCTCGGGGCTCGCCCTGGCATGCTCCCTGCCGGCGGCCGTCCCTGCGCTCCAGAGCCGCGTTGGGTGGCAGCGGTACGGTGGTCCGGGGCAGCGCGGGCGGGAACACTGGCTCTCGGCGCTCGCGGCGCATCGGGCTCGCAGTGCAAACCACACTCTCCACTTTGCTCCAACAAAGCGTAAGCAAGCGAACGGGCGGCGAGGGCTGTGCGGCGGGCAGCGTGCTCGTGCGCGCGCTTAGGATCTGTAGTCCTTCTTGCTGTAGGGTTTGTTGCCCAGGATGCTATCGATCTCGTGGACGATGGAAGACGACAGCTTCGGAAGGACCTGTGGGGACAGGGAACGCCGTTGGGAGCCAGCATCGTGCCGCTGGCGCATGCGGGAGGATGCAGCCTCTGGCGGCACATGGCCGTGCCGCGCTCACCAGCTCCACCCCGCCACCCTGATGCTATGAGCCCCGGCTTGCCGGCTGAGCGACTCAGTTACGGAAAGCCCGGGTTGGGCTCGTCCGCTGCCTTCCCAGCCCGGCAAAGCCTCATCTCTGCTGCTCGGCTTCGGATCAAGCAAAACCTGTAATTTTTTGTTTCAGGCGAGGTTCGCGACCTCCTTTTCCTCCACGGCGCGTCGCAGCACCACGCACTGCGGTACCGCAGCAGCAAAGCGTGCCCAGGCAGGCGCTGCCCCGTTAACGCCCCGCGAGCAGGGTCTGCTCACTTCCCCGCGGCGAAGCCTCCCCCGGAGCGCGCTGCTGGCGCGGCGGGGAGCGCTGACCTGTATTGCTCCTATGTTCTCCATCAGCTGGTCGGCGTTGGAGGCACCCAGCAAGACGGAGCTGACGCCCTCGTTGCGCAGGCACCAGGCTGGGGCAGAAGGGAGAGCAGAGGCTGAGCACGGCCTGGCCGCCCCTGGCGTCCCCCTCTGGCCCCCCCAGGCACCCCCCTCCAGCCCCCCTCCGCCCCCCGGTACCCTTACCGATGGCGAGCTGCGGCAGGGTGCAGCCCAGGCGCTCGGCGATGGCCTGCAGCTCCTTCAGCTTCGCCTGCTGCCGCCGGCCCTCCTCGCTCAGGATCTTGTCCTTCAGCCACTGGTATCCCTGGGGGGCGGGAGGGGGCTCAGAGCTGGTGTCACGGGGGGGTCGGGGCGTACCGGGACCTGGTGCAGGCAGGGCATCCCCAAACTCCCCAGGTCGTGGCTCTGGGACCTCCTGCTCCCACAGGGACCTTGTTGCCGCCCCTGGCCCCGCTCCCCTGGCTCTGCCCATCCTGCTGTAACCCCCTGCCGGGCGGGCTCACCTTCAGTGAGGCGCGGGAGTAGGGGGGGATCCCCCCGTCGTACTTCCCCGAGACGATGCCGCAGGCCAGCGGGGACCAGGTCATGGCTCCGACGCCTGCGGGCAGAGCAGAGCAGGGGGGTGACGCTGCCGCTCCCCCGGGTGCCGTGGCACAGGGGCTGGCCAGCGCCAGGGACACGCACCGCGGCAGAGCCGGGCTTTGGGGAGCGCTGGGCGAGGCGGGGCTGGGGTGGGACCCCCGCCACCGTACCTATCTTGTGGAAGAGCTCGGGAAGCTGCACCTCCACCTTCTCCCGCTGGAACATGTGGTACTCAGCCTGCTCGCAGATTGGCGGGATCAGGTTGAACTGCCGGGCCACCGAGTACGCCTCCTGCCAAAGAGCCGGGACCCTCAGCGCCCCGCCGCACCCCCCGAGCCCCCCGAGAGCTGCCCTGACAGCTAATTAAGGCTCAAGCGCATCTGCACACGCTTGGCTCCCGACAGCTGCTGTCTAATTAAATCAGGGTCACTGGCAGCACCGGGGCTGCTCTGCCGTGGCCGTCCCCAGGCGCCTACCATAATCTCCATGGAGCTCCAGCGCGAGGTCCCCCAGTACATGGCCATCCCCTGGTTGATGACGTGGGTCATGGCTCGCACCGTCTCTGCCAGGAGGGAAGGGGAGAGCGGCAGGTGGGGGTTAGCGGGGTGCTGCGCCGGCAGGAGGGGGCTTGCACCGTGCCAAAGGCTGGCGAGCGTCCCGCTCCCCAACGCCGAGGTGGGAGCTGGGTTGCGTCTGGAGGATGCTTTTGGAGAAGGAGCAGGACAGGGACCAAGGGAGCAGCCGCTCGGGACGTGCCAGGGACCACGGCCGACCCTGACATGCTGTCGGTGATGCCGGGGCTCTCCCGGCACAGAGAGCAGCCGCTCGGCTCCTGGCACCGGCCCCACGCCCCGCAGGGTACCAGTGCTGGCACTGTGCTTGGCACCGCTGCAGGCGGAGACCCAAAGCATTGCCCGTGCACCAAGACCTAGGAGAGGGAGGGAACCCCACACCCTGTGCCAGGGGGTTCTCGGCAGGCAGCCGGCCCTGAGCCATGCGGGCTGGGGCCAAGCCAAGGCGCGCTCCTGCAGCCAAAGGCGGGCAGTGGGGAGAGCAATGGGCACGAGGCTTGCCTGGCCGGCACCAGAGCGCGCGTCCTGGCACACTCGCAGCTGCCCCGGCGAGGAGGGGCCCTGCCATGGTCCCTGGCGCGGGGTGGCAAGGTCCCCGAGGAGGCTGGGGAGCCTCTTCGCTTTTTTCCCCTTTAGCTGCGCGATGGTCTGCAGGGGCGGGGGGTGTTTTTGTTGTGCTGCTGCTGCCTGTATATTTTATGGCGGGGTTTGCTCGGGGTGGGGGGGACAGGGATGGAAATCTTGGAGGAGCCGGGGTTCTGCCCCGGGAAATGCCGCTGGGATGCAGGCGGTGGCCAGCGGGCAGAGTGCGGGCAGGGAGTACCTTCTACGATGAAAGTCCTGGACTTGGAGGAACTAAATGGGTGCCCTGGTGATAAGAGAGAGATTGAGAGAGAGCGGAGTTGGCCGCTGCTGGCGGAGCGGAGCGAGCAGCTCACCGGGACGGGGGCGACGACCCGCCACTGCGCCACCAACCCGGCCCCGCCACTGCTCAAGTGGGGTCCCGGCGGCAGAGGCTTAACCGTGGCATGGGCTGACCGTGGCGGCAGAGGGGCGGTTTCTGCTTGGGAGGGGAGAACGCCCTTGAAATAAAAGGCTGGCACAAACCAACCGCGACGGCAACAAAAGGCGGCAGGGAGGAGCACGGCACCGCGGCATGGCACCCACCTTCCATCGGTGTGTTGGGGTCGGGCCGGTTGGCGAACACCACGTCCACGTACTCCAGCTGCAGCCGCTCCAGCGACGCCTTCAGACCTGCCACACCGACAGGACTGTCGGGCTCTGTGCCGCCAGCTGGTGAGGCAGCCGGCGCAGGCACAGCCTGGCGCCGAGGCCAGCAGCGCCCGGCAAGCATCCCTACCTTCTATGATGTGCTTTCGGGACAGGCCCCTCTCCGTCTCGGCCCTGGAAAAGGAAAGGTGGGTGAGAGCCCGGCACGCTCCGGCTGCTGTGCCGCGAGGCGTGTGTGCTACCTACTTTCCTCCCCAGAAGATTTTGGTGGTGATGACCAGGCTGGACCGTCTGCAGGGAGAGAGAGAGAGTCACCGGTGGGGGCACCCGCAAAGCCCTGCGCGCCCTGCCTGCTCCCTGCCCGCTCCCTGCCCACGTGCATCCACGCCCAGGGCTGCTCCGCCAGCTTTCCCAGCCCAGCAGCACCGCAGCAAGGGCTTTGCCACGCAGGAATGAAGCCTGGCTTACCTCCACCCTTTCTTCTTGATGATGTTCCCCAGCACGACCTCGGCCCTGCGAGGGAAGGAGACGTCAGCTGCGGACACCCCGGCTGCTGCGGCCATGGGAGCAGTGGCAGCTGGCAGGGACAGCCTGGCAGACTGAGGCAAACGCGGTGCCCACGGGGACGCGCTTTCCCCATCCGGCTGCAGTGCCGAGCTGCTCCCCGACACGCGAGCTTGCTATTTTTAAGTGGGCACATGGGCACGCTGCGATGCCTCTGGGCCACTGTGCCCCAGGCACAGCCGCTGCTCGTCGTGCCGGGGAGGGTGCACGGGTGCAGGCAGCCACAGGCAGCGTGGGACTGCACGAGCCATCGCCCCGCCGCAAGCAAGCGCTTGTGGCCCCATCCTGGCACCCGGTCTGCAGCCGGCAAACCCGGGAGACTCCCAGCACTGCCGCAGTTCGGAGATGCCGGAGGCCGGGGCGCAGCGTGAGGCCCCTTGTGCTGCTGCCGAAGTGGGGTACCTACTTGCCGGCGGCGTAGACTTCTGCCGTGTCGAAGAGATTAATGCCATTGTCGTAGGCTAAAGTCATCAGCTGCTCCGCCATCTGCAAGGGGAGAGCGGGGAGGGTCGGCGAAGGGGGTGGCTGAGAGCCAGAGCGCAGAGGCCGGCACCCGTGGCTGCGCCGGCCCCATCCGTTTGCCGCTTCGCTCGGGTAAGTCTGGGGAGGGCCGGGGCGCGATCCTTACCTCGTCTGTGATTTGCCCTCCGAAAGTCACCCATGTCCCTGCGGAGGAGAGAGGGTGCACGCATGGTGAATGCGGTGAGTGTGGTGAGCGTGGTGAGCATTGAACGCCGCCGCCCCAAGCCCCCGGCCACCCACCCCGGCTCCCCTGGCACAGCCCCGGCACGTGGCGGCCACGGTTGGCCCCGTTGCATGCAGCGCGGTGCTCCCAGCACAGCCTGGTCACTTCCTATCACGTCAAAGGAGAAAAAGGGAAAATAATTTGACAACTTCTGGGCCGCATCTCAATACCGCCGCCGGGCTGGAGGAAAACCCTTTCCTTCCCTTCGCAGAGCACGGCTGGAGCAGGCGAGTGCCGCCCTCGCCGGGGAGCGCCGGCAGCAGCCATGGGATGGAGGAGCCGCCGAGGGGCCGCCGCAAACCCCGGCACTTACCCAGGCCCAGGCAGGACACGCGCAGCCCAGACTTCCCGAGGTTCCTGGAAGACAGAGACCCGTTAGGAAAGCTGCCAGAGCACCCCAAAATGCGTCTCATGCATCTGCATGCCAGTGAGTCGTGGTCCCCGGTGCCGGTCCGCGTCCCCGTCCCCGGTCCCCATCCCCATCCCCGCCTGGGACAGTCCCGCAGCAAGGGTCCCCCCGCGACTGATTAAAGAGCCATCCCAAGCCGGGCATGCTCTGGCTCGGCGGTGCCACGGCCAGCACCGGCGCAGCGATGCTGTTTCCCCGTACGCAAAATAATTGCTGTGCCTGGCAGGGCCATCGAGAGCGGCAGCGGGCGGTGAGCTGGTTAAAACGGCTCTGGTGACGAGGCCGGGGTGTTTGGCACCTCCGGTGCAGGGGGACGGGGCAGGAGTGGGGGGAGATGGCACGCCGGTGGTCAGGCCTGGAGCGTCCCACACGGGGCACGAGCTGTGCCCGTTCTCTGCGGTGCGGCACAGAGAGGGTGCTCAGGAGCGGAGCAGTGTTCCGGTGAAACGGAGCACCCCTGAAAATTTGGCCTGCACAAGGAGCCAGAGAACAGCTTTGGGGAAGGGGGCCGGGCTGGCAGACGCCTTCGCTGCGGTGATGGAGAGCCAGTTTCTCGTTAAAAATGACAAAGGCTCAAGCGACGAGCGTTAAAATAAATAAAGTGTAGGTGAGCCGCGGCAGCTCGCCCGCGCGGGTGTCGCGTAGCAACCGGGAGGCACCGCCACCGCCGGCGTCGCTGGCATGGGCACGGGGACGGGGAGCCGGGCAGGGAGCAGCCGCGGTCCAAGAGTGGCGGCGGTGAATCACGGGCTGAGCCCAGTCGGGGCATCTTCCTTCCGCACCGCCACGTTATTGCCCAACATCTGGAGGCGCGGGTGCTCCCCCCCCAGTGCCGCGTTATTTTTAGAGCGTTCCATGGCGGGGAGAGGCCGTGGCCGTGGGGCGGCCGCAGCTCAAGGCCCGTGATGGGGGGTTATGGCAGGGAGGGGATGGCGCCAGCCCTGTCCCAGCCATTCCAGGCTGCAGGGGTTTCACCGGGGTCCTCATGGGTGGGTGGGCGCCAGCAGCGCATCACCGCTCCCGGCTTTCTTGCCCAAAAGCATCTTGCCCGGTCGCCCAACGGAGTCGCTGGCCGATAATGGGGGAGGCCAAGCCACCCGCTGCCTCTGCGGGAAGCAGCATCCCGCCGCGCTGTGCCGCAGCCTTCCCGTCCCCTCTGCTTGCACGGAGCATCGCCCCGTGCCACCGTCCCCCCAGCAGCTGCCAGCGGGGACCCCTGAGCCGGTCACCCAGCGCCTGGGAGAGGGTGGCCCCGGCGCCCTCCTCCTCCGGACACGGACGTGACCGCGGGGCGCGTGTGGTAAGCATGGAGGGTGCCGCTGCGCATGGCCCCAGTGCCGCCACCGCAAGGGTTCGGTGTTGGAGAGCCGGGGGGCCACCCCGGCCCCCTCCCCAGCGCCCGGGCGAGGGGACTTGGCTGGTTTGGACAACGGTGGTGGGTGCCGGCTGGTCTCATCCCCACGCTCGGCCGGCCTGATGGGCTTCGCAGCCCCGTGCCGGTCTCATCTGGGCTGCGGCGAGGGCACGCAGCGGCTGCAGCTGGAGCGTGGCGTGTGTGCCCCCCGGGGGGAAGCCCCCAGCCCCCAGCGCTCGGCTCCAGTGCCAGGGCTGCGGAGCACGTTAACCCAGCGGGTGCCGGCCGGGGGGGCACAAGGTGCACATGCTGCCCTTCGTTTCCAAACCCACCGCGGGCAGCCGAGGGCCGAATCCTGGCTTGCAGCTCCCTGCACACTTTGCGGGGCAGTGAGTCTCCGGCAACTCCGTAAGGATGCCATGGCAGCCCGCAGATTAACACGCGCCGCGACTCTCAGACCCCCTGGCTCGGCAGCCTGCCCGGCTCAGCAGATGCTGGGAATCCTACTAATCCTACCCCAAATTTTAGGGTCCTTTTCCCCCCCTCCCCGATCCTGCTGGTTTTACGCAAAGCCAGATCAAATCTGCACCGAGAGGGGACAGGAGCAAACGGTGAGGAAGGCAACGGAGGTGCACGGTCAGCACTTTTAGCACTGAGAAACCTACGGAGCGGGACGCGAGCCAGGGATTAGGGAAGTGCAGCACACCCGGCCCCCCCCAGACCCCCCCGCCGCCCCCTAAATCTTGGCGAGGAACGGAGAAAGCAGCCGAGCAGGCAGTGAATCCGCCTGCCCGAGCAGTGCGCCCGTCTCCTACCGGTATTTCATCCCCGGCTGCTTGACGCTGGACTCGCTGGAGGAGGGGACGTTCTGCACCGAGAGCTGCCCCAGGCTGCGGGCCACCATGGCCACCGCCCGGAACTTGCCGCGGGTGCCGAGGCTGGGGCTGCCGGCATTCTGCCGGTTCAGCCGGTCCTCCGCGCTCCGGCTCTTGATGCTGTGCTCGGAGCACACAAAGGAGACCTGCATGCTGCTCCGGCGGGCAGCCGTGCCAGCTGCCTAAATTTAGCCGGCGCCCCGGGCGAGGCGGGGAGCTCCTCCCGCGCGCCCACGCGCCGCTGCTCCGCCAACGTGACGGCGGGGGGCTGCGAGGCAGCGGGCGCGGAGCTGGCTCCCATCAGCCCTCCTGCCCTCAATATTTGATGAGCTCAGGAAGCGAGCAAGCGGCGGGGGGCACGGAGGGGAGCGCCGCAGCGGGTGTCCCCCAAAGAGACCCCCCAGCACCCTGCCGGGCATCCCCCACGGGCAACGCTTCCAGCCCAGCCCCGGCTCGGGGTGCAGCGGGGGGCGAAGGGGCCTCTTGCCTCCCTTGGGCCATGCCGCGGCAGCGCAGCATCCCTCCTCTCAGTCCGAAACAAAATCTCCCGGCAGGAGCGCGTGCACGTCGCCAAATACACGATTCTGGGGCGAGCGCGCAGGCGGTGGCGATGCCGCCGGCTCTCCTGGGGGCACAGCCGGGCGGTTTGCCCAAGCCGGACTGGTTGCCCCCCTCGGGGCCGTGGCCCCAGTGGCGCACCCCCCAAATTTTGCCCAGCACGAGCTAAGTGGATTGAGGCAAAACGCAGCCCGGCATCTCCTGACGAAGGAGGGATGTGAGCCGGCCGTGCTACAGCACCGTTTCGTGCCCGGGGACACGTGCTGGCTGCCTGCACCGGCCGTGGCCCCCGGGGAAGGAGCAAGGAGCAGGGCCAGGGCTTGCCTTGCGGGGGAAATTACGCATGTTCGGCCCCGAACTAATGAGAAATCTTGTAATCTCCTCCGCCTCCCCCTGCCGCAAAGCTTCTTAACCCAGTAATCCTGCCGGCGCCGGCTCTGCTCCCGGGGTGAGGGGACCCGGCAGCAATTGGCAGCTCCTGGAGGAGGAGAAACCCCTGAGATTTTGGGGGCAGCAGGCACATGCCCGCAGAGCATCGCTGGGGGTGCCCGCACCAGCCTCTCTCCATCAATAAATAACCGCCCCATGAATATTAGATGGGCTCTCGCCACCGTGTAAATGTTACCTCTGTTATTGTGAGCAGAGGGGAACCTGACCCACGGCGCGGCACAGCATGGCACGGCGCGGCTGGAGCCGGCAGAGCTGCCGGTCCCTGGGGGCTTCGCTGCAGCAGGGGGGTGAGGAGCACCCCTGCGTCGGCACAGGGGGGAACAGCCACTGTCCCCAGCCCCGGTGCCCCTGGCCCAAACCCAGCTGGGGTACTGGGGGTGCGCAGCCCACCGGCCGACGGCTCCGGCTGCCCGGTGTGTCCTCCCTGGCACGGGCGGGTAATGAGAAGGACAAAAGTCGGCTGA
Source organism: Pelecanus crispus (assembly GCF_030463565.1). Classification (NCBI taxonomy): domain Eukaryota; kingdom Metazoa; phylum Chordata; class Aves; order Pelecaniformes; family Pelecanidae; genus Pelecanus; species Pelecanus crispus. The sequence continues at coordinate 9,885,534 of NC_134657.1, read as the reverse complement.
AATCCTGAGATGCCCCACGCCGTGCCTGGGACCCACATGTAAAATTAATGGCGCACCAGCTCTGCAATAACTGCTCGTTGGATCGAGCACCTCGGCAGCCGTTCGCTCCAACCGCCCGATCTTTACAAGCACGGAGTGTGTTTGCAACTTCCCAACGGCAAAAGGGAAATCAAGTGAGAAGATCAAAGATCATCGAGCAAGCAAGAGGCAACAGCGCTGACCTGCTGCAGCCTCTCCCGCGCACGCCACGCGAGATCGCCTTTTGTGCCACGGGTGCCGGCTCCTCCCGACCTCGGTGCCGCACAGGGAAACCGGTGAAATCCTGCAGGCCAGGCTTTTCCCCGATGAAGTGTAAAACCAGCACTAAGCAGCATCCCCTGCTCTGTCCCCACATCTCGGGCCTGGCGTGCTCGCCCCTCACCGCGTTCGCTGCCCCGGCCAGCGCCGGTGCTGCCTTACCTGTACTTCATACCGGTGACGCGGGCGGTGCCGTCGGCCAGGGAGAGCCCGTGCATCCGCAGGAACTCCTCCAGCGTCTTCGCCCGCACGGCCGCCCGCACGTCCCGCAGCCGCCGCAGCTCCAGCCCATCCGCCGGCCGGGGGGCTGGTGGCAGCCCCCACTCGGGGAGGTGCCGGCTGGCCACGCTGCGCAGGCTCTCGCTGTATGTCATGGAAAGCATCCTGCCGCCCGAGCGCGGGCTCTGCGGGCCAGCCCCACTGCCAACCGCTCAGCGATGCTACGGAGAGAGCTGGGAAAACACCCCGCTGCCACGCCGGGCTCCGCCGACGCTCGGGGCAGAGCCCTGCCTGCGCCGCAATGCCGGAGTGGTGGCACCCACCCTTGCAAGGACCTGTGGCAGGTCTGCGGCGTGGGGAGGGGAGAGCAGGGACCTTGGCAAAGCCAGTTGCTTCAGCGGAGTAAAGTCGTGGTGGTGGAAGCCGAAGAGCAAAGGGAAGGGTGAGAGCGGCAGCGTGGCAGGGAAGGGACGTGGTGCTGGCGGCGATGGGCAGCTGGGGCTGCAGCGGGTGCCCGCCACGGCCGCCCTGAGCCCGGCGAGCTGCTGCAGCCCGGCACGTGCCCCGGCTGTGCTGCCTCCCGGCTCGCACCAGTCGGGCTGCTGCTGGTTTGATCCCTGCGAGGGACGCGGTGGGCCCCAGGAGCCGGCTAGGGCGGGGCAAGCGGTGGCACAAGCGCCGCTGGTGAGAATCCGGCACCGCATGCCGGTGGGCGGGAGAGGCCGGGATGGGAAAGGCGGCCCCGTAGAGCTCCCTGGGGAGGGTGGGCATCCGCAGAGAGGCCGTGGGCACCAAGTGCTTGCCGATAGCTGCCATGCCTGCGGCAGGCTGCCGCAACCCGCGCCGCCAGCCAACACCTTCCCCGCAGCCACGGCAGCGACCTCCCAGTCGGTGCGGGCTGCCGAAAATAGCCTGCCGCAGAGCGGGCTCCTCACACGCCGGAGGTGCTTGCCGCCTCTACAGCTGGGATCTCGCCAGTGGTGGCACCGGCATCGATTTCCCTGCCGCTCTCTGCAGTGTCCCTCGCACTTAGTGTCTGAAAGGAGCGGGGACCAGGGCCAAAACCACGGTGCTGGTGCCAAAGTGGCTGCTGGGAGCCGGGAGCGCACCGTGCCGGAGCTGTGCCGGCATCAGGTTCCGGCTGGGCTCCCACTGGTGGTTTTTTTTCTTTCCCTGCGAAGCTCAAATTTATGGTAGCAGGAGCCAAAAGCCAAGCGCACTTTCCCATTCAGGTGTGACCTCAAGAAAAAAGAAGAAAACCCAGAAGATACGGAGCATCAGCTGGCAAGGGGTGACCGAAACCCCAGGGGCTCCGGCGATACCCAGCGCCGCCAGAGACCCTCCTGCACTCCTCCAGCTCCGCGGCAAGGGCTTGGGAACGCAGGGAGATGTGGAAAGGGGACCCCTCTCCTGCGGCAAAGCCAAACTGAACCCTGGCCACCAGCCTCCTCTTCCTGCCGTGCCGTGAAGCCAGAGTCCAGAGCTGGCACCGGTGGCACCAGCCCTTCTCCGTGGCTGGCGGTTTTAATTAGGGCAATGCTGGTGGCTCCTGCTGGGCACGGGTGCAGCACCCAGCCCCGGGGGGAGCCCCTTGCCCCCAGTGGGACCCCCTTGCCCAACAGCAGCTGGGAAAAGTCCGAGCCAGCTGCACCGCTGCTCTATAGCTGCACTGCACTGCAACAAAATCACTGCAGCAAGCGGAGCCGGGGGGTTTGGTCTGGGCCGCTTTGAGGAACAGGGTGGGAATCCACCATCCGCCTCATTTCGACACCTCCCTGATTTTTGGCTGAGCAACGTTACCGGCCGGTGGAGAGTGCGCAGAGGCAGTGGCTTCACCCACAGGCCGTTCGTTAGCAGAAATCCTGACGCTGCCTGAGACGAGAAGCAGCGGGGCTGCAGGAGCTGCCCAAGCCCAAGCAGTGCCGTGCCCAAGCGGGAGAGGCTGTTTTGCGGGGAAGGAGCGGGGATGGGGACAGGACACAGGCTCTGCGGGATAACGGGACCGTCAGCGCGCATCAGGGGCACAACAAGTGGGTGACGGCCGGGTGCGCAGGGTAGCTGCTCGGAAAGGCGCCTGTCCAGCCTGGCTTGCCAAGCTGGGAACTTGGCAAACAACAGCCTGCCTAAAACCAAAAAGACCCCAAATGACCCCCCCGCCCAAGCCACCAAATCCTGATTCCGCCGCGCAGCAAATCCTCCCTGCTGCCCGCAGCAGGCTGCGCCCATCCCAGCTCGCCGCCCGCGCTGCCGGCTCCGACTCACCCGCGCACCGGGGATGCTGCTCGTCAACGGCAAAGCTCTGGGTGGCCGGGCTGCCCTGGGGCAGCTATAAGAGATGTGCGGCTGCCGGGTTATTTTGCATTAGGGGAGTGTCGGCGCTTGGCATCCAAAGCAATTGGCGGCTGCGACGGGTCCCCCCAGAGCCCAGCTTTCTTGCCGCGCTCCATTAGCCCTGTTAGGGGATTTTCTTCCTTGCGAAGGGGAGCTAAATTATTCATGGCCGCTTTGCTAAAAGCCCAAGGATGTGCCGCCACTTTATCAACGCTGGCATCGCTGCCTCCGCCCGCAGCCGGGCCTCGCCCTGCAGCGAAAGGACCCGTGCCATCAACAAGTCCCGCGCCATCAGCACGCGGGGCGGTGGGGACAGCCGGGGGCACTGGGGGCCACTGGGGAGCGGAGCCAGTCCCCCGCGGTGGACACAGCCCTCCTGCTGTCCGCATGGCGGCAGGGTCGGAGCTGGGCTGCGGCAGGACCAAAACACGGGCTCCTCCGGACAGGAGCCCCGAAACGGGGCTGGGTGACAGACACCGGTGGCAGCTGCCTGCAGGCAGCCTATGGGCAAGCCGGCTCCTGCCTGTCGGCCTCGGGAGCCTTTCACAGCAGATGTGTCCAGCGGTTCAGGCGCGCGGCTGCACCTGGCCACTTTGGCAGCCAAAACCCACCTGCGGCTCGGGCTCGGCAGTGCCGGTGGCGGCACATCGCCGGGACAGGCACGCTCGCAGTGCCACCGAGCCACCCCGGTGCCGGGCAGCGTCTCCTCCTCCCGCCATGCGCGGGGATGGAGCAGGGAGGCCCCAGCTCCCCGGGGGGGCAGCCCCCCCGTCCCCATCCCACCACACCCTGGTCCAGCGCCGCTGGGCTGCTGCGGCCCCGGGAGCAGCAAAGTGGCTGCTGGCACGGTGTGCGGGGAAAAGTGCCGCCTTCGCTTCAGACGGTAAAAGGGTGGTGGTGGGGAGTGTTGCCTTCTGTACCACTTAACGATGCTTCTCTTAATGGAAGGAGCAGCGGAGCGGCTGGCCGCGTTCCTGGAGCCGCCCTTGGGAAAAGCCAGCGGGCTCTTCCTGGCGCAGCGCCAGTGCGGGATGCTCGCCCCAAGCCCCGCAGCAGCCCTCCGGCCACGCTCCGGCCACGCTCGGCTGCTTGGGGAGCGCGGCGACGACGGCCCCCCTCCACCCAGCCACACGCGTGGGGTCCCCACGTCACGCTGCCAAACCCACGAGCGGGCGAAGACGCGGTGACGCGCCGGGCGTGGGCAGGGACCACCGGGGCTTCGGCCGTGTCTGTTTGCCGGGTGGGATTTTGGGGAGGGGAATGGCTGGGTTACCTGTAGAACTGGAGCTGGCGCTTGGGGCTCCCATACCTCGCGCTTCCGACAGCAAAGGGGAGAAAGAAGAAAGATGCCACAAACCCCATTAGAAAGGTGGAGCGGGATCAAGCGGCAGAGCCGGCGGCCGCGGGAAGGGTCGGTGGTGCCCACCCATGCTGCATCACGGGGGGCCCGTGCGGCAGGCACTGGCAATCTCCCCGAAAGCACCCACTCTTCCCGTAACAGGCATCAGCGCCCAAAACCGCTGCTGCTGCCACGTGGGTTTTTGCAGTCCTGAAAGTTTTTGCACGAAGCGTGCCGCGGCTGTTTTCGGTGCCGAGGCCCCGGGTTTCAAGCCCTGCAGAGCCCCCCCAGTGCTGCCCCACACCCTTACCTGTAAATCATCCCTGGGGAGCCCGTCTGCCGCAGCGAGAGTCGCGCCGGGGAGTCAGTGGTGGATTCGGGATACATGGAGCCAGCCTGGGCTCCCCGGAGCCGCTCACCGCCTCACCCCTGGCACAGGGGAAGAGAAAAAGAGGAAGAAATGGGCGTTTTCGGGGCGCGCGCATGACGGTGCTTCCTGTTGCAGAAGCTCGCGAGCCGGATGGGCACACGGCACAGGCAGTGGCACGGGCAGTGGCAGGCAGGGCACGGCAGCCCTGCCAGCCCCAGACCCCAGGGCCCCCAACCTGACCCGCCGCGGACCCCAAAGCCGTCCTGCCCCTGCCCTGTGCTGCCGACTCCCCAGCTCGGTTGATCTCCCCAAACTTCTGGGGCTCCCAGGGAAGGCAGAGCGGGGCTGCTCGCTGCCTGCACTGCTGCCCGCACCGCTGCCCGCGGGAGGCAAGCAGGGCATGCCACGGGGCGACCCGGCTGCGGCAGCGAGGCACCGACCCGTGCCGTGGAGGTCTTACGACATACCAGGAAACGGTGAATAAACGCGGGCTTGAAAAATTAAACATTTTGCTGGTGTTTAACACTAAAGCAGCCCCCAGAGGGTCCCCCTGCAAGGGGCAAGCCAAGGAAAGGAAAACAGCTCGGCTTTTCCTGCAGCCCACACGTGACTGCGTGAGCAGGGGGGCAGGAGCTCCGAGGGAAAGGGGGGCTCGCCCCCGGGCACCCCCAACCCTCCCTGTCCCTGTCCCCATGCCAGGGGGCAGCCGGCGTGACTCCCTAGGGAGCGGTGCTCCTGCTCCCACTCCCCATCCCGCAACACCATCAGCAGTTTACAGAAAACCACGCCTCTTCCCTACAAAACTGGGGCTAATGTTTAAACTTAACCCATCTTTCTTTAGGCCCATGAAATGCCACCTCTACACCGCAGGTCACGAGCTGCTCTTTCCCCCGGATGGGGACTGAGAGATCCTGGGGCTCCTTCCCCGGCTGCCCTGGGCACAGCAGGAGCGTGGCCTTGCACGGCGTGCTCATGTCCTGGCCTGCATTCCTCCCGCATGCCGGCACAGCGTGCCTGCATCCTGCATCCCTCCCGCATCCCGCATCCCGGCACGGTGTGCCTGCATCCTCCATCCCTCCCGCATCCCGCATCCCAGCATGGTGTGCCTGCATCCTCCATCCCTCCCGCATCCCAGCACAGCATGCCTGCATCCTGCATCTCTCCCGCATCCCACATCCCTCCCGCATCCCGGCACAGTGTTCCTGCATCCCTCCCGCATCCCGGCACGGCGTGCCTGCATCCTGCATCCCTCCCGCATCCTGCATCCCTCCCGCATCCTGGCCCGGCATGCCTGCATCCCAGCGCAGCCCCTGCAGCCCACGCAGCCCAATGGCAGCGGCTGCGGCAGCCGAGCCCGTCCCCGCGGAGCCGCCTGCCCGCCCACCGCAGCCCCCGGCCCCGCTGCAGCCCCAGTGCAGCCCTCGGTGCAGAGCCCCGGCTCCCTCCTCCCCCGAGCGCCGCAGAAACGTGGCTGCCTTTGGCTGCAGCCGCGCCAGGGCTAGAGATCAGGCAGGCTCAGTAAAGCCGGGTTTATTTTTGGGAGGGCAGGAGGGAGCCACTCCCCCGCAGCCCTGAGCAGGACCCTGCTGAGCCCCCAAAGCCATTGCGACCCCCGGCTTCTCCCGGGGGGCTGCTCGTGTCACCTTCGCCGCTCCCCGCGGCCCTTGCCTGGCAGCGGGCAGCTGTCTGCAACAACGCAGGTTCGACAGCAGCCACCGGCCCGGGGAACGGTCTCACACGCTCCCGCAAGCCGCTTCATGCCCGCCCAGCGTTGCTTAATTAGCGGCAGCATAACGAAGCTGAAGCGAGCTGGGGGGACGCCCGCAGGAGGGATGGCCAGACCCCCCGTCCCAGCCACAGTGGAGGCAGCCGTGCAGCTCCCTTGCTTGCACTGCCACAAACCCAGACTCAAACTTATTGCACGGCTTGGGACTGGCTCTGTTTACGGGGATCTGCGGTGCGATGAGCTCAGCTCGCCGCAATTTTCAGCAGGACCTGACACCCCTCATCCGTTACTTCGTGGCAATGCTGGGGGGACCGAGCGCGGGGGCTGGCAAGTCTCCGGCGGCATTGGAGGAACTTTGCCGGGAAGCGCCGCTGGACCACCGGGACACGGGGCAGGGCTCCGCGCCCCGAGGAGCCGGAGCATCCTGGTCCTCGGGGTCAAGGCGCTGCCAAAAGCCCAGTGCTCTCCATGCCGGCTGTTTGGTGCTTCCCCGAGACCACCCCTGCACCTTCAGCTTCCTCATGGCAAAACTCAGCCGTGAGCCCGCAACCACAGGAGTTTCCGCAGGGCAATGCACGGAAAGGGAAGAAAAGTGTTTTCTTCCGTGGGATGCACCTGGGACCCAGGTGCAAGGGTGCCCCAAAAGCTTCTGCTCCCACTGGGCTCCATTCCCCTCCCCGGCCAGCACGACGGGGCACGAGAGGTGGGCACGGAGATGCTGTGGGGGTTTATGGCCGGGAAGCCCCCGGGGTGGCCCAAGCTCTGCTGGGCCAGGCTGGGGGACGGTCTGCGGGCCGCAGCCTCCCAGACACACTGCGGTCGGAGCAAGGGGAGGTGAAACTGCACACGGAATGAATCTGAATATTGGGACGAAGCCTCCGCACCTACCGATGAGCCTGAGCCCCCGAGGGTGAGGCTCTAGGGTGGGGGGAGTCACGGGACCCCTGCCCCGGCCATCCCAGCGTCCTTCCCAGCTGCTCAGGTGAGGGATGCCGGGGAGACAGCGCCAAGCATCTCCCCACTCCGGGTACCGTCCCCGTATTTCTACCCCCTTTTTCACCGGGTTTGCAAACAGCACCCTCAGCAAATGCTTCCCCCCCAACCCTGCAACGCGCCAGGGCAAAGGTGGCTTTAGCACAATTACTCACACTGCCCTGCTCTGCCTCGCAAGCGGCTTTCTGCCCGGCACCTCCTGCCGTCACCTCGCGACGGGTCCGGGCACCCCCGCCCGCAGCACCGGCGCCGCAGGGATCCGCAGAGCAGCAGCCCTGCCCCTTCTCTCTGCCCGGGGAAGCCTCTGCAGCAAAGCAGTGTTCCCCCAGCCTGCCATCGCTCCCTCGGAGCGTGGCCGGTGGGCTCGGGCATGTTTACAAGCCGGTCATTAAGACGACGAACAAGGCAGGCATTGGGCATTTAGCCACGACACGTGAAGCTGCCCGTGATCACGCTGCGCGTGCCGAAGCGTAGGCACCCGGCGCTGCTAGGCTCCCCGAGTCAATGACACAGCCCAAAACCACACGCGAAACATCAGACGGGGTTATTCCCGCTTTCCTGTCACAATCACCAGCACGAAATGATGGGGCCTGTCAGGCCACCGAGCACCCGCGCCCCTTCCCCGGCGAGCCGGCAGGCAGGCTCCCCGCTGTGCCGCGGCTGCCAGCCAGGCACGGCTGAGCCACCGCCACGGCAGCTCCGACCACCCCGGCACCCCACCTACCCGGCTCCGGTGCTCTAACGGAGATGCGCGGTCAGGAGGCAAAAAAAAGAGAGATAAAATCCCCAGCTGCCGGCAGAGCTGGACGCTCTGCAGGTTTTGGGAAGCGGCGCCGGTGCAGAGCAGCTGCGACAGCCGGAGGCAAACGCAGCGGGTGCCAGTTTCTACCCCATTCCCGCTCTGTCCCTGGGAAAAGGCAGCTGGCAGAGGAGGGGAAGCCGAGCCCTCAGCACCCCGGGATGCGGCAGCACCCAGGGATGCTGCAGAGCCGTCCCTGCCGCTCTCGCATCCTGACTCGGCAAGTTTGGCTCCGTGGTGGACGCCGTGGCGTGCAGCCGTGGCGTGCAGCCCGGCTCCCGATCCCGCCGGTGCCTTAACCATGTCGGCGCCGCAGCCCGGCACCGGCAGCGTGCGTGGGCGAGCGAGCGGCTGCCAGCCGGTGCTGGCCGCCCCTGCACAGCTCGGGCGAGAGGAGGCTCGTCCAGCGGCCATGGGGAGTCTGGAGCTGGACATTTCCATCACTTCATGCCTTAAAGTCACGCCAGGTGTTTTTCTTAAAAAATAAAATAAGGGTGTCCACAGCTGATGCTGTGGGGCTGCCTCCCAGCACCGGGGCTTGCCCAGGCGCTGCGTCCCGCTGGGCGGCCAGCTGTCCTCCTCCGCACGCGCCAATCACACCTTCTCAGCGGCTTTTGCTTTTTGGCCATCTTGGGCAAAAAATCCAGCCCGGAGCGCACGGTTCAGAGACACCCCAGTAATCGGAGCACACTGGTGCCCGGGGGCAGCACAGCACTGTAATCCCGCAGTGAGAACAGCACCCATCTGGCCAGCATGGATTTAACATGGAACTGGAGGCCAAGCCAGCAAAAAGGGGTCAGGGTTTCGGAAGCGCGCAGCAGTGCTTTTTTCATTTATAAATTAGGAAAAACCAGTCCTTTTCCATCCGCCGAGTCCCATTCAGCTTCACTGCGGCATCCTGCCGCTTCCTCTGTCCTCCCAGTGCGGTCCTGCCACCGACGGGGCCGGCAAGCACGCTGCCCGCTCCGAACCGCGCTGGCACCGCCGGGGACCCGCTCGGCACCGCCGGGGTGGGTGATCCCAGCAGGCTGCCTGCTCTCCGCGCCACGGCAGCTCTGCTAGCAGTGCGCGATGGGGAGGAGACCGTAAACCCCGTCCTGCTCGGGGAGCACTCCCCAGCACCAGCACAGCGGCGGCTTCGCTTCTCCAGCAGATGCTGGAAAACACACGCTGAGGTTTTTGGCTCACGCTTCGCCGCATGTCCAACCCACGGACTTGCATGCCAAGAGCGGGGAGGCGACGGCCAGCCCCGCTGACCTCCTTATAAAAATAATAATGAAAATAATAATAATAAAGCAGCTCTGGTGTATCTTCCATTAGCAGCTGCGAGCAGAGGTGTTGCTTGTTAATCAGCGGGAGAATCACTGCATATATGCAACATGTATATATATGCAATATATATCGGCTATCTCTTGCCCAGCCTGCCTGCTCTGGCACTCCCCCACACCACAGCTCCGCGGCTCTCAGCAACACTTTTGGAAGAAACCTGTGATTTTTGGAAAGCTGCCTCGATGCCCTCCCCGTGCAAAGCCGGCGGCAGCCTGGTCTCGCCTCCCTGCGGTGCGAAGCGCGGGCTCCGCTCTTCTACCCAGAGGCTCTCACCGCGCCAAGAGCCCGAGGACGCCGGCGCTAACCGCAACGGCGCAGGGCCTCTGCTGCTGGATGGGCGCGCAGGGGACCGACGGGGCTTCCCCATCGGAAGGAAAACAGCCTTAAAAAGTAGAGACCCCCGGGTTTAGGACATGGTTGAAGGAAAGCCTGAGGGGAGCGCTGGCAGCGGCGGCCTTGCTGGACGGGGAATCCTCGGCAGTGCGCGGGGAAGGGTCGTCCTTTCCGATGACCCTATCGGTTAACGAAGCCACCGTCTTCTGTCGGAAACGCGATGGTTTCCTCCCCGCTGCGTGCGAAGCGGCTCTGGCCACAGAGCAGCAAAAGACGTTTCGGGGGGACAAACCCAACACTGACGCTCTCCCGCGGGCCTGGCAGCGCGACGGGCCGCAGGCCGCCAGCAACCGCAGCCTGGCTGGGATCCCCTGCCCGGCCGGGGGATGGGGAAGGGCCCACCGGGCCGAGAGCCGGCGGCAGGCCGCGGGGCCCCTCGCCGCTGCGGGCGGCGGAGGGGAAGGGGAAAGCCGGGCCTGTGCGGGAAAGCGCGGATTGCCGGAGAAGCGGGGCCCGGGCGGCGGGCTGTCAGGGGGAGGCCGGGGCCGGGCCGGGTCTGCCCGCGCATCCCGCGCCCCATCGCCGCAGCCATCATCGCCCCCACGGTCGCCTCCAGCACCCCCGGCCCCCCCGGCCCGGCCCCGCCGCGGCCCCGCACCTGCCGCCGTCCGCCGCTCCCCTCCGCTCCGCCGCGGCGCCCTCGTGGGGAGCAGGCCCCGCCCCGCCCGCCGCCCATTGGCCGCGCCGCCCGCCTCTCCCGCCGCATGCAAACGACGGGGGCTCTCCCGCCGCTCCCATTGGCTGTGGCGCCGGCGGGGCCGGCGGCGAGGCTCCGCCCCCCGCGGTGCGGCACCATCGCCCTAGTAACCCGATGCCGAGCCGGGCGCGACCACCCGCGCTGGAGGCGGGGGGGGGAGGCCTCCGCCGCCGCTTCCGCCGCCGCCGCCGCCGAGCCCCGCACCGCTCTGGGATCTCCGCGCCGCCGCTTCTCTTCGCTACCCGCCGGCGGGGAGGGGGGCGCGGGAGCGCGGGCGGCGGGTTGGTGAGCGGCGGTGGTGCGTGTGTGTTACCCCCCTCGGCCCCCGCGAGGGTGGTCGGGCCCGAGAAGATGGCGTCGCGGCGCGGTGAGGGCGCGGGAGGGGGGCTCGGTGCTGCGGCGGTGCGGGCCGCGCCGCACGGCACCTATAGCGGCCTATAGGCGTACGTATGGGCGCGCGGGCCTGCACAGGCCGCGCTCTCCGCCGCGGGGGTCCCTGCGCGCTGCGCACCTCGCGTGCCCGCGGCTTTACCCCGCGGCGCGGGCGACCGATACATCCCCTGCGCACCCCCTATGCACCCCCTATGCACCCCTATACATCCCCGGGTGGGTATAGGGGCGCGCGCACCTGGCGTGGGCAGTGGCCCGGCCCTGCCTGCCCACCCACCGCGCCCTGGGCTGCGGGGAGGCACGGGGGGCGTGAAGGTGGGGGCCTGGCCTCGCCCTCCGCAGCACCTATGGAGCCATATAAGTGCACGTGCGCTGCATATGTGTGTGCGTGTGGCGGTCCGTACGTCTGCGTGCGCATGTGCGCGTGGGCCTCTGTGCACACGCACGTGTCTGTGGGTCTGTATGCACGTGTGCAGCTCTGCATGCAGGCATGCATGTGTGTACACGGGCGTCTGTATGCACATGTGCACGTATGTACGTGGGTGTCTGTATGCACATGTGCACGTATGTACGTGGGCGTCTGTATGCACATGTGCACGTATGTACCTGGGCGTCTGCATGCACAAGTGCACGTATGTATGTGGGTCTGCGCCTGCTGCCCGCTCCCCCGGTGAGGCCGGCGCGGTGCTGTGCCGGTGCCGCAGGGCCCGGCAGCCCTTTCTAAGGCGCCCTGTCGGCGTCGGGAGCGCCGTCCCGGAGCGTGCCTTTCCCTCCTCTCTTTTCCAGCCGAGCGCTCGCCGTAGCCGACGCTGGGAGCAGCGACCTTCACGGGAGCAAGATGGGCGAGTGGGAGAGGGCGTTTCTGCAGAACCTCGCCCTCCCTCCGCACTGCCAGCGGCGCCGGGCTCGCCCGCCGGGCTCCACGCCTTTCCGCTGTGTCCTGAAGTACCTGGAAGGGGCTGCCCTCGCCCAGGTAGGGTTGGACACAGCTCCACGCCCGAGAGCCCGGCAGCGGCGGCACGCCGAGCCCTTGGTTTCCACCCGCCGCCATTCCGCGGTGCCGCCGGGGTTTGCCGTGTTGGTGGGCTGGAGCCCAGAACAGTGCAGGGGGGGTTGAAATTAGGTTGCTTGTTTTGGGGGGAAGCTAACTGTAAATCTTCCGGACATGCAAATCGGAGCCATGTCTCAATCCCATGCGTTTTTGCCCGCAAATCTGAGTTAGCATTTAATTAATTTTTAATTCCATTTTTGTTGATTTTTAATTCCATTTTTGTTGATTTTTAATTTAGGTAGGCATTTTAAAATTAAAAGCTCTGGGTAGCACTTTAAAAGCCACTACCCCTCTGTTACGTGCCTAATATTCAGTTTTCCCACTTCTGCTTTGCTTGTTTGACCCCTGGCTTTCAGAACGGCTCTCCAGCCACGCATGAAGCTGTATGTTGTCGCGTGCCTGATTTGGGCATCAGTTAGAAAACAGGAATTATTTGTCCTCCCTTACTGGAGGGTGTTTTCAGCAGTTCGGGGCCGCTGAGCCGGCACCTCCTGTCCTGTTGTGCCTTGCAGGGAGCCGAGTACCAGCTGCGCCTCTCCCTTTTCGATGCCACCTACCACCACTTCTTCGGGAGGACGTGGAGGAGCGGCTGGCGAGCCACCCGTGCCACCCCGCCGCGCCCGGCCAGGGCGGCTTTCAACGAGGTAGGGTGCTGGGGGGCTGCCGGTGGGCAGGGGAGTGGCCGTGCCGGTTGGGTCTGGGAAAATGCCGGCTGCCCCTCGGGATGGGGCAGCGAGAGGCGGCGGGGAGGCGGCTGGAGCTGCGGGAGCCGAGTCATAGAATCATAGAATCGTTTAGGTTGGAAAAGACCTTTAAGATCATCCAGTCCAACCATTAACCTACACTGCCAAGTCTACTCTAAGCCAATCAAGGGCAGACCAGACTGAACCATGTCCCCAAGTGCCACCTCTGCCCGTTTTTTGAACACTTCCAGGGATGGGGACTCCACCACCTCTCTGGGCAGCCTGTTCCAATGCTTGACCACCCTTTCCGTAAAGAAATTTTTCCTAATTTCCAACCTAAACCTCCCCTGGCGCAGCTTGAGCCCATTTCCTCTCGTCCTATCGCTAACTACTTGGGAGAAGAGACCAACACCCACCTCACTACAACCTCCTTTCAGGTAGTTGTGGAGAGCAATGAGGTCTCCCCTCAGCCTCCTCTTCTCCAGGCTGAACACCCCCAGCTCCCTCAGCCGCTCCCCACCAGCCCTGTGCTCCAGACCCTGCCCCAGCTCCGCTGCCCTTCTCTGGACACGCTCCAGCACCCCAATGTCCTTCTTGTGCTGAGGGGCCCAAAACTGGACACAGCATTCCAGGTGCGGCTTCACCAGCGCCGAGTACAGGGGCACAATCACCTCCCTGCTCCCGCTGGCCACACCATTCCTGACACAAGCCAGGATGCTGTTGGCCTTCTTGGCCACCTGGGCATGCTGCTGGCTAAGTCCAAGGTGGGAGGCTTTTCACGTGCAAAGGGAAAAGCCGTCTTTGCTCGAGTTCAGCCTGGAGCCGCTCTCCTTTGGTGCTGGTTTACTCTGTCTGGTGGAAGCGGAGCTCGGACGTCTCTGGGAGCCCGCGATCAGCACGCTGTAGCCGTGAGCCTTTAAAGCAGCGAGTCCTAAGCGTGCACAGGCTCTGGCTCGTCTGTCTGCTGTGGTTCGTTCTCCTGCACGCAGGCAGACAGCGGCAGCAAACCCTTTTCCCTCCCGGTGCTTCCCAAACCTTTGCCCAAGGTGCGCCCCAGACGCTGCCCAATTATTAAGCTTTTACGCACGGTTTACTGGAATGGGAAATTGGGGTCTTGCATTACCTCCATGTGCCGCCTGCTGTGTTCAGAGCCGGCGGCAGAGAGCGGTGTTTCTTCACAAGCGAGAAGAAAGGGAAGCAGCAGCCGCCCGCCCTCCGGCACAGCACTTTTCTCACCTTACCTGGGAACTAAAATCTCCCAAAGCCATGCTTCCGTCCGCTGCAGATGCTGGCAAACCGGGGTGCCCCCTTACTGGGGAGATTGCGCTGCCCCGTGGTGTGGATGACAGCCGAGATGTCGCGTTTTCTCGTTAAACTTTTGTTTCCACCTCCTCCGGCGCTCTGTGCTGCGGATGAAGTGTAGCACTGATTAGAGCCGTGCTCCTTCATTTATTTAAATTGGTAGTGGTATCCGAGGGGCGTCAATGTGTGCATTTCCTCCATGAGTGTTTTACTCACTGGCCAACCCCTGCTCTTTTGAAGAGGGACAGAGGAAAAACCGTGGCAGAGCACGCTGCGGCGAAAAAAACGTGGTGCTGCCCCCCACCGTGCCAGATGCCGGTGCTGCCCTTCCGAGCACCATCCCTGCGTCTGCAGGCTTGCTGGGTGTTTGGGGTGCAGTTGGGAGCAGCCGGCAGGCGCTTCGGGGCGTTAGGGGACTGCATCTCGCAGCCTCTCTGCGGTCGCTGAATTGCATCGCCCGTCCCCTGAAGCCTGCCCTGCACGCTCACGGTGCAGCCGCAGCGCTCGGGGTCTTGCAAAGGTGATGGGGCAGAGGAGCGGCAGCCTGCGGGCGTGATGCCATCGCAGCTGAGCGCTGGGATCTTTTAACTTTGTGATATTATGCAGTTTAGCGCCGCAGAGAGTTCAGGTCCAGACGCAAGGGATTTGTGAAAGGTGAGGGGAGGAGGAAGGGCGCTGCTCCTCGCGCAGGAGAAGCTGCCGGCTGCTAGAGAGCTGCCTCGCGGGACCTGGCGGCGTGCGGGGGCACGTGCCGAGCTGCCGCCTGCGTCCGCTGCCGGCGCGCTCGCTGGCCTTGCCGGAGGAGGAAGGCGTGTGGGCAGGGGACGGGGTCCGCACGTGTGGCGGGTCAGGGTGACCCCCACGCTGCATCGTCCTCGTGGGGTTTAGGGGAGAGGAACGAACTGTCGCAAAGCGTTGCGAGCGTTCGCGGAGGGAACAGCAAGCCTGCTTTTACAAGGGATCTGCTTTAAGGGCGCGCTGTGTCTTTGCAAGGCGAGGCATCGGTCTGCAGCCAGCGGTCATTATTTCAACGTTTTGCAATAAAAGATAATAGAATAACGATTTATTTCCCTGGGTTGATGTGGTAATGTCTCTCTCTGTTATCCCTTCCTGACAGCCTGTGATTACAGTAAACGTTTTCCCTGGGACACCGCGGTAATGAGTTTTTAATAGAAAGATTAACCTAGCTTTAAATCCTGTCCCGGGGAGGTGACCTGCGTCCCGTCCCCCACTGCCCTCGGGTCCGGGCTGCCCCCGTCTCCCCTCCCCACGGTGGGAAGCTTTCCAGCTCCTTTGGCTTTCCCAGCGTGGGGCCTGCTACAACGCTGTGGGTCAGCGGCGCGTCGAAGCCCCGCTCTTACGGGGCCTGCAGCTTGCGAGTTACTCTGGAAAATGGCTGCTAGTGACGAAAAAAAAAAAAGGTGTGGGGGGGAAGTTAATGATGTTTGGGATTTAAGGAGGTTGAGATGTCTGAGCGGTGCTGGAGGTTATTTGCCGTGGAAGCCTGTCTGGAAGTTTTAAAGGACGTTCTGGTTGCACCGCTGGCTGTCCAAATGCCACGGGTATCGCCCTGCAGGCGGCTGCCACCGCCAGCTCTGAAATACCCTTTCTCTCTCCTTTCCTGTCCCAGACCGTTTACTTCCACACCTCCCTGAACCACCCCGGCATCGCCGCCGTCGTGGAAGTGGTGGCTTCGGCCGGGAAAGGGGACGGGGGCTCTCAGCACCTCTCCTGCGGCTTTGGGCTCATCCCCCTCTTCGGCAGCGGGTCGGAGGCGATGGACCCGGCCGCCGAGGACAGAGTGTAGGTCCCCGCACCGCCGCGTGATGGGGCGTGCTGGAGTTGGGCTGGCAAAGTGCACGGCTGCTTTAGGGGGAGAAAGGGTGGTCCTGGGGCTGCAGACAAAGCCAGCGTTTAGAAACCTGGAATTCTTCGCTGCTGGGGAAGCAGCGATAGGTTTGTAAGCGATGCCTGTCCTTCCCTAAAGGATAGGGTTTTTACCATGGGTACAGAGCAGGAAGGTGGGTTCTTACTGTCGAGCAGAAGCATTGTGGAAGATGAAGATGTGCTTCAGGGCGGATTTACTGACCACTGCGCATGTGCTCTTTGCTTTCAGACTGAAGCTGTACCACGGGACACCGCGTGCCTTACTGCACCCACGCTTCCAGGACCCCGTGGAAAGTAAGCAGCAGTGAGACATTGCGTCTCGCTCCTTCCTTGGTGGCCTCTCTTATCCAAATGAGTATCGTGTGCGTCCTGTCGATGCGATATGTGGTCCGTCCCCTGGTAGTGCGAAGTGGACATTCCTTACTGCCAGCTGGGAAAAGCCTGGCCAGGCAAACCCAGGTTTTCCTTTGCTCCCTACACGCACGTTCGTGGATAATGATTTCTTCAACAGCAGCGCTGCGAAGCTGTCTCCCCTGGTTTTGGTCATTTCAGGATGTTTTCTCTTCTTCAGAGAACAAATACCTGACGGTGATGGAGAAGAGCCACCTGCAGTACGCCCTGATGCCCCACCAGCCGCTGGAGACGATATTTCACCTCCTGCCCGAAAACCTTCTGATGTCTGGGCTGCAGACCGTTCCTGGCTTGCTGCTGGCACACGGAGATGCGAGTAAGGGCTCCTTCCCTCCCCCTGCTGCCTGCGCTGCTCCTGCTGAAGGCAGCAGGTCCCCGGGGAGGCTGTGGGCAGGGCAGGCAGGGTGCTGGCGTGGGCTTTCTGGGAGTGCTGACGGGTTCTCTGCGGCGCTGCCCTTTGGCAAGAGCATCTCCTGCTGCGCCGGCTGGTGGGGCTGCAGCCCTTGCATTCGTAGTTCAGCCTGAAAGATGTCAAAACGGCTTTGGTCTGTTCTCTGTCCGTTAATTGCTTTGCTCCTGGGAAGCTGCTGGGGATAAGTGATGGTTGGTTTAATTACAGTTGTTCAGCAGAGTTGTAGGAGAAGCCCTCGCAGCTTGTTGAAAGTCGTCCTCCTCGGTGGCGGGGCTCAGGATCGCTGGGGGTCTGGCAGGTTTGGGGGGACGAGCTCTTGCATGCTCAGCCCTCGTTAATCTTTCCCTGTGGGTAGCAGCCTTGCTGTTCGAGCTGCTGCGATTAAAATGATGTGATCTGAAGATTCAGAGGGTCAAAAGTACTCTCAATTCTGCAGCTGAATTATTCTTCGGCTTGCTGCCTGGAAAACTCTACTGCTAACCATGCTGGGGGTTGTAACTCTTAATGTTAAAGTCGAGTGAGGTCTCCAAAGCAGCCGAGTCCCCGGTGCTGCCGAGACCACTCCTCAAAAGCGGAAGAGGGGAGAGCCAGCGTCTTGCCCCGCAGTGGCTTTATTAAGTAGACAGATTGCATCCATTGACACCGAAGGTGTTGGGTATTTCTGGGTCTCTCCCGGGCGTACAGACCTGCATGTGCTGGGGAAGCCGGGAATCCCACACGCGACCACGACCTTGTCTTTTCAGGTGACTGCTTGCAGAAACCCCGGCCGATGAAGCCGGTCACCTGCTACCTGGAGAGGCTGTCCGTCTGGCTGTACCCCTCCTTGGAAGAATTTGAGGAAGAACTGCTGGACTTACTGAACAGCGATCGCTTACTTAAGGTAGTGCTGATGCCGTTACGGCACGGGAAGGCACAGCGCACAAGCAGTGATGCCAGCGCTTCATTTTCAGGCAGAGCAGAAAGGTTCAGATAAATGGTGCTCGGGTATTTGTTTCACTTGGAGTCTCCGGTTTTTTAGTTTTTTGCTGTGCAAGCCTTTTGCTTTACTGCTGGTTTAGCGCACGGGTGCTGCATGTTGGGTTTGTTTTGAACACCCAGATGCTAATAAGCAGAATTTGGGCTTGCTCTGCTGTGGAAAGTGCAAAGGTAAGATGCGGTGCTCATCGTAGTATGTCTCTTTAGGAATGGCAGCGCTTGGTGCGCAGTAACGGCTGCTGGCCAAGTCCTTCTTTATTTGCCAGATTTGCACTAACTCTGCCATAAAGACGTAAGATTTTAATATCCGTCAGCCGCTGGGGGGTGGGTCCTGGTTTTTTGAGTTTGCCTGAATTTGGTGGCCGTGGGTGGCACAGGGAGGGATGCTGAGCCACCCTGTGCAGCCTGGCTGCCTGAGCTGGAAAACTTGTCTGTCGCAGGCTAACGCCGCGCCGGATGGCGAGGAGGTGGCGGTTCGAGAGCGGCGGCTGCACGTCGGTGTCCACAACGGCCTGCGCTTCGTCCAGGTGCCGCAGGTGGCCGTGCTGGTGCCGGAGGCAGAGGTGGCGCGGGGCAGCTGCCCGGGGGTGCCGGGCTCCGGAGCCAGGTAAGGGGGAAACCTGCCGGCACCACCAGTGCCGCTTCCCTCCTGCCTCGGGCGCTGCCCACAGCTGCTTCTCCATCGCGGCGCAGGGGTGCGGGTCAAGCCCTGGTCCTGAGGAGCCGCATCCACCTGAGCGAAATGGTCCCTCACCCGGCGTTTGGGGTCTGCTTCCAGCTGGAGTACGTCTTCTGCACCTCGGGGAGAGCCGACGGGAAGGTAAGGCTGAGCGTGCATGCACCTCGTCTCCGTCCCTTGCTAAAGCGTGGAGATCTGTCGCTGGGGGAGCGAGCGCTGCGGGGTAACTCTGTCCTCTGCCACCGTTTCGCCGTCCCGCAGCCCCAGGACGCAGCGGCTCCTTGTCGCGCAGCCGCACTACGTAATGAACGGCCCCGCAGCGTCCGGGTGCTTTCTGCAGCGCTGCGCGAAATATCCTGCAAATGGGCTTATTGAATCATTTTAATTACATGTGGTTACATTTCTCCACCGTGTATATGTATATGGAGAAATGTAGCCTGCAGCAGTCCCACAGTGTTCTGGCAAGCTAATTTGGAAAATCTCAGCTTTTTTTAATTTAAAAAAGGCTTTTCTTTAGAATTAGCATTTATGCTGAAAAGAAGTTAACACCTCCTGCTTTTTTTTTTTTTATTTTTTTCCTGAATGCTGAGGTTTTTCTGGGAGCTTCAGCCTGATGTTCTCTGGAGCTTAAAGCCAGGATAAGTCTCTGTATTGACTGCAGAGAACACGCTTGCTAACGCCTGCTTACCGATCGTTTACATGTATTTCAGTTTAACCTTTCCGCAGGTTAAACCCAGCTTAGCGAGCCGTTCAGTCCTCCCCTCCAGAGACCCTTTGCTGTTGGAGCCGTTAGCTCCTGGTGCGGCTGAATCGATGGCCATGGGTTCGTGAGGAGGCTGTAATCCTCCTGCTAAGATGCTCGTTGAAAATGCAGCAAGCATCCCCTCTTGATAGAGCTGTCCAGAGCAAAACTGGGGGGAAAATGGGTATTTCTAAAGTGGGATGCACATGCTGGGCCAGAGGGATTTGTATTGAGGGGGAGGAGAAGCTGAGCCTTGCTGTCGGAAATTGTGTTGGCTTTGACTCCTTTAAAAAGCTGAAACCCAAGGACCCGTGGAGCTCTGGGGCTCCAGGCGCAGATCTATTTGGCTGTGCTGGGTGCCGGGAGCGCTGGCCGGGGCGGTGCTGGAGCCGGTTCCTGCAGCACAGCCCTTGGGCAGAGCGATTAATCCCAAAGCCGCTTGCGGAGCTGATCACCTTGTCCTCCAGCCATAATTAGCAGGCTGCCAGGGTGCTTGCCGGCGTGGTGGAGACCTCTCGGTTTGCTTCTGCGCCTCTCCTTTGGTTTAAGGGGAGGCTGCGGACGCACCCGGGTAAGTGGACGCCTTTGTGCTGCCTGTCCTGTCTGCCAGGGATGGGGGGTCAAACATATATCCCTCTTTATATACGTGTTTATGTATACACATGCAGCTGCTTGAGCGAGGGGGTTACAGCCCTGCAGCTGGGTGCTGGCTTCTTTGTCTCAGCTTACGTGCGCTAAATAAATGCAAGGGATGAAAACCCTGTTATTTTTGAAAGCATTATGTCGTGCTCTTGCATTATATCAGCATTATATTGCGCTGATCCGTAATCTGGCAGTGTAGTCCCTTGCGTAATGTGAAGGGATGAGGTGTGATTACCTGGAGCGCGGGTCCCTGGTGTACTGCAACTGCAGCCTGCAGGAAGGGGAATAATGTCAGCGACGGGCTGGGTAAGCGGGGTAAGTGCAAGGAAAAACAGAGTACCTGCGTGGGAAGCGGGTACGGGGTTTACAGGGAGAAAGTGGGATTTGTATTTGTGTGCAGCTGTGGCCATGAGTTTGTGGTCAGCCTTAAGGAGGTGAAATCACGTAGGAAGGCGCCGGTTCTGCCTGCGGCGCTGCTGGCAGAGGGAAGGGAAGCAAACCTCGGAACCGCGCAGGCCGGCTCGGTGCTCTTTCGCTGAGAGGTCTTGCGATCCCAGGTCCCCTCCCTGGGACCGGCGTGTGTCTCTCTATCAGAGAAGCATTCCTGCTGCTCCTCAGAGCCTGCAAAGGGATTAGGAGCAGAAAGGTGCAGTCGGTGGTGGGGAGAAATGGGTGCAAAAAGAGAAATAAGGTGCTGGAAAGTGGAACGTCTCCAGAACGGGTTGAAGGGGAGCGGTTTCTGCGATGCCGGAGCCGGGCGCGGGAAGGCGTGGCGGGAGGTCGGAGCCCACGTCTGCCTGGCAGCACCCGCTCCCCTGTCCCGGTGGCGAGGTGTGGGTGCCTGGCGCTCACCGTGCTCCCCTTGCTTCCCCCCAGGCCCTGCCTGGCAGCACCCGCAGCGAGGCGGCCGACATGCGCTCGGTGCGCTGGGCCGTCTGGAGCCCCGTCCCGGGTGCCGGCGAGGGGGACGTGGTCCTGCCCCTGCGTGGCGGTGCCCGCCGCAGCCCCTGCCAAGCCTTGGTCTACCGGACCCCGCCGAGCAGCAGGAGCTCCCGCCAGGTAAGGGCTTGCTGCTGCACCGCAAATACACGGGGACGTGGCTGGTGCTGGGGCAGCCTTGCCGTCAGAGAGGCTCTTTGCTGAAACCTTTGTACGTGCCCAGGCGGTGGAGCAGCTCTCCGCAAATCTGCGAGTGAATGAAGAGGCATGGCAAGAGGAGGGTGACGGCCCCCCACCCCTGCCAGCGTGCATCTGCGCTGATAGATAGCGCGCTGGGTGTCCAGTGCTGCTTGACTTCAGTCACCGCAAACGTGCAGACCGAGCTGTCACGTAGTTGGCCAGAAGTTATTTATCACAATGCTTCTTGGAGGCCGCTGTGACCTGAGCCGGTTTATTCTGAGTGATGTGTACGAAAAGAGAAAGACCTCGCTCCCAAGTGGTTTTCAGCAAAAGGAGGTTAGGGCCGGGGCGAAGGAGTTGCAGGGCGGTGGCCAAAATACAGCCGTGGCACTAAGCTGCGTGGGTTGCCCTCCGCCACCGGCAAGGATGGATGGACGGACGGACACGTGGGTGTCTGCAGAACTCGCTCTGTAAAGTCTTATACCGGGTGGCAGTGGGCGGAGTTGGCAGGCGTGCGTGTTTGTGTCTGCAGGGACAGAGGTTTTTGATCAGCTTATTAAAGTACAACTCCTTGCCAGCTCTGCCTCCGGATTGCGCCACCGTTTCTCCGGCTGCAGGGCAAGGGAATCGTCTCTCCGAGGTACGGGGGAGTGTGCGTGCAGCACGCTGTCTAAAAGTGTTTCATTTCCAATTTCAGGGGAAGCACGTGGAGTCTGGGACTGTCCAATTCCACGTTTCCACTGATTCGGAGGAACATCTTGTAACTGCTGCAGAGATCCTACATAAAGACAGGGACGAGTTGGAGAAGCCTCCTACGCCATTGCTGAGTGAGTCTTTTCCAGATCGCTGACATTTAAAATACAGAGTGTGGCACTGGTGTCTGCTCAGGAGAAAAAAAAAAACATGAGTTTGCTGAGTTTCAGTGAGCTAGTTTATGAATTACCAGGGTGAACCAAGTTTCCATCGAGTCGAATTCAGCTCTCGCTTTTTAACTTGCAAAACTCCCCTGTGATAGTAGCGCTGAGCCATGTGCAAAATCCCCAGGGATTTCCCGCGTGGCACCAGCCCGCTCCCATTTCAGGTCACTCTGACGGTGTTCGGGCTCCCGTGCTCAACGCCCAGAACAGCTGGCGGGGCGCAGCAGCTGCACCAGCAGCACGTTGCTCGCCTTGCTCCCTGCCAGTGCCGCCGCTTGTCCCTCTGAATCCTTCCAGACACTGAGGACAGGAGGGATGTCAGTTATAGGCTGGGGGGAAAAAAAATAATCTTGTTGGGCTGCTGCTGACAGCAGCGCGTGTTCCGTCGGTGCACACGGGCTGCGCCAGCGCCTAGCCAGGGAAAACCATGCTGCGTACGCGTGTGTGCACGTATGCATCCATCTGTCCATCAGTCTATCTGTGTGTCGTGCAGGGGTTTCAGTGCCCGTCTGCTGTGTGTTGGAGGCAGAAGGAAAACTGCTGTTGGCTTGGGTTTGGGCGTGAAGTAGAGTCGATGCCCCAGGCTCCTGAAAGGCCTCTCTGGCTTGTTTCTGTCTGCTCCCTGCTTCTGTGCTCGGTGCAAAACAAACTCCCCTTTCCTCTCCAGCGTCGCTCCGGTGCCTGCTGTGGTTCCCGTGCAGGTCTTGGTGCGATGCTCCAGCTACCTAATGGTGTTCAAATATGTTTTACAAGCTTATCCGGCTCCTCTGGTGAGCAGCGTGGGCACCGGCTCCTGCACCGGCTCCGGCACTGCTGCGCCTTCCACGAGATGGCAGTGGCACCATGGCTTTGCCGCCACAAGTCCCGGCTTTCTGCCGGTGAGGAGCCGGGTTTGCTGGCGTAAGGGGCTTTAGAGCAGAGATCTTCACGGCTGAAATGAGGGGTCTGGCGGCGTCGGGGGTGCGCTGGGTTGGGCTCTCTGCGACGTGCCTGCGTCGCTGCTGGTACCATCCTGGCGCTGCTTGGAAGGTTTTCCTGGACGCCTTTCGGCTGGCGGCGGCCAGGGTGTTGGGGGAGTTGCAGCGCGGTAAAGGGAGATGCGAGCGCGCGCCGACGGTGAGCTTGCAGCCCGGCGCTGGGCTGGCGCGCTCCGGCTTGAGGGGAGCGTGCTGGAGCACGGGCGGGGTGCCGGGCAAGGGGGGATGCCCCGGCAGGGTGATTGTGGGGGCTGAGCTGCGTGGCGTTTCCCTGGCTCCGGGGGGCTGGCGGGGAGAGCTCAGGAAGCACAATGGTGGACCCGGAGCCATGCCGCGGGGTGAGCAGCTGCGTGCGACAGCCAGCCCGTGCCCCGAGCTGCTGAAGAGAGTATTTTGTTAACGTTTTGTAGTGCTCTGTTGGAAAACGAGCTGCTGTCTGGCCCTTTTGGCCAGGGGAGGCTGAGCACTTGTTCTGTTGGCTCAGCTGCCGGTGGTGCTGATGGCTCTGTCCGTCATCTCTTTACCAACAGCCAAAGCCCTCCTAACAGAGAAACCAGTATCTTAGACGTAAGGGAGACAGGGCGCTTTCCTTTGTGCAGCAGTCAGCGTGAAATAGCTGGAAGGTACACGGTGATGAAAGCAAAATAAGGTCTCAGCATCACGTGGATGCAGAGATGGAACATCTGTGCCCCTGCTCTGCTCGGAAGGACCCGCGGCTCAGCGGCACAGCCGGCTCAGCTGTGCCGGCGCGCGAGCCGAGCAGCCAAATATAAACACGAAAAAGCTCGTACCGTTTCGGGGCACGAATGTACGAACAGATGAAGGGAGTGACAAGAAATAACAGAGGAGCGATGAAAACCCCAAGTATCCTAAAACTTTCACGTCTCATTAAGCATCCCACTTAGGCAGCACCGCGTGGCCGTAGGGAACCGTGGCACTGGCTGCGGATGGAGGAGCTGCCTGTCACGGCAGAGGTAGCCTAATTCCCGGCAAAATAATACATGGGTCTGGAGACACGCTATGTTTCCTGCCCCCCAGGCAACAGTCTTATTGGAAAAATAAGTTAAATAAGTGGTTGAGAGGTGGTAAGGCACCTCGATAAGCTGGTCCCACCCCCAAAAAGTAAAAGGGCAGGGGGGAGGTTGGAGGGGGCTCGCTGGTGGAGGGCACAGCCGCCCCAGCGGGGTCTGGGGGCCACGGCTCCGCTAGAGCATCTCTCCCGTCCCTCTCTGCAGGTTTGCCGGCCCCACCGCGGATGGAAGCCTCCCCACGGGGACCAGGGGTAAGTGCCGCGCGTGCCAGCAGACATGGGTGATGGGCAGCGGCGTTCCCGGGGGACGGCCCACACGCTGAGGACGTGCTCCCGTCTGTTTTTCCTGGCTGCTGCAGCCAAGAGGCACCGAGCATCCTGCTCAAATCCACCTCCCCCGGGGCAGCAAAATGGATCCTGCCTATAACGTGCTTGGCAAAATTCCCTGAGCTCTTTTCACACCCCACATGTATTTTTAAGGGCAGCTCTGGTTTTTGACAGCCCAGATTTGCTGGGTACTATTGTCGCCGGTACGCGCTGACAGTGACGCACCGTTTCTTCGTGCAGAGCTACGGGGTTTTAAGGAGAGCCATGAATACTGAGATCCCTCTTTATGCTTTTTTATATCTTGATGCAGGGATCAATGCACACAAATATTTTTGATGAAATGAAATGCTTCATAAGACTGTATTAAGCGGTTTGATCTTCCTGCTGCATTTTCTCATCCCTCCTTGCCAGGGAAAGTGCAGCAGCTAAATAGGAAGCAGAGGTGCAAACCCTCGAGCAGCTGAGCTGCGCCCTGTGCCGCTTCTCGGTGCAGCGGCGATGCTGGAGCACGCGGCCTCTGAGCTGCCTTAGCAAGGAGGGCTGCTGCCCTGCCCTGCTGCGGGGGCTCCTGCATGGTGGGTTGCCTCGGGGGGCTGCTTCCCCGGCGCGGGGCTGCGGGCGCTCATGCTCGCCGCTCTCCCGCCAGCTGTCCGTGTCCCAGCTCTCGGCCCCACCGCGGGGCAGGGGCCAGCCGCCGGCGCGGTGCGGCCGCGGCTCTCGGCAGCAGGCGGGGATCACTCACCTGGAGGCTGACCTTGGCTCGCCGGACACGGAGCCCTGCAGCGGCGACCAGCTGCAGGCGCTGCCCTTCGCCCCGCTGCAGGTGCCCATCGCTGCCGTCGGGCTGCAGGCAGGCAGGTGATGCTCGGCCACCCTTCCCCGGGCTCCTGCGCCCTCATTGCCCGGCCCGCCGGGGTCCCCTGCGGCCGCTTCTGCGCGGCTCACCCCCGTTTCTCCGTCAGCTCCCACACGCTGCTCTCCCGTGCCTCCCTGGCGCGCCTGCACGCCGCCGGCTTCCCGGAGATCCTGGACCGCAACCAGGAGCCAGTGGAAATCTCAGAGCCGGCAGATCCGGCGAGTTTCAGCCTGCGGCTGGAGGAAGCTGACCCTCTGCAAGGCAACGAAATAATCCTGCAGTTCCTGGCTTTTGGCAGGTGGGATGGCAGCTCTTCGTGGTGCTTTCTGTGGGCAGATCCCAGGGGCCTCCTGGGGGAGAGGGTCCTTTCCCGAAATCCACTCCAACCTGCTGCCCTGCTTGAGTGGGAGTAGTCCTTGCAAAGGTGTTGCTTCCTCCAGCGCCTGCTGTGGAGGCAAAGCCCTGGAGGGTTTTATGATGATGCCCTTGTCCTTTCTGGGCACTCATAAATCATGTTCCAATTTTTTTTTATTGTATCCATTAGCCACAATGTGGTGTAAAAGCCAGTTAATGCAGGGCTTCTCCATAAATGCATATGGAGTTGAGAAAGTTGGCACCCGTGGAGGCGGCTTTGGCTGGATAAGGCCCCACTTGTGTTTTTTCTGTGGATGGCAGTGTGCTGCACGGAGGTAAAATGCTGCCTTTGCTGGGCTCCTCCATCACAGCATATGGCGGGAGACAGCTGGAATTATGAAGCTTTTTGGAAAGCCAAGGCAAACCATATGCCCGCTGTCTTCAGAGGAGTCCAAATACTTGTGATGCTGCCGCTCTCTTGTTCTTCTGCCTCTCAGTGCGTGCCAAACACACGAGGAGCTCGTGATGGGGAGGCAGCATCGTGCCACGAGCTAGCCCAAACCCTTCTCTCTCCCTCAAGGGATGCCCGGGACGGCATGGAGGGGACGTGGCCGAGGACCATCTTCCTCACCTTCCAGTTCTACCGCTTCCCGCCGGTCACCACGCCACGGCTGCAGCTGGTCAGCACGGACGGGGGGCTGGCAGCCGGGCTGACCGTGCCGGCACAGCTCCTTGTCCGGGTGAACAAGGACGGGACCCTCGGCACTGGTAAGCTGAATGCTTTTCTTTGGTTCTTTCTGTGTCTTACTAAATTCTGGTCCCAAGAGACACCTCGCACTTGTGGCTGATGAAGCTCCTCCGTGTGGAGCTGTTAATGGATGTGAGAGCAGCATCCGTACAGACCGAGTGTTTCGGTGGGGGGGTGCCAATCTCAGGCGACCTCGGACCTTACTAATTGACCAACGACGTGCTGGTGCTGGCGGAAGCTCCATTTCCATGACGATGCCACGTGTCTCGCAGGACCGCCGGGCTTGCAGCTGAAGTACATGGTGGATCCCGCTTTCCTGCGACCCGGGGAGCAGCGCTGGTTTGTGCGGTACCTGGCCGAGCACAGCCTCCAGATTGATGTCTGGGATGGAGACTCCCTGCTCCTCGTTGGGTCCGCTGCCATTAAACTGGAGGTATCAGTTAAATTGAAGGTCTTTCCTCTTAAGCCTTCAGGACTTCTAATGATGAAGGAGAGCCCCTGCTTAGCATGCAGGAGTGTTAAGGAAGAGCCTGACTTTTCCTTTGGTCCCTTGTTGAGATGCTGTTGCATTACCCTCGTGTCTTTAGTAATTGAGTTTCTGTCAGCCCCTCTGTGTAACCGAGATCGGTGTCAGCCTGACAAGCCCCTAATCGCGGGATTTGTCAACTTCTCAAAAGTGATGGCAAAACGTTGATTTTCTTCCTCTTCCCTGGAACTCCTGCTGTATTCTAGGGCTAAACCCCCCAGACCTAGGACATCCAAAGACGTCCTTACCCAGACCCCTTAACCCCCCAGACCAAATTCCCCAGTAACTTGTTATCCTTTGCCTTGTCCCCAGCCCCTGCTGCGCCAGGGCCGGGCGGCCGTCAGGACCCACCACGAGCTGGAGGTGGCCACGACCGAGTACGAGCCGGACGTGACGGTGATGGGCCGGGAGGCACTGCGGCACGGCGCCCTGCGGCCCCTCGGCATCCGCGTGGCGGTGAGGGGCCGCCTCCACCTCTGCCTGGCCAACATCGGTGAGAGCCCGCTGCTCACGCGGCTGAAAGGCTTGGGTGCCGGCACTGGTGCCCCACGGCATGCACCCCTCGCCGGGTCGGAGCACCCGTCCCGGCACCGGCAGCTCGGCTCCGGGTGATGCTGGGCTGCGGGCAGGGGCGCGTGGCTCCTGGTTGCGCTCGTGGTCCCTTCCGCCTGCTCGGCTGCAAATGCTGGCGCGAGGTGGCTGGGAGGCCGGTGGTGCGCGGTCAGCGCCGTGCAGCTAGTGGGACCGCGGGAGAAACACACGGGGCTGTACCCGACAGAAAACCATGCTTGTAAGAACGTTATTCTTCCCAGAACCTGCTGGCTGCTTTTATTTTATATATTTAATTCCCCATCCTATAAATGTGCAGTGACTCCAGGTTTTAAAATCTTATCTTCAGAAGAAAGATTAGCTCCACTATAAGATATCTTAAATCGTCATTTCCAAACATACTTTGCCTGCAAAGGGACGATAAGCTTCTGGGAAGGAGAATCTGAGATTCACAACCCAGGGAGAGGTTTAACTTGCACCCTGCAAAAGAAGAGAGGGTGAGAGGAAGCAGAGGCGCTGCACCAGGACAACACCGACCCTTCGATTGTTCTTTTGTCCCTGTCCTCTTTTTTTAAATTTCAAAATACTGTTGCTTAAAAACAGTATTAAAAAGCTTGGTGCCCCTGCTCGAAGGATGGGATTTGTAGGCTGGGTAAACACCCGGCAGGTTTAGACCCTCGTCTGGCTCCGCTTGGAATAACCTTTGCGGGAGCGGGGAGACACGGTCATGCGTGGCTGTACCGGCGGCAGTGCTGCAGCCTGGGGATGGAGAACGCAGAAATGAAAGCTGGAGCTGGCGAGGGGCTCGGTTGGTGACTCGCTTGGGGCGGTGCCGTGCTTTTGGTGCTGCTCTGTCTCTGGGCAGACGGCTGTATGGTGGTAACGGCAGTAGGCTCCGGAGCGGGCGCTGCAGGGCTCGCGGCATTGTTAGCAACCAGGTAGTTGCTTCTGTAAAGAGCTGCAGTGAGGATAAAAATTTGCAGTAGATTTTACAACAATGAAAAATGGATGGTTTCCTCTCGCCCCCATCTCTGCTCATGGCAGGCCACCCGTGTGAGGAGACCCCGGGGCAGCTGCCGTCCCCGCTGCCGTCCCGCTCCCGCGTCGTGCCTGCGCCAGACAGCGCTGGCAGCGTGCCGGCCGGCAGCTGGTTCTCCCTGAACGCCGCCAGCGGTGAGTCCTGCCGGGCTGGGGCTCAGCCATTCCCCCTGCACAGGTTCGGGTTGGCAGGGTCTCCGCTGCCACGGTGCCAGTGCTTTGCCCCCAGCCGCAGGCTGGCTGCACCCTCTTGGCTCCCCTTCCCGGCCCCGCGGTGTGGCAGGGGGCCCTCGGGGCCGTGTTAATCGGGGGTCCCTCGTTGGTGCCACGGCGCGCTGTCCCCACAGGCAGGCGGGTGTCGCGGGCGCGGAGGCTGGCGGAGGTGGACGGTGAGCTGGCGGCCGCGCTGTGCAGCCGCCGGCCCGAGGCGAGGCCGGTTCCCCCGGCCGCCCCCAGCGAGGCCGCAGCCGCCCGCCGGCGCAAGCTGCGGCGCATGGCGCTGGTGCGGCAGCAGGAGGATGCCGGTGGCGGGAGGACACCCCAGCTCTCGGTGAGGAGAGGGGTGCCGGGGGCCGGGGATGCCGCGGTGGCACCAGGCTTATGTCCGCTCCCTCCCGGCAGGGCTGGCAGGAGCAGCGCGCCTGGCTCGTGCGGGAGCTGCAGATCATCGACGCCTACCGGGAGCACATCAAGGGCGAGAGCATCTCCCGGGTGCTCAGCCAGGCCATCACTGCCACCCACACCGTGCACGCCGTGCTGGGGACGGCAGAGTTCTTCGAGTTCGCCCTGAAGAACCCCTATGGCGTCCAGCACACCGTGACCATCGAGGTCGACCATCCTGAGCTCAGGTGGGGGACGAAGCGGGGTCTCCTCGGTGTGCGTGGGGAGATGCCAGGGCGGCACCGGCTTCCGACCAGTCCTCACCAGCACCTCTGCCGCTCGCTCCGCAGCGTCGTGCTGGACCCAAGGGAGTGGCGCCACTTCAAGGAGCTGACCGAGAGCGTTACGCCGGTGGAGGAGGAGATGTTCCACCTCCGTGACGACCTCAGGCCTCAGGTCTACCTGCGCCCCAACGAGACCGTCCACATCCCCTTCAAATATCAGACCTTCTCCGCAGACCCCGCGGTCGTCGCGGCGCAGGTAGGCCCGAGCCCCTGTTTTGAGCTGTTTTCAGTCAGAAGCGTTTCCCTTGGCTGCGTTTGCCTGCGCCGGGCAGGGTGTTAATGCCACGGGGAGCACTCACCACCGTAGCGGTGCTGCATCCCGAGGCAACCTGCTCTTGCACCCCGCAGGGGCCAGCAGGGCTGGGCGCCGGTGCCGACGCGGCCACCCGCTCCCTGGGGAAGAGCGGGGCCGGGCGGACAAAGCACATCCAGGTGAGGGAGCCGGGCGAGAATGCCGCTCAAGGGGCTGCGCGGGAGGACAAGCATCGCTCTTGCAAAACTCCGTCCCTCTCCCGCCGGCCCCTCGGGCCAGGTCTCCTTCCAGGTGAGCGGGGGGAAGCCCATCGCGCTCCTGCGGGTGAAGGTGGAGCCGCAGCCCCACGTGGTGGACCAGACCTTCCGCTTCTACCACCCGGAGCTCACCTTCCTAAAGAAGACCATTCGGCTGCCCCCCTGGCACACCCTCCCCGGTGAGCCTGCGGTGTGCCCAGCCGGGGCTCGGGCTCTTCCTCGTTAGTCAGCATCCGTGGTTCATCTTCCTGGAGGTGCGGGTGGCATCTGGAAAGCTCGTCTCTGCTTCCTTGCCCTTTCACAGCCTGGGGCTCCCTGCTTGCTCTTCATCCGCTTGCCTGTGTTCATTTTGTATTTAATTCCCTGCACCAGTATGCCTGTGCAGTTTGCTGGTAGCCCAGCATAAGGGATTGTGGTCTGCGGCTGCGTGGGGTGCAGGGTGGCAAGCACAGAGAAAATGCTGAACACGGTTTCACCGCGGTCTCTCCTCCGCAGGCGCGCCCGTGGGGATGCCAGGTGGGGAGCCCGAGATGTTTGTTCGCTGCAGCGACCCTGACGTCATTTGCGAAACCAAAAATATGGTACCAGTTACGCGCTGGCATCGGTCTGTCCTTTGTGTCCTTCTGCTGTGGGTCGTTTTTGTCAGCAGAGTAATGCTTTGTGCCCACGGAGCGTCCCTGTTTGTCAGCCCATGGTAGCGAAACACCGGCAGGGATGAAGCCGGAATTGCCCTTTATTCCCAATTAAAAGGAGCTGCGTTGTTTTTGCTGTTGAAGCAGAGTGCTGCACCTTATCGCACCATGCAGCAGCCTGTTTTTGCTTGTTCTTTTGAGCAAATACCAGATGATTAAAACGCTGGGGAAAAGCAGCCTTTTCTCGGGCGTGAGATAGACCTTCCCCGCTGCTCGGGGCAGCCGCTGGAGGCGTGCGGCGGGGGGACGGCGCGTCCTCTGAATGCACGGCAGAGCATCTCTCCGCTGGGCGATGCCGGGGCGGTGGGGACGGCCGTGCCAGGCTCTTTGGGCCAGCCGTCCCACCCCAGGCGCGGCCCTCGCTTTGCGATGCCCAGCAAAGGTTTCCTGGGCTCGCTTTGCGGCTGGGGGAGGTAGAAAGGAAAAACGAACTTGCGTGCGTACGTGCAGATGGCGACGAAGGGTAGTTGCTAATTGCCGTTGCAGAAACGCGTTAGTATGGTAATTGGATTACGGCTTGTTAGAAAACTTGGGGAAAATTTGCCAAAATTTGATTACAGATGCAGACCTGGAATGCGATAGTCATTTGTATCCTCTTTTGTAATTAAAAATACTGGAAGAGCTCAGCCAAGCTGTATAATAACTTAATAACATAGTTTAACTAGATGCTGAAAGCATCTGCTTTCGTAAGTGGGCTGGTGGCGGGTTTTTCCGTTAATGGGAAGGAAACCCTGGAGTCCTCATTAGCTGGTTTGATCTCGAGGTTAACTGTTGGAACGACGCTCTGATTTCTGCGTGCAGGGGCCTGGGGAGCCGCAGGACATCTTCTTAAAAGTAGCCGGAGGACCGAGCCCACAGATCAAGAAGTTCTTTGTTGCCATCTATATGTAAGTAGCAGGACCCCAAAAGTGAGATACGCTAACCCTGGGCGTGTGGCAGGGCAGGCGGGGAGCTCGCGCCGTCCCTTCCTTGCTCATGGCTTCCCGAGCCCGGCCGGCTTCGCTGAGCAGCTGAAAGCCGGGCAGGAGGCTTCCCAAAACATTTGCAGCTTAGGGCCATGCGTCGTTCTCTTTTCCTCTAAACAATCCCTGGCCAGAGCATCTCCGGTGTGCGAGCTAATGCCTGCTGAGCCGGCCGGGCTGTCTCTGCGTCGGACGATGCTGTTACGTGAGCTTAGGAATGGGGGAGACTGAGATTGAGGTCCTTAGAGGAAGCTTTCCCGGAGCTCAGGCTCCCGCTTTGGGCTCCGCGCTGGGCTTTCGGCCGCTTGCCCTGAGCCCGCGGTGCCGTCGGCGAGCCCCGTCCGTCTGTCTTTGCTGCAGGGACGCCTGGCTGGCGGCGCCCGTCCAGATCTGGCAGTTCTACCTGCACTCGCTGCAGCGCCTGGACGTCAGCTGCACGGCCGGGCAGCTCGCCCGCCTCTCCCTGCTGCTGCGGGGCACCCCGGCCCCGCGGAGGGTGCGGGCCTTCACCTCCCACCCCCAGGAGCTGGAGGTAACCCCCTGGGCCAGCTTGGGGTGCTCCGTCCTTCGCAGCGAGCTGGGCGCTGGCCTGGACCAGCCCCGTGAAGTCCCCTCTGGAAAGGGAAAGGCAGCCCACTTGGAATTATGAACAATTTACAGCCATAAAGTGTTTGCGATAATTATCTTTTGATTAGAGCTGTCATGTGTAGGATCATCGGCAGGAAACCCCGGAGGGCAAATTATCTGCGTTAATGAGACCATCTGAAGACTAACGATTTCTTTAGATTTCGTTCGGCCGTAATAACGAATGTGAATAATAAACGGCAGAAAAACTCCATCGCTGTCCCGTAAACAAAAGAAAAAGTCTCTGCAGGCGAAGCCTGCGAGGGGAGGGAGGCCTTGGGCTGGGGAGGAGCGGGCTCTCCCCGAGCAGCGTTTGTCCTTCCCGACACGAAGCCAGTCCCGGAGTATTCACGTAGGTGGATTCCATAGCGGTGGAGCAGGGGCGCAGGTTTTGAAGGGCGATCGGGTCTGGTTTATGCTCCAAGCTGGACGTCGCGGAGGTGCGGTAGGCTGCCGCAAGTGGCTGCAGCTCCCGCTGTTGTTTTCCGCAGGTGGATCCGCACGGCGCCTTCCTTCTCCCGGCCAACGGCATCCAGGACCTGTACATCGGCGTGAGGGCTCGGCGGGCCGGTAGCAGGTTCATCTACCTCAACCTAGTGGACGTGGATTCCCACCAACTGGTCTCCTCCTGGCTGCTCTGCCTCTCCTGCCGGCAGCCCCTCATCTCCAAGGTACGGCCGCTCTCGCGCCGGAAAAACGCGGTGAGGGTGCTGGACCGGTGGTCGCGGTCCAGCCAATAACCCGGGGCTGTCTCCTGCTTCTTCCTCTCTTTACATCTATGGTTTTTTTTTTGGCGCTTGCCAGCCTGAGCACACGGTTAGCCCTCGGGTGCTCGACTCGTCTCACTGAAGAGCACGGTAACGGGTCTTTCGGGCTGTTTTGAAGGCAGTCCTGTGCTGAGGAGTGCCAACTCTGAAGTATCCCCGGTTGTGAAATTAAAGCTCCAGCATGCTGCTTCCTATTAGCACCGTGCTGGCGGAGGCCCTGCCTCAAAGACAGGAAATTAGATTTCCCGGCTAATGTGTTCCTTTTAAAAACGTTTTCCCAAAGCCCTTGGTACCGGGGGAAGTTCGGCTCGGCGTTTAAGCTGATGCCCTAGTGTCCTGCCAAGTGCCAGCCTGCCTCCCCGTGCCACAGGGCGTTTTCTGAGCGAGTGCCATGGCTCTCCCCGCGGACACCCGTTAATTAGCTGGAGAATGAGCTGGCCGGTCCCAGCTGCTCCCCCAGCCATTTGTCGTTCGGGCTCATAATTACCTCTGCGGACGCGCCGGTGCCAGCGGCGGCGTGAGGAGGATGCTTTCGCTCAAAGGCGGTTTCTTTGTACCTCTGGTGGAGATCAAATGTAAGGTGTAGAAGGAGAGAGGAGGGGGCGTAAGGCGAAGTGCCCCTGAAACGCACTCCACGGGGCGTCGGTGCAGGAGGCAGTTCTCCCCAGTCAGTTTGGGGGAGCGCCCGTTGTTCCCTCTGCCCCCTCCGCGGTCTGGGCCGCCTCTGCCACGGCTTCTGCTCGACCCGCAGGCGTTCGAGATCTCGCTCCCCGCGGGAGGCGGGAGAGGCTGCAACAAGCGCATCACCTACACCAACCCCTACCCCTCGCCCAGGCTCTACTTCTTGTGCACCAACCGGCCCGACCTCCTGCAGTTCAAGGAGGACTCCTTCGAGGTACGTCCTCCTGCCCCCCGTACCCCTTGCCGGACCCCGGCCCTCGTCCGGCTGGACCGCGCCATGCTCGGCGGATGCAGGGCGCGATGCTCGGCGGATGCAGGGCTGCTGTGGGAGGGCCGTGCTAGCCTGGGAAGGGTGGGCACATCGAGGGGTCTGCGCTGGGTCCCACCGCTTCTCCTCCCGCCTGTTCTCCTGCAGGTTGCCGGCGGGGAGGTGTACACCATCGGCTTGCGCTTCGCCCCGAGCCAGGGCGCGGGTGAGGAGGAGATCCTCATTCACATCAACGACCACGAGGACAAGAACGAGGAAACCTTCTGTGTGAAGGTCCTCTACCGGTGAGGCTGCCCGCCCGCCGTGGCGAAGTGGCTGGTCCCTGCACCGGCCACCGCGGCTGCCCCGGCAGTGCTGCCTCGGGATGCCCGTGTCTCTCCGGGGGGTTGTGAGCCCGGTCGCCTCGTGGATGCCTCACCAAGCCGGCAGGTCTTGCTGTCCGCCGGGATCCCTGGGCATTGCCGTGAGCACCGGTGGTGCCACACGGCTCCGAGAGCGACTGTATTCGCTACTGCGTGTCGCGACCGCAGGATGTCTTTATTTTTGTTAAGCATTAATATATTTTAGGCACCTTGGAATCTTTTTTTAACTTAAAGAGTTTGCAGATCTGATTCTGCGGAATATTTTTAAAGTATTTTATATTCTACGGCGAGTTTTGCACATGCTGAAGCAGTTTTCTGGGATTTTTGATACTTTTTACTCATCCTAGATCAATTAAAGTTGCTTTGAAGAACCGGCCGAGTGTGGTGGCATTTTCTTCCGTGGGAGGTGGAAACCCTCAGCGTCCCCGTCCTGCAGAGGCGAGTGCTGGGCTCGCCGTGCCCACTGCCGCGGTGCCCTCAGTCCCACGGTGGGGAGTGCTGGGGGTCCCCTGCGTCACCCCCAATTCCCTGGAGCATCCCGGGGGTCGGGGCAGGGACCGCGGAGGGGAATGACGGGAAAATAAGGTGTGGGCTGACACCTCGGGCGCTGAGGGGTGACGGCCCCGTCCCAGCGCGTTGTAATCTTGGCTGGGTACCGAAAGGCTCCCCCGTTCCTCACTGGTTCGTGGCACATCTGTGGCTGCTCACCCACGCCGTGATGCCTTGGGTTCACTGCATGGAGGGGGAAAAACGCAGCGAGGTGAGAGAAAAAAGGCAGTGGCGGCAGGCAAATGGGGGGGGAATCCCGTGGGGGTGGCTGGGGGTCCCTGCCCCTTGCCCTGCCCCTCTGCTGCTGCGGCCGGGCCATGGGCAGAGCCCCGGTGGGAAGCCCACCGCCCCCAGGAGACTGGTGCGCCCGCAAGCGCCCGTCGCTTCTCTTGATGGGGTCGGAGGCTCATGAATTAGTAGCCTCGATGGAGTCGTGTGCCGAGTTCCTCTGCCTCCCTAGGACTGATCGGAAATGACAGCTAATATTTTAAAAATTATTACACTGTCTGCAGCACAGAGAGGCCCCTAAGTTGGGTTATTAAAGTAGATTAGCTGAATAATTTTCATTACGTTTTCATACAACGATATTTCTTGAGGCTTATGAATGAGCTGGTGCTGTACCCTTGCCCGTGGCAGAGGCGGCTCCGGGGTACATGATGTGCCGGCGGGCAGGGGACGCCGATGCAGGGACTCGAGCTGAGCTGCCATTAAATGCCACCGGCTGCCGCAGCGCACGGCTCTCCTCGCCCACGCACGCAAGATGTGCGCGAGCAGCCCAGCGGGCACCAGGGCCGTAGCCTGGATTCGATCTGAAATCCACAAAACCAGTGAGGCCGTCGGAAAGTTGAAGACGACTTTCCTGAGGGAGCTGGAGGCGTCTCATGTCCCGGCTCCTTCAGGAGGCACCTGGACCCCCACGGCCGCTCCTCCTTGGCAGCGCTGCCCGCGGCCAAGAGGAAGGGCTGGTAAATAAAGCCTCCGACAGCGCCGGTTTGAGAAATCAGAGCGAGAGTTTGTCGCCTTTTAGTGGCATAAGGGTACGTGGGGAAAACACCCCGCAGAGCCCCGCGTCCCCGCCGTGATGAAGCAGGTCTGAGCCGTCTCCCGGCCGGCCTAGATTAATGCCAATGGCTTTGTTGCGGATGATGAAGGCGTAATGAGGTGGCTGGATTATTTACACATGCACCCATATTTAGTGCAGAGTTTAAGGGGAGCGCGGGAAATGGGGAATTCCCCTCTCCCCTGCATTTCCAGGGAGGCAGAGCAGGCGAGAGCCGCGCTGCCTTCTCCGGCCCAGAATTCCTTTCCTACGGCACAGAGTCCCATAAATCTTTGTAGGGCTTTAACATGCCCTGCTGCCGCCTGTTAGTTTGTTTTCACTACATTAGCTTTAATTAAACAATTTCCTTTCTTTGAACGTGAGCAAAGCCCGGCGGTCGATCCGAGCGGGTTTGGTGGTGGGGGCCGCAGAGGGGCAACCCCATGGGCAGGGGGCTTGGGGGGGGGGCGAGTCCCCATCCTGCCGGAGAGCAAAGAGCCTCCTCCGAGGTGCGACGTGAGCGCTCCAGAGCCCGGCAGAGAAGGGGCTGTGGCCGTGCACGGCACTACCTGGTGTTAAAACCGCGGCCCTTGGAAACGCTGCAGCTGCTGGAGCGCGGGGCAAGCGCAGGAGCAGCGTCTGCCGCCCGCTCCGCCAGGCAGGGGCTGGGCTGGAGCCGCTTCTTGGGTTCTCGCTTGTTAATGAAGTCATTCCCGCTAATGACAATAAACTTGTAGCGCCGCGTGCCTAGCATGCAACTTGTTGTTCTCTTCCTATTTCATTCATGTCAGGAAGGAAATTGGATTCCAGTAATTATATAATTAATTCACCCTAAAAATCTCAGCTCACGTCTCATCACCGAAGCGCCCAGGGAAGAAAAGACTGGGAAGCGCTTTCCGTGCTTCTGATAATTCTCGGGACCGCTCTGCCCTCTCAGAGCAGGCAGGACCCTTCGGGGACCCGAGCATCGCTGCCTTCACCTCGCCGACGCTCTGCCCCAGGCAGCCTCAGGTCTCTGCAATCTGCTCTCGCCTCCGCGGGCTCCTGCGAGCGGTGGTGCTGGGGCGGCTGATGGGCGCCGATGCCGGTGGAGCCGGCTGGGTTCCCGAGGCAGCGCAGCCCACGGGGGACGCAGATCCTCGGAGCGACCCGGTGAGGGGCTGCCTTTCCCTGTGCCAGGACGGCTCCTGCTCCCGCTGCCTCCGTGGGCTGCTCACCATGAGCTGGCATTTCCAGTCCTGAGCCAGGCGGATGGAAAACCCATCAGAATTCATTTGCTTACCCAGATACGAGTCGCAGTCATCACGCTGCCGCAGCAGCTGAACTTTACTGATCCTCAGAACAAACATTTCTGGGGCCGTGTTTGGAACCAACACGGCGGGGCGCGGGGGAGGCAGGAGCAGGCAGAAAGCCCTGCCTGACGCATGTGCACGGCTGCCCGCGCTGCCTTCCCGCAGGAGCTGCGCCGGCTCACCGGTGCCGGCACCGCCGGGTCCCCGGCCATCGGCACTGCCGGCTGCTCCAGGGTTGCAGAGGCGAGGGGCAGGCTGGAGGCATTGCAAGAACAGCAGCAGAGGAGTGAGAGCAGCTAAATCTGCCCGCAGCTCCCGGCCGTATGCCCGGCCCAGCCCTACCCATGCCTGAGGCAGGGAGGGGCCACTAAAAAGGAGCAAGGAGAAATGAGAAAATAAATTAGGAGAAGAAGAAGAAAAAAGGGAGTTTGGTGCAAAAGCTCCTGCACCAGCAAAATGCCCTTTTAGGCTGGGAAATGGGCTCCCGAGATGCCCGGGCTTCAGCAGCCCACTCCTCGAGCCCAAACTTTTAAACCTGCCTTATTTTGCCCGTTATGAGGACGAAAGTGCGACTGCCTGAGAAACCCCTAATTAAGCAAAGGCTCGCCGTAATATTTGCTGGGAGCTTGCCAGCCTTGTAATGCGACATTACCGGTTATCTTTATTAGCTGAAACGAGTATTTAGAGCCTCTGCCAAATGGAAAGCTAATAGACTCGTTTGAAAGCGGCACTGCAGCATCAAGCCAGCGCTTCCGCAGCCTGCCGATGAGGCCGGGCCGCGGTGGAGGGCGGCTGCGTGGCCCTGAGCGGCGGGAGGGGGCCAGGAAGGCGCCCGCGGCATCAGCCCCCGCCAGCGTGGCACGGCACTGCCGTACGGCAGACGTGATGTCCCGCTGATGGAGCCACGCGTCTGTCCTGGCTTTGGCTGGGATAGAGTTAATTTTCTTCCTAGCAGCAGGCACAGTGCTGTGGTTTGGATTTAGTAGGAGAAGAATGCTGATAACACACTGATGGTTTAGTTGTTGCTCAGTGCTGCTTATGCCAGGCAAGGACTTTTCAGCTTCCCATGCTCTGCCAGGGGCACAAGAAGCTGGGAGGGGGCACAGCCAGGAGAGCTGACCCCAACTGCCCCAAGGGCCATTCCATACCATACGGCGTCATGGGCAGTATGGAAACTGGGGGGGTTGGCCAGGGA
Organism: Pelecanus crispus; assembly: GCF_030463565.1. Classification (NCBI taxonomy): domain Eukaryota; kingdom Metazoa; phylum Chordata; class Aves; order Pelecaniformes; family Pelecanidae; genus Pelecanus; species Pelecanus crispus. The sequence goes on along the minus strand of NC_134657.1, from coordinate 9,847,541 downwards.
GCAGCGATCGCTGCTGGGAACTGGCTGGGCATCGGTCGGCGGGTGGGGAGCAATTGCATTGGGCATCACTTGCTTTGGATATTATTATTGTTATTATCATTATTATATTATTATCATTACTATTTTACTTTATTTCAATTATTAAACTGTTCTTATCTCAGCCCAGGAGTGTTTCTCACTCTTACTCCTCCAATTCTCTCCCCCATCCCACCGGGGCAGGGGCAGTGAGCGATGGCTGCGTGGGGCTGAGCTGGGGCTGGGGCTGAACCCCGACAGCGTCGCCTCCCGGCTGGCGCTGGCCGAGCGGCGGGACGCCTTCTCTTCCCGCGGCGGGGAGCGATCGCAGCCGGGAGAGGCAGAGCTGGCTCTCCGGCTGTTACTGAAGCCAATTAACTTTCGCAGCGCCTAATTGCTGAAGGCGCGGTGCCCAGAGCGATGGGGAGCCCCCGAATGAGCCCCTTTGCAGAGCACTCACAGCACCAGGGCTGCTCGGGCACGACCAGCCCATCACCCGGCCTCGAGGCCGGCAAAAACCCGGTGCCAGCCGCGCCAGCCTGCTGCACGGCCCGGCGCTCCGCAGGGCAATTGTATCCCAGAATGTAATTTCATTATCAATTAACCAACAACACATGGAAGGACGGTTACACGATGAATTTATTGGTGTACGGTCTCTGCTCTGGGTGCCGGGCACGGCTGGCAGTGCTGCCGGAGCCCGGGCTGAGCGGCGGGGCGATGCCGCACCTTGCAATAGCAACACTGGGGATAAACCACCGCTCCCTCAGCTCCGTAAAAACTCCTGCGAATTCCCTGAGGAGCCTGGTGGGGCTGGAGGAGAAGGAGGGCAGAGAAAACGCAGTGGTCCAGGGCAGCTGCCTGCGGGGCGGGAGATTTAGGGGAGCAGTCTTTCCACCTAAGGAATCAAAAAACTTCGGTGTTATAATGCGTTGCCCTGGCATTTCCAGCTGTAAGTGTTTTGATTCTCGTCTGAAATGAGTTTTTATTTTGAAATGCATTATTCATTTTCTTTTAAAAGGTCAAAATCTAAATGAAACAGTTTAATTCACCTGAGATGAATTTATTAGTTTTTGCTTTCGGCAGGCACACAGTAACTCACCCCGCCACCTGCGTGCCACCACGAAGGCAGGCAGCGGGCTCGAGCGGCCGCGGGGTGCGGCACACCGCCGGTGCTGCCGCGGCCACTGCCAGGCTGCTGTGCGGGAGCCGTGCGGGTCGTCAGCTCCAGGTAACTTCTCTGCCTTTCAGAGCCCTGCTCTGCTCACTTTGATGCGTGCGAAGCAAGGCATCATATATATGTATGTTATATGCAGAGGTGGTGACTTCGGTTTTTCTCAAGCCGCCTTTAATGAGGCTGCGCAAACCGTCTCCAGCTGCAGGTTCAACAATTGCTCTCTCAGGTTCCAGGCACCGCGCATCTCTTCCTTTCTTAATTTAACAGTGCACTTCACCCGAGAGAAGCTGAATGCTCTCCCGGGCCCCGGCTGCCCTCGGAGGAGAAGCCCTCGGATGCAGCAGCAGCAGCGTACAGGCAGAGCAGCCCCGGCGCCGCGGCTCGGGCGACGGCAGAGCCTCCCCTGGGCTGCCAGCTCTCCCCGCCGCCCTCCTGGGGAAAAGCGCCTCTGCCTGCACGGGGAGAGCGAACAGATGCCGGAAAGCGAGGAGGAGGCATGGGAGCCGCCGGCCGGCATTACCGAAGATCATCTTGATGTCCTTGTGCCGTTAGTGGGATGAGCGACCTTTTCATCCCCACCCGCCTGCTCCTGCGCCGAGTGGCTGCGCGCCGGGGGTGCTGGCGAGCGCTTGCAGCCTTTCCTTTGGCACAGCTTGGAATACTTAGCTCCTTATTAGAGAAAGTTTTGCAGCAAACCTGTAGGAGTTTACTCCAGAGAGCCATAGGGCTTCATGGCAAATAGCTGCGGGTAGTAATTATATATTAGCTTTAAGGCAAGCAAATTGCTCCGGAGGTGACGGAGCATCATGGAGATGGGCGGCGGGCTCCTCCCGAGGCAGTGCGGGCTCCCCTCCGGGCTTATTGGTGGGGTCAGGCAAACCGAGCCCAGGCTCTGCCCTCTGCTTTCACTGGGATGGAAAAGCTGAAAAACTAAGGAAAAGCTGGGGAAAAGCTGAAACACTAAGATCTGTTGGCTGAGGTGCAGAGACAGCATCCCGACTTTCCCGCGGCGCAGCCCGGGCTGTGTCCAGCTCCACCTCACCCCAGGGAGGGTCCCGGCACCTTGTCTTTTAGAAAAAGCTTTCTTTTAAAAGCCTTATCTTCAAGGAGCATTGATTTTCCTGTCTGAGAAGGAAGAAAAGGTTTCTGTTCCTGTTTCCAACAGGACGTGAACCTGTAGTCCCTGTGGCTGCCAGTTCCGGGACCAGCGGCTGTCTGGTGCCTGAAGCCAGAGGACGTGATTCCTGGCACTCGTCCCCCAGAGGGAATACCCTAAGGAATATTTATTAGGCCAGTTACAATTCTCTCGTCCTCTGGAAGTTCAGGCCCTGTGCATCTCTGAAGTGAGGTGTGAGATGTTCTTCTGCAGAGAAAAATCCCCGTTTGGTTACTAACAGGTAGCCCAACTACGGCACAGCAGCCCCAGCACTGGAGTTTGGGAGCGGTATTCCCCATTTCTCCCACATGTCTTCCCGAAAGAAGACTCGATAAAAAACCCATTTAATGGTTACAAAACCTGGAGATAAAGCTGCTCTTAATGGATTTCTTTAAGATCTAGGCTGTCAACTGCCGGGCTCAAAATCCTTTCTACAACAAGAGCAACTATATTAAGTGCACTCAATCAAAACCAGGCTGAAGGTTCCATAAGTGAAACAATGGCTGTAGGAAACGCATTTTATTAGCATCGCCAGCAGAAAGGAGGGCTGGCAGAAGAGATGAAAAGCTCCGAGTTGTGGGTGCCACACTCCCACTCAGCCGGGATGGATGAGATGTGAAGGGCATTTTCAAAACATGTCCTCGCTATGTAATCAGCTCCCGTCGGGAAGAGGGTGACGGGAGCCATCCCCCTGAGCTCCGAGGTGGAACACCCTAAACCGGCGGCCCTTGCTGGAGGTCCTTTGCCCGGACCTTCGGTGAGGGGATGCTCAGCTGGGGGCGACGCTCACAAATCCGCGTCAAAATCCACCGTAAGAAATGTCGGCTGCTTCCCTGCGGAGCTCGTCTCCTGTCTGGGTTTGAAGTCGAGCGGGGCTTCCGAGTGCGCAATGCTCCAAGGCTTTTTGGGTCTTTGATGGGACTTTCTGCAGCCACCGGGTGAAGGAGACGGGGCCTCCCTACCGCGGAGTGCTCTGTGCCGGCAGACCGACGCTGACATGCAGATGAGGTTTTAATAATAATTCGCAGCTACATAATGAGAAATTTGTAGCATTTATAAACTGCCGGCTGCTTTTAAATCATTTCCCTTCTTTCCATCCCAGGCTTGACATTTGATGAAGAACTGAGGCTTTCTGTTCATTTACCAATTAATTTATTGCACAGAGGTGGGAAGCAGCGTCCACCTTAGTGAAGGTCAATGGCATTGAGTGCTTATCTGTTATTTCCAAATGCCATTAAGCTTTTTAAACAAACTGTGTGGGTGCTGTAGGCAATGAAAGCACCTCTGGCGAGGCTGCTCCCACTCCGGCAGTGGCTCCCAGCAGCCGGCGATGAGCGAGACCGGATCGTCTGGCTCGCCAGCGGGAGTCCGGCGTGGTCGCCGACGCAGGTACGGCAGAGCATAGCCCAGATTCATGCTTAGGGAGCACTTGAGTTTAGGGTCGAGCACTGACAGCCGTTCCTCACTTCCCAGCCCAGATTAACATTTGCTTTCCTCCAGCTTGCCGCCCTCCTTGCTCACCCAGGAGATGTTTGGCGGAGCTGCCCGACGTCTCCTGGAGATGCTGGGTTTGCCTCCTGCAAGGACACCCCTTGATTAGCGTCTGTAAATGCATTCAGCTGGGAGCTGGTACGTGAGGAGCGAGGACCACGCCAGGAGGTACGGCTTATCAAATGTCACACAGATCTTATCTCGGGGGGGAAACATACTTCAATAATTAAATCAAATGAAAAGGCCTGGAATAGAAGCCTCGGAGGCTACAGCCTTCTGTTTATCTCCCAAATACGGATGGAGTGGGAGATGGGAACGGGAGATGCCAGAGGGCTAGGCCAGCTCTCTGCTAGTTTTACCGTGCGGCTCCATGTACGACGGAGCGTCTCATGCTTCCATGTCTCGTATTTTCTCCCTGAAGAAACGTGCATCCTTTCTACAGACAGACCAGACCTGCGAGTTTGCCAAAAAACAGTGCTGTGCAAATCACCGGGGGGGCTGCTACCGGCATCTCCGACCGTGCCAGCCTGGGAGAAAACCTGCTGCTGGGGCAGCGGGAGGGGCAGGGGCTGCCCTTCCTACCTGGAGTTACGGCACGTGTGGTTATCCTCCATGCGCCGGCTGGGCCAGGCTTTGCTTTTACGGCTGGAATACTCTTGAAATTTCTGGTGCATCACCTCCTGGTGTCTGCCGCGCTGTCACCCAGGGTTGTGGGAGCAGCTGTGCCCTGCCGTTATGCCCGCCTTGCTGGAGACAGGCTGTAAAAGAGAATTGATCGTAAAAGCCCTGGGAATGCCTGCCCCCAAACCAGAGACCTGCATATTTTTCGAGAACAGGTTTTGCAAACCTGGGGTGTTTCGCTGGGCTGGCAGACCGGTGGCCGAGGTCCCTGCAGCCTGGGGACGGCGGTGGGAGCTGCCTCTGCCCGCGGCACGTGCCGGAGGATGCTCTGAGCTCTGCCTGCGCGGACCATCTGCCCCTCGCTTCAAATTAATAGACAAATTCAGAAAGAAAAAAATAATCAAAGCCTTTTCATGGATAATTTGTGCACAGGAAAAAGCGGCCAAATGAATTAAATAAATCCTTTGCTGCGCCGGGCTCGCCCGGCTCGGCTCCCTGCCTTTGGGAAGCAGGTTTTCAAGCCTAATGGTATCAGCTACTCTTTTGGCACCCATTTTCGGAGAAGCATCCCACTCCTGCTGCTTCTTAATGCAGCTCGTCTCCTGCCGATTGCTCCCAGGGTCTCAGCCAAATCAGCACTTCAAATTAAAGCCTTCCCCGCCGCTCGGCGCGGGTTTCCATGGAGATCCGAGCGGATGCTCCTTCTTCCTCCGGAGCCGATGGAGAGGCACCCTCCCAGGGGTGGCCCGCGGCGGGGGCCCCTGAGCATCCGGCAGCTCCGCAGCCGCATCTGCCACACGCTGCCGTTGGTGGAGCCGGCGTCTTTGGCCCGGGCATACCGGCGCCGCCGCAGCTCCTTTGCTTCGCCTGCAACACGCTGGGCTCGGCGCCCATCCCCGCCACCACCGGGAGCCGTACGTGAGCAGGAGGGAGGTCAAGAACAGCTTGAGGAATGCGGGTTTCTCCTGCGAGGTGTTCCCGGGACCTCTCCTTGCGACCGATGTCTGCGCCTTGTGAAAAACATCCCCTCCTTCCCCAGCTCTGTTTCCTTGTCGCTGCCGATGCCCCTTGCTCAGCGCCTCGCTCCACACCGGCACAGCCCACGCCGTGCAGCTCCTTCCCACACGTGCGCCTGGAACAGGCGTTGGGTTTAAGTTATTTTCTCGCACGTCGGAGCTGACCCCCCCGGCTCCTTGGGGAGCTTGGCCAGCAGAAGCGCTTATCTTCAGGTGGGGACCAACCTGACCCTTTCACCAAACAGGAATCAGGCTGTTTTGTTTGTAGCATATTTAATTAAACCACGAACAGTCTTGATAGTCCGCAAATAGGTATCCTGAGAGCCTGTGCGTTGCACAGAGCTGTTCGGCCAAGGCTGGGCCATCGCATGGTGGCGGGGGGGTGGGGGTGGTGGTTTGGTGCTGGAAACGCCCTCGCACGTGTGGCTGAATTAGCAAATAGCTGTGAGATCTAAGAAATGATAGTAATTACAGGAACAAAATTGTTATTAATGTATTCATTTACTCGGGAGCCAGGCTTTATGTAATTACACTCCGGGCTCAAGATAAGGTTAATGCATTTACCTTCCCGGGTATTTATAGACATTTTGAATTGTTCTTCCTCTGCCGTAAGAAACAAGTGTGCGCGTTCCTGGCGCTGCGGCAGCGGGCCCGTGCAGCCGCGTGGGTCCCGCGGCAGAGGAGGAGACGAGGGCGCGGGGGCTCGTTGCTCTTTGCTGATATTGATAAGGAGGTGGCTGCCAGCAGTGGCTCTCAGCGCGGCGTGCAAGCCCATCTGCGCGTCCCGTGGGGCATCCCCGGCTCAGCTGCTTACCGGAGCCACTCAGAGCACACTTGAATGAATTTTCTGTGGTGAGTACGTCCAAGGGTGAGCTGGTGTTCGGCTGCCTGGAAATAACCCCCCGACCTCCGGGCTCAGCAGCGATGCTGCAGCCATGCAGGGGTGGCAGAGAGACCGGCAAAAGCCCACCTTGCTTAATGTCACGCTGGGAAATGTCGGCTGGGTTTGCCAAGCAACCCGCAGAGCTAAACCCTCCTGGCTGCACTGTCCGCCCGAAAGCCGACGAGCCCACGTGGCGCGGTGCTGCTTGCCACGGGCCACACACGAGCGGCCGCCGAGTGTCACTGGGGATATTTCTCCCGGTGTCACACGGGGAGAACGGCAGCGAGCTGCAGAAGGTCAGAGCAGCCCTAAAAATATGTATCTGTACGCGCACATATGTATTTTTGGCTTCATTATTCGACATGCATGCTGCCAGTTAAAAGGCTGGGGAGACCTGAACACAGGTAACCTTTAAGAGCAAGGGAAAGGTTTAATAAGGTTACATTAGGCCCTAAGGACCCCTTGGCTTGGCCTTTTGCTAATTTACAGGGAAATAAATGTGTGAGTGGATGTTGGGAGCCCAATGGCTCCCCTCTGCTGCAGAGCTTCGCAGCGGAGCGATCGGAAGGGGAAATCTGCCAAAGAGGAGCCGATGGAGACGAGCAAAAGCTAAAATAATTTCCCTGGAAATCAATGCAGAGATTTATTCCTCTCTTTAAAGGGGAAGGAAAGATGGTTCCGGGCTGTATGTCAGGCCCGTTTAACCGCATCGTGTAAAACCATTTTTACAACAAACGTAAGTTTGAGTTATGTGTGTTATTTTTGCTAACTGTTTGCACATGGCTGAATTTCATGATGACAGAAGTGAGTAACTGCACAAGGTTATGCAAATGAAGTATTTAATTAAGTAAGAGTCATACGAAATAAATTCCAGCTCCAACAAATGCCCTCTGTTTTTCCTCCAAGTCCAGGTCGCTTCTGAGTGATCGGCTCCCGACTGAGAAACCCTCTTCCCGGGGGGACAATGCTGCTTTCCCACCCTCACTTGGCAGGAAGGCGGCAAGCGGCGTTCCCAACCCCCTCCCCATCCCGGAGCTCCCCTTGGGCTGTCCCAGCCCATCCCCACCAGCACGACGCTCCCACCCGCAGCTCTCCTTCCTCCGTTAATCACCCTCGAAGGCTCCTCATTCGTTACCAGGCCCAGATGTTTCCCACTGTATGCTACAAATGCTTTTTATCGCCTAATTACTTATTAGCAGAGGCTGGACTGGCACAGATCGGGGTGGAAGGCAGCCAAGGGCATTACAGTACATGAACTGCCAGCTGCTTCTGGCGGGGAGTTTATTGGAGTTCCTTATTACCCCCGATTCCCAATATTTACCAAAGAGTCACCTCGGCGGTCCCCCGGGATGGCGATGCCCGGCAGGGATGCAGGACGCGACGGTGCAGAGCCCGCTCTGCCAGCCGAGCCCGCCGGCACCGGGGCTCCCTTGAGCCTGGAGCGTTTGGCTGCCGGTTGCGACCGTGGGACGCGTTACTGGGGGCTCCATGGTCAGCGGCAAGGGTGGAAACCCGGCGGGCTCACGCGTTATCGGAAACCGAGGGGCTGAGGGTTTCATCAGCCGGAGCCTGGCTCGTGTGCGGCAAGTGGGAGCACATCTCTTCTTGGCACCGCGGTTTTATTGATCCCCCTGTAATGCATGGGGCTTCGTGTGTTTAATTCTATCAAGTGAGGAAGATGGATCGGCACGCGGTCCCCTTCAGGCCAGGGACATGTCATCTTCTATCCAAATAAGCGTCAGCCCGCCTTGCTGCCTCGCCTCTGCATTTGCTGACTGCAAGGGCCCCCGAAAGCCACCCAGAGAAAGTATAAATATTTGCTTCGGAGCAGCTGTAATTCTCCCCGCCGCGGTTAGGTATAAAAAGAGAGCGCCGTGCTAGCTTTCATTTACAGTGTGTTATTAATGAGCGCGGCAGGGGAGGGGGTGGTGCCTTCCGTGGGCAGCTGCCTGCAGCAGTGACTGGGGTGGTCCCGGGGCTCGGCAGGGTGCTTCGGCGGAGGTGAGACGCACGGCGCGCAGCCCTTCCCGGGAATCCTCCCGTCTGCACGCACATCGCCGGCAGCCGCGGGAAGATGCACTGGGAAAGCTCATGCCTCGACAGGCAGTGGCTGGCTCCAGGATGAACTCTACAAGAAGAGGTGTGCGCTGCGATAAAAATCACCATCAGGCAGGGAAAAGACCCTCGGGCCCATGTCTCCGTTGGCAGAAATTCCCCCCGTGACAGAGCACAGGGTGCATTGACACCAGGAGCGGGTTGGGATCCTGCGAGCACTTCGGTGTCTCCGGGGCATTCGCGCTGGACGCATGCAAAAGCGTTGCGGGTTTGCAATGCTCCTCCGGAGGTTTGCAACACCTCGTGCAGAGGTTTTATGCTGGTTTGCCTGATGATTTCGCAAATACCCATTTCCCGTGAAATATTGGCTCGCCTTCCTCATGGAAAGGCTGTTTTGTTCCAATCCGCAGCAACAAATGGTGAAATCTATTACTGCCGATGCTCTGCAGACGTCCATGGCACAGCTCCCGCGAGCTCTTATTTCCTCCTAGAGACTGACAACCTGGGGGCTGCCGGCTTCTGCGGACTCTTCAGTCTTCTGAAGTGCCACATAATTTAGATAAAAGAGGTTTGGTAAATTGCTGCCTCTTCTTCTGGTGTTCAGAAATTCCCCCAAACCCAGGTCCCTGTCCATCACCGGTCCCTCTTCTGTTCCCGAGAGCGGAGGGCGAGGACCACAGCGCAGCCCACCCCGCCTCGCTCCCCCTGCACCCATTGACTTCTCCCCGGCCTGACGGGGCGGTTAATAATTGCAGCGGGACTCGTTTTGCTTCTTGTGCTCGCTTTTGAGACCTCGTGTCGGGAGAAGATACAAATTCTGATTGCTCATGGTAATTGCGCTGGTGACTGTCCCGGTGGCACTGACCTCCTTTCCAGCCCGGCCAGGATGCGGGGAGGGTGGTTTTCTCTTATAAAGACACAAAGAGGGTGTTTTTTCTCTTACAAAGAAATAACGGCGCGGTGAGGATGACTGCCTGCTCCCCGTCCCTGCGTGCTCCCGCGCAAGGCGGCCGCAGAGGGATCCGGCCCCGCAGCTGGACCCGTCACCCCAGCTGACCAAAGCCAAAGCCCCGGCAGAAGGGGGGGTGCAGGAGGCTGGCGGGGAGCTGGGGGAGTTAATCGGGGCGGGGGCTGCTCCGGCGTAGCTGTTAATTTGAACACAGCTTTGCGCAGATGGGAGCGGAGGAGCCAAGCTGCCACCCAGCGCCATTTGAAGCTCCCTGAGCATTTTGCATGCAAAGGAAAAAAAACCCCGAAATCCTGCTGGCAGTTAATGGAGTATTTGTTAAAAACATCCCTCTTCCCGATGTGCAGAATTTAACATTCTTCCTCTTTTTTCCCCCGCCTTCCCCTCCTGACAACGATCCCTCACTTGCTACCCTCTGCAGGTCCATGTTTTAATCGCCGTGGTTAAAGCTGCCGCTGCTCCCCACCGAGGGGAAACCACCGCTGACCTACATTGTTTGAAAAACTGGAAGCCCAAATCTGCAAAATTTGCTTTGGCTTGAAAGCCAACCCTCCCATATTAGGTGCTGGCACTTCTCAGGGAGTCCGACCCTGCGTGGGCTGCAGAGCGTTCTTCGGCAAAGCCGAAGGTCAGGGAGCGGAGCCGGCAGCTCCTTTAATTGCCTTCTCTTGCTCTGCCGCAGGATTCCCGGGGGTGGGATTGGAAAGGCTGAAAGTTGGGGAAATGGCGTGTTTGGGGAAGTCCCAGCCCAAACCGAAGCCATCTGCGATGCCGCACAGCTTCTGCCACCCAGCACATCCCCAAGCTGTCCCCCGTGCTAAATCATCTCGCCGTGGCAGCCGTGCTCGTGTCACCGCCCGCTGCGGGGAGCGGGCAGAGCATCGCTGGGCCGGCACCCGAGCACTCAGCCCCTCCGGCTGAAAGCTGGCCAGCTTTGTCAACACGGTGCAAATATTATTTGAAAAAAGCCAAACCAAACACAACCCAGGAAGCAAAAAGAGCAACTTTTGTGGCAGCTTTATTTTTAGCTCTCTCCAGTGCAAAAAAAACAAATGAAGGGAAGTGTAAAAACCCACCCCCAAAACGCCAAGAGTTGGGAGCCAAATGTCACCACAGCTTTGATCCTCTCCAGGGGAAGCTCTGGTGCTATCAGTTTAGAAGCATTAGATTTGCATATTCATGTCCCCTAATTTGCTCTTCAGGGGCTGAAGCCTAATAACTAATGAAGACAATCTTCCTGTGCGTGCAGAGGAAACCCTGATTATGTCACAGACGCGTTAAGAAAAATAATCAGACGTACGTAAGTGTCCGGCCCAAAGAAAAGGCTGCCCGCAATTAAATGCTTAGCACAGACAAAAATCCCTTCTGTGCACGTCCAGGGGACAGGGCAAAGGACCTGCGGGCTGCAGGTGGCCGCGAGTGGCTGTGGGTGATGCCGAGCCCCCAGTGCCGGGATGTGCCTCAAGGCGGGGGGGCGAGGAGGGACGCTGAGGGGGATGAAGCTGAGGGGGATGAAGCTGAGGGGGATGAAGCTGAGGGGCTGGAGACCGGCTTGGCTGTACAGCCACGAGAGGCACTGAGCCCCGTGATGGGGACGGGCTGGTTTTCGGGAGCGGGGACCGACGCCGCAAGCGCCCAGGAGCCCACTGCTACCGGCATGAGGTGCTGGAAGGCTGGCGATGGGAGCTGGACGACCAGTGGACTTGAACAGCCACGCTGCCAAGTGATGAATCCCTTCTGTTCACCCTTAATTAAATTTCTTTTAGCAACACAATAGCTCAGTTTTATGCCTGCCATTTATCAAGAATTAACGTTATTGGCATCGTTGTTGGCAGGGGTATCGATTATAAGCCGGCAATAAGGCTTGCAGGAGGCGGTGATTGCTCAGCGTCCCGCTGCACACCCGGTCCTCATCCCCGAAAATGGAAGCGCACAGAAACCCCAGGAGCGCCCATACCTGCTGGAGCCACTGGGACGTGCAGGGATCCAGTGCGACCGATGGATTTAATGCAAATTTCTGTGGCTGTGAAAACTCAGCCATTGCAGGAGGGGGCCAGGTTCAGGGCCATTGCGGCAGGAGCATCGCCCTCTCGCCGCCGCCGCCGCCGGAGCAGAGTTCGCCGCTATCTCAAGACACGCTGCGCTTCAACCACGCGTTACCATTCATTCCTTGCGGTGCCTGGAGTGCGCTTTCTATCTGATCTGTCAGGGGCTGCAATTACATATACTATTGTCAGTAGCAAATAAAGATTAAGTTGTCAAAAAGATCGAGAGGCCAGGTTTAAGGCTGCTGCCCGAGGTAGGAGCCGTGCGGTGATGAGAACTGCCCGAGCACTGCTGCCGGCCATGCTGGCACCCTGCTTAATGGAGAGGGTGAGTTCCCGGAGGGAAAATGTGCCCCTGGTTGGGCCGGAGCCGGAGTGCAAATGCCATCCCATCAGCTCCGTGCTGTGTGGCAGCAACGGGGTGGGAAAAAAAGCAAAAAGCCAAGTACGGCTTCCTGGCGAGTCCCGTGGGTGAGGGCTGGTGCCGAGCCGCAGCAGGGATTTGCTCCGCAGCAGCCAGCCGGGGCAGGGATTACGGCCACATCCCTGCTATCGGTCCGTGGCAGGCGGGATTCAGCTCCGCCTGCCAAGCCCAGACCCGTGGCCTTCTTCCTCCTTCTTGCACCGATTTTCAGTCTTGTGAGCTGAAGCATCCCTTACGCCCATCGGTGCGACGGCAGCCCAGAGCCCCCGCTCCAAGCATCCCGCGAGTATTTCCCGTGCCAATAGCCCTACATACCCACCGCCCTGCCGCGTCTGCCATCCAGGTAAATATTGTACGGCTCTTAAGTAGGAAAATGCTTCCCAGCACTCCAATGTGTTGGACAGCTCTTCAGCCGCCAGTGCTTTAACTCCCGATGGTTTATCATTACTAGTTCCTTTGGTAACTGTGGTAATAACAATAGTCACGGACAGCTCGTTGGGCTGTAACGTGTGTATGTGCTGTGCTGTTCCGTGCAAATTCCACTTGGGATGGAATGGTTATGAGATCCGTCCGTACAGCTCGGAAACTCCTGCGGGATGGCGAGCGGGTTTGCAGGGGCAGAGCAGCGGCACCCGCCCCGGGAGCGGCGCTGGGCTGTGTAATGTTCGTTTCACGCTCCGCAAGCAGTTACCTGGGCTAAATTGCAAATATTAGTTATGCTGTCAGTCTTCAAGGGTGACTGTGGCTTCTTCAGCCCAGCACGAGGTGAGTTAAAATGCAGAACTGGATTTCAGGAAGACAAGTCACACTTTGTTGAAGAGACGACCGTGTATGTATTAATGAAATTGCTTGAGATTGATTATCTCTCTTCTTGAGCAGTTTATCAGGGAAACAACTTTAATTCCTTCATCGACAGAGCCGTCGTTTCCATTTTGCCTCGCGAGGTGCATCGCTGCCGTCCAGGCCGTGCCCCAAGATCCGCGCCACAGGGATGATGTTACCTTCAGACTCCCACTGGGGAACTGTGGAGCCGGGATTAAAGAGGAGCCGTGCAAATCCGTGATCCCAGAGCCACCGGCTCCACTCCTGCTGCCCACTCCGCCGCGGGACCTGCCGGCAGGGAATGCTGCCAAACTTTGCCGGGGAAATTCCTGCCCCGGCTGGGTCCCAGATTTTACTGGAAGTCACAATTTCAGCCCGAGCTGGGGGACTCGGTTTGAACGGTAATGTCAGGCGAGCTTACTGGACTACGTTATCGATCTCTAACATCAGCTTGAGAAAATAACAAAGGAAAAAATCTTCTGCTTTCTTTTCTTTCAGCTAATGCATTTTAAATAAATTATATGATTAAAAATGTTAAAAGTTTAATCGGCTCCCCTATTGTGCTAAAGTTCAAAAGGAACATTTATCAGTCGCCAGTTTGGACCACAATTTGCATGTGCCGCTGAAAGATTTTTAATTCACTCAACGGGAAACAATGAGCAGAGTTGATTAAATGGGAGCTGGTAATTTATTGCCAGCCGTCAGCAGTTCGGGCACCCTCAGGACGTTTGCAGCCGTGGGGCCAGGGCCGTCCCCTCCTCTCTCTGCCTTTGAGGAGGCCCCTCTGAGCCCTAATTAGCCCCAAGTCATTTGTTCGTGGTCGCGGCTAACGGTATGGTTCCTGGTGCACCGTGCTTCCCTCGCTGTTCAAAAAGCACCGCTTGCAGAATGTGCAAATATATTAATACAACCGGAGAAATTTTAGCAGATCTTGTAATAGAATTTTACGATGTAATTTTGGATTATTCACCCCATCTCGCCTCTTCAGACCCCCTTATCCTTCCTCATGAGGGCACTCAGGTTGGCTGGGCATGTTACCTTTGCCCTCCCCACGCAATCGTTCACCTGCGCTTTCCCTTTTATCGCCTGATAAAGGAAAAGTCAAACCCGACGTAATGAAGCTGCTGGTGCTGCTGCGGAAAATTGCTGGCTTGCCAGCAGCAATTAGGGGGCTGGTGCTGAGCGCACCGAGCAAACACTCTTCTAATTTCGCTGCGTGTCACTGGGTTTCTAAGCGCAAGGCTTTTAAGCCTGGTGCCCTGTTATATGGCAACGCATAACCATGCAATGCCCCGACTGACATGCCCGAGGCGCTGAAGCTGCTGCTGGCGCTGCCAAACCTGCCCCATGTGCCCAGTTTGGCGGTGGAGCCGCGAGCCGGCAGGGTGGGCAGCTTGGCCCCGGGCAGAGCAAGCGGGAACATCGCGGCGGGGCAATGAAGCCCAAAAGTTGGGTGAGGAAGCCCGTCGCACCAGGCAGCGGCTTCCCAGAGCCATGACGGGGAGAGGCAGCGATGCAGTCCGAAAGCGTCCCGGGGAAAGGGCAGCTCCAGGCAGGGAGCACGGCTCCGCTTGCCTTGAGTTCTCAGCCGTCCCCCAGCAGATGCAGCTTCTCCCAGCGCCGGCCCGTGCTGGAGGCGTAGCTCTCCAGGTGCCTCCAGCATCCCCAGGTCCTCAGATGAAGGATGCTGCACACGAAGCCAAATCCACTTTATTACCGTTGTCGAGAAGGTTAAATCCTTTTCCGTAAGCAGCCCTACATTGTTAACAGCAAAATGAGCAGTTGTTGACATCCAGGCCATTCTGGAGAACGAGCCTGCATCCATTTGAAACACTGAAAACGTGCCAGCACGGTAATGTCCACGTTCATCTGTCTGCCCTGCTCCTCTTCCCCCGCTTGCTTGCCCATCGGAGACCCCGGGAACACGAGCAGCAGCAGCAGCAGCAGCGGCTGCTGAAGAGTTAAGGGTCTGTTTTTTCCACTGTCACTCTTCCTTCTACGAGGAAGACAAATGATTCATTATATTCACCATCATTTTCTCTGATGCCTGGCTGCCTCCCATCGAGATGTTTGGTCTGCACCGTGGAAAGCCATTAACGTGATCTCCAGGAAGAGCCGTGGAGAGCAGTATTTCCTATTTGTAGGTGGTGATTCATGCCAGGGGCAAACCAGTGCGATCAATTCTAGTTTTCTTTCAGATCTTTACAAAAATGCCTACATATAGAGATGTGGCATGAGAATATAAACAACGACATCCAACTTTTTCTAGGCAAAGGAGAGAAAACTCTGTGGCTGCAAAAGGTTTTGCAAACTGGCAGCATGGATGGGATGCCCGCAGACACCGCAGGGGACGGTGCGCAGCAATACACTGCGTACGCTGATGGGTTTTTGGGGGACTATCAGCTTCCACCCTCCCTGGAGGTAAATATTGAACTCGTCTTCTCCTGGGCAATATTTGCCTCTCGGATCCATAAATTAAAATATTCAATTTAGCAGAAGTCAGTCAGCTACGGGCAGGGCAGTGCAAAATGCAAATAGCAAAATGCAGCCTTTCCCATCGGAGCGGCTGTACTCTCCACAGCGCGAGGAGGACAGGCTATCCGCCAGGAAAAACATGGTCTGAGAGCTGGCTGTGGAGCTTTTCCCTAAAAATGCTCCATTTTCGTTCACAAGAGCAGCTCGCCGCTGAACTGTATGTACGACCGCACGCGGTTAAGATAATACGGGTGGTATTTGTAAAGAAGTGAAGCCTGGCTGCACGAGCAAAACTCTCCAGCTTTTGGTATCCAAATCCGGAGGTTTTTTTAGATGGCACAGGTGAGCTAGAGCTCAGAGCCCGAGTCAGAGAAGATCTTCCAGATCCAGGGGAAGCTGTGGGAGTCTCCAGCACCAAAGGGAGCAGCAAGGAACTGGTTTGCTAAGGGAGATTTGGGTGCATACAACGGGACGGTGACCACGTCGAGCCGATCAGAGGGCTGATGTCCGCAAACACCTAAGAGCCCCGTGCAAATCTGGAAGGCTCGCACACTCCCCAGCAGACGCCCGAGCCCAGGCGCAGCCACTGCCCTGCGTGGATGGAACGCTTTGCCAGCTGGGAGAGAAACAGCAATAACAGTGATTAACGGCAGGACCTATTAATATATAGAGAGCAATGCGTGGTTTGGCTTCTCTCTGGAGGGCTGTGTTATTCCTGTTATTATTGTTAACTCTCCTCTCCTGGGCCGCTCGGGGCTCCGGGAAGTGCGTGCTTGAGGTGAAATGGAAATTGCATGTTTTAAGTAGCCAGGCGGAGAGGTGGAGGCGGGCACTGGGGCAGCAGAGAGGGGAGAAATCCGTCATGGAAATTAGGGTTGCTGTCGCCCTGGGCACTGGCGATCCCCCCGGCATCGGCAGCTGGGGGCATTGCCTGAGCGAGCCATGCAGGCAAGCGCCAGGGAGGAGCCGGGACCGCCGGAGCCACCGGGCTGCTCCCGGCCAGGTCCCTGCCAGCACGTCACTCACTGCCTTGTTTTGATAGGCAGGAGCCATTCCTGCTCACAGACGTTTATCGTAATGTGGGAATTAGTAATTTGTGATAGTGGCTGAAATCGCTTTTGAATACATAAAACATAAATACAGCAAAAGCGGAGAAATGAGCCATAACTCTCCCTAATGGAAACCCCGGCCTCCGTGCTTTTTATGGTAGAGGAAAAAAATGGCCCCACTATTTTCGATCGTTAATTTTGTATTGGCCCGAACCGTGGTGCTGCTGGTTTCCAAAGCACTTTTTGCAAAATAATGAGGCTATTTATTAGTAGCAACGAGGCTGCACAGAAAGAAGAGTTGAGATAGTTTCTATAGTAACTCCCTGCTCAAACATCTGACGCTCACCCCTGCTAAAGCTGCTCTGCCGCCCCGCTCGCCCGGCTGAGCCGAGCAGCCCGAGGTTCGGCCGAGGAGTCCCCGCGCTCATTTGTCTCCCCCCGTTACAGGACCTGCTGTAAGCCATTACACGCACCACGTGGGCGGCTGCGGCAGCGGCCGGTCGCAGGGGCAGCGTCTCCATTTCGGCGTTTATTTATCTGGCAGCATCGCCCCGAGAAACGCCCGCAGGCGTGGACCCTGCCAGCCCGGTGCCGGCTCGGTGAGCTGCTTGGCGAGGGGGTGGGTGAGATGCAACAGGTCTTTTCTCCCTGCGCAGTGGCTTTCCCTCTTCTTCCTCATTTGAGGGACAGGTTTTCATTGGGCATAAATGCATATTCTCAGCCCATCCTCCTCAGAGAAGAGGAGCGGGAGGGGAGCTGGAGAGCTGAGTGCAGGCTGGCTCTTGAGCATCCCGATGCTCACCAGGAGCATGGGCTACTCCCGTTCGGAGAAAACCAGTCCGGGGCTCGTGGGTCTCTGCATCGCAGCAGAATTTCCAGAAGTAATTGCATTTGGCCATTCAGTTACCTCCACAAATAAAGGAAAACACAATTATTCACATTCTCCAGTCAGATACCGTGGAAACTAAGAACAAATCCCATTTTTCTTTTACGCAGCTCCACGAATGGTTTGTATTGAGTTAGAAAACAATAAAAATCCCTGGCACGGCAACATTCATACATTCAAGCAAATGAAGCGACCACCGGCCCTTTCGAGGTGCTGCAATGCAACGTGTTTTCCTTCCGGCCGCCAGCGGAACAGGCAGCAGGTACCGCCGCGTTAGGCGGCACAGCGTCCCGCTGGCGGGACCCCGGGTGGCTGCTGTCCCTCGGCGCTGCTCGGCCGTGCCGGGGCCGGCTCCACGTGCGGGACGCGGCCGGCGCCGGGCAGGCTCAGGAGCACGCCCTGCGGGCACCGGCTCTTCTGCCCACACTTGCAGGTGCATCCTTGCATAAGGAGGGTCTGAAGCCCTACATCTCTCGCCATCCAGTTCCATTTGGGTAGCAAATAAATTCCAGAAAACCGTGGAGGCCTGAAGATTAAGAGGAGGCTAAATTTACGGAGGAAACAGTTATTCACTGGGCCCTACACGACAGGTGGACCAGCAGGGCTTGGGGAAGGAGGATAAATCAGCCCTGGCCCGTTGGTGTTTGCAGGGGGAGCGGAGCATCCTCCAGCCCGCGCTCCGGCTCGCCGGCTTCTCCTGTCCCCCGCGAAACCGTTATTAAAGCTGGCAAGCCATGATGAGAAATAAAGATTTATCGTGGCGTAATTTCCCAGGAGGGACAGAGATTAATGCTGCGGAGAGGGGAACCGGCATTTGTTTTCTGTTTGGGGAGTGGAGGAGCTTTTCACCCCAGGAGCCGGCAGCGGTCCAGCCGGGGGGCACAGCCTGAGGGCTCCATCCTGACCCCGCTGGGAGCCAGCCCACCCCATCCCGGAGCATCCCGCTCAGGAAGCTGGGTGCTTTCATCTGCCAACCTGCCGGAGCGGTGCTAAATCCAACAGCAGCACAACCTGCCAGGTAGTAAGAATTACACGTGGTCTCATCTGGCCATCACTCCGGGCACAGACACAGGTTGCACAGGAATGTGCCGGGAATATGACGTTTTGGAAATGAGAAGGTTTTTGGGTTTTTTTTTTGACAGTGTTTGCCCAGGGAAGGTTCCCTGATGTTACCCAGAGGTCTGCACCGCACAGGAGCACAGTGCCAGGCAGTCCCAGGGGAGGCTGGCAGCGGGGAAGGCAGGAGGGGCATCCCCTGGACGCAGACCTGAAAGTCTCGGCGCTGCGGGAGTGCCGGTGGGTCTGGCAGCGTCCGTCCCGTTTCCCAGCCAGGCTCCCCGAGTGCCGGCAGCGGGACAGCCTGCCTGAACCCCTTCCTCTGCCCCAGCGCATCCCCTGCCTGCCCCAGCATAGGACCGGCGCCTGCCAACGTACGCTCCCCCCAGCAGCTCCGCCAGTCGGTTTTGTTTTCATTAGGAACAAAGTCATCACTCCCCAAGCGCCAGCCTGCTGGAAAGCAATCGTTGCTGTTTTCGACGGTTATTCATCAAAAACAGACGAGAGCTATTCCGCTCAGGATCATTTCCCCGGGCTCAGGCTTGCCTACCCCTGCCCCTCCTCACTGCCTTGCTCCTTTCTCCCAGGGGGAGAGGAAGGCTTTCCTTCCACCTCCTCACCCATGCCACTCTTTTGGGGCTTCGATAGGAAAAGGAAAGCAATGCCTGAAACCTCCAGGGTGTTTCTGCAGCCCCGGGACCCTCCTCGGGGGAGGCGGCTGCCGCACGGCTCTGCTCCGGAGAGACCGGTGCTCCATAGCAGGGACTTGCCGAGGCCCCCGCTCCGGCACCTCTGCCTTCTCCTTTCTCAAAATGCCTTAAATTTCGCCCTTTCAAGGCCACTTATGGCAGCGCAGCCTCCGGCGAGGGACTCCCCGTGCATCAGCGGGACGGCAGCGCTTTGCATGGCACCCCACTGGAGGCCGGCACACCGGTGACATACGGCACAGCCCCAGCTCCAAGCAGCACCGGAGTGATGGATTTCAGAGCAGGAGCAGAGCTGTGCTAAAATACATCAGCGTGAGTTAGTGCTGTGTGTTGCCGGCGCGGCACGCGGAGCGGCCGGCACCTGGCCGAGCGCGGGCAGAGGCGAGTGCCGCGGCGACGCTCAACCAACTTGGATGCCTGGAGCGAGGGGAGAGGAGGAACGTGAGAAAAACTGCAGAGAAATGGGATAGTACAGTTGTTTATTGATTTTTACAGAGAAAAAGATAGTGCGAGGACTGAGGAAAGACTCGTAGACAGATCCCAAAGGGCTCTCACGAAAGACCCCTATTTTTTTGTTCTTGCTCTTCGTGGCCGCGTGTTGCGGGAGGAGGGAATGCTTTAATGCATATTTCACTTTCGGCTGCAAAACTTTCATCATTATAATTTCAATTAAAATTGCTCTTTGAAGCAGTTTGTCTTCAGGCTCAGCGACACGAATCTTTGCATTCATGAACATGCAAAACTTGAAAAATAAAAATGACCCTATTTTATCCAGCCCTGGTTTCCTCCTCTCGGCGCCCTGCGCGGTTTCAGCCTCAGGGCTCGTGCCAGAGCGCACGAGGATGGCTGCCTTCGCCCAGCGTGGCTGCACGGGCCTGCTGCTGCTCCCGGGGAGGCTGCGCGCATCGCGGTGCAAACCTCGACGCGTGCGCTGCGCAGCAAGCCGGCCGGCGTTGGCCGGGTCGGCTGGGTGCCAGTTGCCATGCTGGGTGTTTACGCTTTAAAAAACAGCAATAGTTTGCCAGGAGCAAGAAAAGGCACTGTAAAAGTTTGGCTGCTTTTAATAGATCAGTGGGACCCCGCGGAGTACGGCAGGAGGACGGGGCCGTTCTGTGAACGCTCAGCAGCCTCCCCCGCCTCTGCTGGGGATCCCGGGAGGGACCGTGAAGATGCATGAGGCGGAGATTATCCAACACATCTCTAAACCAAACTGATGTTCCACACTAATGTATGGATACTGAACTACCTAACACAAATGTAAATAGGATTTAAAAAGAGGTATCGGGAAAGGCACCTACGATCGAGTCAATCTTCTTTGCAGAGAAGCAGAAGAAATGTGAAAAGGAGCCCGCTAATTTATGCATCTGTGTGTCCCGTGCTGTCCTCGGGAATGCGGATACCAGTGGCTGCCGCCCGTCCTTCATAACTGCTCGCAATGTCATCTTTTTAATGAAAATTAAGTGCTTTGGTTGCACTAAATAGAAGCTGTGCGGACATGTCTAATTGCGGCACTGGGAGATGGCAACCTCATTTGAAAGGAAGCAAGTCCCGGGAGGATTCAGCGTGGACTCTTCAAAAACAACAGACGCCATGGACTTAGAAGGACTAAAAATATTTTCCCTGCATCTGCATGAGCTGTTTAATTTCCTCTTCATTTTCTCTAATTTCCTTTGTCTTCGGCTTTAACCGATTTGATGCATCCTAATTACGAGCACATCTGCCCGCTCCCGCGGCGTCCCGGCTGACCCGCGCCGGTGCCAGGGCCAGCGGAGGGAGGGACGGGGCAGCGGTGCTTGCTCAGCGCTGCCGGACACCCCGCTCCAGGGACCTGGGGACGTCCCTCCCGGCCGCCGGCAGCGAGCCCTGGATGCTGCCCAGCCAGCCCCAGGGCAGTGCTTTCTGCACGCAGAGTTTCCCGTGCCGTCAGCCCGGGCTGGGATGCCCAAGCATTTTTTCCCCCGTGTACAGTCAGTTCCCCAGGAGCTAACGGCGCGGTCAGGATCGCAGCCGTTGCGGCTGGTTCCTGTGATCCCTGCGGGTAGGACTGGGGCTGGCTTTTTCACGTTAGCCATCACTTAAGAAAAGCCCGTGTAAATCCAGTGCTCAGAAGTCATTTATTCTGCTTCTAATATACGACAGTGTTTTTCATCCTGATCTTAAAGAAAATCCATCCTCACACTGAAGCTAAAAGCAAATCCCTGGCAAGATTAGGTTAGCCTAGAACAACTCAGCCCATAAGCAATTACCCATCGCTTCCGAGGTGTTTTGTCTCCTGGCATAAGGAAATCAAAATCCCCAACCAACGATTCATGGGAAGAAGCGGCTCCGATACAAGAACAAAATGCGCGCTGCGTCCTTTCTTTAATCAAGGTAATGGTCATCATTTCACATGCTAATGTCTCCTCAGTGGTCCATCAGCTCCGTACAGCTGCAGCCGCCTGCAATCCGGCACAGTTTACCTAAGAGACCCAATTACATGCTTGCCGCCGCGCGGGCTGACTCCCAACATCGCAAATAAACCCCACCGCCGACCGCTCCGTCCGCGGCAAAGCTCTTCTCTGGCATCACGTGCGGTGGGGGAAGAATTCCAAGGCTTTGGGTGAACAAGCGAAGAGCAGAAGGGTTTCTGTCCCGCCTTGCTGGGTCCCCTGGGAGGGCTTGGGAAGGGGCAGGAGGCTGCAGGGGCACGGGGGTACCCCGGCCCAGGGGCCGAGCTCGCTCCTGGGGTCCTTGAGCAGCTGGGGATGTCTCCAGAGAGCCGCGGGCTGAGCCGCTGGCAGCCCAAGGCCACCGACCCTGCCAGGCTGCGGACGTCAAGACACATCGACATTTTCATTGCCATCTAGTGGCAATCACTCACAGATGCTTTTTAGCCTCCATTTTCTCATATAATCAATAATAACTGCTAATAAAATAACCAAACCCAAATATTCAGTATTTTTCCCCGCAACCTTGGCATGAAGCTGCTTGATGGTCTGGGCCTAGGGCGCCTGCGATGGAATGTGCTATTCAAAGGCAAAGCAAAGAGGCGGTCGGTAACAACCAGGACGCCCCAGCTCCCTGGATTTGTTTCCAAGAATTCAATCCCGCCTTTGCCCAAGCGGAGAGGCACCCACCCTCCCGTGCAACCCCCCAGAGCCGCAGCCGCAACCAGCGCCAGACTCGGTTTTGCCATGTATTTCCCAGGCAATGAGCAAACCATGAGGCAGAGCACGGCACGGGTGAAAACCATGCTGTGAAAGAAGCGCAAAGCCTGGGTGGTCCGTGTACATGGGCAGGGTCCTCTCCGGCCTTCCAGTGCTGTTTCTGTTGAAAACGCAAAGCTTTTGCGCATCCCTCGCTGCCCCTCGGCTGCCTGCAGCCCTAGCACCCAGCAGCATCCTCGCTCCCGCAGCCACCGGCGGGAGCATCCCCCCAGACAGCTGCCTCCGGCAGGACCCGTGTCTCCGCGGCAGGATGAGGGGCCGAGAAGGAGCCGTGCCCCTCGCCATGCCGGGACGCCCATGCCTGGCAGGAGTGGGTGGATGCAGCACCCTCGCGAGAGGCTCGACAGCTGCTCACAATCTCCAAGGGTTGCGAGATAAGGGGGCCGCCGGGGAAAAGCCAAAGCAGAAAGATAAGAGAGCTTGTTCCGTTCAACTACTGGGCAGATAAGGCAGCAGAGACAAGGCCGGCTCTCCTAATCCATCGCAGCGAGCCGCAGAGGGTCAGCCTCTTCCAAGCGAGCCATCCCCACGCGGCTGCTGCGGCTCTCGTCACGGGCTGGGCAATTCCCGCTGCAGGCAGGCGGAGCCCGGCCGCCCCGCTGAATCTCCTGCCGGAGACTTTACGAGCCTGGGACCGCTCGGACTCGTATTTCTTGTGAAATACGGCCCTGGCATTTCTCCCAACCTTTGCACAAAGGTTAGGAGGGAGCTTGATGAGATTTGCTTGATGACTGGGAGTTGGGATGCGCTGTCGACAGGGAAGATGGAGCTCTCTCCCGGGAAGCGGCGGCTCACCCGCGGCTTTGAGGGCTGGCGAGGAGAGGGAGCGGAGGAGCGCGGACTGCAAGGTCGTTCTCCCGCGGCAGCAATGCTCTGCCAGGGCTCGTCTTGACTGAGGCAGGAGAGCTGCGTGCTCGCAGGGGACAAACGTCAGCGTCCCCGATGCCTTCCTCGGTGGGGGAGGACGGAGCTCTGCAGGAGCCGCCTCCAAGGGGTGGGCAGGTATGGGCAAGTGCCGGGGAAGGAAAAGCACGTAGAAAACGTCTTCTGTCTGTGGTTTCACCTGGGTGCCTCTAATTTACTCGCACAATTAACTGGAACCATAAATCTGCAGCTGCAGTTAACTGCACACACAGGACTAAAGATGGTTATTAAAGTCTTTCCTGCATCGTCTCCCTCGCTGGTGGCCGAGCCCTGTCCTGGCGCACGCCGGCGAGCTCAGAGCCAGACCCTGTACGTTCATGGCTCTGTCACCCTCTCGGCCCTCCCGCCCCCGTCGGCGGCTCATTAAGCTTGTTCCTGATGGCACCTTCCCCGTGGCACGTGGGGCCGACCGTGCGTGGATCCCAAACACCGTCGAAGGGCTGGAGCCTGCTGGGAGAAGTGGGATGCCCGTGGTCCCCCAGCACTGCCCTCCCTGCAGAGCCATTCATTGCCACGCGCTGGCACCGCTCTTAACGAACGCTGCTCTTAATGAGCACCGCTGGACGGGATGCTGATGCAGTTTGCAGAAGCCACCTGCACGGTACCGCCGGTCCAGGACTCAGACCAAATCCCCTCCTGGTGAAAAGGGCTCATGGTCTGCTGCAGGAGTCCGAAAAAACGCAACCCAAACCATCCCCAAACCATCGCTGGGCTGATCTGGAGGCACAAACGAGCCGTCCTTCCGCTGCCCGTAACTGCACACGCTCGGATTGGACGAGGACACAGCTTCATGCTTTGGCGAAACTTCCTCAGATTTTTAATTATCACAGGCAATTAAGACTTTAATTCTGCCAGGCTCCAGCTGCTGCAGCTGGCGCAGCTCCAGCAGCCCAGCCATCCTCTCCGAAGGCTGCGCTGGGATGCTGGCCCCAGATGAGGAGCTCCAGGAGAGGTGCTGGTCACCAGAGCCACCGCCGGGTGACAGGGGCTCGTGGCAGAAGCAAGGTCACGCTGCACGCAGTCGGCCCGTGGCACCCATAGGAGTGCGTTGGTGCTGCCAGCACCGGGCGAGCGGCTGGGGAGGCAGGCGCGGGGCTGCCGGGATGCTCCCGAGAGCCGACGGCCGGCCGTCAGGGCAGCCAGGGCACGTGCAAGAGGAGCGCCCGTCAAATGCCAATTACACAGTGAAAAGTCAAGGATTTTACAGAAGGCAGAAGGATGAGGAGGAAGAACAAGAGCGGCATTAAAAATAGATCAAGGTAACGAGGTGAGAGAGGTGGCTGGGGAAACGAGAGCCTGTGCGAGGAGCGGTGGGTGAGAAGCAGCGTAAGACGGAGGGGAAGCGTCCAGCCAGGGGCGGACGGACGGACAAACCGCCGCTGCTCCCGGTGAAACCCCCCAGGGACCGGGAGGCTCTGGCCGTCCTGATGGCCCCAGAGAGAGCCGCGCTCGGCAGAGGATGTGAAATGCAGAGATGGCAGCGGAGAGCCGGGCCCCTAATGGACAGAAAGCATAATTAAAGTAATCCGGGTCCCACTGCAACAGCTTTTCTCTTTTCATTGTGAAAATTTCTTTCATAGCCGGTCTAGCGCACGTTGATACAGTTGTAATACGCATGCAGGGGGATGTGTCTCTCCACGGCTGCCTTCTGCGCTATCACAAATAAATATCGCTATAAAAACCGGAGGAAGCATGAGCTCGGCCTCATCTGGCATCCCACAATGTAATTAGTTAGCGCACATCAACTGGAGCCTGAAATATGGAATACAGAAATCAGAGGAGCTCACCCAACGAAACGGAAAATGAGAAAGCCTCACCCAATGAACGAGCTCTCTAAATATAACCAGTGCTGCAAAATTATGTCAGAGAATAATTCATACAGAGAAATAGCTCTAAAACTTAGTGGAAGCACGAGCCGCTAAATAGAGCAAACCCCAAGGAACAATACGGAAACTGCACAAACATGACGGAAGTGCGAGCGCAATACAGAAGCGACGATAAAAAATATTCCAAGGTAGTTCTTGTAAGTTGTGCCACCGCTCCAGGTTGCAGGGGGAGCAAGGAAAGCCTCAGGAAGAGGCAGGAGGTCCCGTCCCTCGCTGCCAGCTCCTTCTGCACGGCAGAAGGATGCAGCTCCTTGGATTTGCCTGTGCCAAGCTGGACACCAGAGAACCAGCACTGTTAGTTTTGCATGCTCAATATATATGTATTTAGGCCTTTTGTTTCCTGGGCATGGTGCTTCAACGCATCCTGGGTGGTATAAACGCTTGCCCGTGCAGCCCTTGGTCACGGGAACCCTCGTCATTACACGGGCTCTCCGGCATCTCTAGGTCCGGGGTACATTCAGGAAAACTGCTGGAGTTCAGGCAAGGAAATGTGGGATTGCATGGATTAGCTGGCTCCCCGTGCTGGCGATGGGGGTAGATGCCTAACGAGCCCAGGGCTCCGCTCGCCGGCAGCACGGAGGTCAGTCCTTCCCGCAGCTCCCTCCACTGGCGCAGCCTTGTGCGGGGTTATTTTGGAGACTTTCCTTAATTGAATTTGGTGTGATTAGATTTGATTAAAAGGTATTGATTGGGGGGGGGGGGGGGGTGTAAAATTGTGGCCATTTGTCACTAGCCATCAGCCTGTGAAATCTCCTTGTTAATAAATCAGGGCCGGCGCTGCTCAGTGTGCAGCCATTACCGTTCCGAAACACAGTCAGGCTCTTTCCCTTCTGGCACCCGGTGACGGATTAATACCATTAAAAGTTGCGAGCGTTTCCAGCACAGAGCTGCTGGTGGGTCTGGAGAGAAAATCCCCAGAGCCGGAGGGCGAGGAACAGCCCCCGCGCAGCCGGGGTGCCCCCGGGGTGGGCGATGCACCCCGCGCTCCTCCACGCTCCGACACAGGCAGCACGCCCGGTGCAGGGCAGCGATTTCAGAGCCTAGCACAGCCCAGCGTCAGGGAAGAGCAGGAAAGCTCCTCGCCCAAAATGCCTTCCTCCTCCTCCTCCTCCTGGGCTCCGACGGGAGATGCTGCCGCTGCATCCTCCGTAGGATGCTCCCCACGCGCGGGGCTGGAGCCCCTGCCAGAGGCGGACGCCACTGCCGCTTCGATTCACGCGCGCTGACTGTGGGCAGCTTCTTCAGCAGCTGTGGCATATAGAAAAATTACAGAGCAACACTCAGTAGCTCTTTAGAAGCGTATTGACACAACTCAAAGGGAAAACAGGGAATGAAACGAGTAGATGTAAGACTTCTGATGCATTTGTATTATTTTCAGCACACTATCATAGCTCCCAGAATGGGGATGTCAAATGGCTTCCTCTGAGCATTTTGTACATCTTTAAAAATGAAATGGGCTGTGCTGATGCCTTCAGATGTCTAATGGGTGATACGAGTGTGAAAGTGCCACTTCATGCTTTGGGATGTCACTGCAGTAAATCAATCCTATTTTCGCTGCTTATGAATGGCAAATATTTTCTCAGGGCTACTTCAGCGGGGAGGGAGGAGGAAAGGCGCCGGGGGCTGTTGGCGAAGCTGGGCGCAGCCGGGTCGGCCTCGCGGTCCAGCTCAGCTGGCTCCTTCATCCCGCGGAGGATGCGCAGGGGGGCAGCGGCCGATTTCGCCTGCGCTGCTTGGCACCCCGGGGACGTCCCAGCGCCATCACCTCCTGCCTCGCGCGGGCTTTTGCACCACCCAGGAAGACCTCTCTCTGTATATCTGCTTTAAGTCCTTGGTAATAGCTTAGACGGAGCCAGGGGAAGCTTGACAGGTCGGCACAGGATTAAAAATGATCTATGGTAATAAAAGGGGAGGAAAAAGAGACCGCTGTCTCACAAGAAGTCATCTCTGAAAGGCACGGAAGGGAACGTGCACACTGCTGGGTTCAGGGGAGAAGAGCCCTCCACGCTTGGGATTTTTCTTTAAAGGCGGTGGATACGCCAATAAACGCCGAGACTCCCTGCAACGTGAGGTGAGGGGTCCGTGTGCGTCACCCACGAGCGCAGGAGCTCTGGGACCCCTGAGCTCCCCGGAACCGCGTCCAGGGTCTGCAGAGGCGGGGAAATCCGCTTCCCGAAGGGCACGAGGAGGGGAGAGCTGGCTGGCCCTGCCCTCCGCCGAGAAGGCTCCTGCTGACGAGGCCACCAGTGCAAGCGTTTGGTCCGGAGCAGGACCCGCGTGAGGATCCCTCGCCTCCTTAGCTCCGAAAAGCCTGTGCCTGGGTGCTGATCTGCAGTGACTTATGTGTCTCAGTGACTAATGCAGTCATAATCAAAATTGACCATAATCATTACGGCAGTAAAGGGATCCTTGCATTTTCCTATTTACTAATCTTCAGCTTCTCCTTGTGACCTTTACTTTAAAATGTTTCAATATAAATAATGCTCTTCTGTGAATATATTCTTCTGATTATTTCCCAAAGCTCTGATTCTCCATATGTGACGGTCCCTGAAGTGGTAATTTGTTCTCTTTCCTGGTAATTGCAATTTTAGGAACAGCTTTTTCAAATGCTCGCAGCCCGATATCTTTGTAGAAGACATTTCCTTCATTTTCCCCTCCTCGATACAGCTGCTGCCCGCGGTGGCACATGCCCCAGGCCATCGGGGAAGGGGATGCTTTGGGGGGCCCCAGCACAGACCGAGAGGTTTGTGCTACCCCAGGAGACCCCATCTTCCTCTTAGGAGCCCCCTAATAATTTCAGATTAACTCCTATTAATTCCAATTGCAGCTCAGATTCAGTTATTGCAGGACGGGAAACACGCCAGTGATACACAGCGGGAAAACAGCCCGGCAAAAGAGACGTCTGTGGGAGAACTGAACGGAGACCTGCACTTAGAAGTACTCCATCCCTGAGGCACCGATTCGAGATACATGTTGCTGTTCCTAAGTTAATAAAATGATCATTCCCACATACAGTAAATGGCTTTGGGCTCCGGATCCAGGCAGAGCCCAGCAGCAGCGCGGCGGAGCGGGATCTCGCGGCTGGCCCGATGCCCGGGGCACCCCCCCTGCCAGAAGGCAGCCCCCCAGCTCGGGCGCCGCAGCTCGTTACCCACAAATGAAGCGCTCGCGGCAAGCGGAGCCTTTGCTTTTGGAAGGAGAGGGGGTCTCCAGCACGGCATCCGGTGCGGGCTCCTTTTCCCGAGGGAGATGCCAAGGGAAGGCTCCGCTTGTCGGCACAGCTGCCTGGCCCCTGCCCGCTCGCTGGTGAGGTCGGCTCTCATTTCGGCGATGCCGCGGCCCCCGTGCTCTACCCTTTCATAGCCAGTTCAGAGAAATTGTTGGTGATAAATTTAAGCTGAAGGTTAAGAGCCAACATAAGCTAGAAAGTCAATGGCTAATCTATTAAGCTCCCCAGTAACTTAATTTACATGTTTTTAATGATTGCTTCCTACCTGGGCACTCTGAAAACTAATTGGACTCGAATCGTTAAGTGCATTCAGAGGTGGACTCAAATTAATAAGTACCACTCACGTCTGCTTTTAGATGCAAAAGAAAATCAACTTTGGTTCTCCGGGCTGCCAGAATGCCTCATTGCTATGCAAATGCTGCTGCCTTTCCTCCGTTCCAGGGGTATCTGCTCTCTAATAACCAGGATGCATTAGCCTGGGGAGCTGGGCTTGCTGTACCCACTGCCATTTAGGAATTAAAATCCCAATTAAGGGCTTGATGCACTTCTTGAAAATTGAGGTTTTTTTCATCCATTGTAAAAGAAAAATCTCCTCGAGACTTCAAATGGGGCTCAGGCCAAGCATCGCTCCTAATTAGTCAGCGGATCCTTGGGCATCCAAGGGACCGGTGAGGCTGGCTTGATGGTTTCGCTACTGCCAGGGTCATGAGCTAGCCATCCCTCCTCCTCCTCAACCAGTTCAACACCCCATCACCTTTAAGGTGCCCAAAACCCGCGCGAGAGAAATAACTGAGATGATTTCTGTTTCTGTACACACAAGGAAAGCTCTTGCTCTGAGGAGAGAAGACTGGTGCTAATGGAGGAAATGTGGCTGGAATGAAAAGCACCTACTTAAGAGATAACATGAAAGCCCTTTTAATATAATTTAATGGCAAAAGGCAAAATGAAGCTTTGAGATGCGGCGCTGGTCCCTACTTAAGGTGAGGATGAACACTTATATCGGATCAATCCATGTGAGGATGAGGAGGAAAAAGAACGCAGCATGGTATTTATTTCCCTAAGAAGTCTGGCATCTCTGCCGGAGCTGCGGGAAGCAAAGTGAATTTCACTCGGCGTCGGAGGCGTAGGGCTGTCCTCGGAGCAGCACCGCGCTCGCCCGAGCAAAGCAGGACTGGGTCCCCGCAAGCCCTAACGCGCGGCCGGGTGCGAAAGCCAGCTCTGCCTCCGGAACCACGCGCGGCAGCCTGCGCATCGTGGCTCGCACCGGGAAGGCGACAGTTACAGGCTGCACAAGTTAATCATAACGAAATTGAGAATTTCACAGTTTGCCATCAATTAACAGCCGAGCAAACAGAACACGGTGCTTGTATTGGGGAAGATGGTTCCCCCTAAAGAACAGTTCTTTTAATGAGGCTCATAATACTAGTCATTAATTTGTGTATGTCTGAATGTTCAGGTTCGCAAATGAGAAAGGAAATAGCTTTGCATTACGGTTGAGTCATACACACAACAGCTTCCCTGCTCCCTCGAAGCCTCAGGTGGGTCATTGAGAATTTGTTTTACTGATTAAAAAAAAAAAGTTCTTTGGAATAAACCCCACAGCCAGCAGGGCCCGGGGATGCCTGGCAAAGCACCCAGCTGGGTCAGAGCGAAGGTCTCGGGGTGCCGCAGCCCTCGCAGCTTCCTCCCCTCCACGCTTATCCCATTGAACGTTTTGTTCCTGCCGCAGCGGGGTTTGCAGGTCAGCTCCATGCAGCGGGGAAATGGGCTTTTCCCGCTGCTGCAGGAGCAGCTCCTGGTGCCCCGCGTGCCACAGGCGAGGTCCCTCTCCACGCCGTGCCTCCCAGGACCCCTGGACGCTCGTCCCCGAGCCAGGAGCATTTTGCAGCAGGAGGAGTCTTTCCCCGGCATGGGGAGCGGGAGGAAGCCTTGCTCGAGCCTGCCAGGCTCTCCTCCAACTCGAGCGGTGGCTCTGATGGGGAGAGCTGAGCTCCTCGCCGTCCTCGGGGGACGGAGCGTTTCATTGGGGGCTTTTTCATCAGCTCGCAATACAGGAGCTGCACAGATGCCGTCCGCTCCCCCCCAACAGCAAGGAAATGATGCACCTGGGCTGGAAGCCAGCATACAGAGGATTTATGCTTTCCAAGGTCTTTTATTAACTTGACAACATATGGCTGTAGCCGCAGAGCATCGCCTCCTCCCGGGGCTGGACCGGGGCTCTCCCGGGCTGCCCTGTGCCCCTTCGCCCTGGCTCCCGGGCACCCCGCTCGGGGAACCGCCAAAGGAAAAGAAACACACAGCCCCGTGGGGGCGGGTGGGATGTTAGCGATACAACAGGAAACAATTTTCCTATTGAAAAGCGTATTTAAATTCCTTTTTTCTTGCACAAATGCAAAACCAGAGCTTCAAAGTAACATTACCGAGTATTTGGGAAACTCAGACGTTTTCTTTCTGGCCTGTACTGGTATTTGAATGGGCACACCGGAGAATGCGTTGGCACGGGGTAAGTTTTGATTCCACACAGTTCTCCATGGAAACCTGCACCGAGGGTGGCTTTTTCACTACATTGGGGTACATTCAACGCTGACAAGAACCGGCCCCTGAAACGACCGCATCCCAGAGAAAAGCCTGTGCTTGCTTTGCACTCATACCTGATTTTTATTCCTGCAGATGCCCAACACGACAGCCCGTAAGGGTCCCTTTGGACCTGGAGGCTGCCCGAGCTTCTGCAGTCGATGTATGCATATGAGCCCACACTCGGAAAGCGGAGTTACAATTGATTTTTGTCTTTAAGATTCCGGCTGCGATTGATTTCTCTCAGACAGCAGCTTTGCATCTAATGAAATGCAGAGATCCTCTTGGAAATGCGCTGCAGCTGGCAGCGGGGCTGTGGGCAAGGAAAATTGCCCTCATTTTTAAAGCTTTTAGTCACTCCAAGAGAAAACCCAAACGGCTGGGTTTCTGCAGGTGGAGGAGCAGGAGGGAGCTGGGGAGCGGCTTCAGAGAAGGCAGCCCTGCCAGGGAACGACCTTGCCGAAGCGCTTCCGTGCCTCGATATGTGTAGGAGGAATGTCTAATCATGTTGAACTTAAACTGGTTGGAAAAATGTCATACTGCTGCCTGGCTTTAGATGTCTCTTCCCTCTCCCAGCTAAAACGCGGCTGGATTGCACTGAGCTGAACGCCTCCTTGCCTGCAGACAAGCCAAAACGCTGGAGACAGTACTGGATCCCCAGGCTGGCTGGTGGGAGTCGGCACCCTCTGGGCCAGCACCCATCCCCGTCCGGGGGGCATCGGCGGGCCAGGAGCGACGCACCCCGAGGGCAGAGGTGCGGGAAGAGGCTACGTCTACGCACCAGCAACCCAGATGCTTCCTCAGCCACGACCCACGAAGGAAAGCAGAGGGATACCCTGGCTGCAGGGGCACGGAGGGCTCCCGTGGCGGGGAATGCTTCAAATGCTCTCGAGAGGCACCAGCGGGAAGGAATCCCACTCACCTCTTCAAGGAAGAAACTCGGCTGCCAGGAGTATTGCTCCTAATTAGGCAGATGTGCACTGCTTTGCTGTAAGTCGGAGTGGCAGAAGGATGCCAAGAATTGAGATTTATTCCTCTCTCCCCTGAGTCTGGAAGTCCCGGACAGAACAAATCCATTCAGCTACCGGTACAGAAACTCACTCAGCACCACCTGAATTTGGGGCCAGCACCACAACGGCTGTCAGCTGCAGCCCTGCCTTTTGCTTCACTCCACATCCCAGGATTTTGTCTCTGGGGGACACGACCTGCCCTCCCCCAAGCCTTCAAACCTCAGTGTTAGCAATGAAGACCACCAGACCCCCCAAGCCACCTTCGAGCCAACGCTCCCTAGCCGGGAAAGCCTGAACCCCGACCCACCTCGTGTCTCCAGCGCTGGCCCAGGGGCAACCATGAAGAAGCTTCACACACATTCAACAAAGCTCGCTGCTCCTGAAGAATCCTCTTGCCTGCCCCACACCGGTGTTTTCCTGGCTCTCCCATCACTTTGCTGGTGGGAAAGCCTTTCCTGAGGGCAGCAAAGCCCTGGGGATGCAAAGCCTGGCTGCACGCAGGAGCAGGGGCAGCCCCCCCAGCAGCCGCTGCTCAGAGGGTTCCTCAGCAGATCTTGCCAGGCAGGGATTTTCAGAAGCAAAGCTCAGCGGGGGGAGCAACTCCAGCAGGGCAGCCCTCACCCCAGAGCCCTCTCCCTCCACCCAAAAGCTCTCTGGGGCTTTGCAGCAGCCCTTTATAGGGGAGTGCAGGGGCGTGAGTGCCCCCAGCTGTGAGCTTCCCCAGCTGGGGAGGGAGCGCTGCCGGCGTGGGACCCGGCTGCCCCTGAAATGCGTGGCCCCAGCCCCTCCTTTCCTCCTGCCTCGCCTTGCTGGGGCCAGTGAAGGAGCCACCCCATCCCGAGCCACCAGCTTGGGTTTTAGCAGACATTTGCACACATGACGCCCAGGGCGTTTAATTAACAGCGCTGGAAATGCCATCGGAAACTTTGAGTGGAGATTAGCAGTTGCCATTTACACATAAACGAAACGTTCCGAATCGATCGAGGCAAGACCCGAATAAGCCCTGCGCAAGCTGAAACGCCAGCGTCGGCACGGCTTTCTGCGGCTGCTCGCCGGCTGCCTTGAGTCCAGCGCATCCCAGCGCCGGGAGCCCGGCGTGCCGTGGCACGTGGCGTGGTCCGGCCCTGCTGAGTCCCGCTGCATCCCACAGCATCCCAGCCAGCCTGGTGGACCTTGCAGGACCTGCCATCCTCTTTGGACAACGGGCTTGGCTTTTTCCTTTGCGCACCCGCGCACTTCCCAAACTTTTCTGAAGTTGCCTGCCTGGAGCGGCAGGCGTGAGCTCTGCTCGCGCGTGCAGACCTGCCGGCTCAGTTTGTTTACTCGCGCGCCTTAAAGTGCGGAGCGTGAGGCTACAACGGCATTTGAGTAGCGTTGAGTGCTTTCAAGAAGATTACACCCGCTGAAGTAGTAATTAATGTTTGTTTTATTATGTTCTGGGGAATGATCGGCCAACAAGATAATTCAAATAAAGGAGAACATGTTCCGATTGAACACTGTTTAAAGGCTGATTCATTGCAAACTGGCCCATGCAAAGGACTAATAATTAAGAGAAAAGGCACGAGTAGGAGCATAGTCACCATTTATCTGCCTTTTATGTAATTAAAATGATGGAAATTATGGCTTAATGAGTGGAAATTGGATGTGCTCTTGAGAGTTTTGAATATCCTGTTTTCCTACCGAGCGCCGCCTCCAACCCTGTCCCTCCAGCCGCATCCCAAGCCTCGGGGCACAGCCAGATCGCAAAGGAACCTTGGCTGCTTGGGGCGAGAAAGCCGGCAGCGATGGTGCCGGCAGCGTTTCTGCCTGTCTGTGGCGGCACTGCCCGCCAAACCCTTGCTCCCGAGCGGCTGCACCGCGCCCGAGGCATCGCTATCCGCTACGGTGTGGCGGGCCTTGCCACCGCTTTTCATTCCTTCCTCTTGTTTGCTGAATCTAAATTCCCCTAAACAGGGAGAGAGAAATTCTCTCTGCGACGGAGCAGCAGGATGAGCACGGCGTAACCCACCTGCTCTGCACACCGGTTCCCTGCCGCACAGGGACCCTGCGAAGGGAGGTGCACGGTGTGGCGGTTAAACGGTGAGAAGAAAATTGTCCTCCATCTGTTGAAATAAATTCCACCGCATTTGTTCCTCACAGTAACTGTACTGGGGCGTAATGCGTTATTCAGCCCATGGAGGCAGAGTGGGGCAGCCGGGGTGCCGGCTGGGTGCCAGCATCGCCAGCCCACTGGGGACCCTCCTGCCGTGCCGGCACGCCGGCGGTGCCGAGCAGACCCACGCACGCCGGCTCCCACGCCGAGGGATGGCTTCCCACTCCGGCTCCTCGGGGGAGCATCTTCCACAAGATGGAGCCTGCGGGCAGACGATGTGCCTCCGGCAGCTCTCCGGCCGGCGAGCAGCTGTCCGGCCGGCCGGCCGCCCAGACGCACAGCGGTCTGTCTGTCCATCTGTCGCCCAAGCGGTGCCTGGAGAGTGATGCACGAGGGTCTGTCTGTCCGTTCATCTGTCCGTCTCCCAGGCGGTGCCCGGACAGGGATGGAGAGCGGCTGTCTTGCTGTGTCGTGCTTTGCAACACAAGCTGACTGGGGACCCGGCGCGGGCCCTTGGGCACGCAAGTGCCTGTGTCTGATGACTTCTACGGGCGCTTAAGAGGCATGAAAAAATTGCCCCACAGGGTTTTTGGGGGCTTCACATCCCTCGTGCCCAATGCTGAGGCTGCCTCGGTTTCCCCTCTCGCGCCACAGGCTGTGGCTGACGGCAGAGTCTCCCACGTGGGGTGAATCAATCTGTACGTATCGACGGCTCGCTGCTTTGCCTGTTAATCCTGAGAGGGAAATGCAAA
The DNA here is from genome assembly GCF_030463565.1 of Pelecanus crispus. Taxonomy (NCBI): domain Eukaryota; kingdom Metazoa; phylum Chordata; class Aves; order Pelecaniformes; family Pelecanidae; genus Pelecanus; species Pelecanus crispus. The sequence goes on along the minus strand of NC_134657.1, from coordinate 9,813,026 downwards.
ACCAGAGCGGATTGAAATAAATACCAGAGCCCGAGGAGAAATGTCAGCAGCCGGGGGGGGCTGCGGCCGGAGCGGGGCCCGGGCGCCCCAGGGGGGCACCCAGCTCGGCTCGCCCACCTTTCCTACCTCCGAAGGAAACCTCTCCCGGCTTACGCTGAGCTGGTTTGTGCCCACGCTGGAGAGCCCCGGGAGAAAGGTTGGTGCCCGCTTGACCGGGAATTCCAGCCACACCGTTCCTTGGGTTTATTTATTCTGGCTTTCCCTTTCGCTAGGAAAACCTGAAGCGGAGGGGAGGGCAGCTCCGCTTACTGTAAGCGGCTTGGGGAGAAAAATAGCATCGTGCTTCACGCCATTTCCACATTATGCTAATGCACATCTGTTGAATGCCTCCTTCCCATCACGAATTCCAGCAGGTCCTTCCTCCTAAGTGGGAATTACTTCCATTTGCTGTTTTTTTAATTACTCGGTGCTTAGGAAAGTAGATCAGTTCGATGGTTTGGCTGCTGGCCGTGGCAGCCTGGCGATGCTCGGCACAGGCGGGGCCCCGCAGCGGGCGATGCCGAGGACCTTTCGGGGCGATGCCGAGGACCGGACAGCTGGTGAGCTGGCGGCTGATCCCGCAGAGTGCAGGCAGGCGATGTTCGCGTCGGCTGCGTGCTCGGACTGCTCAGAACCCCCAGGGCTCCTAACACCGCCCGGCCCTGGGAAGAGGAGACCCGGTGCAGGGAGCCCACTGCAACGCCCGGCTCCTCCGGAGCACCCTGCTGCTGCCAGCCCCCCACTAGCGACGTCGCCTTGGCCAGGAGCAAAATTACATTGGGAAAAGAACCGGCCTTTCCTACCATAAACCTTCCCAAACTAGCTCCATGCCACAACATGCACAAAGGAGGTGAGGAAGAAAAAGATCAATAAAACGTTCAAGGAGTGAAGAAGAAAGGACAAAATAACGAGCGCCTCATTTGTTTGCTTCCTTTGCAGGTTGCCTTAAAGGCAGGAAGACAGGAGAAAAACATCAAATATCGGATAAAAAAGAAATAGCTGGAGAAAAAAAAAAGACACCTATATGTCAGCCAGACGATGTGGCCCACCACGCAGCAAACCTCGTGCTTCACCTCTGCAAACGGGGGTAAGAGCCGTAACTTTGGCCTTCGGCTTGGCTGGACAACGTCAGGGTGCCGGTACGCGAGGCAGCGCCGGGCGGGCGAGGGGCGGCGGCGGCAGCGCTGCGGGACGGCAGCACTTCATTAAAGCCAATATAAATGGAAAGAGGATTTGGAGAGCGAGAGGAGACAGATAAGCGGTGACAGGGAATATGGAAACACAGCCTACTTTTGTCAGCCTGAGGAAACGGGTACGGCGTTATTGGAGATGCAAAGATGACCGCTTTGATACGGGATGCTCGTGACGCCCAGGCTGGCACCAGCCGGGACGGCAGCGCTGGTGCTAAGTGGGCGCGCCGGAGCCTGGCCAGAGGACCGCAGCATCGCAGCACCACGGGGCGCGTTCACAGGCTCATCCTCTGCTTCCTGGCAAAGTCTTTTTTTTCTTTGCACAAAACAGAGGGAAAGCCCTTCGCTCCGAGCCCGAGAGGAGCAGCCAAGGCAGGAGGCAGCAGCCGTACCCCCGGCAGCGCCTCGGCAGGGAGCTGCTGCTTCCATCGCAGAAGCTGGAGGCTTCGCAGCTCGCCGTCCTCCTGATCCCTCCCAGGGCCGCCCGTCGGCAGGAGCCGTTCGGCCCTTGGAGGGAGCCGGGGCTCACAGCTGCCCTCGGCTGAGCCTTCCCGAGGGAGACGCTGCCACGCCGGGGCCGCGGGGAGCGGGATCTGCCCGCCGCGCGTCCCCTCTCCCACACCGGTTTATTTTGCCCTCCCTCTCCGTGCTGCCGATGCACACGTGGCTTTAGTTAGCAAACGCTTCCAGCACGATGCTCACCTACGCTGGAGCGAAGGCTGCTCGCACGGTGGTGATTAATGAGCGAGACAAAGACCTTCTCTCCTGCCCCGTCACCCTTGAAACCTGCCTGATCACGCATACTAAACAGAAAGAAATTTCAGGGATTACATTTTTTTTAGTGTTCTTCGGATAGGTCTGTGCTGAAGCCCCCGCTGTGATTGCCGTCGCCAGGTTGGGCTGGATCTGAGGAGAATTTTTATTTGAACAATAGGTCAAATGTGAATTCACCTCGCTCCAGACACAGGATATTAGCTCCAATTTTGGAGGCTTTTAGCCTCCTTGCCGAAATGGAAAAGAAAGAAAATCCTCACCGTCTAATTATGTTGGTTACAGGCAATCAGACTCTTAGTCATATTCTGATGACTTTTATTTGACACTGATTGATTACACTTTAATAGCTGCCCTGAGCACTTTCTCTGGTTGCGAGAAAAGAAGTTTTGGAGAGTTAGGCCGAGCATTACGGGCTCGGAGACTGTAATGGCTTCACAGCCATCTCCTCCTGCACTCGGCGATCTCCTTCAAAGAGCGTCAGCCGAGAACCGGGAATGCGTTAAAGGAAGCGGAGTTGGACGCAGCCTTTGCACGATCTGCGGCTGGACCCGTGCCACGGTGCCTGCGGCGGCACGTTTCCGTGGGGCTGCGCTCCCTGCGTGGAGGTGGCGGACCCGAGAACCGGTGTTGGAACAGCCCGCTGGGAACCGGGGTTCCAAAGAGCAAAACACAGTTCTGGTATCTTCTACCACACCGTAAGACGCGTATAGCTGGTAGTGGAACAGTACTCGCATGGAGAAGTCTGATGCAACCGATAAAAACCGATTGGTATTTTCAAGATAGAAAAGCGTATCAGTTTTGAACACAGATGCTGCATACATTGCTATAGAAAAGTATTACATTCACAGCTCGACCGTCCCGCGGCTGTTCGCAGCACGCGTGGAGCTGAGCAGGGCCGCACCACGATATCACGTGCTCTTCGCTGCACTCCCCCCGTGCTGGGCAGGAAAACCTCCCGCTACTGAAAGGAGGGGGGAAACGTGACGATAAATTCATATTCCTAAGAAAGCGTTGATCCTTGCATGCAGGGAAAATACTGCAAAGCGCTTGAGGACCTGTCCTCGGAAATGTGCAGATCAACCCCTTGATAAACCACAGAAGAACCCGGCTGCTGCAGCGCCGTTTCCCTACGCACCCGTGGAAGCGCAGAGGGTAATTCTCTCTCCGGTTCCCTCCGTGGGCAGTGCGGCGCGGAGGTGGGACGAGCTGCAGCCCGGGGGACGCCAGCCTGGGCGAGACGCGCGTGCAGCGCCCGGGGCGGGAGCGCGGCACCCCAGCTCCTCGGTGGAAATGTCATCGCTGCAGGCTGCAGCCCCCAGTGCTGAACGCATCGATGCTGCTCCTCGGGAATTTGGCCAGGGTTTCCTTTGTAATATTTTTTTTTATCCCACAGACCCAGTTTGCTTTTTCCAAAATGTTTTGGTTTGCAGTTTTCCAAGCGGGAAGCAATGTAACTCTTGCATATCAGCGTGAACCCAACGACCAGGTCTCTTAAAATGCCTTGAAAAGACCCAGCTTTGGGTTTCTACTTGCGCTACGATTGCAGCCTGTGACCTTGCCACGGAGCAAGGGAGATGGCGGAAGCCCAGGAATGGCCGGCGCTGCGGGCAGGAGTGCAGCCGACACCGAGGCAGGCAGGAGAGAAGCATCAGGGTATTCTCATGTGAACACAAGAAAGAAGAAATCCTTCCTCTTCAACAGCCAGAATATCGCATTTCCAGACCTGTGTCATTCAAATGATGAAAGGAGATAAGCCTGGTGTTTTTAGATAACTCTGCCTTTAAAAGGTGTTTTTAGATAACTCTGCCTTTAAAAGATGCATCTTTAACGCACCAACTCTCTTTTAAGGCAGCAATAGGTTGGGAACGACAAGTCCAAACGTTTAGATATTGCGGGTTTCTGATCTGTTGCAGAGCATGGAAAGCCTTCTGCTTACTGACTTTTGCTTCTCGCCTCCGAGGGGGAAAGGAGCAATACAATAACCCGCTGGGAGCTAGCAGCTGGCCAATATTAGCTCCTCGGAATAACCTACGTTAGATGCCTCATCCTGCGTTGGTTTGGAGACCTGACGCAGCACTGCCAGGCTGAGGCCACCGCCAGCTGCCCGCGCTTGCGTCCCACCTGAAAATAAATGCAATTTTCCCCAACCTCCCTTGATTTTTCTTTCTGGGCAGAGCCTCTTCTCCTTCTGACGCAGATACCTGAGAGCAGCCAACTCGATTTAACAGCCCCCTGAGCTCCAGCCGACCGCATTTTGCATCAGGCTGCAGCTGTACCGCCCGGCAAGGGCTGAACCGGGGCCGCTGTGACCCCACGGCAGCGGGACGGCTCCACAGGGGATGCAGGCTCTCCTGCTGATGCTGCCACCGGCTTGCAAGGGAACCCGAGCACGTGGGAAAAGCTATTTATTAGGCAGTGAACGATGATCGAGCCTGAGGAGACCTTCAGGAGAGACAAAAAGGTGTTTTTTAATGGCCAGTACGTGTTACAAGGCCGGCCGTGCCTATGTACCTACAGCTGCGGAGGGGGGTTAACTTTCGCAGTCTGCTGGGCTTTGCGGGGGGAGCTGGGTCCGTCCCGCTAAATCATTATCTCTGACGTCCCTCCGCCGCCGAAGGCTCACTGCAGGCGGAGGAGAGCAGGTCCCAGCGCTGCCCTGTCCCCCGACGGCCGACCGTCCCTCCCTACGCAGAGCTACAAGGTGAGGTTCGGCATATGGCACCCGGCGGGCAACCACGGAAAAGCGCGGACCAGACAATTATTGTAAAACAAACATTCAACATAAAGGGGAGCATCTGACCTCGGGCTTGGTGCAGTGCTCCCTGGTGCGGGGCTGCTCATGCAGCTGCACCGGGACGGAGCGCACAGGCGATGCAAACCTAGAAAAGAGGAGGAAAAAAAAAAGAGAGAAAATCTTGGCATTGTATTTAACAAGCGACAGATGATACGCTCGTGCCCGGTTTGCTTGGAGCCAAATGAAAATCCCCGCAAACCCGGAGCGCAGGCGGGGGCTGCCACCGGGAGCGGGTCGGCAAACCGGGCGGTGAGAGGCACGAGAAAAGCCGCGGGACGCGATGGTGAAGGTTCTGGAGAGGCTCCTGAGGCACGAGCTGTGCCTTCATTAATCAGTTCGGCCTTTTGCATCACGCCTAACTGCAAACTGTCCGACGGCTCCAGCGGTTGGGGCAGCCGCCAGCAGGCACGGTTGGCAGGTTCACCGCACCGATGGTGGGTGACACCACGGTCGCCACCTCCGCCGCAGCCTCGGCGAGCCCGCGCTCTGCTCTGCCCTGCTTGTGAGGGACCGGCAGCGACACGGTGGATCCGGAGCAAAATGGTGTGTTATTGAGGTGAGAAGACGTGTAGGCTGCAAACCGACCTGCGCCGTCCTTCCCCTCCCACCCACCACCTGGGTCCGGCTGCCAAAGGGAGGTGTCGGCTCCGTGCACGAGCGCGCCACAACCATCTCCCACTGCCTTAGGCAAAGACAAAGAAAGAAGTAAAAAAACAAAACCCGCAGTGGGACTTTAATTGTGAATTCTTGCTGGCGGAGGCAACGCGTAAACCGATAAATAGCAGTAATACGTCCGATAAACTCTGCAAGGTAAAGATGCGAAACGAGCTAGCTGTATGTAGGAGTATGTAGGATGATGAAAGGCTTTAGAAGAACCTAAGCAGGAGAAAGACCATGGGGAGTACTAAACCAGGTGCTCAGCCAGGTTTTAGGGAAGCTTTAGGCTTTGGTTGTGGTGATGCTCTCGCCCTTCCCCATGGCAGGGGAGAGACAGACTTTGCCTGCAGGGAACACACAGCAAGGGCCATTTGAGGGAGGAGCCCAAGATATCTGTGGAGGAGCCTTCGCCGGACCCTGGATGCTGGCATTTCCCTCCGGCGATGGATGGTTTGTACTTACCACGAGTCGGGCTGAATTTCCGGAGCCCCGCTCCCCCCCCACTGCAGGATCCGCCTGGACCCTGGCAGCGCCTCCAGCCCCAGCTCGGGGAGGGGAAGCTGCTGCTGCTGCAGCTGCTGCTGCGGCTGCTGCTGCTGCAGCTGCTGCTGCTGCTGTGCCTGCTGCTGCAGCTGCTGCAGCTCTGCGGCCGGCGGCTGCACGCTGGCGTCCCGGATGGTTGCACGCCGCCATCCCCCCAGCAGCAGCCTGGCAGGGGCCGGAGGGCGAGACCTTGTAATAAACAGCCCTGCTCTAAAAGTAATATCAAGTACTTTTGGTTATCTGCAGCTGGGAACACACCCAGCTTCAGATATTCCGGTCTATGTAATTGAATTATTTAGGGGCTGGCGTGGCGTGATGAAATAGGCTTTCTTCCTATTTTTAGGTTTCCATCTACAGGGCTGGAAATTACAGCCATTAAAATGTTCTATTAGTAATGATATATAAAGGGGAAAAAACTGATCAGACTTTTCTAGCGTGCATAGAGCATTAGGATATCATTAATTTTAATGATAGAGCCCAAAATTACAAAGCTATTACAATCATACTTGAAGTTGCCGAAAAAAAAAGAGAATCAGCCTAAATTATTGCTAATGAGTAAAAAAATATTTAAATCATATTTAACGGACCTTGGAATTGCAGCCGATATCGCCACGAGCTAACGAGGGCTTTGCCGGCGTTTGTTTCCCGGTGCCGACAAACACGCTGCGCGGTGCGAGGAGGCAGCGAGGGGCGGCCGGGGGGATTCGCGAGCAGCGTTTCTGGAGGGGAAGGGGGGAAGAGGCCACGCTCCCCAGAGCAGAGGGCTGCTTTGGGGCTTTAATTGTGCCACTCTCAGCCCTGGCTACGGGATCTCCTGCTGTCGGGGAGAAGGCGGGCGCTGTCCCAGTGCTGGAAGACGCGTTCTTGGTTTACCGGGGAGATGGTGCGCCTCTCCCGTCCTTTTCAGGGTTAAAAGCAGTTTCCAAGTCCTTCGGCTGCTGAGCAAAAAGTATAATTACCGGCCCTGTATGCTCTGAAGTAGCAGCAATTAATGCCCCTTGGAGGACTGGAGATTTTTATCTCGGTTTTCTCTTAAAAAATAAATGACTAAGGAACAAAGTCCTTCAACAAGGCGGATGGGGGAAAAGAAGAAACTTGAAAAGAGAAATCCCTGAGACCAGAGGCTGCGGCAGCCTCCAAAGATCGGCTGAAAATCCCCCGAAAGCCTGGGCCAGGGAGCCGCGCATGGCTTGGGACGGAGCGGCGCCCGTGGGGCGCTCCCGGCCGGATCCGGGAGCCAGAGGGGTAACGGGGACGCAGCGGGAGCCAGGCAGCGCGCGGTCCAGCCCCGGCCCAGCGCACCGCTGAGGCACACAGGCTGGATGCGCTTCCCTGCCGAGCATGCGGACGAAGGAGAATCCGCTCCCTTTTCAGCGAGGGCCAGCGGTCGGGGCCGACGCCGGCTCTGCCTGCGGCCACCACAAATCCGCTTTCGCCTCCGGGCTGACAGCGAAGCGACGTGCTTGGTAGGCACGGGAGGGAGCGTGCGTGGGAAAGGAGCAGTAAATGGAGACATCTCTCGAAGGAAAAGTCCTACCCGCTGAATCTCCCACCGCTCCGGTTTGCTGGCTGCTCTTCCAAAACTCTGTGAAACGCCTCAGAGCGGAACACCCAGAATAAATACATCGGCTCATAACGATCTACGCAACATTGAAATTGTTTTCCAGATGGCTGGTATGGGAGACGTTGCAATAAAAGGGTCAAAAACTTCTCAAATTCATCAGGCTGTTGCCTCAGCGTGGGAGGGCTATGGGGGGGTCCACGCCGCCCGTCCTCCCTCCGGTGAATTTAAATAATCCTACGGGTTGATCCGACCTCTTCAACACGTGGAGAGGAGCCGCGGCCTCGGGTTCTGCGTCCCCAAAGAGTTTCCCCTTAATTCGGCTTGATCGGCTCCAGCTGCAGATCTGGGATGCGCAGTACGCGACAGCGCGCAATGCCGGCCCCTTCCTGATGGATAAGGGAGAGGATGAAGACAGACGGTTTCCGCTGACCGGGGTAATAGAGTCAGCAATTCCACTTGGCTAAGCGCATGGTTTTTACGATGTCCCCACACAGTGCTGAGCAAAACACCCCAGTGGCAGGAGATGTATAATGCTATCTGCGGAACAGTCTATTTTCTAAATGGAAGCTTGTTATTTAAAAAGAAAGCACTTTAACACTTTGGAAAGTATGAAAGTCCCCAACGCTGAATTTTTGAGTGCTCATTTTGCAGCTTCCGAAAAAGCCGTGTTCATTACCGAGCAGCGGCGAGCGCCGGGTGGCACGGCTCCAGGCAGCACTTAGCGTGCGCTTCGCTTTAAGCGGGCCCACAGTACCTGCATCCTAAAAGTTAAGCATCTGCTTAAATGAATTTTTAAAATTAATTTTTTTTTTTTTTTAACACCCAGATTCGTTCCCGGACTCACCCTGTCCCCGCGAGGCGGCTGCGGCCGGGGGTCCCGCTGTCACCCACTCTCCTGGGCGCTCTCCTTTGGAGTCACAGCTCTGCCGTCAGCATTTGCCACGCTTGTCCTCATTTCGCAACGCCAAGGTGCTTTTTTGTTTTTGGAAAGTGCAGGCTGAGAGAAGTGCCCCTCGCTCAAGCGCGTCCTTCACGGGACGCTCCTCTGGCTGCTCCCGCCGCTCAGTGGTTTGGGCAACACCTCTGGGCAGCGCTTAGTAAAATAAATAGTTTTTAACGAAGAGGTGCGGGCAAAGACGATGTTCTGGGGGATGCACGTGGGAGAGCGGCTCGCCTCGCGGAAAGAGACGGCTCCCCAGCAGTCGGGAGCGATGGGAGGGCAAAACCTTCCCTCCTGAGGCTCAGCCCCGCGGATGCTGCAGCCCGCGCGGCCCAGCAGCGGGTGGGCGGCAGAGCGGGCACGACGGGCAAGCGCGGAGGGATGCGCGGGAAGCCGGGGCGTCTCGGGGGCACTTCTCACGACGGTGCACCCGTGCCGAGCCCGCTCCCACCGAAGGCCGGCAAAGTGCATCTGGAAGCGCCGGGTTGGCGGCCACCCGACAGCGAGTCTTTGCATCCCATTTTGAACTCATTTTGCACGGTCGATGCTCCCGCTGTCTGCAGTTGTCCCTCCGAGTGGAAACGCCTCTCCCCGGCACCCTTCCCTGCGGTGCTGCACGACCTCCCGGCAGCGCCGGCGTCCTTGTCAGGGAAGGAAAATGTCAGCCTCCTCTTCTTGCCCTTGCGTCTGCTGAAATTCAGGTTAAAGCCGATTCCCGCGTGAAGCAGAGCACGCTGCGGGCTGAGCCGTCGCGTCCTTTCCTGCCGCTCCTCGGAGCCGGGGGATGGCAGCCTGAGCAGCAGCAGAGCGCACGATTCACGCGTTCGGTCCAAATCCACTCTGGTTTGCTGTGTGGGAGCCAGCGAGCTCCATCATATCCGTAAATTCGGGCTGAGCTTCACCCAATCTATTTGCTCGATCAGATTTATGTAGCAATTCCAGGACGAGGTGAATAATGAAAATGACTCATGAATATTTCATTTTTATAAATAACATAATTCATATCTATTCACAAATATTTGCTTTGCCTTATAAACCGGATGAATAATTCACAGAAATACGCAGCAAATATTTTAAAGAAAATATGAAATTCATCGACTACATTAATCAACAAATATTATTCAACTTATATTGGTTCGGCTTGCTGACAGATAAATTCCCTGTTTATGAGAGGAGGTGGAGGAGCAGGTGATATTTCCCGTACTACAACACGAGATGAAGCTCCTTTCTTCCCACGACAGAGCTATTTTCACACTTGCCTGCTCAGTCCTGGCCGCAGCGGTCGGGGCGGGAGCCCCAGCTGTGGCTCCGGGAGCCCCTTCCCGCTCCGCGGCTGCGTTTTGGGGAGAGCGAAGGGCTTCTGGAGCCGGCGCTGGACCTGGACCCTCTGCTCGCCCGGGGCAACAAAGTCCACGCCCTGGGCAGGCAGCCCACCAAGAAACTTCTCGCTTTATTCTCGCTGCCTGAGCCCGCGCCTCCTTTTCACCCTCTGCGAGGAGAAAAGGTGACTTTTGCACCCAAAGGGCAAGGAGGGTGCGAAACCCGGCGTGCTTTGAAAGCCAAGGTTGCGGGAGGGGAGAGCGCGGCTCCCTGCGGGGAGGGCGGGCACGAGAGGTGGGCACAGGGGATGCCACGAGAGCTTATCGGTAGTGCTTTTACCAAAGAAGTATTGTTATCTGGAAGAAATAACCGTGCCTCAGCTTTTTTTTAATTACTTCCTCACCTTTTCAGTTTTGTTTAGATAACAGGACTCGGCTGCCCCAGCAGGAGCCATCACTGTCAATCAAGACTTCGTTGGTGGCTAAAAGGGAGATTAGAGGAACGCCACTTTTTGCACTTGTGGTTTCCGCAGCTGGGGCTGCACGCCACCGCCGTCCCCCGGTCCCTGCCGACCCCCGGTCCCTGCCAACCCCCAGTCCCTGCCGACCCCCGATCCCTGCCGACCCCCAGTCCCTGCCGACCCCTGGTCCCTGCCGACCCCCGATCCCTGCCGACCCCCAGTCCCTGCCGACCCCCAGTCCCTGCCGACCCCCAGTCCCTGCCGTCCCCCGGTCCCTGCCGTCCCCCGGTCCCTGCTGCACCAGGGCAGCGGCGCGCATCCACCGGCTTTTCTTGGCCCGCAGCTCTGACAATAAGCAGTAAATAAACTGTTAAGTTTTCTAAGTTCACAGTAATGCTCTCAATTATTTAGCTTTTTTAAAAAATCAGCTGCTTAAACAGAGTATTAAGCGACTGCATTAATCCACCTGTATTTGGACGATAAAGTGATTAATCTGACGTATTTAAATACCGCGATGGTTCGGCGATGAGTGCCCGGACGGAGGTGGGGGCTTTGCCAAGCGGTGTCCTGCCGCAGGCTCGATCCCCCGGGCAGGCACGAGGCATGCGCGGGGGCGGGCACGGCATCCATCTCCTCCCGAAAAGGTCGCCTCGGCCGCTCCAGGCTCATTCATCAGCCGGATTCCTCGCGGGGGCTCGTGTGCTTTTCCTTCTCCTTGCGCAGGTTTCCAGAAGCAGCGAAGCGGGTGGGAGGCTGACTTTTTTCCCCGTTTCTAAAACATTTAGCAGTGCTTTAGGATTGCTGCTCGCAGCCCCAAATTGCCGGGCTGGAGCGAACGTTTCGCACCTCTGCTTCACCTCGGATGCTTGGTCCCTGGAACCTCCCCCGGGGATGGAAGCGGGGACGGACGGACAGGGCTGAGGGCACTGCACGTCAACACATCCCATCCACGCTGGAGACGCTGCCGAGCGAGACAGCCTCTGCCAGGCTGTCTAACAGGTCTAACAGGACACTGTCAGCTCACATTTTTCCAACCCAAATACCAAAGCACAGAGCCAGCGCCTGCAAAGTCGCAAGAGAAACCGGGCTGACGGAGCTGCGGCGGGCGAAGAGGCAGCGATGACGGCGAGGGAGGCGGCAAGAGCCCCATCCGCTGCCTTGAAGGTGGCAATCGCCGCGCCGACGGGGAGCTGAAATGGCCGAGGCACTTGGTGGCCATCCCAGCGCGGGAAAACCAGGCTTTGGTACCTTTCCACGTGGGAAACTGGGATTAGGGGAGCAAGAGTCGGATCTGCCGCTGTCTCCTCTTGCTTTGCAATGCAGGCACGAGGCGAGGAGGGGCCGGGGCGGCTGCATGATGCCTAGGCTAACCACAGCTTCTCAGGGACCTCCCCAGCCCGATTTAGGCAGGAGTTGGGCGCAAATGTCGGGGGTTGGGACGGGTCCCTGAGGAGCGGGGCTGAAGCCGGCGCGGATCCTGGCATTCCTGCGTGCTGGTTTCCGCAACCCAAAGTGAGCAAAGCCTAACGTCCCTTTTTAGTATTCCTGCCGTTTGCAGCGTGTCTCCCGAACTATTCATCTGTAACATTTGTAGGCCTATTAAGACGGAAATACAATTTCATAGTCACAGATAAGAGATTAGACAGATCAATTCCTCCCCACGAAATGGGCTGAGAAGAAAAAAACCCATTTCCAAATTGCGATGTAGAAGGTTTTTGTTCTCTTGGTTTATTGAGCTGCGGGTCCTGCCACCAACTTTTCTGGTCATGTTCTCATTAAGAGAGCGAAACGTTCGTGGGCTAAATGTTAAGACAGCCGGCGCGGCAGCCGGGGCACCTGATGTTTCCAAATCTTTTGGGGGAGATGAGCCGAGCTCCGCTTTTGGCAGGCAGCCTGCCCCCGCTTCCAGACAGCCGGCTGCGGAGCGGCTTTCTCCCTCATCCCCTTTCCCATCTCGGGGGCTTGAGCCGGGAGCACTTCCCCCCAGGAGGGTCGCGGCCGGCCGGCGCAGCCCGTTCCGGTGTCAGGGAGCACGTGGTGTGCCGGCGTGCCGCGGCAGGGAGCTGAGGGGACTGTTACCGTACAACGCGACACGCTGTGCTAGGCTCCAAGAAAAGAGGCTGTCAAAATATTTAGCGGCAGAGTTAAACTGAAACCACTACATCCGCAGATGGGGAATTCTGCACAATAGCTCTCAAAAAACCTCCAACGCTTGCGGAAAAACGCTGACACGGAGAGGGGCAGAGCCATTTCCCCGCGCGCGCCTGGCCCTGACCCACGGCTGGCAGGAGGCGGTCGCTCTCCCGAGATGCTCGGCTCAGATGTGGAAACGCATCCCCTTCTTCGGGTCAGGCGGACGACAAAGCAGCGTACGCACAAACCTGCGTGGAAAGCCATGGGTTTGGCGAGCCGGCTGCGTGGTCCCACCACGGATGGGAAACCTCCGGCTTCTCCCGGCACCGTCAGCAAAGGGCATCGCTGATCACCGCCGCGGCCAGGGGAGCAGGTGACCCGGGGGCAAAGCGGAGCCGGTCCGGAAAGGCTGGGAAAAGGGCAGGGACACTGCCGAGAGGGATGCCAGGACGGCAAGAGGGCACCGTTCCCTGTGCCTCTTTGGGGAGGGCCGGCACCCGAGCCATCCCTGGGCGCCCGTGCGCTCCTCCAGCCCGCGCACGGCAGCTCTGTGCCAGAGAACCCTGAATTATTTATAGCCTGTTATCATCCCCTAGGTATTATTTGTGTAACCATTAGTTTCTGTAAAGCGTCTGAAAGAAGCTGTAAAATATCAAGCATCTCCTCACTTCAGTCGGGAGCTGATTATTTTCCTGCCTGATTTACCAAGCTCCATCTCAGCAACTTAACCCTTTGTGACCGCCGGCGGCGGAGGAGGGCGAGTGCTTCGGGGCATCGTCAGCCCTCAGTCGCTCCCGCCGGCAGCGCCTCGGCTCCTCGTCCCCGTGTGAAAGGCGCCGCGGGATCCGAACGCCAGCCGCGGGCGTCGCAGGAGGGGAGAGAGCTGGATTGTTGGCTCCCGAGCTGGAAGCTTTTGTCCTAGCAGGAGGAGCTCTTGACTGGAAAGCGGCGGCTCTTCTCCGGATAAATACATTTTTTTAAAAAAAAAAATGATTTATTCAACAGTATAATGAATTCAGTGCCTCTTAAATGTGACAGTGGGTAAAATACATCGGCCTTCTGCAGGCTTAAATGTCATCTGTAAAGATCAGGCTTTCTCCTCCCTCCCCCGCGCTCCTGGGCCAGCCTTAATTTACGGCTCGCTTTTAGAGGGGCTTGGGGCAGCAGCGCTGGCACGGCTGTGGGGTCACGGCATCCCCCGCATCCCCAAATCCTGCATCCCTCTGCCCCGGACCCCCATCCCCAAGCCCCTGCATCCCTGCCTTCCTAGGCACTGCCCAAGCCTGACCAAGGGGAAGAGAAATCGGGGGAAAAGGGCTTGGGCTGAGAAAAGCAGAACCCGTCAAGCTCGGCAGGCTGCCCGAGAGACGAGTGTCTTGTAGGGGTTCCCGGATGATGGTAACATGTTTCTTTTCATGCCCAAGTCAGCAAAACAAAACAGAATTGCACTTCAATGTAAATTGAGAGCCAACCAAAAAATAAAATAGAAACGACAAAGCGGACTAGAAAATAGCCCTCAAACTCACTTAGCGCAGACATGACAAGAGGCTTGGACAAGGCTTGAGAAATTACTCTACAAAACGAGCGCTTTAGAAACCAAATAAACTGTTCCAAAGACACAAAAAAATTACCCCGAGCGAGCTCGTATCGATCGCAGGCACTGAACCGAAATAATAACGCGCACACCCTTGCATCGCCGGTGCCTGCTCTGCACCCGCCGTCCTCGGCGACTTCGCCGCCACGAGGTCCTGCCTGCTCCCCGCCGCGCGCCCTGGCCCCGGCCCTCCCGTTGCCACGAAGAGGGGAGAGCAAACCAGCATTTCGTCCCGCTCCTCCCACCCTTTCCACCCGCAAGCTCCGGGACAGAAGCCTGCAGCAAATCCGTCACGCAACGTCTCGCCCGCCCACCGCAGCGGGTGCACCGGGGGGACCCCTCGGCTCTCCCGGAGGTTAGGCGACAGGCGGAAGGCGGCACGAGGGTCGCTACGGCCGGGCAGCCTCGGCAGCGCGCCCGGACCCCGGGCAGCGCCAGCCTGGGAGAACTTATCAGCGAGTGAATTTCCTGGAAGGAAAAGCAGGGGCTGCGGGCAAGGCGGATCTGGCGAGTTCACGAGAGAGCCCGGGGAGCGAGGGCGCGCCGGGGGCAGGAGATAAGGCTGCTGCTGCGGGGAATACAGGCGCGCCTGTCCTTCGGCAGGGAGCAGCCCAAAATCAAAGGAGAAGACAGGGAGCAGCAGAAAGAGAGGCAGGCAGAAAGGAAAGCGAGGGAGGAAGCGAGCAGAAACACAAAATACCGAGAAAACTGTAGGAACGACAGCACAAACATGACCAGCCGTTACCCAGCGCGCGCATGAAGCTAAGAGAGCAGAGGCGAGCCGGCACCTCCGGCACCCCAACACGCCCTTTTGGGGCGATATTGCCTGCGCAGGCACCATCCCCTGAGGCTTTACGTTTGCCTCCTTCAAGCTCCATCCTTCTCCTTCTCCCCCTGTCAGGGTTGACACTGGCATTTTTGTGAGGACAGCTTTCCTTCTGCCGTACGTTTGGCTCGGCTTGCGCTGCTGCCGTTTCTCCTGCCGATCCCGCCCCGGCTGTTTGCGAGGGGCGCTGCCCTCAACCGCACAGGCTGGAAAACAGGGGGAAAACAGGGAAAGCTATTAAGAAATGCAATAAAAAGAATGGTCTTTCTTACAAACGGTTTAACCAATTTGATTACTGCCCGTAACAATCAGAATTTTCATTTAGGACCCCCCCAGTGCCACTGATGCCGGCTGGCTGCTGCAGCAGTGGACCACGAGTCCAGCGCCGCGACTCCCGCGGCAGAAGATGCTCGGACCGTATTTTTGGCTGTTTGCTCCCCTTTCCCTTCTGCTGCTGCCCCAGCCGGCTGCCAGTCACGACCCCTGCGCTGTCTTCGGTGCCGGTGGGAAGCAAACAGCAGCCATCGGCCACGGCGGGACCACGAGCCACTCCACGCACCAAGACGAGGAAACGCAGTCTTTCACGCAAAATTATGGTTCCCCAAAATTTCCAATTACAATACGACTCTGAGCTTGACAAGCCAAAGAAATAGGAAAACGGAGCAGCAGCAAGTGGCTGTACGTTAATTAGTCGGCCTTATCTCAGGAATATATTAGCCCTGATGGCGCTCGCAGTGTTGGAACGAACCCCGCAGCCGAGCGCCCGCCCGGCTGGGAGCAGGGTCGGGGCTGCAGAGCCGTGCCAGACACGCCGGTTCCCCTGCCTCGGACTGGCATTCAGCGTCCCTGTACGCTAACCCAAGCAAAATAGTTTAAATCAACTCCATCTAACCAAAGCTTTTCTCCGGGCCAGCAATAGGAGCAGGCGATGACGGATGCAGGTGACAAAAGTGCAACTGGAAACTAGAGCGGCTGCTGAATACCAATGGTGCCGCGGGAAGGCCAGCGTTTCCCCAAGAGGGAAATATCTCCGCGTGGCCGAACAGCTCCGGCCGCCTTCCCGGGGTGGCCGCTGGCCAGCCCAGGGCTACGGGCAGGAGCCCGGCCATCCCCACCCATCGCCCGGCCGGCTGGGAAGCTGCTTCCTCAGTCATGGCTCCGCAGCCGAGCCTCCACCTCCCGCGGAGAAACGAGGAGCCTTTGGAAACGCACGGGAAAGGCAGGGCACCCGGCGGGAAAGGTCTCCGGCCTCCCTGCAGAGGGGTCTGGGCGAGGGTAGCAAAGGGGGGAACGGCACGCCATGCAAACACCCCCGCTGCCGGCGTTGCAGACCTGGCTGAAAGGAAAAACAGCGTAAACCCTCGATTTCCAGCTTTTAGCGCCAAGGGAGAAGCGTACGGCTGGACCGCGGGCTCATCTCCCGAAAGGCGATACGTCTACACGTACGCGGGCTCGCGTGGCGCGGGTTTGGTTCCGCGGCGGGCAGGGAGGGGATGCGCTTCGCCTGCCGGGCATCGCTGCCCCCGGCAAGCGCGTCGGCGGTGCCAGAGGCCAGGCTGAGGAGCTGCCCTGCCAAAAGCGGCAGCTGGTACACGGTAAAAAATGAGAGCGAAAAAAAATGTTTTTCTTTCAGATTATTGAACCGACTGTAGTAAAAACTTCACGTTTAATATGCATGACCTGCTCCATGCACTCCACTCTAATAAATTGGTGGAACATCTTGCACAGCTAAATCATCAGGGGGTGGAGGAAACACCAAGCTCCATCTCAGCATCTCAAGGGGCCAGTTGCAAATGCAAGGGAAAAAAAAAAAAATTAAACTAGGCACATAAAATATGAGCCAATTTTCTCATCTTGGCTAATAGATTTTAAATGGGAAATCTGATCGTGGATAAGCACTGAGAATATCTGAGAATATGAAAAATTCGGGTGCTGCTGGGGCCCTACCTGGATCCGTAAGGGAAGGGCGAGGCGTGATGAACGCTCCCGGGAAGGCAATCGAGGGCACGAGCCTTTATTAGCTGCTACGTTACAAATCTGCTGCCGAACATCACGCTTTTTAGAGCTCTCGTTTAGAGGTGTGTTGTAGCTTGCTGCTTCCTAATTACCTTGTATGTTCTGCATAATTTTTGGTTTTAATTTCAGATGGGAAAACACCATAAACTCGCTAATTAATTACTTTTTAACCCCGGCCTATCAGCTGAAGCACACGCTTCGCCGTGCAACCTCTCCTCTCCACGGCACTCCCCGGGAAATCGTCCTCTGAGCCGAGCGCTGGGGCAGCCTCAGCGGAGCGGTGGAATTGGCAGGGGATTTCACTGAAACCCCTGGCAAACAAAGGAAGGAGAGAACAGGGAGCTGGCTAACCTGAGTTTTGGCCACGGCGGCAGCTGCTCACCAAGTCCAGCCCCTTGCAGTGCTGTGCCCAGTGCCGGCGGGGGCTGCCCGGGAACAGAACCTGCTGCGGAGGGGACATTAACCGGGGATTGACGGACTTCATATTTCAAAAGCCCAGGAGCTGCTGAGGAGAGAATGTTTGCAGAGTCTAAAGCAGGTAGAAGTACCACTGGGGGCACGGGGGTCAAAAAAATAAAATAAGAAGGCAAAAAGAAAGAGGAAAGAGGTGGCACTGATGGAACGCCTGCCAGCTCTCCGGCTGGCCCCAGGGCTGGCTCCCAAACCACCGCGGTCCCGGCTCTCGCTCCTGAAATTCCCAGAAACCTCTGCAGGTTTTGACAGCCAGCCCTTCTCTCTCTGCTCCTCCTAATTTTCCTGCCGTCTCCTTTCTTGTTGAAAAAGTCCAGCTCAGGTTTACTTGATTCCATCACGATCCGTGTCCCATAATCTTTTAGGCTGAAGGCAGGGTGATGGGATGAATCACGGGGGAAAAACGCCAAAGCGAACAGTCAGGCTAGCCGGGCAGGTGAATGACTTGGCTCCTGGCACACTGAGCTGGAAATTATTTTCTCCTTTGTTTATATGAATCACTCATGTTTTCATCAACTTAAAAGGCAAACAGGCAAATGTAAACATTCAGATTTCTAAACAGGAACACGTTGGTGCAAAACCAAACAGCGGTTTAATTTCCTTCCCTTTAATTCCTGGTGAATGTGTGTTAACGAGAAGGTGAGGAGCTCAGCTCTGTCGGCAGAAGCAGGCGCAACGAGAGACACGGCTGGACCGGCGATGAGGAAGGGGAACGCGGCGCAGCCCGGCACGGGGCTGCCCGACGGCTGCCGTCCCCATCCCGCCCCGCACGCGAGGGCGCGGCGAAGCGTCCAGGTGAGCCCCGAGAGGCGTGGGGTGAGGGTGACGCCCGGATTTGGACGGCAGAGCGGGGTCGGGGGCGGTTCGGGGCTGCGCGGTGCAGCCCCGCAGCGGGGGCACATCCCTCGGGGAGCCCCCGGGGACCACGGCCGGTCCCTCCCGGCACCCGCCTCGCCGCACCATGTGCCGCCGGGGCCCCAGTAAGCTGCTTACGCCCCTCCGTGCAGGTCATCAATCCTCCATCAATCATTTTTTCATAGAGTTGGAAGATTATAGCTTCTTATACACTACCTCCAATCCAGCCTGTCACGGGAAAACTCCGGGGAGAAATTCGCAGAGATGTATTAAAGCCATCCAACACTTTCTCCATGGCAACTGGGACCGGTGCAAATCCCATCAGCCCTGCCTGGAGCAGGATCTGAGCTTCTCCACTGTTCTTCCAGGCACCCAGATAACGGCAGATAGATGGAAAACGTCTTCATTAGCTCAAGATGCTTCCCAACTATAGCACGCAATAACGCTTGATTAACGCCAAAGCATTTATCATTTATGAGAGACGTTCGTCCGAGGCTCCTCGGCAGCTCGCGCTTGCCCTGGCCTTTTCCTAGCTTGTCCGAGGGATCTCACATTAAGACGCGCAGGCACACGTCCGAGTGCTCGAGCAGACGGGGAAGGAGAAGCGATGCAGCTGGGCGGAGTGCAATCGCAGCCGCGTGCAGGACACTACTAAATAGCCTGACAAAGATAGAATGAGGGCATATTTATAAGAACGCATACTTAATTACACTATTATTAATTTCAAAAGTCTTGATCTTTGTTTGTTGCGCTGTTCTCAGCATGGTCAGGAGCCTCCAGACAAAGTGGGAGACGAAGCTCCTGCTGCAGGGAGCAGATTTCAAGCGTTTAATACCAAAAATTACAGCCACGGCGTACGCTGGAAGGTCTTTAAAAATAGCTCGAGGTCTGTGTGTGCACAGACAACATCGCGAGCGAGAGGGATGTCCTACATTTATTTCCTGGTTCGCTTAATCCCTCAGACTGACGACAAAATCCCCGCTCATCCTCCTGGTAGGTGAGCTCCCCATTCCATCTCGGAGAAGAATGTTTCCCATAATTAAGGGCTTCACCCTTCCCCGGCAGCCGGCTCTCCCCACCGTGGGGCCATTTTCGGCCGGTGCAGCACCTTCCCTGGAGCAGGGCACCTTCCCTGGAGCAGGGCACCTCCCAGGGTGCAGCGGCCGGCCGGGTGCTGCACCGGAGCCGCGTTCGGCCATGGTGGCGAGCGGGTGTCCATAGGGAACCGTGCTGAGCCGGGCAGCAACCTTGGCGTGCCGCCGCGTCGGCCGTGCTGCTTGCACGAAGCTCGAGGGGGGTGAGGGTATGAGGAGCGGGGCTTTGCTGATGCCATCCGGCCAAAAGCCTTGCTCTCCAAGGAAAAAAACTTGTTTGAACCACTGGAGCGAATCCGCAATCTTATTTCAACTCAACCTACCACCAAACTGCAAGGGAGCCAAACCCTTTGAAGTCTGCCATGTCCAATCCATTATTAATCATTGTAAATCTGGTATAACCTCTACAAGCATATTCCGCTCCCTACAAACAGACCGGTGCCAACTTGCTCTAATAAATCCTGCGTCAGGGCAGCTATTGTGTCTTCTCTTCGTGCAGCATTTCCCAGCAGAAATATTTAAACAATAACAGTCTCTATTTGGTGCAGTCACTTTTGTTTTAGACAACTACGGTCTAATGTGTAACAGATTTCAAGCTTACAGAAAGGCTCGGATTTATGGCATGCTTTCTTTCCAATGCTTTTTTGTGCCTAATAATCCCTGTGCAGCATTAAACGCCTCTATTCGGGTTCCTAACTTCATGCCAAAGCAAGACAAGTATGTTGTTCTTCTTACCCAAAACTTTGGGGTAAATTCTGAAAGTTCTACTGAAAAGGAGCATTGCTGAGAAAAGCAATCCAGCATCGCTTCCCCACGGACTAGAAGCAACTTGCTGATTTCTCTAGAGAGAGCTGGGATGGTCCATGGAGAAAGAGAGGAAGAACACACGTGCACGAGGAGCGCGGGCTTTCACAGGCCAATATACGGCAGAGCTGCTAAAAACCAGAGAGTTACCTCCTGCTACCCCTGCAAAGCAGACCTTGAGGAGGAAGATAAGGTTTTATGAACCTTTCCCCTGCGGCGAGTTTTTCGTGCAGCCTACAAGGAAAATGTTTGCTGCTCAGCGCTTGGGGGGAAAGGCAACGCTGCGGTGGGTAAGGGAGCGCTGGCTGCAGAGGTGGCCCATGACATCCACAACCTTCCCAAGGGAAGGCTTAAAGCCATGGAGAGCACATGGTGACTCCGGGAACCGCAGAAGTGCCCGCTAGGATCAGCGCTCTACTCGCACGCGGTCACACGCTTACTCGGCCGCAGCCAAGCGGCGTGGCTGCCTGCAGCGGCACGCGACGCCCAAAGGCAAGGCACGACTCTGCTTTTGGATGGACCGGTTCCCCGCAGGCAAGAGAGGCCAAGTGGCCAAAAAGCCCCAAAGCAAGAATGAGCGAAAAAGTTCACCCCCAAAATATACAGCGGCCAGAAAGAATCGAACACAAGGGTAAGAAAACTGACCCCCAGTCGTCCGGGGGATGTGCAAATGGAGGGGGTTTATACCCTGAGCTGCTACCCCATGCTGTATACAAACGGGAGCTGCGTATATAAACAATTGCTGGAGATTTATCAACTCTCACTCAGCTTGTAGTCTAGACCAGCCAGCCTCCTGATTTGTGTGAGCACCTGGCGATGTTTGTTTTGAGCAAAGCCTGCCAGCAAAGCCGGTCTCCCAGAGGAACCGGGAAGCTCCGAGGTTCGACAGAAACTCCGAGGTTTCCCCAGAGGCACGAAACTTTTCCCGCAAGAGTTTGCGGCTTCGACGCACCGCTCCACGCCTGTCAGCCGCTCTCGCACGGATGCCAGTGCCGGGAGCCCTTCTCTCCGTGCTGGCAAACGTTGGCACCGAACAGCTCCAGGCAGCGCGGCCGCTGAGGAGCGGGGAGGGAGCCCAGGCTGCTCCCGCGGGATGCTCCGGGGGATTCCTGGAACCGCTGCCCAGGGCCACAGGAGCCGGCCCTGGGGATGCTCGGCCCCGCTGTAACCCATGGGGCCGGCTTCCAGCCTGGGTCTTTACGGAGGGATTTAATCGGGAAGGTGCCAGCCTGGGTCTTTACGGAGGGATTTAATCGGGAAGGTGCTAGCCACTCCTGCCGTGCCCACCGGCCGCCTCGACCGCCGCGTGCCTCCTCGATGCGGCACAACCAGGCAGGAGAAGGAGCTGCGAAGGCTGTTAGCCCGAAGGACGGCTTGTTTTCTCCCTTGCTGACAAACGCGTCGCAGCTCCAAAAGCAATTTAGTCTGGGAATAAACATCCAAGTACCCACTGCTAAGGCTGAGGCACTAAATGAGCTAAGCAGAGGGAGGCTGCAGCGAACGCGGCTTCCAGGCACTTGGTTTTCACTTGACTTCCTCAGCTGGCAGCTCACAGCGGGCTAAACGCTCTCCAAGAGGAGCAGCTATTTCCTACCCATGCCAAGGACTCCGGCCAGAAAACGCTTTTTTCCTCCCCTGACGCTGCTCATTAATTTTGTTTGTTTGTTTTTCTTTTTTTAAAGCTTTTGCTGGTTCCCTAATTAGGATGAGATTAAAAAAAAGAAAAGAAGGAAAACTCGAGGTACAGAGAATCCAGACGGATCCCTAGCGTGGGCAGTGGTGATGGCCGAGGTGCCCAAACCCCTTTTTGGCGACGGCACGGGCAACCAGGCCACCGCGCCTTTGCCTTCCTCCTCCTCCCGCCAACACAAGTCATTTGTGCCTCGCCTGCCTTGATAAACTGGCAATAAAAATGCACAGGGAACTCAAGTCGGATCGATTTATTTCAATATTTCTGACACAGTTGCGGCAGAAGGCGAGAGCAGGGGAACCAACAATGCAATTTCCTACCGGAGAAGTGGCGAAGCATCGGGCATAAATTAAGCTTAAATGCCACATAGATAATGAGGCTGCATCTGTGAAGATTCTGTGAAGATTTATCTCCTTTTCTTGCATTGAAAACGCTCCGAGGCAGCGCTCTGATGCAGGAGCTGTCACGGCACAGCCTTCCCGATAGCATCGGGCCTCACCGGAGGGGTTTCCCTCCACCGGTGCTGCGGGGACGGAGCCGGGGTACCTGAACCACCCGGCTCCCACCCGGAGCTGCACCTTCCTCCCTCATTCCCCCATCTCCACAGCTCCGAGGCCAGGGCACGGGTCTAACAGCCGAAAATCAGATTATCGACGCTCACCTTTTGGGGAGCAGTTGGATATGCTGCTTCCAGTGAAGAACGGTATTAATTTCAGGACCTGTAAGAGACATCCGAGGCAATTTCCACCCTTATCGGGGAGACGTGGCGGAGCTGGCTGAGCGGTCTGCTGGGAGCCAAGAGCAAGAAGCGTGTATTTTTCTTTTTTCATTTACAGAAAGAAAAATACACCTCGGGCACCCACTCTCTCCGAGCAGATTTCTAGCTGGAGTTCATAATTTCTACCCACTTCCCTATATTTAGAGTCCCTCTCAAAGCACATTTTGAGCAGTGATTCCGGCAAATAAACTGCCAGGGGCATTCCCTTCGGTTCATCGCAAGGCATGTGCATGACCCGCGGGATCAGATTTTCTAATGGTTCAAATCAGGCTTCACTGTAGTGCCTTGAGTGAAGTGACGACTAATTGCATCTCTCGGGGCTCCCACCACTTCCCGGCTCTGCTACCTGATTGCAAGCAGCTCATTAGTTCGCTTTGGAAAACCCGGCACCTCTGCGCGGGGACGGCGAGCCGGGGGCGGGGATGCGGCGTTGCCCTGTGCGCTCCCCTTCCCTTCTCAGCATCCTGCACCCCCCAAGCTTGCTGAGCCCTCGTGCAGAGGCACGGGTGGATATTTGGGCAGGTTTGACACCCCCGGCCATACTTTACGGTCTGGGTGTTGGTGAAGACTTGCAAACGGCCAACATAGAATCACAGAATCGTTTAGGTTGGAAAAGACCTTTAAGATCGTCCAGTCCAACCATTAACCCAACATCACCAAGTCCACACTAAAGACGTCACACCAGGCTGGGTTGGGACCCCCAGCCTCGCCGCTGCCGGGGCGGGACGCGAGCCCCCGGGAGGGCGGGGAGGAGGGGGCTGCCGTGGTCCGTGGCGGCAGCGGGGACGGCGCCAGGCACGCACGCTGCAGAGCGCGCTGCGCTGCAAGGGCACGCGCCAGCCCTTCCCTGGCGCTTCACAGAATTTATGTGCAGAAGGAAATTAAAGGAAGGCTCTGAGCAAGGGCCGGTAACGACGCGAGATTGGCTGCGGTAACTAGCTTTTCCAAAAATACCTTTCCTCCGTCGGAGCCGCTCTATTTTTAGAGACTACGGAGCATCACGCTGACAAGCGGCGGGGTCAAAGCTTACCTTTAAACTTCTGAAATTCCTTTGCCCTTGTGCAAGCACCGTGGTTTTTCAGCCGGCCACCAAACGTGCCGACAGGCAGCACTCCAACCCCGGCCCCTGGCTTCCCCCGCTGCTTCGACACCCAGGAGCCACGCGGGCAGGGTCAGCTCGGACATGCCCGCACACCATCCGTCTAACAGATTGCTTTCTTCTTTACCCCGAGCAGTTGACTTGCATTTATGAAAACGATCTATAATTTAAAAACCCACAATGACATCTCCGGGTAGGGAAATCGCTGTTCTGCGGCTTTTGTATAGGCGACGCATGTGCTCAGGCAAAGAAGTAACTCCCTGGATGTCTGGATCGTTTTCCCCTGCTCAGACAGATGTGGCAGAATAGGGCAGGTTAATTAATTTATCACAGATCTGAGAGCTGCTCGACAGCAGCAACAGAAACAGGGGAGACCCCCGTCAGAGCTGTCGGACTGCCGTGTCTGCACAGACGGCGAACCAAGCGCTTAGCGTGTAAAATCAAAACTCGAGCAGTGCTATCGCTAGGAATAAAAGCCATCATTTGCATGTTAAAACACCTTGGCTTACAGCGGCAATTTCCCTCTTTTTAACTTCCTTGGTTTGCACAGTTTGCAGGATGAATAATGCAATGAAACCCCTCAGCAGCGATACGTAGTCAAAAATGCGACAGGACTTCTTTTATCCCCCCTAAACCTACACATCTTCTGCAGGAAGTCTTTCCTCCGAGACGTCTAAATACCTGCTGCCCACAGCTTCTGCCAGTGGCTTGCAAAGGAACTTTTTACCCGTGAAGGCTGGGAGGAAACGCCTGCCCGTGGCAATAAAGCCGCCTCCGGAGGGTCCCTGCCCTGCCTGGCCGGGGCCCAGCACGCCTCCGCAGCAGGTTTTAAAGTTTAAAATGCAAAGAAGTCACGTCCACTCTGCTTGTCACATTCATAACGATCAATAAAATAATGGGAACGCGTTTTCCTGACTGATGGGGAATCCCCTGTCCCCAGTAGTGATCCCTGGGACATCAGAGACCCTGCCTATCTGTCTCTCCTTATGCTAATGGAATTTATGTGTCTCTAATAACGCGCCTAAGAATTTTTCCATTGCTCAGATTGCTGCCTGACAGCTTTCCTGTTTGCCGAAATTCAAACGCAGTCTCTGCAGATTTCCATTAATGAGGTCTTGCATCTCTTCCTTTAGGAATAAGCAAATTGGCTCGTGGGTGAAACCCCACTGCCATCAGCCTGGTTCTGAAATCTGGAAGCAGATTAGATTAAATTTGAATAATCTAGAGTCATTTAATTTTAAAATGTCCCCTTGTCTGAAGAGGAAAGAGAATTAAAGCGCAAACTAATCGATGGATTCGTTGCAAGGGGCTGCCTTGCAGAGACGGCCTCGCCTGGCACCTCCGCAACAGAGCATCAGCCAAAGCGTGCCGAGACGCGAGCAACGCCCGCCACGCCACTGGCCGCGATTCCATGCTTTGCTCAGCGCTTCTGCCGGTTCCTGACCTGCTCCTGTCTTTTCCCAAGCTGCCTTCCCGAGGGAGCAGTCCGGACACCAGCCCGGGCTGGGCAGCGACGTCCCCGAGGGCTGGGCGGCGCGTGCAGCGGGAAAAGCTGGTGCTCCTCTGCTGCAGGGCAAGGACACGGTTTGCCCGGAGGCCGTCCTGCTATCGCTCGCTTTGTGAGCTGTTCCTGCCTTTCCCCTCTAACACCAAGTCAATGCAGAATCGGAGGGAAACGCATCTTTCCCCAGGCTCGCAGGTTTTGCTTTGTGAGAAAGAGCAAGGCTTTTCTGCTCTGGAACAACACAGAGAGAACGAAAGAGGCTGCGAAAGCACTAAGAGGTAATTTATAGCTTCACCTTCTGCCATCAAGGCGGCTTCCTCTGCAGCTGAGTTGGATTTCCCAAGCTGCACCCACCCACCCCTGCCCTGGTCCCTGCCCCGGTCCCAGCCCTGGCTGCTCCCGCTCCTCATCATCCTTCACGCTGCTGCACGACGGGGGCTGGGGCTGGGGCAGGGGGTATTTTTCCATTGAAAGGAGCCCACGTATAAAATTACATGGAATATTTCGCTTTCCCTGTCCACTTACACATAAGTAATCTATTTGTAAGTAATGTGCATAATCTGCTTAACACGAGCAGCGTACCTCCCCGCATTTGCATTTGCAAGTGTTTATTCGTTTTTATTTTTACTATGCACAAATCGTCCACTGAGCTCAAGGAATTGCATTGCTGGATTTCGTTCACCCTGAACCCCCACGTGCCACGCACCGATTTACAGGCACGTACCTCAGTTCTGGCACGGGTCGTAATGATGTAAAAAACATTTCTGAAAGCGGCACCACAACAGGTATGGAAATAAACTTGAGGGTTCCTGTCGCCTCCAAAGTGGCTGCAGGAGCTTGTGATACAGCAGGACCTGACCGAGAGCTCCCACACCTAGCAGCCTGAAACTGTGAATGCTGATAGCGCGTAACAGAGCTCGGGATGTTTGGGAATTCCAATAAAAGTGAGAAACTCCATTTGCAGGAGGCGTGAAGCGGGCGCTGGCAGCCTGGCCGGCGGCACTGGCTGCTCCGGCACACCAGCACTGCTCAAGGAATGTGCATTTTCTATCAATGCAAATTGTTCGCTTGCATTAGAAAATCAAATTATTTCCATTTATACATGTTTAATGAGAATTTCAAGAGCGTATAATGCAGCTAATGCTTCCAGGCTGCGAGCAGGCATCTGGAGCTGGAGACGAAGAGGTTTGCTGTGCTGCCGGGTCCTGGCCCCGCAGCCGGCCTCTCCACCATCACCTCCCAGAGCTCGGCGTCCCAAGGTCGTCGCTCAAGATGTGAAAAGCATCCCGGCCCCTCGGCTCCCCCTGCCCGGCCACCCGCGGCAGCGAGCGGGCGGGACGGCCCGAGCTACGAGACCAAAACTCGCTCATTACTGAGCTGTTAAATAATTAATCAGTTTATGAGTAATTGCTTCTGTGTACATAATCTCACATTTTTCAGAAAACGATCATCAATTTTCAGTTAGTTCCACTCGAGGAAACAAGGGCTAATGCTTTCGTTTGAGCAGATGAATATTTATGACGTCCTTGTTCTGTCTGGGGCTGGGGAAAACCGGATTATTCGGCTTCCGAGCGTGCGAAAGGAGGGTGGTGGGAACTGCGCACACCTCGGCTGTCGATGGTGCCCGTCGGCCGCTCCGGATCTCCCACCCCAGCTAATTGGTCTCTGAAATTGGCTTTGGCCAACTTCGGCTTGGCGAGCGGGTTGCGGAGATCTGCTTGCCACTCCGGAATGATGCTGGGACTTGGTCCCCTGCTGCCGGGAGCACCCGTCGCAGCCCTTATTATTTATCTATTATTTACCTATTATTTACCTATTATTTCATCTCCCCAGGATGGGGATGGGCCAAGCAGAGGTGGGGAGAAACGCGTAGGGAGGATGAGGGCACAGGCAACGTGCATCACCTGCCGCAGCGCCGGCGCGAGGCAAAGTTCTCCTTTTCTCCAATTTTCCAGAGCCTCGTGCTTTCCCCACTGCCCATAACTCATCCTCCAAACCCCATTATCATCAATTAAACTGAAAACAGCCCCAGTTTGATAGGAGAAAACGCCTACAGGCGTTCAGACAAAATGCCCGTAATTACCATACGCGCCGTCGCTATAAACGTGCGACCAGGGCTTATCGGGGATGGGGAGCGCTCGCCTGCTACGCCTGGAAAAAGCATCCTTCAGCACAGCCCGGCTGCTCAGCCTCTAAATCATTTATCATGTGCTGCTGGGGGTTAGCGCTCCTTCCAGCCCAGTGCCTGCGGTCGTCCCTTCCAGCGACGCTTGCAGCGACACGCCTCGTGCCTGAGCGGGTACTGGCCGCGTAAATCCTGCCGAGGACCTTCCTGTCCCGCGAGCAAAGTCAACGCGACGCGGCAGCTGAGCGGGCGCCCTGCCCGCCTTGGCAGCGGGGAATTTCGTCCGCTGCGGTCACAGGGCACCGCAAGGTCTGCCGGTGCCTTAATTACTGCTGACATGAGCCGCCTAAGGGGCCGTCGGGGTTTTTTGGGTGAGAAGAGCCAGCAAACGGCAGGGTTTCAGAAAAGCTTCATTCCCGCGGGAGCGGTGGAGGTGGCTGGCTCCGTCGCAGGGCGCGGGGCGGTGCCTCGGGAAGATGTAACTCAGCGCCGTGCCAGCTCCATGCCGAAGCACCCCGCACTGAGTGGGAACCTTTCGATCCCAAAACATTCCTCCCTTCGTTTTACGCCACGGCTCCGTGGCGTGCGGCTCCTCAGCTTCCATGCCGTACGAAGTCCTACGGCAGCCTCGGCTTGCTGTGGAAACCAAATATTTTGACTTTGCTGTTTATTCCTGTTTTTTTAAAGTGTGTTCTGCGTGAATAATAAATATGTTTTTTAAGGCAGCTGGTGCTTCTTCCTCCAACGCACAAGGTAAGGTAGAAACAAACATATTTGCTTTTGCTCCATCTATTTAGACAATAATAGTAGCTGCAGTTTTAATGGCAAAAAAATTTAATTACCGCACATGTTGTCACAAGCCCTAATTAGTGCAACGCTTAAGCATACGCTTAAACACATCGCCGTTCGGTGGCGGTTTTATGCTGGGCTCCGCAAGGGCTGCCAGCAGCCGGCTGGACGGGGGCCATGCCCTTCCCAGTTCACCTTGTGCTGACCGAAAGCCGGCGTTGGCGCACCTTGAAAACCGGGATGTTATTTTGATCCCAACCGGTGCGTGGTTGTAAGGATTTTCAGCCGCCAAAAGAGTTGCATTTTCCCACGGAGCCGACTGCACGGGGGAGAGCGCTGGAGGAAGGGCGAGGACGGAGCCGCAGGTGTTTGGCCACGCTGAGCGGACGCTGCCCCAAGAGAACGTCTCCCGACGGAGCTCCGCCGACTCCCGACTCCCCGTCCTCGGCCGAGGGAGGAGGAGACGCAGGTCTGATCGCACCAAGAAACACAGAGGGAGCCAGCAAGTGCCCGTGCGGCACGCCAGGCGCCACTTACAGCGTTTGGTAGCACGCGGCACCGGTTTGCCGTATTGGGGAGAAATTAAAGAGGAGCTGCAACCACATCAGTGAGACGCGCCGAGGCACGGCAGTCAGTCGCTCCACCTTGGCTCTAGCCACCTTTACTGCATTTGCCTTGAATTTTCAACTCCGGGGAACGTCGTGCCGGTGAAAAGCCAAGCGCAAAACCAGCCGCTGCCGTGCCCGGAGCCTGCAGCGGCGAGGCAGCTACCAGCGCTAATCACCGCGGGGGAAGCAGCCTGAGCTTCCCTCTGTCCTGCTCCTCTCAGCCTGTGCCCCTCAAGCGCAACGGGGAGCAACCGAGGCTTTAAAACTAAACGTGTTACTCGCCCGCAATCGAGCCTTTGCTAATCCAGGAGGTTTTTTTTCCTTTTCTCATTTTTTCCCGTAACATTAGCTCAGCGAAACCACAATTAACATAATTAAGTGAGCAATTTACTTATTAACAGACTGCAACCTTTTCGACAAGATTTACCGTGTTTCCCCCCTTGGAACGCAAACTCCTGGTGCACAAGTAGCGAGGAAGGACGCGTCTAAGGATGGGGTTGAGCGGCGTGACCCGAACCTCGTCTCTCTCCTCCCGTCGGCAGGAGCGGGCTGGCCCCAGCTCGTGCTCAATCGCCCGATGTCGCGGTTGCCCCCGGCGAGGAGAGGCCGAGCCCGCCGCGCTGGTGCCGGGGAGGGTGGGCTGCTGCCTCCCGCCCGCCGCGTCCCCATCCGGGGGCTCCGGGAGCGCTGGCGCAGAGCAGGGAGCCAGCGCCACGTGCGAGCTGCTCTGTGTACATCAGCTTCTGTCGCCTTACCCCTCGGACTAAGATGATGTACTCCCGCGTCAATCCCGTAAGTAGCTGGAATTTAATTCCTGACTTAATATTTCCCTGGGTGCTTATTTATAATGAACTGAAACGAAAATATCATCTTCCCCCGTGGAAGTGGAGCAAGCAGCTCGTTGCAGGTACTCCTGGAAGCGCAGAATAAGAAATGGGGAGTTTGCAAAACGCCCTCCCGGGCTCGCTCTGGGTGGTGTTCGGGAGCCGGTGCCTGGCTTCGAGCGCTCGCCCACCGATGCGGCGTGACCCACCGCGGCACCATGCACTCGGCTTTCGTCCAAAGGCTCGGGATGCATGGCAAACAAACCCGGGCATCCCTAAGTCACAGGGCGAAAGGAAAAAACAGGGTTTGATTTACTCCAGATCAGCCAGAAAAGGGCCAGACAGCCACCTTCTCCCCCCAGGTAATCTGTTTTATCAAAATAACTAATTCGGAAGGACTAAGGGCTGCCGGCGCAAGGTCTCCCCAGGCTGCCCAGCCGGTTGCCACCACCTTGGCGCGGTGCGTGGTGGGGAGCTCGGGGGGGCTGCTGTTCGGTGGGAAACATTTCCTTGTCCTTTGCTCATCAGGCTGCCTCTGGACGGAGCCGAAAGATGCGATCCGCGCGCCAGGAAAGCAGCTCCAAGGGCCAGCAGTGCCACCGGGGCGCAGCTGGGAAAGCCCGCGCTGCCGGCAGCCTCCCGCGGCAGCGTGCACCCATGCAGCCGGGGCAGGCGACCGCGCTGCTGCCTTGCAAGATCCCTCCGGTTCCCCACGGCTCTGCGGTCCCTGGCCTCTGGCAGCAGTGTGCTGGCGTGGAAGGGAGATGGCGGGAGCGTGGGCTTACGCTCCGGCTCCAGCACCGGCACGGCTTGCGCCCGGCGGGTCGCTCCCGGGATGCACAGGCATCCTCGCCCAGCGTGCCTTCCCGGGGCTGCCGTGCCGGCAGAGCCGCGGCACTAATTGGCTTCGTTATGACACAGAATTACTGTGATTCGTAGCGTTACGCGCCAGGAGGGACGCGGATGTCATCTCAAACCACCGTTGTCTCGTGGCAAAGGGACCGCACGCTCCGACAACGGGATCTCTGCATTGAAGGGCGGTGGTCCGCCCCCACCCAAGCCCGCGCTGGCAAACACACGAGGCACGGCAAACGGGAAGGCAGCGGCCCTCCTGGCCGGTGGCTCTGCAATCGCTGTCACAGGCAACGGCGAACGCCTCCAGCCACGGCGAGAGGGAGAGCCGAGAGCACGGCACCGGCTCAGACCACGCTGCGTCCCCGCGGACCTGAGCCACGGGCGCGCGGCGTCGCGGTCCTCGCCCACCCCTTCCCAGGCCCCCCTTTTGGCAGCCAGCGCCTCAAACCTCCCTGAATCCCTCACGTTACTGAGAAAGTGTCGCAGCCAAACCCTGAAATCATCTTTATTGCTGCTGCGGATGCCCGGAGCTGCCCGAGAGGGAAAGTACCTACGGGTCATTAACAATGGACTCACGGCATCCTGCTTTTCCCACCTTCCCCCTTCAATCACAGACAGGGTCCGGCTCTTTGGCAGCCCATGTACTTCTAAGGAAAACACCAAACTAAAGTCCCAAGAGCTCACCCTGATGGGAAATCGCTGCCATTCTCACCCAAGAAAATGGCTCCGTGTTTCCCCAGGGCAGTTTCCCCTTCTGCAATGCTCAGTTGCCTGGGATATCTTATACTGCAGTATTCAGAAAAACACGGATAATTGTTACTGTTCGCCAGCATAATAGTTTCAAGACTCAGCATCCCTACTTTTTGCAAGAAACATATCCTCAGGCAGTTTCCTTTGCATCTAAGCGTACAAAAAAAAGTTCAAGAGAGAAAAAAAAATCATCTCAGCAAAGCACATCTATGTAGGTGAATCATTTTGAAAATTTCTGAGCATCCAAACTAATTGCAGCAGAGTTGAATTACAGAATTATCGGCAACAAGTTCGTTTTTATCCTCCGGGCTAAAAAGTTATAATTAGCACATACGCCATAAAGCTGGCTTTTAATTAAGCAAGCCGCGAAATGGAGGAAGTTTTGCAGAGTCCCTCCCTCGCTTACATAAGGCAGCCGGCCCGAACGGGGATGCTGCGGTGGCTCCCGAGCCCGGGGAGCGTTAGGCAGAATTTTAAAGAATGGAAAGAGAGAAATGAGAAGTTAGGCAAGCGGGGAGCCCGCGGCCAGCGGCTGGATCTCGTACGTTAGCTACGGCAGCCAAATGAGCTGGAAAGATGGTTTGTATTGGCGAGCTAAGCCGCGCTCCTGGGTCTGCGGAGCCCTGGGCTACACCGAGAGCAGCCGCCGCAAGCGCCGGGCGGCCGGATCACCCCGCAGCCAGGCGCGGCATCGCAGCCGGGGGCTTGCCGGAGCCGGCGTGTCAGCACCCCCCCGGTGGGACCCAGCCCGAGCACCCGCTGGGAAGGCAGCGTCTTTACGAGGGCCAGCTCGGAGGCCATCGCTTGCGCTTTGCCAGTCCCCAGAATAGCCCGGCAATACGTCACGCTACCTGTTGCCCGCATTATCATAGGCTGAGTTTATTCACGAAAAGCATATGTTGCGGGACCGAGCGTGGAAATGCCACCTCTCACAGTTGTCTCTTTCTTCGCACTTTAAAAAGACTGTAGGAAAAGATGACATATGGCACCTCAGCTGACGACGCTCTACGCGACCTGGCAGGGCCAGGGAAAAGCGAGCGGCGCGGCAGGCGCCAAACGGGGCTCCCGATTCGGGAACGCTGAAGGCAGCGCTGGGGCCGGCGGTGCCTCTGGAGGGGTAGAACTCTCCCACTTGCTGCCTCTGAGAATAACAAAAAGTCGTGAGAGGTTTCAGGAGCGGGTGACGGGAACGGTGCCTTCGCTGGATCGGGAGGGGACAGGGAAGGCTGTCAGCACGAATACCTTGCCTAGCTGGGAAAGCAAACGCTGCTATTTTCCCTTAATACCCAAAATTATCTGCGAATGCCGTTGCTGTAATATTCTATAAATATTCGCTGTTCTCAAAGCCTCCTTCTCAACAGCCCGCCCCAAAGCCCACTCCTCTCTGCAGACCTCGCACCGAATCTCACTGTTCCCTTTCCAGGGGCGACAAACGGCACGACCGAAACCATCACGGGAACGCGAGGACCCAGCTCATCACGCCCCAGACCCGGAGATGGAAACCTGGAAAAGCTCTGGCTACAGGGAAGACGTGAAGCGCTACGGATCATGGGAACACATTCATCGCGTACCCGTGTGGGCTGCTTGAACCGTGCTTCTGGGAAAGCAAATTAAAAAAAAAATAAATGACGCTAACCTATTTCCATGCCGCTGCCCCTTCTCCGGGGGGGCACAACCAACGCTGAGGATCTTTGCAAAAAATGAGTTCCTGTAAGATCTGAGGGGTCTTTCTGCTTCTGCACCGAGCACGGAGAGTGGGCCTATAAATCCAGTTAGTCACACTCGCTGGATTACATTGGACCTTGTACTTCTGCTTTTATTAACAAGATTGTTTACTATCTAAGAAGCTTTATATAACTGTGAATCACGGGTGATTTGTAGGACTGCACAGATGGGAGTTGCCAACCATCCGTTTTCTCTGTGCTCGCGTGAACCTCCCGCTCCCAGCCCATACCTACAAAATAAATAAAAACCTTGCTATGGTAATTAAATGCCTGGCTCTAATCCACCTCAGCGGATTTAAGAGTCTGATATTCCAGTTTAAGGCGCGGGTTAGTACCAGCGCTGACGCAGGGGTGAAGCTATCCCCCCAAAGCGTCTCTTCTCCACCCCTGCCTCTCCCTTGACATCCCCCGGCTGCGAGGGGAGACGTGCCGGCTCCCTCCCGGCGCCAGGGCGGGAGAGCACGCGCCCCAAACCCCTCGAGGCTCCTAAGTGACGACAAAGTAGTTACCGAGTGCCTCATTCACGAAGCACGAGCGCTTGAAGGCAAAGCTGACGGGACTGAGTCGTACGCTGCCCACGGAGCGTGCATCAGTCTTGCCCGGCATCACTAAACGCCCGTTTTATCACAACTGAGCGACCTCCGGACTCCCCCCCAAGGCTCACCGGGCTTCCCTCCGCATCCCTTTTTCCTCTTGATTTGCACGTCGTCTTAAGTGACTGCTAAACGGCGTTTGTATCGCTGGGGCTAAGCGCCGGTGCGAGGTGACAGGCAGAGGGGAAGCATCAGTTAATATCTCTACCAGCCTGCAGCCTCATCTCGGCAAAGCGCCGATCTTCGAGCATCAGTTTCTAGATTTAGCCCAGCAGCATAAACTTAAAATTAATTTACAGTTTCGCGAGGAGGCGATGGGACCCGTGCCTGGGGCTCAGCACGGCTCCTGCCGGCTCTCCCCGCCCCGGGGCACGGCTCCCACGCAGGCTGCCGGCGCCCGCACCGCCTCCCGCCCACCTCGCCGGGGCCGGCGCGAGCGGAAAACGCCGGCCAGCACGAGCGTTTCCATTTGCGCACAGGCAGCCTGAACCCTCAAACGGAGTTAATTCATTTACCGCCATTTATTTTACCTACCGCTCTCTACGAAATTAATTGATAGCCTTGTTGCTATGCCGCAGCCCAGCGCAACTCATCGTGTCAGCGCGTCCATCCGACTGCGCGGCGCTGTTATTCACGCAATTAGGGAAAGGAAGCCAGGCTGCAGCTGCCAGAAGGCGACTCGCGGGGAAAACAGTAGGAAAACACGGGAAAAACACAGGCTCAGCCTCGGCCAGCGGCAGGAGGAAGCACGGTCCCCAGCGCCCGGGCTGTACCACCCCGAGCGAGACTTGCTGGATAAGTAAATATTCCAGAGACGCTCCAGGTCATGTATTTTTCATGAGTTTGTTCTGCTATGAGAAACCGCACCCCTTAGGAAGATCAGATGCATCTGTAACAGAATATTTCTAATGAATAACTTGTTTGGGAAGCCGGTTCTGATCAGCTCGGTGAAACGCAGCGCGGCTTGCTCTGCTCTGCGGCGGAGGCAGGAGGGATGCTGAGGGACCCACAGCCCCTCTGGGGTCTCCGGGGCGTGGAGGGGCTGGGGCTGCACCCGCAGAGGGGTGCCAAACCCCGCGGCAGGTGGTTTAGGGGCGAAACAAGTGCCCTGCAAGGACGGGACGCCCAGATGGCTCTTCCCGAGGCGTGCTACCCTCCTGGCTGCAAACACCGGCAACTTCTGGAGGAAAACCGTGTTAAAGCGCAGGTTTCCTGCGAATTCGGGGAGTCTTCGGGGCGACGCGCGAGCCCTCCCCGGCCCGGCGGGCTGGCCCTGGCAGACCCGCTCAGCGCTGCCGGTGCCGAATTCACGCTGCAGATGACGACAGCGTCGGGATGCTTGTTTAGCATCTATTTATTATCGCGCTAGATTTCGACCACGGATTTAGATATTGATTGAGTCTGAGCCTCCAAGCAAAGAGTGCTAATTAGCACGAGCGACAAAGAGCCAGCTTTTAATTAAATACAGCTTAGCGAGAAGGACATCTTAGAGACAACTCTCCTTGGACGAGAGAAATGCGCGCCGGAGAATTTCAGAGCAGGACCGAGTCTGAAAGGCGGCCCCAGGCTGGGGTCCGGCAGCGGGGGGGCTCAGCCCGGCACGGGGCGGGGGGTGGGCGGCTGCTCCCCTCCTCGGGGGCAGCCCCGGGCCAGGCACCCGCAGTGCCGGGGCCGAGCGAAGCTGCGGGGCTCCCGCTGCCGGCACCCCCGCCTCTCCTGCCCCCGCTGCCTCCTCCGCTACCCACCAGCCCTCTCCCGCCCTTGCAAATAACCAAACAAGCAGCACGGGGAAGAGAATAATATTAATATTTAAAAGGCATTTATAGTTTTAATCAAGCTTTGGTGGGGGGGGGGGGGGGAAGACGGCCTAACACGGCACTTTACACAGTTGATAAAATGTTTGACATTTACTGGTGCCTGTAATGAATCTTGTCTCAATTTTCTCTTTGAAAATGCCACTCCAGATACTCTATCTATCTGTAGGGTTTAAAAAGCACTTATCCAACAAAGCGTTATCACGACGGAGAATATTAAACGGTGGCTTGGTGGAGCACCGCCAGCTGCAGGGTTTGCTGGCGCCCGAGCGAGCACCGCGAGGGCTTTGCAGCAAGAGGGGAGAGCCGGGGCGTCTCCGCAGCCCTGCTGTGGCACAGCCCGGCGAAACAGCCCCCTTTTCCCACTGCTTTCCCAGTACCCGAGTGGGGAGTCCCCATGTTCCCGACTGAGCCTGCTCAGTTGGCTGCCAGGACACAGCTCCCAGCTCCCCCCGCGCCCCCCGTACTCGGCCCCTGGCCACACGCTCCCTTCGCTCCCCTTACAGAAGGCAGCCTCGGGGTATTTGCTCATCATCGGGTACGCCGTAACCGAAAGGAGCCACCAGCCCCAGAAAACGGCGCGCTTGCCTTCGCTGCGACCGTCCCCATCCTCCTCGCGTGCTTCGGTCAGTAATGAAATCGGTGCAGCAAAGTTGGCATTGCCCTTTGAAATCTGCTCTTCTCCGATGGGTTGGGAAAATGTGCACCCCTGTTGCGATGGCGGCTTTGCCCGTCGGCAAACCCGCCTCCAGGTGCCGAAATGCAGTTCAGGCGTGATCCTGCCGTGCCCTTCTCTTCCATTACATTTATATTTTGGCAAAGGAAGCGGCAGCGATGTGGGATTGACTCACCTGGCAGCTACAAACTCTCGACAATGCCTCCCTGGAACCCCATCAGCCTTGCAGGAATACTGGGAGCTAAGCGGCCCTCGCGTCAGCGCAGCGTGGCGGCCGTGCAAGGCTTCGGGCTTGGTCACAGACCAGCACCAAGCTCCTGGGATAAAGCAAACCCAAAGGTCTCACACTCCCGAGGAGGAGGAGGAGGAGGAGGCTGGAAGCTTACTTTGTCCCGGGAGAAGAGAGGAGATGCCCGGCTGCAGGCAGCACCGCCGACCTTGGCTGCCCAGCTCTGCCCGCAGGCAGGACGAGCGCGGCGGCGCGGGCTTTGTGGTTTATCAGTAAACGGCAGTCGTCTTGCGTAAATACAGCTGACGCTCCACGGCTACTAACTGGGCATTTATCCGAGGAGCGTTTCTGCTCCTCTCCTGGAAGGACACTGCGGAGGGAAATATCAGCAGCAAACACGCAGGCAGCCGCTGCCTGGCTGCGCGGCTCCGTCCCCGGCTTCCCTTTGAATAGGCACTCCAACAGCTTTCTCTTCTCTCTTTTTTCTTCTTTTTGTTTTTTTTTCAGAGGGAAGAAATGAATTATTCGATGAAAGTTAGTGGCTGTCTCAGGAGCCTGGTATAGAAAATTAGGTTTTAATAGCTTTGAAATTGAGGTTCTTCAGGTCAATAGGACAAGATTCTGCCAGTGAAATGACAGACCCATAACGGGAAAAAAAGCAAATATTTTGTTACTCATCGGAGAGTCACAGTCCAAAGATAGCAGGCAGTAGCTTAAAATACTGCTGTGCTCTTCAGGCTACTGTAATGTTTAGTCATAAGCTCCTTTTCTCTCTTCCTGTCTTTATATATATATACATTAGCTTTGGGAATGGAGCACTTGGCTTTCCGTCCTCGGACGTGCCTGGGAATTCCTCAAGTTTCTGCTAGAATTGGAAAGTTTGCTCTGAGATAAAAGCACCCAGCCTTTCCAGATGACTTCACAGCCGTGCCTCGGGCACTTCATGCCCCTGCGCTGGGGACCCTGACGATGCCCCGTCAGACGGAGGAGCTCGCCGACGGCGAGCACGGGAGCCGACCACGACTCGCGTCGCTCGGTGCCGAGTCTCTCCGACATTTGTGCTATTAGCAGCCTTTTAAAAACCAAGCTGATAAAATGGAAGCATCCCGTCCGTGTGGGAACAGGTAATTAGGACTGAGTTATTTAGAGGGGGAAAAAGGCGACGAGAGAAAAAACAACGCACTTCAAATGGAAAAACATAAATAAGCTACAGACAACGCCCTCGTTACCTGAGAGTTGGAGCTTGATCCCCCTTTTGCTGATTAAAACCACAGCAAAACCAATTAAAGGAAACCCGGGAGACTTCTCGATGTTTTTTCCCATGCAGGGAGAGGAACTGGGAACTGCTGCCGGTGGGGCAGCCGGAGCACGTGCCGCAGCACCAGCGAGCACCCTGCGCGGAGGCTCTGCGGGCTCAGCTGGGCTGCCCCGGGCGCTGGAGCACCCTGAGCTCCTGCAAAGAGAAAAGCTGCTACCCCGGCCGGCAGCGAAACTGCTTCGGCTCACGCAGGACGGAAAACTTCCAGGGAACTTCTGCCAACGAGCACTAGAATTGACTCGTTATTAAAGGGATGAATGGATTATAATTATTCCTAATATCATATTCAGAGATCATTACCATCCCTAAGAAGGGCAGACAGGGACCCCTTGAGATCCTGCAAGTTACTTTAAAAATTCATAGAGCTGAGAGAAACTTCTCGTGGTTTGGACGGGCTGCGATGGGGAAAGCACCTCTGGCTGAAGGGGCTGGGCAGTGTCTCCCCCATGGCTGCCGCTCCCCGAAGGAGCATCCCAGCCCGGGCATCGCTGCGCCGCGCGCCCGGGGCTCACCAGCCCACACCGGTGGCAGCACCGGCAGCAGCACTGGCCCGGCACTCAGGGCTCATACGCCGTTAAGGGTCCGTCCACCGGAGAGCAGGAGGTGGACACCTCGGCATTTTTTCCAGGTCACTCGCTGCTTTGTGGGTCTTCCAGGCTTTAGCTGCGGTGAGGCGAGACAGAGAAAGTCCCCGGTGAGTACGTTCTCACCCGGTGCACATCAGTTCCTGTGTACCGCTGCCACGGGAACATATCCCGCAGGCTCCCAAAGCGGCTTTACTGCCGTGCAGCAACACAGATACAGCCGCCACTCAGCCGACTGCGAATTTCCTCTTGCGAGCGCCAGTCCGATCTGAACTTCCACTTCTCCAGATTGATGCACAGGAACTAATGCAATTACCTCCGCGAGCCTGCTAAGGGCTGTGGGAGCCGTCACCTCGGACAAGCTCCCAGGGAAATCCGCAGGCTGAATTTCTCTATAGGCCTTTTTTTCATGGGTGGCAACAGGTCATCCCTCCTACATCCCACGACGAGGCTGGAAACGCTCCCCAGAGCGGAGAAGGGATGCTCCTGGTTTGCTGCTTGCAGCACGCCAGGACCTGCCTGCAGGCAGCACGCGCAGCTGCCCGGCGCCTCGTGCCAGCGGGATGCTTTAGCAAAGGCTCTCTTCTGGGTCTTTGCTCAGCCGTTACCCGGGAAGACATCAAGCTCAGATACTCCCTGGTCAGTACGTGGTCACGACCGTATTACCTTTCCCATCGCTTCCCCACTTGAGGTTTTACAGCGGTGCTAAATGGCTGATCCTCGCAGCGACCTCCGCGGCAGGGTCACGGCTGCTCCCGCGGGACTCCCCAATGCATGGAGCGGGGCACCGGGACACGGCGCCTGGCGAGAGCCGCTGTCTTCCCACCGTGGGCAAAGGCACGCGAAGGAGCGCGACCGGGAACCGGTAATTTACACCCTGAATTACACCTACCGCACACGCTTCCCTAACGTATGGAAATGTCACATTGCTTTAAGTATTGTGCTGAACTTCTGTCCTCCAATCAATGCCCAATTTCCTTCCAAGGATAAAGCCGTATATTATTTTTGGCTGACCAATTCAGCTCAGGGCGCTCTAATTTTTCCCTGTGCACTCAGAGGACAAATGCTTCACCGTGATTGCCTCAGAGCAATGACAGAACAAGCACATTTCTAATGGCTGGCATAGCACGTACAAAATATATTAAATATATTAACTTCGGCGCTTGCTGGGTCTCAGGAGAAGCTCTCGGAGCTGCTCGTGTGCTTCACCTCCACTCCCCCAGCTCCTTTCTGCTCTGCTCCTCTGCCTGGAAAATTCCCTGTCCCCAAAACTGCGGCTGGCTAGAGGTCACTGGCGTTTGCCGGCAGCTCATCCCTGCGCCCCGCTGTGAGCTGCCCTGAACTGTGCGGCGAGTGGGAGAGGCCGGCGCGGCTCACAGATGGCGCTCAGCCGTCCCGGTGCCGCAGAGCAGCCGAGCGCTGCCAGCAGCGCCGGGGCTGGGAGATGCTCACCGCTCCCGGGGGCACGCACGACCCCGGAGCCAGCGCACGAGCAGAGGAGGGAGCTCGGGAAGGCGCCCAGGACAAGAGGACCAAATGCTCTGTTGGCTCGGTAGTGCCCGTGTTCGTAATGTCCAGATGCTTGAAGCCTGGCTTGGCTTCGCTCCAGGCTGAGCTGCGGGCAACGAGGCTCGGAGGAGCGAGGCGGGGGACGAGTCGAGCGCCCAGTCACCTTCTCGCCCTCGTGCCGGGGCGAACCGGCCAGGCGCCGTGCGGCAGAGCCGGCGGTGGGGCAGGAGCACCCGGGGATGCCCGGCAGGGAAACCGGCGGGGGCTTTCTTCCCGCCCGGCAGCGTGGCTGGAACCGGGGCCGGCAGCGACCCGCGGAGCGGCTGCCTACCGCAAACCCACCAGCTCTTGTGCGGGAAGCGATTCCCAGGGCTCGCTCTCCAGCCGCACACAGCCTGGGATTTTATTACATTTTTGGCAAAAAAAAAAAAAAAATGCTGCAAGATAACACCCTGAGCGGCACCTGCCACGTGGGCTGCTGCTGGGAAGATGGGAAAATTGCCCTTTGTTCTTCAAAAATAAATCTGAGGGAAAGCCCTTCATAAGCAGGCAGCGTTCTCTGGGGGCTGCCAAGGACTTCACAGGCATCACCATGAATAACAGTTTATCTACAGAGTTTCATTCAAAATGAAGCCTCAGACACGGCCTAAAATGATGGGGACGCTGTGAAAATGGCTTTATAAACTATTGCTTTTTCCTCTATGAGCAGCAGCAAAGTACGGGCCAGACAAAAGCCAGCCGAGACTCTAAATGTAATAAATAAGTCAGCAGAGCTGATAAAAGTAAAGGATGAAATATAATTCAGCCATTCAGTGACAGATCCCATCTTAGCTGTGATATAGGGTCTGTTGAAACTGTCATCGCTTCAGGAAATTAAAGAATGAGCCCATTAGTAAGGATATTTAAAGATGTTCATATTAAGATTATGACTTCCCAGACGTAGCCCGCGCAGGGAACACGCTCTATTCGAAAGTCATTTTTCACGGTCCCTCTTCAGTCCCGCTCCGAAAGCCCGACCGGTGCTGCGGGGGGTCAGGACGCGAGGGGGGACGCATGCAGGGGCGGCTGGGTGGGATGCGGGATGCGGGATGCGGGATGCAGCCCCCAGCTCAACTTGCGGGTTGCCGCAGCAACAGGAAAAACCGGCCCGAACGCAAAGGCACCCGGTCCTGGGAGGGGAACCTCGACCGCTGCCGCGTGCGATTCCCCGGCACCGCGGCGTGGCTCGGCCGGGGCTGCAGCGGGGCCGACGCGCACGCCTCGCACGCTCCCTCGGCTCTCGGCAGCCGGGAGCAATCGCTGTGGCTTGCTTCCACTGTCAGCTACCAAAGCAAACGCCATTGCCGGCAACAACGGAGCAAAGCACGTAATAAAAGCAAACACGCAGCGGCTGTGAAGCGCGCCGGGAAGGAGAGCTGCAGCCGAAGAGGAGGTGACGGGAAGCGGCGGAGCCCGGGAGGGGGTTTGCGCACACCCGTGCCTGAAGGACGAGGGGACCGGTTAAAAAGAAAAAACAACAGTAAAAAAAGGTGGAGATCGCTAGTCCCGGTATGTTGAAAAACTGATGGATAATTGTAATTAGCTTTCAGAATTTTTAATTATAGAAGGGGTATAAATAATCACAAAGCACAGCTTCACTAATGAGGCTCCTCGCACTAAGAAACACAGGGTTGCATTTGTTAGGGAGACTTTGAAAGCTCTGCTGTTAATTAGGTGTCTCACAGCCAGCAGGGTTTCAGGAGAAGGAGAAACATGTATACATTTAAATCAGGCTCATTGTGAGAGGTATCCAACATCAATTACGGGATAGCAGGGTGCTAAAGTGAACGCACTCGGTAATTAGCAAGTGGATCTGAAAGGCAGAGAAGAGGAGCCTCGGCTTCCTCTTCGGGTGCCCGTCGGAGGTGTTTCGGCCGGTCAGGTCCCGGGGAGGAGGAGAGGTGACCTGCCTTCCGCGCGCCGGAGAGCATCCCACGGCATCCCCGGCTGGGCTGGGAGCCCCGCCACTGCTTCTACTGGCGGCGGAGCAGAGGGGAGGCGGGCGGCTCGATTAGCTTAATTAAGTGCGTAGGAAGGGGGAACGTGTTGCGTTTCCCCACCCACAAACCCCAACGGGGGCACCTGGGGGGGCTGGAGGGAGGTCCAGCCTCCCTGCCATCCTCCGCGGGCGCAGCCGTGAGGAACCAGAACAAAATGAAGCAGTAGGCAAAGCGAGCAAACGGGGACACCTTCTCCCCCTGCCCCTTTTCTGGGACAGCTGTGAAGGGCCAAGCTCTAGCCCACGGATGTCGCAGGCTTTCCCGTGCCGGGCGTGCGGCACTGGCAGCGCCGGGAGGGACAGGGAGAACGCGGTGATCCGTAGAGCCACCGGCCTCGCCTGTGCCTCTTGCCGGCGCTGCTGTTCACGCCGGTGCGTCCCTCGCTGCAGCTGCAGCGTGGGCAGACAGAAGCAGTCCCGTCCGCCGGCTGCCAGCGAGCTGCGACGTTTCCTCGCTGGTTGGAAACGAACAGAAAAGGAGATGGCTTTAAAGAGCGGGGAGATGCCGTCTAAAGCACACGGCCGTTTTTGGCTGCCTGCCGGTGCCCGGCGCGGCGGTGCCAGCCACACCACAGCTCAGCGACCAGCGGTGAGCTCAGACCCCCGAGTCCGGTTTCCACCGTCCTTCCTCAGATTTTGTTTTCTGACCGCAAATTTCAAGCCCTGCCACAGGAGTTTATGCAAATAATTATGTTTAGCTGGTATTTGGCTAAATCTAATGAAGCAATGATAAACAGCTCAGCGTTTTCTTCCCCAATGAATAATGAATATTAATTTGGCTGTCAAAAAAGAACCCCTGGTCATCACAAAAGATTAGATTCCCGTGCTAAACCCTGGGGAGGGGATAGGATTTCGCCAGGAAGGGCGGCATTTTGGGAAAGCCTGCGTTTCCCCTGTACGTACCTGCAGCGGGGAGAGCAGGGGCACCTGCGTGCAATCCTGGCACGTGCCGGCACGCCGCCGAGCCATAATCCGGCCAAGCGCTGCGGCGTCGCACGGTTCAGGGACAAGCAGGGAGCGCTCAGCGTTTCGGTTGATGTTGCCTCTGCAGACAAGAGCAGACTCTGCTTTTGAAGGATTTTTCCTACACGGTGAGGGCCTGTGGGAAGCTGCGTGCAGGGAAAGGGCCCTTCTCGACGGTACGGATGGAGGCGTGGATGAGAGCAGCAGCCTGGGCTCAGGCGCCTTCCTGAGGAACGGCCGCCAACCCCCTTTGACCCCTCGGTCAACTTTTTTTGGCAGAAACCAGGCTGAGCATGAGTTGTGCCGCATCAATAATCCCTGTGAACTTACGGCGTGGCTCTACACCTCCCTGCAAAACGAAGACGACCCGTTTTGCCCTGTGCAATGCCTTACTTTTAATTACTTTGCTTATTGCTTGATAGCTTTTCTTCTATTTTATTACTTTGCCAGATAGTTGTTAGCACTTTGCCGTGCGCCGTCGCGGTCGCTGTTGGGTAATGCCTTTGCAGCTCAGCTTCCCGGCACCCGGGCGGGGGGAACGGGCAGCTCTACTTAACACGGCTGAGGCTTTCGGCAGTCTGTGGCGTGTGGCAGGATCGTGGCCCAATTAAGAAACGCCAGGAGGTTTTTTTTTCAGACTGGATATTGCTAGCGAGCGAGCCACAGGCCAGAAAGCCAGCCTGGTTTTCAGCAAGAGGCCGAGTGCACCTATACGTCTGGTTTTACATATGGCACACTTACACATGGCATTAAAACTTAAATCGCCACAGACCACCAGCTGCGCCTATTGCCAGGCAGAATTTACAGCGCCGTAACAACGCCAAATTATACAGAGAAATGACAAAAAGCTGCCTAATGCATCTTAGGAAAGATTTTGGCAGTTACCTGCATTCAGCTGGATGGTCTTTTCCCAGCTGTAAATTATTTCCCTGCATTCTCAGACTGGCTACAGCTGGAATTAACATCTGCGGCACACAGGAAGAAAATCCCAGAGCCACCAGCGCTGGAAAACAAGCCCTCAGCATTCGGAGCCTTAACTACAGTGAGCCGAAGCCCCGACGTGCGGTAGCAGAGAGCGGATTTTCGTGCACTGATGGACAGAACCGTGTCTCCGGGAAACCCATAAATAGCTGGAAGGTGGAAAACTGTTTCAAAGACTAAATGCTGACCATGCCGGAGAGCAAGATGCGCCACGGCATCTTCTCTG
Source organism: Pelecanus crispus (assembly GCF_030463565.1). Taxonomy (NCBI): domain Eukaryota; kingdom Metazoa; phylum Chordata; class Aves; order Pelecaniformes; family Pelecanidae; genus Pelecanus; species Pelecanus crispus. The sequence continues at coordinate 9,769,275 of NC_134657.1, read as the reverse complement.
CCTTGAGAATAAGCCTCTCTCTGCTGCTCTAACGCCTTTCCCTGTTTTGGTCCGACTATAAAACACCACGGCAAAGCGGAGGCCGGGTGAGGAGCCACTGGATTTTCAGTGGGAAACAGAGAAAAGGTTCCCGGTGCCTTCAGCACCTGGCGATCACGGAGCAGCCGATTTGCATGAACGCTCCTACCAGCGATGTGCCCATCTACTGAAGCTACTGCATTAACGCTCCAGAATGATCGCACCCACCACACAGCTCGTTACGCTCCGTAAAAATTTAACGGCAAATGAAATGTGCTGTTGTGGGTAAATCGATATTGTTATTCTCTTTTGGCAAACTATGAAATATATTGTTTTCATAACAAAAACCATCACGGCAACTTACTGGTGTTGGGTAGAGAAGGAAACCAGAAAGTTTCCTTTCTGAAAGGAAGGTCAAGGGTGGTCAAGCATTGGAACAGGCTGCCCAGAGAGGTGGGGGAGTCCCCATCCCTGGAATTGTTCAAAAAACGGGTAGATGTGGCACCTGGGGACATGGTTTACTCTAGTCTACCCTTGATTGGCTTAGAGTAGACTTGGTAGTGTAGGTTAATGGTTGGACTGGATGATCTTAAAGGGCTTTTCCAACCTAAACGATTCGATGATTCTATGTACAGCCCCAGGAGGACAGACTTTTGTCTGTCTGAAACCAGAAAGTTTCCTTCTGGTTTCAGAACAGCCAGCAGCATCGCCGTGCCCGCAACGCCGGCAGCCTGCTTGAGCAGCGGTCGTGAAAGGGCTCGGACTCGGGGCACAGCGTGGGAACTGTGGGAAGCTGCTCCCACGGCCGCGACTGCCCCATCCCCACGGCCAGGCTGCCGTCGGAGAAGCACAAACTGCTTGCAACGAGCCCAAACGTGCCGCGGCTTCGGTGGCTGTAACAGCCACACGCCAGGCTCTAAAAATACTGCTGTATGGCTCTCCCTTCCCGGCGCTTTCTCCTCCTGTTTTTTGCGTGACACATCAAAGCCCAGCCCTGGGAATATCTGAACTCTTCCCCTTTATGGCCATGTATTCATCAGCCACTCGATGGTCATTTTTAGCAGTGCGGGAAATGTGGCGCTGGTGCCGCCACTGCCGTGGGAACCCTGGAGCCAGGGACAACCCCGCGCTCCGGCATCCCGCGGGATGCTCCTGCCACCGGCCCCGTCCCAGCCTGGCAAGCCCCCGGCTGCCGCGGGGGCTCCGGGGGGCTCAGCCCAGCTCGCCCCCGCTCTCTGCAGCTCACCGCTCCGCACGGCCCCCGAGCCGCGGCGCTCCGTGCCGCTCCGCACCGCTCCGAGCGATGTCTCGGTGCTAGCATCATGCTAATCGGTTTCTAACTTTAACCAGCACGTGGGCTGCAGTGAAACGCCGTTCGCACATGATGTGAGGGAAAATGTGCGGCTCCTCCCAGGGAGGGGGAGGGCGTGAAAATGAGTCTGCCCGGGTGGGCGAGGGGAAGCGAGACCCCGGTGGCCGCTGCGGGGCCCCCGGCCGGGCCCGTGTCCCTAAGTGCCAGGCTGGCTCCTTCCGGCACGCTGTCAGCCGGCATCCTTCTGCCGAGGAGGGAATTGAACCGTCTCGCTCCCGGCGGTTGCTCTCAATAGCCCCGCTGGGACGCGTCGAGTTCCTTGACGTTGCTCTTACGCACCGGCGACCCACGTCCCAGGCTGCGCCGAAGGCTGAGGAAGCAGCCTGAGCGCAGCGGGGGATCCGCTCCGTCCTTTTCGAGGGGCGCGGAGGGAAAGGGACGGCTTCTCGGCGCCCGGCTCCCCGTTGGCAGCCGGCGCTGCGTGCGTCTCAGCGAGCAGCAGAAGCCCCCGCGGGAGTGCAGGAGCACACCCAAGCGAAAGCGCTGGAAGGTGCCTGGAGAAACAGCAGCAGGGTTTACTGTACGAACAGACACTAACCTTTGCATTTGGCAAAAGGAAGCGACGCCGGCATCTGCTTGAGAAGATGTCGGTGCGAGGGCTGGGGAACGTGGGGGCTCCCAGAGCCCAGCAGCAGCCCAGCGGAGCCCATCTTCCCCGTTTGTCTCTACGCAGCTCAAAGACAACAAGTACTAAGGCGAGGAAAAGCACTGACGAGTACACCCGCCGAACGCTTCAAAATACTTAAAGACGCTAAACCGTTTGCCCGTATGACTGAACTTCATTCTCCTCAGTCCAGGCTTCCCAGCGGCTCTGCAGCCCCCGAGCTTCAGCACTTCAAACCTGCTTTTCCCTCCGGAGCCTGGCTGTGAACAGGATGCGTGTGGCTGCTGTTCTTCCACTTACGACTGAGTATCGCTTAGAACAAAAATGAGGGGGAGAAAGAGAGGGTATTCTTGCCTATGCAAATACAACGTGCATTCAGATTCAAATAAAATTATAGCAAATAGAATCTGCAGCATTGGAGACAAAAATGGTAATGAGTTTTAACAGTTCACTTCGGTTTCCTCTATTGAAATCGACTCCAGGAGGCTGATAGAGTATCGGGGAGATGTTAGATCCCCGGTCACACATCAGGCAGCTGCAGAGCTTCCAGGGGGTGAGGGAGAGGGAACAGCACGCCGCTGCTGCCGCTGCCGCCGCCGCTCCCGAGCACCGCGGCCGTGGTGAGAGCCGAGAGCGGTGAGAGGCAGCCATTACAGCAGCCCTGCAATTAGAGCAGCTATCGATCATTAATATGCTTTTAATCAATAACCCGGGCAAAGCTGAGAGCTGGATTGATGCTGCAGGGGTGCGAAGCATCCATAAAGTTGTCATCTGAGGGTTCGGGGAGGGCGAGCTTCTCCTCCACTGCTGATTAGCTGGACGGGGATGTAATTGGCCTGAGAAAAGCAGAGGCTGACTGACATATGATTTCATTTATGAAGTGCACTTGTTACCGCCAGACACGTGCGCTTCGGTACAGCTCCAGCGCTACACCTGCTCCTCTCCCCAAGGGTCGACGTTCCAGCTAAGGGCACATGCACACACGCGCTCGCCAAAGCAGAAAGCCAGATTTGTAATCTTCCATTCCCTGAAAGAAAAGCCTGACTGAACTTATTACTGACACCGCTGACAGCCGATAAATTAACGCCCTTACTCCATCCCCGGGTGATCGGCCACAGGCACAGAAGGAATTGCGGGATTAGGACTGCGTCGCCTCTGCAGCCCCGCAGGTCCAGAGCGCCCGTAACTCTGACTCCAGCAGAACAGCCGTCACCTCACCCTGAAGCAAAATCACATCATTCCCCCAGGCAGCTTGCAGCGGCGCAGGCAAGCCTCGCTCGAGCAAAGTGAAGTTATCTTCTGCGGTGGGGCTGCTGCTGCCGGGAGCGCGGGGGCCGGCACGCCCGGGCTCCGGATGGGCCCGCGTGCCCTGACGAGCTCCGTGCGCTCGCGAGGAGCCATCTGGGTCAAATAGCAGGAGGAAATCTCGACATCATCGTGGGTTTTTTTTTTTTTTCTCTCAGAGCTCAAGGGCGAAATTTGAACATCAGAGGCAGGGAGACGTATTCCTGGGCTGATCTGTGAACATCTTGTCGAGATGTCTAGGATCAGATCTGGAAATATTTTAGCGATGCAGAGAGTGATTCAGAGAGTCATCTGGGTTATCCACCCCTCGCTGAGGATGTGATTGAAATGTTTGTGGCTGAATATCAGCCGGGAAGAGCAGCGCAGTCATACCCAGCGTATAAACTGTCATGTTTATATCCCAGGATCTCCTCAGCCTGGTAGCAAAGCTGAGAGGAGCATTCATCATTTTCACGCACGCTCTTCGGGTTGCTGCGGGGCTCTCTGGTTCGGCGCCGCTCCCGGCTTTGACCTGCTGGCACCAGCGGGACAGAGCCCCTCGCCCGGCTGCGGGTCCGGCCAGGAGGGACGGACGAGATGCTCCTGGGAAATGCCAGGGATACCCCGCGCCTCGGGAGGAGCTGGCCCCTCGTTTGTTCTGCACCAGCCGCTGTAAGCACGGGAGGTTGACTTCTCGAGCCCGTGGCCCTGTGGATGTGCTGGGGGCGGCCCCGAGCCCGGGGGCTGCGGCAGCGACCCGGGGAGCGAGTGCCCGTTTGCGGGCGCCGTTGGCTTCCCGGCTGCTGGCGTGCTCGGAGGAAAAAGCGCGTTGTTTCTTCCCTCCCTGGCTAGCCAGCTGCCCAAAGACAAATTGTCCTCCCTTGGGGTGCACATTATAAATGCTTAAGCAAATTAGCCATAAATAGAAAATGTAACATATGGGTCTGTAGATAATGTTTCATTATAAATTATCATATTCTCCAGGGAGATACGCCTCTTCCCTTCACACCAAAGACTTTGTGTTTCTTCTTCTGTGCAGATTTTGAGTTTCTTCGTCTTTTTTTTTTTTTTTTTCGGGTAACTGTTTCTGACAACGATTGGACTCAGCAGTTGATTTCCTGGGTGCGGAAATTGGGATATGAAACTCACTTCTGCTGCAAATCCTCTCGGATTTAATACTCTCTCATTAAAACAAGAAAAGAAGTTAATACAGTTCTGATGAAAGGTGTCTGAGCAAAAGCCCTGCAGATTAAACGCGGCTGTTTACCCGCCGAAGTTACCCCAAGGACGACGAGGCTTCTCCTGGCGCAGGCAGCCCTGCCTGCGGGACAGCCGCTCCTGCTCGGTCTGTGCCCAACGCCGGCCGCGGTGCAGGACCACGGTCCCGGTTCTCGACTAGATTTAAACGAAGCACTTTCCAGAGCAAGAACGCCCGTGAATTCTTCCCTCCGGATAGCTGGTCTCTGAAGTTCCAGATCCGGAAACATGTTCTCGGTGGCTGCCTGGAAGGTCTCAGCTCGCTCCGGGAAGGCGTTCCTCTTCTCGCAGAAAGCTCCCCGGGCTGGCGGCTCGCCAGGGCCTTGATCATCGCACGGACGGCAGCAGAAAAGAGGGGTTTTTTTTTTCAGAAAAACGAGCGCATCTGTCAACACAGACTTTATAGGCAATAGTCTCAGCGTTAGCAAGTAGTTTTCTATGATGCATATATAGGTGCGTGTGGATGTACGTCTCCGTATCACAGAAATGGAACTAATTTGAACCACTTCAAATGAGATTATTATAGGCTGAGAGATTTACCTGCCACAAATGGAGAAATCTTGGCACTTGCACCCTGAAGCTAACTGATGTCAGCAAAGAACTGCACGAGCCCTGATTTTGGTAGTTAAAGTCCCACCTGGCGTCTCTGCCTCTCGGCAATAACCACAGACTTAAGGGAAAGAAAATGTATAAAGTAACATCTGTCGCAATGCAAATATTGGGGAGGACTGCAGCAGCTCACACCGGAGACGCTTCCCAGCCCCGCCGTAGGTGTAAAACCACCCGCTCGTGGTTTGTCAGCATCTCCCTCGGGCTGCCGGTGGGATGCAGAGCATCCGAAGGGATGCTCGCCGAGCCCGTGGCGGCCGTACAGGCCTTTCTGCGCAAGGCTGCTCCGCTGCGGCACCCCAAGACACGCTCCAATGCGAGAAGTAGTCTGGATGGTTTTTATTAAGCGCCCGCTGGGCACGGGTGCCAGCGCGGGAGGCCCCGCAGAGCCGCAGTGGCCAGCCGTGCGGCAAAGCTGCTGCCTGCCAGGGTTGCAAAGCAGAGAACGGCTGATTTGTGAATGCTTCGGGAAAATAAAGTAAAAAGCAAAGAGGCCAGCGGGCAGCTGAGCGGAGCTGCGAGCTGCATCCCCCGTTAGCCAAGTCCTTTCCCGCGCGCTGGGTGAGCCCGAGGATACAGGAACGATCGCAGTCCCTCCCAGGACCCCAACAAACCTTGCAGGGAGGGATGCGGCCGTGCGTGGAGCCGGCGGGTTGCCTTGCCCCAACACCCCGTCCTCCACTCCCGGCGTAACGGAGCGCAGCGGCGGGGAGGGCTTGGAGCGGTTCCTCAGCGGTGCCGAGGGGTTTAGCAGATCTGGTACGCCGCGGACAGGTGACTTAACTGGGTCAGCTGGCTTTGCTCTGAAAAGGCTTAAACCTCCGCATTAGCCTCCTTAGCAAGTTTCCTGGCAAACTTCAAAAACAGAAGGAAAAAAATATCCAGATTTAGCTAGAGTTTCATTCTCGATGCAACCGAGACGTGCCCTTGCCGGCGGCGCTGCCGAACAGAGATGGGCTTTGGGTGCTGGGCGTCTGACCTCGCTCCCCGCGGGATGCTCGCATCCTGGCACGGGGGACAGCGAGGACCCGGCGCAGCCCCTCTCATCCTTCTGCTTCTCCGTCATCATTCCCAGGGGAAGAGCCTCAGGCTCAGGGCTGCCTCTCCCCGGGACCACCCCTGTCCCCTGAGGCTTTCACGCTGTACCGTACTCTCGCAGGGACCTGTGGGGTAGCGGCGACAGCAGTGGGGCCAGAGTCCCTGTTAAATTTACATTGCGCATCCGAGCCGGCCGCGGGCTCGCCCCGCGCTGGACAGCGGCGGCTGCCACCTCTCACAAGGCTTGGAAAGATTTACCTCGGCAAAGCAAGAGGTCGAGCTGAGCATCCCCGGCTGAGAGATGAGCATTAAGCAAATCAGCTTAGTCACTTAAAATAAATAACAACCCAAACTTATCCCTGCCAGCTGCAGAGCTTTGCCTTATTGTTCCAGTCAAAAAATAATTATCGCCCTGAGGCCTCGGAGATAAAAAAAGGGGAAAGGAACAGAAAAGGCAGCGAGAGGGAAGAGCCGCAGCAACGAGCTCCCTCGCCAGCTCTGGGAGCTGGTGCAGTTTTCCTGCAGGCACAGGGAAACGACGCGCTGCCGAGGGAGGGAGTCGCATCGTACCCGGGTGCTTCGGTACCCTCCCTCGCTCCTCGCCAACTTGTTGCTTTTATAGCCTTGTACTTGTACTTTTTTTTTTTTTTTTTCCTTTTTTAAAATCCGTGGCTAATCTTTCACACTGCGGCACGGCACGCTCCATATAATGAGACAAACAGATGCAAAGGCAATCTTGAGCGTGGAGCGACGCAAGCCATCGGCAGCAAACCCTCCGAACCCGAGAGCTTCGGAGCCCGAATCCCATGGGGAATAAGGGAGGGAGAGGATACCCTCCGGGCATCTCAGCTCTCCTCCGGAGGCTGCCACAGGCTCCGGGGCAAGCGGCGATGCCCTTTGCACACGGGATTTCAACTGGGCGGGAAAACGATGGAAAATCCGTCTGCTCCGTGTGCCGGCGATGAATTATTCATCCCCTCCCAGCCGGCACTTACGTGCAGACGGCTGCCTTAATATTAAGCAAGCAGCGGGGAGGTGCCGGAACGCGGCGGCACGTCCGCGGCGCTAACGAGCTGCTCCAGTCGGAACATTGCGCGCGTCCAGGAGCGGCGCGGGCGCGTACCCCGCACGTCTACGCAAAGCAAACACACATTATGCCGTTTCTTCAGGCCTTTCATTTCACATGTCATTTTTTCTATATAAGTATAGGTTTACACGAGAGGTAATTATCATCCTTTCAAAGCTCTTAGTGCAGAGTAAAATGAGATGGAGTATTACATTTGTAATATAATCGTAAATAGAAAGGGCCGTAATAACCCCCAATTAGCACATTAAAATACGTCGAGGACTCGTTTTATCACTCCGGTGTAAACAAGACCTCCAGGAACACCTTACATTGCCGAGACGGCGCCGGTGGGCTCCCTTCGGAGCCGAGTTACACAACGCCCTTAAAGCCAGCCATTAGTCGGAGTCGGGCATGGTTTTTTCATGAGGATGAATTAATCATGGGCGATTCTGCTCCCTCTGCCAAAACACCTGGTGCCAGGCAGGGAGGAGAGGGGCCGGCGGCGCAGCCCAGCCTCCCCTTCCCAAGCCGCAAGAGCAGCGTCGCCGGCTCCCGTCGGCGCGCTGCGGGGACGAAGCCAAGGGGCGGCGTGAAGGCGGAGAGAAAAAAGCCCAGGAGCCCACCTTGGCTCTTACGGCTGGGCGCCGAGAGCGGCGCTAGATGAGCAGCGTCTTCTCCCAAGGCTCGGGAGCGGGCGATAGCGGAGGCGGGGGCTGCCCCCCGCCCCAGAGCGGCACCCGAGGGACGCGCGTCGGCCACCGAACGGCAGATACCCGCTTTTCCGGCCATTTCTGTAAGTACGCGGAAGGCAAACAGGCTTAGGCCTTTCCCAAAGCCCTGATTGCAATCCCCCGGGGAGACTCATTTTCAAATGATCTTGTTAGACATTGTTAGGAATTGATATATTTGCATAGCATGAATGTTAAAACTCAGAAAGAACTCAAATGCCAATTAGAACCACGGCGGTTTTTTCCCCCTAATTAATCAGTCATAAAAGAGCAGCTCCAGGTGTTTTTCCCTGCCTAAACACCAGCAGAAGTCTATCGTTATTAATCTTGATGACCCAAGTGCCGTCATCGTACGCAGATCTTTTCAAGGTGACGGAAGACTGGAAACAATTCAAGGCGCGAGGCAGGAGCGCAGCCAAGGATCGTTCCCGGGGCCCGGGGACCAGAGCTGGGATAATGCAGGCGTGAAACGCAGCCTCTGCAGCCGTCAGGGACGCCAACAGGTAGGCTCTATTTCCTTCTCCTCGCTTTAAAACCCGCTGAAATTTTCCACTAGTTCATTCTAGTTTCTTTTTTCTTTTGTGTTAGTCTGCAGAACAGGCCAGGAGGAAAGACGATGATTATTTTCTGTTTTGATAGAGGTGCATTCACTTGAGAAAACAGCGTCATCAATTTTACCAAAAGCAGACTTCAGGGTGCGAATCCCGCCAGACTGCCTGGCCGGGGACCCCCGTGCTGCGGCGAGCGCAGGCGCAGCGTGCAGACAGCACTGGCCGTCGCCGGGAGTTAAAGCCCGTCATTTCGAGATCTAGGCAGATGCTGTGCCCCATCTGCGTATGTCAGCATCAGTGACAAAATCCGGAATTTCTTTTCAGAAGACAGCGAGAAAGTGATGAGTCAAGCAAGACCAGGCCCATCTCCGAGGCGGAGCAAAGGCACTTGCTGAAAAACATCCACGCCGATGCTCGGAGGCAAGAAATACTGCGCTCGGGTGAGGGGGGATGCCATCGGGAAAGTAAAAGCCATTGCAAATAAAAATAAAACGTGCGCACCGCAGGCAGACGGATTGCGTTATGTTAATAGAGAAAGTACATGTACCCGACGCGGCAGGGAGGATTTCTGCCGACTCGCATTTTCTGCGTCGCGGGAGCAGAGCGATTTGTGTAAGCGGCTTCGCTGCAGCCCGGCGGGTGCTGGGCTGGCAGGGCTCCGCCGGGCTGCGCCGCTGGGCACCAGGCGCCCGCTCCTGCCTCAGGCGATGGAGAAAAACAGGGAGGAGGAACCGCGCTCCCGTTTCAGGCTGCGTCCGCAACGTGGCCGGCGCAGGGGCGACAGCAGAGCCGTGGGGACGGGGACGCCAGGCACGCAGCCTCCCCAGGGAAGGTGCTGCCCCGTGCTCCATCCCCTCTGCCGGGAGAGAAACCTTCGCTCCGCTTTCTCCGAGCACAAAGCCCCCCGCGAAACGCCCACCTGGATGCGGCAGGGTCCCCTCTGCCTGGGACAGGGAGCATGGCATCACGCTCGTTACTCGGTTCACAAATTGAACCTCTGCGGGCTTTCCCCCCAGCATTTCTCTCTCTATCCCGAGTTGCCTTCGTTTCCCTCGCAGCAAATCAACAGCCCCTCCGAAGGCTCGGCCAACACTGGCAGCCTGCCTTTGCTCCCTCATTTTGGTAGGACTGAGCCCCCTCTTCTTGACATCAGCCCTCTTTTCCACGCTGGCCTTCGAGTCGCGCAGCCCGCAGAGGAGCTGCTGGCGTTTCCCGGTGGCTCAGCCTTGGTGGGCTCCGGCGCGAAGGGTCCTCGCGGGCAGCACCTTGTGTCCCCAAAGCTCGGGCGACGCCGCGCCGGCGGGAGCCAAAGGCGCATCCCAGCCTCGCGGCCAGCGCGACCCGGATGCAGCCGGCGAAGCTGCCGCTCCGTCCGGTCGGCAGGGCATCGCCGAGCTGCTCCGAGCCCTCCCGGGAGGCAATCCAGCGCCTGACGGTGATTAATTACCCCGCAACAGCCGCAGGCGTGGCGCTCCCCAGGGACGGGATGGGGCAGCCGCACAGCCCTCACCCGGCTCCCGCCCAGGAATAACGTGTGCACGCGCTCAGCTCTAATTAGCAGCACCCAATTTACACAGCCTACTGCAAATGATGGTGACAAACCAAAAACCCAAAGCAAAAGCGTCCTCCCTGGGGAGAAGCGTGGACAGCGTTTAGGCTGATAAGACAGAGCGAGGAAGAAGATGAAGAAGAAAACCGTCCTTCGACTTAAAAGGTAGTGTTTCAGATATGCAGATTTTTAATACACTTTTGAAACTCTCTAATAAAAATACTGTTAAATATTAATTATATTGCTATTTATAAATGTATACATAATTAATAGGAATAATTAATGTAGCAAGGATTAGTTAAGAACTTCCTTCTAAATATTTGAATAGTGAAACATAATTATGTTTTGATGCGAAAATGTCAGAAATAGACTGAAGTGTTTTTACATTATTGAAATCAGGGAAACTTGCTGGGAAATACCAGCACCGGGAACCGGGCTGCTTCACCTCATTCCACTTCACTTCCCGAGTTTTTGTGCACTCTGCCACCTCAGTACAGCAAACGCTGTGGAAAGCGATAGCTCTTGCCACAACACATCGTATGGCATCGTTCTTTCAGACTACAAACATCATTATAACCCAGCTCGAGAGTCGCTGAGTGCCGACGAGCTTTGAACCGAATTCCCCGGCGTTCGCCATACGGGCTGCCCGGGGAGCACACGGCTGCAGTCCCAGCGAGGAGCAGCCTTCGGCCTCGCTTGTGCTTTTGCAGCCCAGGCAGCAGATGGGAGCCTGGGGAATGCTGCTGGAACGGCGCTGCCGGAGAGCTTGAGCGGATGCGGGACGGTATTTCTTACACCTCGAGTTCATTGTACCTTTTTCCTTTGCTTTAATTGCAGTTTCCAGGGAGGCAGAGGAAGACGCGCTGAAGCGGATCGCCGGGCGTGCGGACGCGGCCGGGGAGGCAGCCGCCAGCGCGGAGCTCAGCGAGCCCAGCTCCCCGCTCCGCACCCTCGGCAGGTTTTCCCTCCCCTCTCGCGCCTCGCAGCTGAGGATGGGTGGGCAGAGAAGGGCAGCGCTGAGGACCCCAAGGACGTCCCGCCCAAAGCCACCACCTCGGACAGCTCCCTCCATCACCAAGAGGCCTCTGCTTAAATCCTTAAACAACCTTTTCTTTTTTTTTTTTCCTTCCTCCTTCCCAACCTGGAATAGCTTATGCCAGCCCTGGACACAAGCAACACCCTCCCGATGGGACGCCGGCGGAGCTTGGCACACCGGTGGCCGAGGACAGACGGCACGCATCGTGGGAAGCTGACGGAGATGTTTGAAACGCTTCGCCGTGTGGCGTCCTTTTGGTGAGGTCTCATGGGAAACAGATGCCAGGCGGCTCGCTTCTGGAATTCGTGACCTCTGCCACGTCCGAAGTGAAAACGCCCCGGCAGGAATGCAGACACGCGCTCTAATGAATGATTAGGCTGAGGAGAAAGACGGGAGATGAAGGGGAGCGCTTCATTTGATCCCCGCTCTCAGGAAGCCTGCTGGGACACTGAGCAGGATTCCTGGGTCTCCCCCAGTAGCGTTTTTGGGATCTTTGGGCAGAGGCTGCGCCCTACGCCACGTGCCTGGGCGAGACGCGGGGCACAGCCGTCCCAGGCGCCTCTGCCAGCAGAATGACCGCCGCAGCCTCGCTCTACGGGTTTGGGAGGGTTTTGCACTGGAAGCGACGCGAATCACACCTTTTTCTTTCCAGGAGAAGGCAGTACATGCTTTTGCACTTAGTCAAAAGGCTTTTCTACCTTCAAAGTGAGATTCGCTGCAAGGGAACAACGAATCCCAAATAAGTTTTATTTCCAAATGGTCTTTTATACCCACTCGCTTTGTCCTGAAAAACCCTGGCTGGTTCCGCTCCCTTGTTTTGTGTTTGCCGATGAATACGGTCATTTAGCCGTTGCCGCACTGGAGGGCGAGTGCCCTTTGCAAGGCTCCTCCCAGGTCCCGGCCCTGGCATGCAGGGCAGGAAAGCTCGCCGTGTAGCTGGATGCTGAACTGCCTCTGCTTTCAGTAAAAATGTTGTGACCTCCTGCTAGGGAAACAGCACCCGTGCAAATCGGCTCCAGCTGGAGCCTGCGGCATTCAGAGAGAGTGATGCCATCTCCGTCGCGGCGCCAGCGCCGTGTCCATGGTCAGGGTCTCGACTCCGTGCCGCTCCCGGCTCCTGTCCCTCCTGGCTGGCTCCTGCCCCCGTTTCAGCAGGATGAGCAGCACCCTCGTCGTGCTATTCAGCAGCCGCTCTCAAGATTGAATGCAATTTAAACTATTAATTGTTTCCACACCTGACTCTTTACAGGAAAGAAAAACATCGCAATGTACAGATGTGTCCTTGACATTGAGCAAACGTTTCGCTTTCAACGAGCAGTTAACTTGCACTGCAAGACGGCGTGTTGCAAGACGTCATTGCAGCCTCGAGACTCGTGCGGCTCGGTGGGGACTCCGGCGGCAGCAGCTGAAGCCCCCCTCGCTGCGGGGTCGGGATGGAGCACCGTGCCATATGTGGCCATGCGTCATTCTTGTGGCACCGAACCCTCGCAGCGCGGCAGCGCACAGCGGTCGTGTGCGCGGCAGCTCGTCCAGTCGTGTCAGCGTCACGGAGCCTCAGTGCTATACAATACCCGCCTGGTGCTGATAAGAAGGTGGAGTAAAACAGGATGAATTTAGTAGAGCATGTGAAAGGCATGTTTCAAAATCATAAATTTTACCATAATGCCATCTTTATGCAGATCTCAGCAAGAGGCTGGGCCCGCTCAACCATCAGTCACTGTGAAAAATGAAACTTTCCAAAACTTTTGCACATTAAAGAGAGGCTTGCAGTTTCGTTTCCCAGTTTGCTTGCTTTTTAAATGCATAACGTGACTGATTATGCCTAAAACCAAATGCTTCAGAGGTCTTCTAACTTTCCAGAAGATTCATGGCATAGCTTCTCCATGTTTTTTGAAGAGGAAAGTATATTTATTTATTGCACTTGAAGTGAAAGAGTATCTCACAGCCAATTCCCTAAACCGGCTCTTCTGTCCTAAGGCGCTTACTGAGGATTGCTTCTGCTCAGTGAATACATTACAATATAAAAGGGAAAAAAAATGACCTTAACATTTGGACATCTGTGTCTCGTGGGGTTTTCTTTGGTTCTCAGAAAGAAGTAACAGAGGCAGACCTCCCCCAGGTCTGTGCAAAAAGAATGCATTATTCCGGCTGTCCAGCTATTACTGCCAAAAATCTCCGGCCACATCAGTGCCTGAGCACCTCCGCGTCAGCGAGTCCAGAAGTGCCCTTTGCGGCTCCGCAGCCGCCCGCGAGGGGCTGTCCAAGAGCTCCACAGAGCCCGAAGGGAGATTTTTCTCCCGCCTCTGTGTACTCTGGACTTCCCCATCCCTGGGCTTTGCACTGCGCAAGGCTTTGGGACGCAGTCACGGCACGGGGCAGGAGGTGCGGCGCTGGCTCGCACACTCTGCACACTGGAGGATGCGCCTGTGCTCGCACCCGGCTCACCCGAAAGCCACGGCGAGCATCCCTGGGTCCCGCGGGCAATTCTCTTTTTGCAGGGGACGTTGAGCGAGCCGAGCCGAGCAATGCGCCAAGCTTCTGGCTGCCTAAGTTAGAGAAGAGACAAATCCCGAGTCAGCAGAAGGAGCCGCACGCAGACGTGACGCCATGCCGTGCCGTGCCGCAGCTGGTCCCGGCGGGCTGAGCATCTGCCCGGCGCCCGTCCCCGCGGCACACACGTCCCGAGCGGCGGGGGCCCGAAGCGAGCGGGAGGCACGCTGTGCCGCAGCCCGCGGACGCGAGCTGCTGTTGGCGGCAATAACCGCTCCGTCCTTCTGATCTCCCTCCTCTCTTCCTCCAAATGTTGCAGGCGATCAAAAATGGGTAATGAACAAGCAGCCAGCATTTGTGCTTGAGATGTATTTTAAAAGGTTAAAGCAAAACAGATCAAAACATCCTTTATTCTACAGCCATTTCCCCAAAGTAACACATTAGCCCTAAGGTAAAAATCGATGTTCAAAGCCTGTACCAATTTTCCAAAAGATAAATGCTGTGTTTAATACTTTGCAGCAATGATTGTTCAAGAAGCTGTCCTTGGTGTATACGAGACCGTGCCAGCATTTCCCAATTAATGCCTGCGCATTCGTAACGCCGCCCCTCGACTGGTGCGCGGTTTGAGGAGAGACGCTTTAGAAAGAGATAAAACAGGCACCTGCGAGGACTCCACTTTAAAACGCGGACGCTTTCAAAGGACGCTGACACTTCACATCGCAGCCGACACTCCAGGCTCCTAAACCCAAGTTTCCCCAGGACGGACGCAGGGATGAGCAGGAAGGTGCCTATGGATTGGGCTCCCGTGCCGAATCGAGACGGCTGGTCCCCGAGGATGCGCCGAGCACACATTGCCCGGCAACCCCGTCCCACCGGAGGACACGTGCTGGGACCAGCACGGTGCCGGGGCATTGGCAAAGCCAAGTGTCTGCCAGTTTTGGTGACCTTCTCGTGTCTAAAGAACTCAAAAAAAAAAAAGCAGCATGTAGCTTTGACTTGTAAGGAAAAGACCATTTTTGTCCAAAGCAGCCTTTTAGTGTTTTTAGAAGGTGATTGCAAGACAGGAAGGCTCGCAACAGAACCGTGCTGTTTCGCACGATTCACAAACATCATTCGGGTGTTACCAGAAACGTGTTCGACATCTCTGGGATGAATCCCGCTCAGCACCTCTCCCACCACGCCTCTGCGCAACGAGAAGGCAGCTTAGCCTTGAATGCCGCTCTGAAACGGAGCGCAGATAGGCGATGCCATAGTTCAAAAGCCTTTTATCACCGACGGCGCACCTGCTGCTGCGGCGACATGCGCGATGGGCGTCCCCGTACCGGTGCAGCCCCGGGGCGATGGCAAACGCGTGCGCTTCGGGCTGCTCCCGCGTGGGTCGCAGCAAAGAGGAAGATAAGATTCTTATTTCTTAGCAAATGCTAGAGGTCAAATTCCTTATTTTCAGGCATTTCTCTGATTACGGTGGCCTAAAGCACCAGGGAAGAGGAGGCAGTGAAGCTCACGCCCAGGTGCTTTGCCGAGCCTTGCTCTCCGCAGCAGGACCTGCTGCTCCCGCAGGCACCGGCTCCTTTAAAACAGAAATGTGCAGCCGATCAAAACCGAAGTAATAACCAATTCTCCCAGCCCACAAACAACCTGCCTAGTTAGCTAAGCATTTTCCGAGCTAAAAGGACTTTCTTTTTTCTTGATGGATCCCAAGTACGATAATTGTATTCGCTGTGGTAAAAAGTTAAACTGCATAAAATTAATATTGATTCAAATTAAAGCATTTATCTCCTTTCACTTTTCGGCTCCGCAAATACAATTACTGCTTCAGCTATTACATACCGAATAAAATTGCAAGTTGAAATTGCAGCTTGCACGCTGGCTTTTGTTGTTCCCCCCTCCCCTGGCTCCCTCTTGCTTGCAAGGGGAGAAGGCAGCGCCTGAGCCGGCACCTCTCGGGATCTTCCCGAGCGGGCAGCACGGGGATGCCTCCGCCGGCCCCGGCAGCTCTGCGGCACGCGGTCCGGCCTCGGACGTTTGCAGGTGGGACGGCAGCGGGCGAGGCGGGGAGGAAACACCAGGCAGACCCAGCTCCCGTCCACGGACTTCAGAGCCGCCCCCTCCTGCTTTCCTCCTCCTTTCCACCACCTTCTCCTGGTGATAACCGGAAAGGACGGAAGGGGCTGCAGATATCTCTTGAAATGAAAAGGTGCGCGTACAGTCTTGGCAGAGAGGGAGAATATCCTGAGGGTCCCGGTTCCTCTCCCCTCCACTATTCCCAAGTGTTTATTTTGACACTTTTCATTTGCCTCCTCCGGGAGTACAGGCAAAACAATATTTGACAGCCCAGGAAAAGCGCCGTTTCTATGGAGCGCTGCTTGCCTACGCCAGGGATGAAAATTAGGCTTGGTGGGAAGCAGGCTCAGGGGCTTGAAAGCCAGGCTCTTGGAAATGAGCAAGTCCCAGCAGTGGGCCATGGGAAAAGCTGCCGGACGCCCCGCTGCCCTCCCCTCTGCCTGCAGCACGCCTCGAGGACACAGGACCGCTCCAGCGGAGCATGTGACAACCGAACCGCTGCTGGACTCCACGAACGGAGCCAAATCCCGACATCCACCTGCGGGTCTGCCCCTGTGTGGCATCCTCCTCCTCCTCCTCCTCCCCAGCACCCGCAGCACCACACAGCATCTCTGCAGTGCTGCCCGGAGAAACTCGGGGCTGGTTTCTGCCCCCAGCAGCAGGACCCGCTCAAGGGAGCGGCCTCCCAGTCAAAAGCTCGTCTCCAAAGGCCAAAGAGCCGCAGACGAGCAGCGCCGGGGCATCGCCGGCTGGAAATGGAGCTTGCTGGGGCACGGACTGAAGCAGAAAGAAAACGAGGCTTGTCTGGGTAGAAAACCACATATTTTTCTGAATCTGGGCTCGTTCCAAAGCGCGTCCCTCGCTGCAGGGCAGCTTGCCAGGCCCAGACCCCAGCCTGGGAGGCAGGAGAAGTTCATTGGACTGGTGAGGTTTCAAAGAAAACATTGCTGCAGGCTCAGCGAAGCAGGGCTGTTCAGTGAAGCCATTTCAGATCAGCTCCAGCGCCAAACAGGTTTATTTCCGTAAACTTCTGCAGATGCGGAGGCAGGGCAGAGTTATTGAAATCACTCTCACCGGGCAGATTTGGGTCGAAGCTGCTGTGTAAAACTCGGAGTAATCACTTCAGGTGAGCGCCGGGGCCGAGCTCCGGCCCCGACTGCCTGAACCCAGCCCCACGGGGAGCATCGCATGGGAACGGGCCGACTACCGCCTCCGCAGCTCATAGCGCACCGAAATCCCAGCCGCAATCAAATATTTATAACCAGGAGAAGTACAAGTCCTGCAGGATGAGGGTTTCAATGGAAAGGCAAAGCCGGGCTTTGCTGTGGCCTGTGAATAATTGCCCGGTGCTGCGGGAATGGCGAGGCTGGTGCATCGTCACCTTCCACGGCGAGCCGTTGCTCGCTCGAGGGACCGCGGGCTGGCAACCGGGAAAGCCTACGGCAGTCCGAGCTCATCTGTTGTATAGATGAGATTCCGGAGTCTCAGGCGCAGAGAGTCAAGGAATTGGAGAAACTGGGATTGCACGGCAAGCCCCCAGAGCCAGCGGTTCCCAGCTCAGCAGGAATAGGGAAGGGGTCCAGGCATCAGCGGGACCGGGGCGGGAAGGAAGGGGCAGAAAGGAAAAGGCGAGGCGGTTATGCATTCTGTTCCACCCAGGATTGTTCTCCCCTCACATTCAGCAGTGGTTTAGTGCTTAATTTAAAGCGCAGTTCTGTGCAGGAAACTTGTAAAGCGACACGATCCATATTTATTCTCTCTTCATGATTCCAAGTGAAGTTTTCCCATTTTGTAAGCTTAAGGGAAGGGAAAAATGGCCCGTGCCGCTGCTGCCTGCGGATCGCACATGGGGTCTGCGAGCAGCCCGCGCTCTCTGCTTTGCTCGGCCACCGGCACAAGGAAGGGGCTGCGGACGGAACGCTGCCCTCGCCGGCACCCGCCTCTGACTCCTGCCCCTCCTCATCTCCCGCTCCTGCCCTTCCCTACAGCTCCGCCGCCCCTCCAGGAAAAGGGAGAGCAACTCCTCACAAAAACCTCTGCGGAAGCATTTCGGAGCCCAGGAGCGCTGCTAGGTAGAGACCGGCGGCCTAATTTTTCCTTTTTTCATCCGAACGCGCTGTGAGCAGCTCCCCGCGCATCCCTCCCCCCGTGCCTCTCGGCTACTCTTCAGCCGCGCTCCGCTCCTGCCTATTCTCCGATGCCTTGTCAGCCTGAAAAGCGAACATGAATTGCTGCCAGCTCAAATTAGCTTCTTGCCGCACACGGCCAACCGAAATGTTGAAAGAAGGGAAGGAGTCAGGATCTTCAAATCTTTACACTTTGTTTAACCTGTGTTAAATACCGTGCTATTGCCGAATTTGCGAGAGGGCGTTTGGCAAGTCGGCCTCCTTCACCTCCTCTTTGGTGGCGACCGGGCTCTTCACGGAGCAGCCGCGGAGCCAGCCTGTGGCACGGGGGACTCAAGCAAGACTCCGAAGGGAGATTAAACTTTCTACACAAGACAGAGAAGACATCGCAGCCCCTGCAGCCTAGCCAAAGGTCCTGAGCGCGGTGCTTTGGCAGAACTCGGGGCTGCAATAGGAACTGACGCAGGCAAAACCCGTCCTTGCCAGGAGATGCTGAGGAAGGCTGTAAAATTGGAAACCGAATAAACAATAACAAAATGGCCCCGGAAACACCTTAGTGACTGATAGCTCAGCACGGCGGCAGTCCCTGGCTCGCACAGTGCAAGCGTAACGACCTGGAAATGCCGCGTTAGTTAAGGAAGATGGGAAACCCCACATTTCTTTGCCAGCGCAAATAACTCCAGCAGAGTGAACTGGATGAGGAAAACCTTTTATCAGGGGCCCTGATTTTATCAGTCAGGCATTTTGATCGCTCAGGCTTGGTAGCTAATTAGCACACACGATATTCCTTTGAAATGGCATTAGGCTGCAAACTAAGCCAGCGGAAGCCAGAAACAAACACAGCTTAATCCGGGTACGTTTTGCCCAGTTATGTTCGATTGCCTTCCCCGTCTGCCCTCCAACCCTGCGGAGGGGCGCGTGCTTTTTATTGACCAGATAGCCATGGCTGTAATCTCTCTGGAAATGCACATTAAAGGAGTTTTAAAATGGGGCTTATCTCCGTAAGTCATCCTTAATGACTCCTTGGCAGCTGCTACAACGCTTATGTAAATATTGTGAGTGAATAGTGAAGGTTCTACAAAAGAGAAATTTACTCTGCTGTCCACAAAGTATTGAGTATTTCCATAAATCCTGCTGCACAGGTTGGCTCTCCAAAACACAATGGTTGCCTCCCCGTGCAGCTCTGTTTCAGAGGTCCTCACCTCCGCAATCCTTATGAGACTGCAAACGAAACACTGGCAGCATCCTTGGGAGACATGCAAGCGTCCGAAGGAGACCTGCACCCCATCTCTATCAGCTTTTCAATCAAAATGTAGGAATAATGTCCAAGCAGGAAAAGAAAAAAGTTAAACTAGAAAGATGTAAGAAAATGCAATAGGAGTCAACGTAAATTAATATTCCAGGCTAGGAATAACACGTGTATGTGTGCACGATTGCTACCAGCTCTTTCGTTAGAAAGCTGGAGGAGCACGAAAACGGTAACGCATCTTCTAATGAGACCTGGAACCTGCCAGAAGTAGCTGTATACGTGAGAAGAGTCTTTGGCATTGAGTCCCTGGCCTCACGAAGAGAAAGCCACATTAATTCAGATTAATCTTCACTTGAAAAGCCACCTCTCTGCGGGATCTGGGCAGCAGATGGACAGATAAGAGGAGTGCTGTCTGGACCGCTCCCGGAGCATCTCCGACCACCTGGGCATCGCAGTGCCACGCAAACGCTGTGACCCGCTGGCCACTGCCCTGCAGTGACAAGATCCCATCCGCCTCCTCAGTCAGCTCCCCAGCTCGGGCCAAAGGCGTTGCATTTGCACTGCGTGCGTGAGAGGCAGATATTTAAGCATCGCCTGGAGACAGGAACCTCACCGCACCACCCTGACCCCACGGCGCAGCTGCCTTTCCTTGTGGGCAATCAGCTTTGCTTATCAGAATTGATCTCCTGACTCCCTGCAGAGAATCCCCTCTCACTGCAGCACCAATGCGGGACATGGCAGCCCCCCAGACGTGCGGCATCTCTGCCCCCTCAGCCCCTGCTCCCTGAGGGCAGCACACCCCAGATTAAAAGCTGCCTCCTTTTTGCTGCTTACGAGGAGAGATGTTAAAGGGTGCAACCGGCACGCCACGTTTCTAACACTTTGCTACCGTGCGTCATTTTGCATGGAGCACCTGCCACTCGGGCAATCATCTCATCTCAAACAGCTAACGCCTCTTCTCTGACCCCCCTTCAATCTGCATTTGTTACAGTTCAGCGCCAAATGAAATGCGTTACCTCCACGAAGCAGCCCTGTTAACAGGGACATGCGATCTGCTACGGATCTGGCGTTCCGCTCACGGTGAGGGCTGGGAAATAGAAAGGGGCTGCAGCCAGCGCCAGGGGCTCTGGTGCCTGACCCGCAGCCCTGCCCGCCCGCGCTGCACGCCGCTGCAGCCCCTGCCCAGCTGCAGAACCCTGCCCGCGGGTGCTTGGGGCGCGCAGCAGCGTGCCAAGAGCTGGGGCGAGGCCAGGACACCCTGCCCTGGGTCCGTGCTCTCAGGCGGCGGCTCGCACTTCTGGCCCTCCTGCTTCATGTGTGAATTCCGGCAGCAAAATCCACACGGCCCAGAAGAAACAGGCTGACACAGCATATGGCCTCGCGTTTCACTGCGCAGCGGCTCCGGTGCAGCAGCGGGACAGGCAGGGCGCGTGGGGATGCTCGGGTGCCCGAGCGCAGGCAGGGGTGCCCGCTGCACCCCGACACCGGCTGCTGCCTCTGTGGGGGGGTGCAAAGCGGAGGGGAGATCCTAAGGGAGCCCTCAAACAGGCACCCGTGCTCTCGGGGAGGAGCCTGGGCAAGGAGGCGATGGAAGCAGTGATGGAAGCGGCGACGCCTCCCTGGGCGAGCGGCAAACCGGGGTAATGAGGCTGCTGAAGCACGCTTTGGCTTCTTAGGCTGAATTAGGAGCCTAGCCACAGGAATTTCAGCTTTGAAAGAGCATTACAATAATCTAAACAAGAAGCCGTATGAGATGAGCTGCTCAAGTCGGGTGGTGATTTCCCTCCCCGCCAACGGCAAGGTCTGAGGCTGCCTACGCAGACACGCAGCAGCATTTCCCCGCGCTCGACCAGAGCAAACGACGCAGCCATGGGTTGCGTGCACCCGAGACCTTAAAGAGAGGAGGAAACCAAAGATCACGACTAGCAGAAGACTTTCTTTTTATTATTGAAAGTTTACAAGCAAATACAGCATCAGAATCCTAGGAAGATTTAATGGAAAAAAATTAATTTTCCTAAACTAATGAAGTACTTGAGCTCTAGGGCAACGACTGTTAATGGTGCTTCTATCTCAGCTGAAGAGGCAAAAAATTCTGTTTAATAGTCATTTTAAATATACATTTGAGGATCTTTCCCATAAATCATCAAGTCAGATAAGGACTGTGCATAATAACTTGTCAGATTACATAAATAAAACTGATTTCAAATACTTCAAGAAGAAACACTTTTATTCCATTTGCAAGGCTGTAAGTTTCAGAGGAGACTTCAGCATCCACATGAACCACCAGCCATTTCAAAACCTTCATCTGCTTCCGTAAATTAACGGCACCAAATCTGAAAACCACGCAGGCTTTAAAAAAATAATTTAAAATTGCACGGACAAGAGTTTGTCGGGGGCAGGATCTCCTGCAGGTTTGCTCAGAGAGGCCAGCTTCCCACGCAAGCCATGAGTGGGGATGATGAGCAGCTGCCAGGAGCCAGAGGGGAAAACCGTGGGGATCAGCCCAGGCAGGCGCAAGGAGATGCACCGGGCTGGAGGAGGACATGACGCGCCAGACCGGGCAGCTCCGGGGTCGAACGGGTCCAAAACCCCGGCCGGCACCGCGGGGACGTTTGCCCCTGGCTTGCCAGCCCCCGCAAGCAGCAGCCTCACAGCGCCTGAATCACACCAGCACCCTCCGTCACGAGAATCACAGGAGCACCCTCCATCACGAGCCTTATACATAAGGAAAGCGCGGGCATCCATCAATTTTATTCCTTGCACGCATCCCTGAGACACCTCTCACGCTGCCGGCAGCCGCCGCAGCACCGAGCTATTACTTCAAATGTAAATAATAGCCCGCGCTGCTACGCTCCTCTACAATAGGTATTATTTTAACATTTCCCTCCTTGAATCCCTCATCCCCAGAGGACCGAAACGCTGCAGGCTGATGCGTTACTGCCGTGGAAACCCCCCAGCAGAGCAACACCCGCTGCTGGCACAGCGGGCTCGGCATCTCCAGGGGCCGGCTTTCACCGCGATGCACCTCCTGGGCAGTGAGGGAGCAAACCCCATTTCTACAACACACTGATAACGTCAAGGTGAGCATTAATATCCCCCCCGGACCTCTGCTCCATCAGACTTCAATAAGGGGACGCCAGGGTGGAAGGAAAAAACCTCATTACCAAAACCTGAATTAGCGCTTTGGGGTGTGTCGGTAAGAGCCAGGGGACCTGAGCAACGAGACCTCCAAATCGACCATCTTCTGGCCTCGGACCGCTCTTAAATCACAGCTGCCACGGCCACTGCCCCGTCCCCACCTCTGGGGCCCATCGATCACGTTTAACGTGACGGCAAATTACCTCTAGATTATGCTTCGTTTAACCTTCCCATGAGGGGATGCCCGAGCCTGGCTGGGCCGGCAGCTTGCACCAAACCCTTCTTCCTCCGGCGCCGGCCGAGGAGCCCCGAACCCGCGCGCTGGGAGGGAGCGGGTCGGCATCCCCCAGCAAAGCCATCTCGGGGGGGCAGCGGGACCGGGGGCTCTGCTGCGGGCACGGCTCCCCCAAAGCACTTCGCTTCTCCACAACAAACTGGGGGAGAAACCGGTGCCACCTCGAATGCCCTGCTCTTTTCAGTGGTTTATAAGCTTTTTATCCATCTGTAAAATTTCTAATTAACTGAGGTAACTAGCCAACGTTGCATGAACTCAAACTGAGAATATTGCAGGCAAATACATAATTAAAAATTTCTGCTGCGCGGGTTCCTTCTGCCAGTTACGTAAGTCGCTGCGCACACTGCGAGCGCCGCAGCCCGAGACCCCATTTTGACGATTCCCATTCCGGTAAATGCCAGCGCCGCGAGAAAGGAGCCGTGCGCTGCCCTCTCCTCCCACTCACCGCCGGGACGCGGGGAAGGGACCCCCACCCTGCCCCCGCTCCTGCTGCTGGGGTACACGGGTGCCCCCTCGCCCCGGCGCTGCTGCGGCGTGCCCGAGGGCCGTGCTCAGCATCACCGGCTCTCCCGGCCAGCTCTCCATCTGCGCTCGTTTGGAAGAGGAGCCGCAAGCACCGACAGAGAGTGGGAGCCGCCGGGCTGCAGCCCAGGAGCGCAGGCTCTGCTGGCAGAGACCGAGCCGCAATTAGAGCGAAGCGCGTATTTACTCTCCTCCTCAGAATTAACCCAAGAAACGTTCTCCCGTGAGCAGCTAGCAGCTGCTGGAGACCAACAGTCTGGAAAGCCACAAAGAAAAGAGAGACCGCGGCGGGGAGAAGCCGCCGCTCCCAGCTTCCCCGGGCGGTGCGTGTCCTTGCTGCAGAGGGGGGGCCAGGACTCTTGGCGTTCGCATCCCACCGACTGCTGCGAAACTTCTGCGGCACCTCAAACCGTGCCAGAAAACACAATACTCCTCTTCATGACTCACCTGCTTCCACACCGCATCAAAAACATCAAGTGGGTCTCATAGCAACTGCCAGATGAGCACATCTCCCCCAGCCAGGCTTACTGCTGCAAGCTGGAGGGCGGGAAGGAGAAGGGCGCGACGGCAGCCTCTGCAAACCGCGGCAATTCCCCCACCACCACGTACCTGCCGGGAACGAGCGGCGACCAGGCTCCCAGGAGGCACGAGCAGGGGCTGAGCTGCAGGCAGCTCCAGCTCCTTACCTGCCTCTTAAATAACCTCTCCCCCAGCCCAACCTACAGGCACCTGCCCGCCCGCCCTCCTGCCCACCTGTGGAAGGCGCTGACTCAGCACCCAGCCCAGCTGGGGCACCGGCTCTCCCCAGCCCCGGTGCGACCTGCTCAGCAGAAGCTTCTCTTTCTGAAATAACTGTGTCCTGGGTGCTGGCGGTCCCCAGCCCCTGCGAGGCAGCACCTGGACTTGGGCTGCCGAGAGCCACTGCTCTAGAGAGCCCTGCTTTGGCCGAGGCACATCCGTCTGTGGTTGCATCTGGTTGCTACACCCAGTTGTCTTTGCAGGGATTTTCTTGCTTCATGGACCGGATGGTGTTTCAAGTCCTAGTAGCCATGGCAAAGCCCTCCTGGCTAGCAAGCGTGACAGATAGGCTCCCTGGTCATCCCCGCGGTGGTTTCCACCCCACCACCGCTGGCTGCTCCATCCAGCTCCCGTGGCTGTGCTCAGCCTCTGGCGCGTTATGTGCATTACGGTCACCATTTCCCTTCGCCTCCCACAGCCCGCATGAGCAGGGGGAAGGGTCTGCGGCAGCTGTCTGCGTTGGCATCTGCGCTCCACGTGCGCTTGCATTCGACATGAGAGTGCGGACAGAGGGTGTAAGCCCCGGTAAGGATGCAGGAGTGATTTACTCCACGTACACTTCCCGGCTGGGCCAGGGAGTATGGACAGAGATCACGTAGCCGTGGGGTACCCCCGCCCCGAGGGGCGACGGGCTTTTGAATGCTCGCCGAGCCCTCGAGCACGGTGCGCTGAGCGCTCGCTAAGCCCGGGCTGTGTGCTGGCTCCGTGGCCCGCTGCTGCCAGAACGGTCCTGGCCTGGGACAGCTGCACCACCCGGGTGAAAGCGCCGGTGGGAGACGGATGCCGGCCACGCTAACCGCAGCGGCAGCGCGGGGGGACAAGCGCTTCTGACTCCACTCCAAATCCTCTTTAGATCAAAAGGCATTAGACTCTGACTGATTTCAAAGCACCTTCTCGCCTCCCCAGCCCAAGCGCTCGGCTTCCCAGGCAGAGCCCTAATCCCCGCTGCCGCCGCGGTGCTGCCAGCGGTGCTGAGCGTGGTGCCCAGCCGCAGGTGCCCACTGGCCCCATCTCCTCCGGCAGAGCCGTGGCAAGACGGGCAGAGCCCGGAGAGCCTCGGGCGGCCAAGCCAGCTCCTTTTTTGGAAAGGGCTGCAGAAATCGGCTCCCTCAGGTCTTGCCGCTGCTGCTTCGCCCAAGTACCTCCGGCCCCTTCTTCACCTCCAGATTTTAGCCTGCTTTCTATAGCGCTGATCGGTAATGCTGGGAGCGGCGGCAGCAACTCGCGACCCCAGGGCAGCTGTGCCCGTTGCGCCGCTGCTTCAGGGATTTTGCTCGCCGGGCGCCTGGATAGAGGCGATCTCACATGGGAGCGTTTTACAGCTCTTCACAACAAATTATTGGAGGGTGCTTTAAACCCTAGCGCTATTGTGCCATTATCTGTGCCTAATTTTCCGTTCCAGCCCCTAAGATTTCAATTTCCCCCTTCACTGATCTTCTGCTTTAATAGCTCTTCCAAACTTTGCTTAAGTTGGGAAGTGCCCATTTGGTACTGTTCCTGCCGCTTCCTACCGATGCCTCGCCGCCTTTCTTTCTCAGCCTCCTTTCCCTTTTCTAATCTTGTCTCCTTGAAAACACAGCCCCTATTCCCTGACTCCCCTGGGAATTGTGGCGCCGGCCCTGCTGCTGCCGGGGATGCTGCGCTTGCCCCCGCCCAGCTCCCTTGCAGGGAGCCTCAGCCAGACTCTGGGAAGGAATTTCATGGAGCTTGTGAACGTTCACTTTTCCTTTTCTTTCCTTTCTTTGCAGCCCTCAGCCCTAGCTCAGGCTGGCACTCCATTTGTGCAGCCCCAGCGTGACTGGAGGGCTGCGCTTGGCCAGAGAACTGTTCCAAATCAATTCAGCGGGTTAAAACCGCGCTCAGATGGTCTCTGGCGAGCGCTGCATCTTTCAGGCTCTTTGTCCCACCGCTTTGTTTGCTCATTCAATGTGCTGAGCGCTTTTGGCTGCCCGCCACCAGAGAGGCTGCACTGTCCGGTCTCTTCCCAGCCCCCTGGAGAAAGGATGCTCCTGGGCTCCGGCGGCCGCTGCTCGGTGCCACTCAGCTGTCACCGGGCTTTGTCCCTGCCAGCGTGCCGTCTCCCCGCACGGGGTCTGCTCCAAAGGGCTCCTCGCCCGCTCCGAGTCTCCCAGGCACAAGCGACCCGCAGGCTGCTCCCAGCACCAAGCAGGGACGTGGGCTCAGGAGAGGGGTTTTGGGGACTCTTGGCTGCTTCTTCCCCGCTATCCCGCCGAGCCGCTCCTAGGGCGGAGGAGAGCCCGGGGGGCTCAACAGCCCCATGCGGGCAGCCGCTGCTCTGCCCTCCCCTCTGCCCAAGCAGAGGCAGCCTCAGCGGCTTTGGGAGCCGATTATTGGAAGCCAGACAGCGCTAAAACTTGCCAGCCTGGAGGGAAAAGGTTTTATTTGCATTTTCAATACTAGCCCTGGCTCCTGTTTTCCGGCCACAGACTCCACGCACCTTGCAAAGCCGTCAGTGGCAGAAGGGTAGCACCTCTGAGCACGCAGGAGCCAGCTCCTGCCCGGGCGACGTGTGACATACGGCCGCAGAAAAGCCACAGCGTCCTCATTTCTCTGCCCAGGAGGGCCACACTCGGGGGGCTCCCGCCTCCTCAGACCCCAGGAGAGCAACAGTGCAAACATCCCGGCCCAAAGCATTAGCAGCGGCGATGGATGTCGCCGGCTGCGGGATGGTTCCCGGCTGAGCGGCTCTCCGGGCTGATTGAAAGCAAATTGGTGAATGTGGGGCTTTTCTGTACCAGGGACTGTGATCATGGCTAATTGCTTCGATGTACAGGTTTATGGACTGTTACATGGATATTGCTCTTCTCATGGCTTCACAAAACCATTTTATAAATGGAGCTGGCTGCGATCCACTGCTATGTGTATAGCTGTTGGTCTGGATGTCAGCGTGGAGTCTGAAGCAAGGAGAAGGAAAACACGAATGAGAAATAGCTAGGGAAAAACAAATGTCAAGCTGTGCTTTTTATAGACCAAGGGCAAAGTGCCGGCCAGCCTTTTGGACGTGGAGAAGTAGAGAAAGATGCGCTGGTAATTGGAAACGCGCCCGGGGGAGGACGGCAGTCTGGCTCCCTGCACCGGCGGGCGATCGGGACAGCCGGCCGGCCCCGGCCCGGGATGCTGCGCTCCCGCTCCCCACCTCGGGCTCGGCTCGTGTGAGACCGAAGGGACTGCGTCCCACGCGGCACAGCCGGGCACGGGCCGGTCCAGATCTGCCCTGGTCACGGAGCCAGCGAGGATGGTGAGAGGAGACTTGGGGGAAAGCACTGAGCTGTCACGGAGCGGATCCCACTTTTCAGGCAACGATGGGATGAGGGTTGGCCCCCCCGTTACCATCGTGAACAGAGCAGTCCGCCAGGTTGGCGGAGAACTCGGAGATGCTTGGTGGCAACCAGAGGCTGAAGTAGCATTGCTTAACTACGGCTGCTTCTGGGAAACTAACGCCCGAGGCCATGCGTGGGCCATACGTGTTAGCGTGGCCCGTTGGAAACAACACGCGATGCTCTCCAGCCAGTGAAACCAGGTGATGTCTTTCTACACGCTCACGCTAGCGCAGGCCAGAGCGAGTCTCGGGCAAAGAAATCAACTGCTCCTGATCCAAGCCGACCAAAATCAATCATTGCGCAGGGAAGCACGGTCAGCCACGTCTAAGCCCTTTGACGGGTCAAGGAATACCGCACCGGAGAGCACACCGCTCGCCCGCGGAGCCATTCGGGCTTCCCTGCGTCGCCGCCTGAGCGACACCCTGCTCGGGCGGGCGCCGGGAACGGAGCCCGTGCTGCGTGCCCCAACGCGCTGCTGCCATCGGCCTCGCACGCGGCCAGCGCCTTGCCGCAGCCCTGCGGTCCCGCCGGCGCCGTGGCTAACGCGGCTCCCGCGCCGGGCCCCCGTGGCAGCAGAGGCGAGGAGCGGGCTCCCAGGACGCCCGCCACCAGCTCCTGCCTCCCGTCCTCTGCTCCAGTCGCATCACGTATTCACGCTGGAAGATCTGCAAGGGAAAGATAATAATAACCCCAAAGAAACTCCGGGCCCATGTTGGCCTGACAAGGAAGTAAGATAAATGCGAGTTTTCAGTTAATATCATGCTTGGAGGATGAAGAGAGCTACAGGAGCGGCGCGGATTTCATTCTGGTAAGTTTATTAAAAACATACAGACGTGTCACTCCTGGCAGAGCTGAACAGGTCCCGGAGTCTCGGGGCTCAGGTCGTATCAGCGTCAATAAAACCCGAGATTAGATCTAACACCAGCCTGGCATTTGAATCCTGCGAATCGCATCCACACGCGCTTCCTGAGTCCTCAGGAGAAGACAGCAGTCCCACGGGGGAGCGGGTCCTGGTGCAAGCCGTGGGCAGCCACCGCGCTCCCCATCCCAGGGAGGATCCCCATCCCAGGCTGATCCCACCACGGGCTGATCCCGACCGTGGGCTGATCCCGACCGTGGGCTGATCCCAGCCATGGGCTGATCCCGACCATGGGCTGATCCCAGCCATGGGCTGATCCCGACCATGGGCTGATCCCGACCATGGGCTGATCCCAGCCATGGGCTGATCCCAACCGTGGGCTGATCCCAACCGTGGGCTGATCCTGATCGTGGGCTGATCCCAGCCATGGGCTGATCCCGACCATGGGCTGATCCCAGCCATGGGCTGATCCCAACCGTGGGCTGATCCCAACCGTGGGCTGATCCTGATCGTGGGCTGATCCCAGCCATGGGCTGATCCCGACCATGGGCTGATCCCAGCCATGGGCTGATCCCAGCCATAGGCTGATCCCAACCATGGGATAATCCCAGCCATAGGCTGATCCTGACCATGGGCTGATCCCGACCTTAGGCTGATCCCAGCCATGGGCTGATCCCAACCATGGGCTGATCCCAACCTTGGGCTGTTCCTAGCCATGGGCTGACCCCATTGCAGGTTGACCCCGACCGTGGGCTGATCCCACCACAGACCAGCCCCACCGCGGGCTGCACCGGCACTTTCCGTGCAGGTCTTCTCTGCTGCAGCATCCTCGGGGCTCTTCCTTTCCAACGCCCTCCTGCCATCATTCATCTCTCTGCTGAGAGGCTTTGCTGCTTCGAACTGCTTATTAGCACAAATTGCCTGGCAGTAAAAAAACGCTCTCTCAGCGCTCGTCATTTACTGGGCGAGCACATCCGCGGCCAAGCGCTGAGACGCGAGCCCCGCCGCCTCGGCAGCACACCCCGCCGCAGGGCTGCTGCCGGGGGCTCGGCGCGAGGCTGGGGTGGACGACCCATGGATAACAGCCGTAAGAAACCCCTCCGTTTTGCGATGGAACTTTTTGCTGAATCAAGTCATTCCCATTGCCAGAAAAGGTTTTGTTCAGCCCAAAGTCCAGACGCGTTTGGGCCATGCCACCCGCCGTGAGCTGGACGCGCGCCGGGGTCCGGTACCTGTCGAGGGAGGGGGAGGCTGGGTGCAGGGAGGAGCTGCCGGCAGAGCTCCTCTGCCAGCATCCCCTCCACCCCACCACAGAGCCACCCTGCCTCCGGCCACGGGCACCCATGCACGGCCCCCGCCCTGGCCCCCATCCCCACGGGGAACGAATGGTGCTCAGAAGGCGTGTGAAGCGCGGAGATCTCGGCTGTGAGACCCATCAGCTCGGATGATGTACTTAAACTTTTAATAAGAAATAGCACTCAATATAGCACATTTCCAGTGTTTATCGAACTGAAGTGCCTTCTACTGCTTCAGTGTTGAGCCCTGAAGCCTGTCCTGGATGATTTAAGAATGATCCATCTGGAAAATGATGCAGACAATTTGTTACATCCAGCCAGAGAGCCATAGAAACCACAGTAACAAGCTTAAATGATTTCAGCATCGCTAAATCATCCGGCCCCAGCCAATCTTCCTCAAAGCCACCGCCGAGGTGGGGTCACCGTGTCGCACATGGCTCCTCTTCCCGAGGCCGATGCTCCTCCTGCAGCCCAGCCTGGTGCCGGGAGGCCGCCTCTTGCAGGACATGGGAATGCTGGCACGACCGGTTCCCCACAGCGAGGGGACCCCTTTCCACCTCCCCCTCCTCACCTCTCTCCCCAGCCCTCAAAATGCCCGTCTGCAAATAAAAAGATAGGACCAGCCTAAAAAAACCCTTTCTTGGTGGGCTCCTCCTTCTGCAGGCAGCATTGTTGCATGTTGATGGTTACTACCTAGCCCTGGATAAATCAGGACTTCGTTTTTCAAAATAGCATGTTGATTGATGCTTAAAATATCTCCAGCAATTACTTCGCCCCGGTATAATTATAATAATTAAACTTGGATAATGCTTAGTCCTACTTTTTAACAGAACTGTGTGCTGCGGCATCAGTGCACTCGTGTTTTGTTTCCAGCCTCATTTTTGAGTCTCACCCCGCTGCCGGGCTGCGCCAGCCCTGGAGGGAGGCGGAGATCGCTGCCTCCGGCGCTGGAAAGGGGATGGTGTCCCAGCAAGGTCCCTCCGGCCCCGGGGACCGCTCGAGGCACCGTTTAACCCGGGGCACGGCACGCGCCGGCTGTGCCCTGGTCCTCACCGCACGGCGAACAGCGGGAGGGGATGCTCCTGGCTGTGCCGGGGGCCACCGGTGCTGGAGGGGGCAGGGACGGCCGGCTCCGCGGGGACGCGGTTTTGGCCGGTTCTTCCCTTTGGCTGCAATGCAGAAAGCTGAGCTCGCCGGGCTGGGCAGGAGCTCCTGCAGCAACGCTCTTTTCGTGAAGCGGAAGAAGTCACCCAAATAGCAGAGCAGCAACGAGCCGCCGCCTGCTCCGGCAGCTGTACCGGCTGCCCGCGGCCGTTAGAGGTTGCAATCTGTGCGAGCGAACCACACAAACGCGTGCAGCACCCACCCGCCTGAGCCCGTCGGCTCCGCCGCGGCCCCCACCGCCCCTCTCCCACGCTGCGCGGCTCAGCGCAATATTTCTTCTCCATGCTCCCAGCAGCGACGCTTGCAACAATTCAAGCTGGCGAGTATGTTTCCGGCTGTGATAAACAGCAGGGAATGGAATGAGATCCCAACACTGTATTTCATGCCCTGAAATCCCACTTGTATCTGGAAATGAACAGAGCTCTCCGGCTGATATATGCAGCTCCTGGGCCATTCGTGTCCTGTTAGCTTGTACACATTGCCACGGTGATTTAAGCTGTCAATTTGGCCCTAAAATGAAGAGCATCTTGCTTTGTCCCTCGCTATTTCCCTATGTATTTTCCCACAGCAGGGAGCTTTTGGGGAGGATTTGGCCGGGCCGGGGGCGCGTGGCATCTCTGCTCCTCGCTTCCGCGTGCTGTCAGGCGGCTGGCCTGACGCGCAGAGCTGCGAGGGCTGCCGGCGCCGCGGGAAGGAAAGCAGCAGGCGGCTGTGCCGAGCTCCGTCTCCTCGGGTCATCCCTCTTCGAGCCCGACACGGACACCGCAAAAGGCTTTTTTCCCCTTTCTAGGTCAGACGGCATTTCCAAGAACCGCGGCGTGGCATCCTGGGGAAGGGCAGGGTGCCTGCAGGAGCACAGGAGGACTCTGGAAGCTGTCCCGGCGAGTTCCACAAGAGCCCCCTCCGCACGGTGCCCGGGTCCCTGCGTCCGTCTGTCTGTCTGTCGAGCAGAGCGTGGACGGGCAATGGCAGGGCCAGCCCTGCCCGGGAGCACGACGGCCCGAGCGTGAACCATCATCACCCATTTCAACCCAGATTTGCACACAAGAAATGTCATTTTAATACACATCTGCTCCCAGCAAAACGCATCTTTATGTAAAACGTGTATCTAGGTCGAGCAACGCCGTAACGCCCGCTTACCTTATTGCATAGCTGTTTGTTTAAAACATCATTAGTGACGTTTAATTAACTCCCTAACCGCCCTCCGAAAGGGCTTCCCTCTTTCGAGCGCTGCGTCCCGCCGCACACGCGCGGGTGCCCCCCGAGCCCCGGGGACGCTGGGCGAGCCAGGGCCCCGGCGTGCTCCTGCCTCTGCCGCAGGGGCTGGAGGTGGGTGCCGCCGCGGCGGGGACCCCGGGGGACGCGCGAGACCCTTTTCCCAGGACGAAGGCAGGGCCTTTTCTCCGCTGCTTGCCCGAGGGATGCGTGGCTGGGGAGACCGGGAGATTTCTCCGGGGAAGCCCCCGGGGTTCTGCTTGCCAGGGGGCTGGCCCCCCCGAAACGACCCCATCCCCTCCCCAGGGACCGCGGCCGCCGCACGGAGGAACCCAGTCACCACCCGGCTGTGCGGTTCTCATATCAGTTTTAATAGCAACATCAGAGTACTAAATATACACAGGGAAGTCGGTATAGGGTGGCATTTACAGTGCTTCCAAATACACAGCTTCGAAGTACAGAGACAAATTAAAAACCACTCGGGAAGAGAACTGTTCTCGCCTGCGTGGCCCCGCGGGCAGCCGGCTCGCAGCGCGGGGAGCTGCCATGCCGAAAGGCGACGGCCGCTTCCACCGGCGACAGCCTCAAGCACCGGGCTGGCCGGCCGCTGCCAGGGCGGCGTGGGCGAGAGCATTGCACGCGTACGTGCTGGATGTCTCGCAGTGCGGGAGTTTCCCAGGAAAACAAAGAAGTACTCAGTGATGTAAAACCGGTTACAAAGTAAAAGCTGTCTCATGTTAGAAAACGGTTTTTGGCAAAATAAAAATAAAGTGTAAACTTCACTGTACATGTCCTATCAAACAAAAAAAATAAACCCCTCGGAACCTAAAATAGAAGAATCTGGGTCAGAAATCTGTGCCCTTAGTGTACGTTTTTGTGCAACATATACTTTTTCTCAAAGTAAATATTATCTCCACTCATGACACTATTAAAAATGTACCTACAAACGCTGAGAATAATTCTTAAAAATGCGTGAGAAGCGTTACATGAGATCTGGAGACCAAACCCACGGACTTCTGCAATGGTGAGGGATTTCTTGCTGGTTTTGAAAAAATCATTTACAGATTTTATACCTGGTTGAATGAAAATTCCAACCACATTCATCCTGAAATGGGTGGGCTGAGATAGTATATAGATATTTTTCTTCTATTTTAACTTTTTTTTTTTACAAAATATATAATATGTGTAGAATATCTACTATTTAACTACCATTTTAGCTGAACTACCTTCCTTCGCGACAAGCTGCCGGTGGAGAAGAGGTAACCCGACATCCGCCCCTGCGTGCTCTCCCGCGCTGGTTTGGCTGTTGCCGCTCCGACCTCCCGAGCGCGGCGCGACGGGCGCGGAGGCTGGCGAGCCCCGCGGAGCGCGCGCCCCCGCTGCCGCCACGGGCTGCCCATTTCCCTGGCTGGGAAGACAGAGTGAAGGTAAACGATCAGATTTGGAGAGATGGGCAGCCGCCCGGGGATGCCACAGGACGGCGCTGCCCTCGGGACACCCCGGGCTGCAAAAAGCAGAGGGGCTTGAGTACCAAACCCTACCGATCTGCCCGCTGCAGCCCGAGGTGCTGCGACGTGCTAGCTCGGGCCAGCAGCCCCAAACCAGCTTAGTCCAGCACGGAGAATTGCCCACCGGCGCTGCCCGCAGCCCTCGCCCAAGGAGTCGTGCCGACTCCCCGGCTCGGCAGGAGCAGCGAGTCCCGCAGCTCCCGCTCGGCGTTTGCAGTGAGTTTTGACGGACGAGAGGTCCCGCACAGCCCCGGCAGGTCTGGGCTCGCTGCAGAGCCCGAGGAAAAGCCAGCCGCCGTCCCGGCACGGGAGGAGCCGGCTTCGCTGGCTCCCCGCAGAGGCTGGCGGCGAGAAGGGCTCGTCCCGCGCCATCCTCTCTCTAAGCCACGAGCAACACGCAGGCACAGCGCTACACGTCTGCGGGATTGGGCAGCCTTTCGGCAGCTGTGGCACAGTTCTTCGTAACTCCTAAGGGGCTAAAAAATACGGAAAACGAACCGAAAAGAAAGAAGCAGCAACTAGCTGGAAGTCTATGGCAAAGCAAGGAGCAAAACCTTTTTTTTTTCCAAGCTGCCAGATCCACAATCATAGAATCATTCAGGTTGGAAAAGACCTTTAAGATCATCCAGTCCGACCGTTAACCTAACACTACCAAGTCCACCACTAAACCAATCAAGGGTATGAAACAAAATGCAGTAAAAAGCTCTGTTTTTCCAAGGAAAGAGCACACTGAAAACGTAGCTTTGCTGGGCGGTGGCGGACACCCAATGCCGCGCCTGGGCTGTGCTCCGGGCCGCACCCCACGCCCGCTGCGGTTGCTCTCCCGGATTCACTGCGCATCCGCCGAGCCCCACCACACGCGTGCCCGCCGCTCCCCCGCATGCCGCCGCCGCGAGGTGGCTGCCCCGGACACAGCGGGGCCGTTCCCGAGGGACGTTCACCACCCCGCTGCTTGCAAGCCATTGCTCGATCCATCGCAACGTGAACGACGCCGCTCAGCGCACAGGGATGTATCTCACGGTGGAACGTTCCCTGCTACCTGCACAACGCTGTCGGGCTGGAAAACAGGCTCCGTTTCTGAACGACAATGGAAAAATCCCTAATTCTCCAAACGTGCCCAAGTCCTTTCTGTCCCCACACAGGAGCACGACCCCGCTGCTCAGGTGAGCGGCTCCAGCCCATTCAAAGCACCCGGTGGCACGAGCGCCGGCAAAACCACCCCGTTATTGCTGAACAAGCTTTGGGCTGGCTCAGGCCGATGAAACCTGGCACAATTCCGTCAGCTCAGGATGCGGCTTCGTGTCCGGTGAAGGGCAGCGAGGGAGGGAGCCCTTCCAGAGCCACCACCTGTGGCTGCGGTAGCTGAAAGACCTCGGGGCGAGACGGTGTGGCCGTAACGCGGCAAAGCTCATGAGGGAACGTGTCTGCAAACACCGCGCTCGCCTGCTTCTTTCCCGGTTTAAAACATCTGCTCAATCGGTCTATTCCGCCAAAATATGACTGCGCGTTTTCCTTTCTTTTTCTTTTTGGCTTTCATCAACGGTAGGGAATGAAATAACCACCGTTCATTTCTCTTCACTACGAAAGACTGCGGGATGCTGGGATCCTGCCCTGGAAATCACCGCATTTGCAGCTCCGGCCCTTCCCTTCTCCCTTCCCTTCCTCCTGGCAGTTATCCCTTGGTGTGCTTGGCATGCATAGGGATGGGAGGGTTTCTCTGATAAAGTGCAAGTGCTGTTGGTCCTTATAAATAAGGGAAGATTGTGCATCTACTTTTGTTCCCCGGTTCACCGCTCATCTCTTGGTGACCAGGACGTGTCCTTCTGCAGACTATGGGGGAAGCTCACGCGCGTCCTGCTGTCAGAAACCTGCTCCCGTCGCCTGGGGTCAAAGCTACTCGCCTTCGCTCTCTTGCCCTGACACACACACACACACACAGACACA
Source organism: Pelecanus crispus (assembly GCF_030463565.1). Taxonomy (NCBI): domain Eukaryota; kingdom Metazoa; phylum Chordata; class Aves; order Pelecaniformes; family Pelecanidae; genus Pelecanus; species Pelecanus crispus. The sequence continues at coordinate 9,734,155 of NC_134657.1, read as the reverse complement.
CACTTCCCCCTCTGCCCCCAGCTCCGTGGGGAATTTCCCGGGAGCCGGGTGCGGGGCTCGGCACCTTTCCATCACCGGCACCGGCGCTGCCCGCGCCGCCCTGCCAGCCCCCGGCTCCGCCTGACGACTCCCCTTCAGGCAGCGGGTTCCAGACATGCAGAAATACAGAACGATGCTTCAAACGCTCGGGAACGAGGGAGTTGGGATACATTTTATGATGTCGAATTGCTATCGAGGCTACACGGGAATACCCACAAGCACTACTGGGTGCAGCCAGCACGTACAAATAAATAGGAAGATCAACGGGTGAAGCACAACAGACGTGGCTCCCGAGCTGGAGTGGATTGATGCCAGCGAAGTCAAACAAAGGAGGATTGAAATACTGGGCCGGAGAGGGTAATTTGCAGGGGCTGCACCGTTTACATCAGCGAAAGACAAAAGCCCCAGTATGCTGAGACAACGGATCGCGCTGGAGCGCTTGCTCAGAACCTGCGCTCCTTGCACGGGTTTTGGCTGCTCTAGCGGCACCCGGGGGGGAGCGGCACCCAGGATGCTGCCCTGCACACCCGCTGAGCGGGGGCATTTGTAATCCAGACAAGGTAACACGCTCCGCTTTTAATCGCACCCCGCCGCATCCCAAAGCCCCCTCAGCATGCAGGTGAGACTGGCAGGACCCCACGCAGCACCACTGTGCCTCCCCGTTTCGGGGCAAACCCTGGGACACCCCGCGGGCAAACACAGCCCGAGTTTCCCGGGGAAGGCAAAAGCTTCGGGGGTTGCTCCTCTAGCGGGACACTGTCCCTGCCGCGAGGCATCCCGGGGAGGCATCCCGCCCAATGCCCCGAGAGCCGGACACGAGAGCTGCCCAGCAGACACCCCTCTGCCCGGTGCCCAACCCTGTCGCGGAAAGGTTTGCTCTCGTGAAACACAAAAAAAAAAAGCAGATCCCCGCTCCACTGCAGAAGCCTAAGGGGACTCAGCCCTGTTAAATATGCCCCAACACCAAAACCCAGCCCGGGGGGCGCGCATGTCTGCTGGCACCTACGCTCACCCGGCTCAGCGCTGACGAGAAACCACCTTCGCAGAAGGTACGGCTTTGGTTGTGGACTAAAACCTGGCCAGGAGCAACAGGAACCCCCTCCTCCTCTCCAGCTGCCGGTCACCAGCGACCCCGGGGCAGAAGGCGCCCGAGGCGATGCTCGAGGCTCATCAGAGTCGCAGGGAACGTCGCCAATGCCTTCGGAGATGTTTGGTTCAGGTCTGCAGGTAATCGCCAGGTCTGGCAAGGAAGACTTCTTCCCAGGGCAGCTTCCAAAAATTCAAGAAAAATAAACCCGACTGTGCAATTCCATCAGGAAAGGAGAGAAAATGGTACAGAAACAAGAGACTGCACATGTGGCTATGCACTATACCAGAAGTTTCTACTTCTTTTTTTTCTCAACTGCACACTCATTATAATAAAGAAATGGAGCCAAATGATTAGGGAATGAGTAGAAAGGTGTATCTGGACAATTCTAAAAAAGGGCTAATAGTTACGAAGGGCAGCTTACAAAAAGAACTGGAGGACTTTGGTCTGAACGCTGCCATTGCTCCCACCCACATAATGTTGAAGCAACCCAACCAAGACCCGTCCCAGCGCCTGATGTGAAGCAGACCCTCGCACGACGCCATACGGTGCAGCCGCCCAGGAACCCTCTGCAAGCTTCACCTTGGCGCGATCTACGTGGGCAAACCGGGGCTCGGAGCAGGGCGCGTGTTAAAGAGCAGAAGCAAACGGTGGTGGGACACCGGGCACGTTGGGAGGGGCACGGCATGGCACGGCACGGACTGCCACACCGATGGCAGCACCTGACTCTGCAGAAAGACTGGGACAGGGGGGCTTGCAGGTAGGCTGGCGTGCTCGTCAGCACCCACCAAAACCACCCACCCCAGCAGGAGCTGGACGGGTGATGGGACACGTTTGTAGAGCAACACACCAAACCGGAGTCAGCGGAACCCTACTTCCCCGGCAAACTGCTGGGCAGAATTCCCTTTTTAATGCTACTAAATGATGCCCATGGCTGTGGACAGTGGGCTGCACCCTCTCCCGCCGTGGCAGACCCAGCCAAGAACACGAAAGCAAAGGCAGAGGCTCCCCGGAGCTCGCTGGCCTTGGGCTGGGTCGGGAGGCAACCGGCTTGTTCCTTTCTTGTTCCTCACAAGGGGCTGAGCAAGCTTTGGTGTCATGGTCAATTTAGAAGCCATTTTCAAAAAAAACCTCCCACATCCCACTCCTGAAATTTAGCCTTTGTGCTGAGAGAGGCCCATCCTTTGAAAGCCCATGCTTGAAACCGTTCCTGGCCAGCCCTAATACAGCAGGGACCACAGCGCTGCGAAACAAAGGACGGGCACAGCCTTTTGGGCTTCTTCCTATCTACCTTGACGATGTATCGGGCTACAAAGTCTGGAAACACCAGAAGACTTACCAGTCTTCACCACCACCTTGCGCTGCTGCAAGCTGCCAGGAGCCGGGGGACCTGCCTGCCGCGAGCTCCCCGCTCGCCCTGCCCGCGCCGCAATCCGCTGCCCTGCTCCTGGGAACACAACGGTGCACGAGCACCGCCTCAGACACGGGGCCCGTGGGGAGCGGGAGCCGCCCTGCGCACGCAGCATCCCGCATCGGGAAAGGGGCTGGCAAGGGCCGAGAGCCCCGTGAACGCCGGGGCCGCCGGGAGCTCCCCTGCTGCCCGCTCCTCTCGCCGCGGCGTTACGCTTCCTCTGACCTCCTACAGCAGGACCGCGCGGCGCGAAGCTGACCCAGACGCATCCTTCTAGCTATAATCCCGCCATCTCTTCCGGAGCTGGAGGAGCCACGGGGCAGCGCAGCCACGCACTCCCTGTTTTTCCAGAAGCCTCTCTCCCTCGCTCACCGCCGGCAGCCTGCCGCGCCGGCAGCACAGCGCACGCCGACGCCAGCCCCAGCCGTCCCCCACCGCCCGCTGCCATGGTCCAGTTGCTTCGCTGCCACTGGAGACGCGTTTCCGAAAAGAACCAAAACTATATATATATATATATATATATGTATACATACATATATATGTTTATACATACACACACACACGTATATATATGTATATATGTCTACCTATATATACGCATATAGGTTTCAAAGGCAAGCTGCCAAAGTAGAAAACATTGGTTCACCAAGTTTGCATTATGCATGTTAAAGAAATGAGACTTTTAGCCCATGACATCTTCTTTAAAAATGAGTATTTAAGATCTTCAAAAATTGCTACAGTACAAAAAGTGTTTGTGTGTGTATATATATATTTTTTTTTCCTCTCTACATATATTGTATGTATGTATGTATGCGTATGGACCGGGATGAATGACCCCACCAGAAGAGACAGCCCACTCGTCCTCCGCAATGTTTCCAGGCGTTATCGACTTAGCTTCGGCTTCTCGCAAAGTCTTTGCATCGGTACATGGCACATAATGGTATTATTGGCACAGGTTCAGAGTCACAGTCCACGTCCAGGCTCCAGGCGCTCAGTCCTTCCCTCTCAGTCCCTCGCCGGTTCCTCTTCCTCCACGGGATTCTTTGCTCACGCTCTTTTCTCTCTCCTCTCCAAAAAACGCACTCTTTGAAAAACGCAGTTACCTATAGGCGTGTTCATTTTTATAAAAATATATTTGGCCCATAGAACGCTGCTCTTTGAGTCTCCTACTGGTAAACAGAAATGGTAGGTACAGGTAACCCATTATTTTTTTATATTTTTTACAGGTTCACCAATGGAATCCTGTTAAGGACGAGAAGAAAAACAAAGATTAAATCATGGCAGGGAAACGCATCATGACCCGCACGGCTTCTCCGACGTGCCCAGGAGCCCGCAGGCTGCCCCCTCCTCCCGGCAGCGGCAAGGCAGGGCTCGGGAGCAAACGCCGACGGCAGCGGGCGAGCGTCCCGGGGGAGCGGGGCACGGAGGGAGCGGGATGGCGGTGACCCCCCCCTCCCCAGTTGCCGGTCTGCGTCTGGGACTGGGACCGCTGCTTCTGCCTGCCCGGAGAAGCCCTGGCCTTGCCCGGCTCGCCTGGAGCCGCGTTTCGCGGGGCTGCCGCCTGAACGGGCACGCAACGCTGGGACGGGGACGCTTTTGGTGAGCAGGGGGAGTGACTGAGAGGCTTCTGCGGGCCTTACTGCACCCTTCGACCTTCTCAGGGCGCCTTGCACAGCGTGACTTATTTCTGAGCATCCTTGCATTCTGGGGCTTTGCATACTTGGGCTAAGAGCAGCGAGTGCTCTGGCAGATGAGAAGACGATGATGAGTACTAACAAGATTTTCTCAAGTTAAATGCCCTAAAGAAATCAATAGAGAATTGGTTACGCATCAGAACCAGAGCTCCTATTGAAGTTCTTCTTATGCTATTTATTTGCCGCCTTCTGAAATACCTCTCCCTACGTAATCTTTAAACCTTTATGCAATTACTCCCCATCGCTACCGTGCGGCCACTTGCTTTACGTGTATGTGACTTTACGTATAGCGATACGTGCTGTAACACAGCTAAGCGTGCCCGAGACAGCTACCCACGTGCGGGCTTTATATTCAGCAGATATACACACGGCACGCGCAGGAGCGCTGCCCGTAGCGTGCTCATGACGTACACGCCCTCATCTACGCTATGACCTCTGACTAGCTGGTTATCAGCATCTAGAAATGCAACATGCTTTACGTTCAAGGGTTCTCTCCTCAACATTATTTTTAAGCAAGATGCCACCTCCGAGAAGAACACTGAAGTCTTAATTAGCGAGACAGATTTTGCAGAGCCCTTAATCTCCTGCACCGGGGCTGTGCTGGGACCGCCGCTATTCCTCCAAAGACAGGCCTGGATTTTTTATGATGACTCATTATCTGTTAATGTTAATACAAACCATTTGCTGTTGTTAGGCAGAACGGGGCCATCACAGCAGCTGCTTGCCGTGTTCAAAGCAGGGAATTACCATACAATACTGTAAATTTTAGCTGCCTTGTGCAAAAGCGAGGGTCAGATCAATGTTACCGTACCGACACGATTTCCAGGTCTCAAATCGCCACTTCCCTAACAGCGACGCTGAACATTTACATAGTTCTGGATGAATACTACTTAATGCATGCATTGCAGGATGTAAAATTTATATTGTATTCCAAATAGCCTCTTTGTGCAAAGTAGGTCAGCGCTTGATCAACCTCACAGATTTTTGTATAATCTCATTCCGTGGGCTTTTCAGTCAAAGAGAGTGGGATTAAGGACAAGAATAATGCGAAATCTCAAACTTCATTTCAGAAAGCCCCAAGGCCACTACGAAATCAAACCAAAAGAGCCACAGTTTGCCGTGGTGCCTGGCCAAAGCCACTCGAGCCTTCAGCAAATTCACCTTTCACTTTGCAAAACGGCGGCCGTTCCTGCCTCTGCCTCGGCACGGCGTCTCCTCGGTCATTCACCGCCATCGGGGCACAGATAGTTTTGCTTCTTACGCCTCCGTGCAGATAATTCCCCAGTGAGCTGCCTGGCACAAGCGCTTTAATTGCTTTACTCTTCACCTAAACCGTCCTTGGGCCACGCTCCTGCTGCCGCCGCACGCGCACGCCGGGCTGCGCGGATGGGCCAGGTCCTCTCTTTGCGGAACAGCTGCCGGGGTGCCGCATCCATCCTGGCCGCCGGCTCCGGCAATCTGCTGCAAAACTCCAACAGCTGCTCACCGCAGGCGACATCGCCCACTCCCGGGAGAGCCAGCGCCCCGGCAGGGACCGCGCCGGCGGCACAGGAGCCCTCCCCGTCCCTCCCGTTGGCACGGGGTGAATCTGGCCCTGGGAAATAACGTCAGCATCTGCTTGCCGTGTAACTAGGTGATTTTCACCGGCTTTCCTGACGCGACCTCAGGCCGGCGACTGCTCTGCAGTGCTGTCCCTTACATCTGCTCCCTGCGACCGCTCAGCCCGGCCTTACGATGCCATCGGCATCGTCAAACGCCAGACCGCCGTTCAGGCAGCACGACCTTCGGCACTCACACGATGCTGGTGGACTGTTGTACGTGAAGTCCACATTAAACTCCAACCAGCCTGCTGCTGCTCATCTAGTCGAAATGGCCTGTCCTGGTTCCAGCTGGGATAGAGTTAATTTTCTCCCTAGCAGCAGGCACAGTGCTGTGGTTTGGATTTAGTAGCAGAAGAATGCTGATAACACGCTGATGGTTTAGTTGTTGCTCAGTGCTGCTTATGCCAGTCAAGGACTTTGCAGCTTCCCATGCTCTGCCAGGGGCACAAGGAGCTGGGAGGGGGCACAGCCAGGAGAGCTGACCCCAACTGCCCCAAGGGCCATTCCATACCATACGGCGTCATGGGCAGTATGGAAACTGGGGGGGTTAGCCGGGGAGCAGCGATCGCAGCTCGGGAACTGGCTGGGCATCGGTCGGCGGGTGGGGAGCAATTGCATTGGGCATCACTTGCTTTGGATATTATTATTACTATTATTATTATATTGTTATTATTATTATTTTACTTTATTTTATTTAAATTATTAAACTGTTCTTATCTCAACCCAGGAGTGTTTCTCACTCTCACTCCTCCAATTCTCTCCCCCATCCCATCGGGGCAGGGGCAGTGAGCGATGGCTGCGTGGTGCTGAGCCACTGGCTGGGGCTGAACCGCGACATGGCCGCACGCCCTCCCTGCCCTGCCCTGCCCCGGCCACATCGTCCGCCTTGTGCTCCAGCCCTGGCTCTACGCAGCCGGTAGCACTGATGTGCTCGTTAGACAGCTAAGAGCTGTGAAGTGCCATCAGTTAAAACTTGCAAAGTGCTTTGAGCCTTTCTGAGGAGAGAGGTTTCTGGCGCGGAGGCCGGCGCAACGCCTGACCCCTCCCGGCGCGTGGCCGCGCGCCGTCGGCTCGCCCCGGCTGCGGGGGTGCCCCCCTCGTGCCGCCCGCTGTCCCCTGCATGCGCCGGGAGAAAGGGGCTGGGAAGAGAAAGCCGTGCGTAACCCCGCCAGCCGGGAAGCTCCGTGTGCCCCAGAGCACCCTTCCACCTCTGCCAAGACGCAGCGGGTCGACATCGACTGTCACCTTCAGCCTACATTGCTGCTACCGTAAAAGCCAGCCAGGAAACCGGCCACCCTCCAGAAGAGGTGCAGCCCGAAGCAGCCGCATCTCCTTTTCCATCGGCCTCTCCTCTAGCAACGAGAGCTGGAAAGGCAGCCGCAGCCCCACCGCTCCTCCTGCGCTTAGCAGCGGCTGTCCGGTGACAGCACAAGGCAACCGCAACGACAGGGGACAGTCTGCCAGGGAGCTTCTCTCAAGGCCACCTGCTCTCGGAAAGTTTTTACCTTACAGGGTGGTGCCTGACACTCGAAACATCCGCTTTGTCTGCGGGATGTCCCAGCTGGCACATACGCGTTCATGCAAAACGCTGTTTGTGTGGGGTTGCGACGCCTCTTTCCACCGCAGGCTTCTAGGAAGCTACGGAGAGCTGCGCCGACTGCCACGGGCTGCGGGGCAAACACCGGGCTGCGGGGCAAACACCGGGCTGCGGGGCAAACACCGGGCTGCGGGGACAGCCGTGCAGCACCGCGGCGCAGAGCAAAGCCCGCTCGGCAGACAGACGCACCGTGACCCTGGAAGCTCCTCACTCTATCAACCGTGCCCCGGCGGAAGGTGTAGGCAAACGTGCATGGGAAATAGTGTGGAAAAAGTATTCAGTGACCTCTTTTGAACTGCTAAAGGATTTGGGTTGACCTGTTTTGGGACGAGGGCAATTTCTCCTCCTACCTGCGCCGTGGTGACATTCTCTACGTGCCTCCCCACATACCGTAGGGATCTATGGCAATCACCTGGTTTTTACCGTGACGTACCAGTTACGCACGTGTATTACAAAAATGCCCTGGGGCAAATACACATATGCATGCGTACGCATGCAGAGAAGGGTTTTTGGATTAATCTCATTTTGTTAACGTTAATGAAACCAAACATCAGCTTCCAGAACTGCATAAATAATTGAGACACTATTACAGAGGTAAAGCTCCAGGTACGACTCGGATAGATTTTTCCAGAGCACGTCAATAGGTGTTTTATGGATTCCATGAAAACGGGTCGATGAGAATTTCAAGGATTTAATAAGGCATAATGGACCGGCTTTGGACTATTTCAAGAAATCCATGGAGATGACCAGGGCACGGTCTTTGGCACGGAATTTCACAGGACGTCGGGCAGGAGCGGTGGAAATCGCACAGGCTTCCCAAGCGGGCAACAGCTCAGAGCTGCTCATTCTCCTTCCCTCTACGTCAGGCACGAGAGCTGCTGACGGCATCCATGTGTGACCGGCTTGGGTTTTGGGCTGTGGGGTTTTTTTTAAAAATCATTTTAAGCCAACGGATGGACATCACAAATTCCAGAGCTCACGGTGGCAAAGGTAGAGCGGATTATTGCTGTTTGCTTCCTGAAGCACACGCTGTTGAGGAAGACCTTGCAGAACCTCTCTGTTTCTCCTCCAGCTGCCCTCGCTCACTAACACCGGCTCTCCGGCCAGGTACCTTCGCGCTTTGTCCCCCTGAGACAACGGCCGTGATGAGAGTCAGAGGAATAACCAGAGGACGTTAACAGATGGGGAGTGAGAGCCTTTTAAATTCAACAGGAAAGCCCCTCCAGCCAGGAGCGGCTCTGGGGGGGCAGAGCCGCCCTGGCTGAGCAGCGGGGTCGTGCCAGCGGGACCCTGCGGGCAAAGACGCCGGCGGGCGGCCGGCTGAACCCTTGCTTTCTGCTTTCTGCTTTCTGCTCTCTGCTTTCTGCCCTCTGCCGCGCAGCCAGGCAGGCACACACCTCACCTGGCCTGCCCAGACACAGCCAGCCCCGAGCACAGCCGAGACCATTAACTTTTTATTCCCTTCTATTCTAATCTAATTATATTTCTGTGTTCAATAGCTGAGCACAATGTTAAACAGGCTATTCTGAGTAAGCTGCAGTCAGGGAAGACTGGAAATTTCATTTACGCTGAACATATGATTCATTACAGCGGGGACTTGGGACAGACCAATTAATTCACCCGAGCGCGTGGCTCGAACGGGCACCGCTGCCCCACGCTGAGCGGGCACGCCGTGAACCCTAATTGCTTTTCCTGCCACCGCTACGGGCCCTGCCACCTTCAAAAGCAACACAAGGAGGTGAAAACGGCTCAAGCCAACTCAAAAAGGAAAAAAAATATCCCCAAACAATGTACTGTTGAAACCAGCACAACGTCGTCGTACTCCTTTGGTTGCAGCAGCATCCGAGGCGTGAGCCCGGCTGCTGGGGGTCACGCACAAGGGCTTGCAGGGTCGGCTTCCCGCAGAGCAACGGTGGGGGGGGCATGGGAGGAGGAGGGGAGGAGGAGGAGGAGGAGGAGGAGGAGGAGGAGGAGGAGGAGGAGGAGGGGGGCGGGGGGGGTCCCCGGCACGCTCGCAGCAGGAGCATGGAAGTGGTGATGACAGCAAACATCATCAAATGAGCTTTCGGGTACCGATGGAGCGTGCATGCTGGAGGCATGACCCTTGAACGAGACGGGCTGTCCATCATGCAACAAGAGGTTAATTACAGATCAGGCCATTTCACAGCACAGATATTGCTATCGCTTGTCGAGGTTTTAGAGGTGGGCTGGAACCACAAGATCAGGCCGAAGTTCAAGGCTGCCCCAGGGACCTTTTGCTCTCAAGTCCACATCCATCCCAGTCCCTGACGTTTAGCTCGTGCCTGTCTGTAATTCACCTCCGTGGAAAAGCCATTTTGGTACCCAGCGTCCCATCCGCGGCGGGAGAGGCGTCCGGCCACCCCGGCCGGGGGAGCCACCCCGCTGGGGTCCGACGTCGCAACGGAAGCGCGAGCGGGGGGCAGGGAGAGAGCGGCCGCTCGCGGGCAGGGCGCGATGGGCAGGGGGTGGTGGACACGGGAGGGGCGCGGGGGGAGCGCGGTACGTACCAGGAAACAGCCCGATGGCGTCTGCCCTGCCCCCAGAAGTCAAACAGGCTTCGGCCAGTCAGCAGGAGATTTCAAACCATTTCTCAGACACAAAGGCCACGGGAATAAGATGCCGGTCAGAAGAAGAGGGTCTGCAGCGAGCAGAAAAAGGGGCTTGCACGTGCTGGCTTGTAATACACAAGGAGCAAGCCGAGGTGGCCTGCTGCAAAAATCAGCTTTTTTAGAGGGGGAAAAAAAATATCTCTGAAGTAATGCTTTGAATGGGCTTATTGGCCTTGGAAACCAGGCTGGCGCAAAGCAGAGAAATAAGAAGAAAAAGATGGACTGCAATATCAAACTTTACCCCTGTGCACGAGCACCTTTTAACGCAGCCAATTGCTCGGGGGATATCTGCCCCCAAAGGGCAGCAGGGCATCTCCTACCTGCCACCTCCCCGTCCCTCTGTCCCAGCCACCCAACGGCAGCGCCGCCCCGCGCCGCGGGGTCTGCCGTGCCCATCGCCCGCGCAGGGCTCGCCGGGCTGCCTGGAAACGCACCGAGGCCAAGAGGCTCCCAGAAAGCATCACCTGAGGGCAGAAAAGCAACGAACCCCTTCCAGCCAGAACAAGGGCACCCCTGCGTCGCTTGGCTGGGTTCGCGTCAAAATCAGCGCGCGCGTACGTTGAATGAAATGGTTTGAAAATCCCTGCCGATTCTCTGCCTTGCAAGAGCTGAGGAAACCCTGAAAAACGCGAGGTAGCAAAGCCCCATGCGCGCGCAGAAACGATGGTTAGAAAGACGCCTATTAAGCTGTTGGCTTGCGGGCTGCCGCCCTTCGTGCAGCAGACATCGGCTGCGGGCGGCATGCACGCCGCGGTCCAGCCAGGCTGCGTGGAGCACGAGTCGCTCCTTTTCTCCCTCCAAACGCTCCTCCTGATTTTTCCTCTAGCTTTGACGGGGATCATGCATTTAATGCTTGGTGAACCGCAGCAGCGCCCAGTGAAAGGGCTGTGGGAGCCAGCCCGGGGCGCGGGGAGAGGCCACGCACCCAGCCCTCCCTCCCCGCGCAGGCACGGGGCGTGCAGAGCCAGGGCTCGCATCTTTCGCACCGCGCCGCCAGCTGCCCTTCAGCCCCCTTGTTAACGCGTCATTATTTCACGCCAGCCAAACGGTTCATTTGGCTCCCGCCGCCCGCTCCTCCGCTAATCGCCCCGCTCGTTCACAACCCGGCGGCTCTTTTGATGCCGCTTAGGAGACAGCACGAATGCTGGAAGATGGATCCAGTGGCATTTACGTGCTGGCGGCAGCCGCCGGGAACTGAAAAATGTGCAGTGCCCACCGCTGCCAGGGCTTGCCGAGCCGACTGTCCTCGTCGGGGGGATGAGAGGTCCTGCGGCCGTGCCGGCGCTGAGCTACGGGGCGGGCGAGCGTTGCGGCAGCTGGGGGAGCCGGAGGAAGGCAGCTCCACCACGTGCTCCCAGGGCCTCTCCCGGAGGAAGAGAGGAGCAGCGGAGCCCCGGCGCGGGACAGCACAGCCCAACCTGGGACAGCAGACCCCAACCCACAGGGAAACCGCGCCGGCCGCCTCACCTGTTTCCATTGAAGGTTGTTTTATAATCCCCGGGCGAGTGCAACGCCTCCTCCGCATAGACGGGCACGGGGGTCCGGACGCACTCGTGGGAGCACTGCAGCGTCTCGTTGTAGGCGGTGAAGATGTCGAGGGTGCTGGGCACGCGGGCGGGGGCGAAGTCGGTCAGGTTCTGGCAGCTTTCCTCCTGCTGGTCCAGCTTGCGCTGGTGGCTGTTGCGCCGCGGGCGCCCGCTCTGCGCGCAGCTGGGGCGGCGGGGGAGAGAAGAAGGGACACGACGCACCGCGCGTCGCTGACGCTCGGCAGGGGAACGCGCGCTATCGGCCATTCATTATACATCGCGCAACGGTAGATCAGAATTCAGGCACTTTGGAAAGATCAGCCCCAATCAAGCAGTCATTTGGCGTGCCTTCTTTTTTTTTTTAAGGATCAAATTTAAATTTTAGATACACGCTTTTTACCACCAGAGGAATTACTTAGCAAGTCATCCGTTTATACCTGCAGGAAACGAAAGCCTTTTCATAAGCGAAAAGACATAGGTGAGAACAATGAAGTTAAACGCTTTCCTTTTGGGAGGCACCTAAAGGTTTTAGCTTATCGGGATAAATAAGCTCAGAAACGGGTCTGGCATGGCAGACGCGCTCCGCCGCGGCCGCGGGACGGCTGGCGGGGCAGCCCTGCTCCCCGGTGACTCCACCGGCTCCACCGGGATCCCGTGGCCGTGCAACACTTCTGGTTCGGTACGTGCGAAACAAGGAGAACGCCAGCTAGCAGGAGCCTGCCCCAGACCAGGCTGTTCCTGTTTAAGGCTCTAGTTGCTGATTTAATTAAGATGTCACTTTTTTCCAAACAGGACCGGCAGTGCCTATCGTAATACTGGAGTTTTGGAAGATCGCAACTCCGAGGGCAGCAGGAGCCGGGGATGCCGGCGCTGCCGGGGGTGCCGGCGCTGCCGGCGCTGCCAGCACTGCCTGCACTGCCTGCACTGGGAGACCTGTGGGGCCAGGAGCATGAGGCTCGCCCGGGAGCAGCCCCGGCCGCGGCAGCATCTGCCAGCAGCGGGGCACAGCCTGCTCTGCACCGGCTGACGCAACCAAAAGAGACAGCCGCTAAAATAACCCCCAGCTCCAGCGCGGCACGGTCGCAGGAGGAGTAACGACAAGAAGGGCGCGTGCCTGGCGCACAGCCGTCGCTCACCCGTCCTGCCCGAGGGGGACGAGCGCCAGCTGAAGGACAGGGGCACAGACCGCGTCCCGTTCCAGGCCGGGGACTAAGCGTGCGATCTGGGTCAGCTCCGCCGCGGAGCCTGCGGCCAGCGCGCGGCCGGCCCTCGCCCGCACCGGCAGCGCCGGAGGTAGCCCAGCAAACCAAAGCGGTTTGGCAAAGGTCAGAGCTGAGCAGACTCCTCGGGGCGCTGCTTTTCTGCCCGGGACGCGTCTGCCTGCTGACTGCGCTCCCCTGCAGGTATTCTCCGGTGATTTCACTTATTGCAAACAATGTCTATTCTACACTGATAGCTGTCTTTATTTTTTTTTTTTTCCCCTTTTTGGCTTCAGCATTAGGTTACTCGAGCTGTTCTGCCAAGCTGTGGTCAGCCGGATCAATGATATGTGCTACGCCTAGGGAAGTTTAGTAAAGCAAATCCTGCCTTAGATCCAAAACTGAGCATCACCGGCTGCGCTCCCCACGCCTGCCCGCAGGCCCGCTCCCAGCAAAGCAAACTTGTCTGCGGGGTAACTCAGCGCTCTCGGCCAGCTGCAACGCTTCGTTAAAGCTCTGCTGAGATTAAGATGCCTGCGTAGCCCTGCAAAAGGGTTTTCCTCTAATCCTGGGAAGTGAGCGGGCTTCTTGTGGCCAGCAGGAGCAGGGAGGTGATTGTGCCCCTGTGCTCGGCGCTGGTGAGGCCGCACCTGGAATGCTGTGTCCAGTTTTGGGCCCCTCAGCACAAGAAGGACATTGGGGTGCTGGAGCGTGTCCAGAGAAGGGCAGCGGAGCTGGGGCAGGGTCTGGAGCACAGGGCTGGTGGGGAGCGGCTGAGGGAGCTGGGGGTGTTCAGCCTGGAGAAGAGGAGGCTGAGGGGAGACCTCATCGCTCTGCAGCTCCTGACAGGAGGGGGCAGGGAGGGGGTGTTGGGCTCTGCTCCCAAGGAACAAGCGATAGGACGAGAGGAAATGGGCTCAAGCTGCGCCAGGGGAGGTTTAGGTTGGAAATTAGGAAAAATTTCTTTACGGAAAGGGTGGTCAAGCATTGGAACAGGCTGCCCAGAGAGGTGGGGGAGTCCCCATCCCTGGAAGTGTTCAAAGAACGGGCAGAGGCGGCACTTGGGGACATGGTTCAGTCTGGTCTGCCCTTGATTGGCTTAGAGTGGGCTTGGTAGTGTAGGTTAATGGTTGGACTGGGTGATCTTAAAGGGCTTTTCCAACCTAAATGATTCTATGATTCTATGATTCTTCATCAACCTGGTTTTCTAATTTCCTCCTGGGCACAGGAACTGATCTGCCGCAGCACCCGCGGAGAGCTCGGGTGGGCAGGAGGTGGCCGGGCTGGAGGAGACCGCCGGAGGAGAGACCGGCGGCCGAGTGCGGCAGCACCGCGCGGCAGCTCTCCCACCGGCCCAGAGCTGCAGCCGCATCGCCACGCCAGCAACGCTGACCTCAAAGTAGGCCAGTTTCCCTGGGAAAATAGGTAAAGCCACGAGCGCCTGAAGCGAAAAGCTAACCTATTTTGCCATACGCCCAGCCATGCCGAGAGAATAAACGGGAGCAAATTAAGCCGGAGGAGCGCACGAGCGCTCCGGGGGATGGGGCGCGCTTCAAACGGGCGGCATCCGAGGGGCTCAGGGACGCCCTGCGGTCCCAGGAGTCATAAGGAAGGTCAGAAAACGCAATCGTTGCTTGCTGAGCCAGGCTGGCGTCTGAAGGAGCAGCAGCAAAGCTGCTCAAGCCAGGCGGCAGAGGAGATGCCACCCAGCGCGGGGCAGGTCCCGGCGCCCTTGCAGGGACACCCGCAAGGCATCACGTTGCAGCGAGGCGATCCCGAGCGGCGATGAGCACGTGTCCCGCGTGGGACTCAGCCACCCGACCCCGGCCACGTGCTGGTCCCCAAAGCCGCCCAGTGCGCGGTGAGAGGCGGCGGAGCCGCAGGGGCACAGATGAACCCAGGTGTCTCAACCCCCTTTGGAGGTTTCAGTATAAAAAACCCCCGTTTTCTCCCACGACGCCTTTCCAAAGCCATCCCGGCGGATGCCACGGGCTTTAGCGCTCGCAGCTGGAAGGGCACCCCCGTCCCCACCCGGTCCCTGTCCCTGCGCCACCCCCCCACGCCAAAGAGACCCAGGAGGGACCTTACCAATTTTTTAAGACAAGAGTTGTTATCAGAGCGGCTATGACCATGATGAGGGACACGGTAATAGTGATTATCTGATGAACCGCCAGACCTGCGGAGAAAAGAAACGAGAGAGAGTGGGGTCGGGAGCCGAGGGGCAGCGGCGAGCAAAGCCCCCCGCCGCGCCCAGAGCCCCCCGTCGCCTCCCCCCGAGCCCTTCCCCGGCACGGGGCTGCACGCAGCCCCCGGCAGCGGCGCCGCAATCCTCTCCCCTGCCTTAGATAAAATAATCTTTAAGCCAGGCTTCTCATTTCCTATCCTCTCAAGTATGTTCCTTGTCAGCCCGAATTAGGCACGAAGAACGGAAGAGATGTGAAGCCGTATCCCCTCCGGGACGGAAAGGGAAACTTGAGCGCAGCCTTGCAGCGGGTGCAGGATTAACCAGAGATAATAATTACTGCACTAACTGCTGTTCACGTAGAAGGTCGGATGGGCTCATTTTCTCCTAATTCACCTTACACAGGGTATAATTTTGGCTCGTGTATCGTTCCTAATGAGCAGTTTGGAAACAAAAGCATCTCAATGTACAGTATGTTTGTGATTTTGTGCTGCTTTACAGTTGCAATTTCGTAATGAAATGATTTTCCTGGCTGCAGCCCAAGGATGTGCTATTTTTCACAAACAGATGTTGCAGCTCCTGATGGATGGTATTTTTAATAAATAAGTAAGTGTTAGCATGGCAGGAAAACAAGCAGTTATATATATATATGTGTGCGTGCATCTGTGCAGTACATGCGTAGCGCTCCCGGCTCGTGCGGGCACGCGTGGCAAGGAAATCATCATCGCTGCTGCTTCCCACGCAAGAGCGTGCGGGCTCCCAGCTGGCTGCCCGAAGGCAGGGACGGTTTCCGTGCAGGGGCTGCGGCTTGGCCGGAGCCGGGGATGCCGGTGGGGCTGCCCCGGCTGCAGACCGGGAAGGAGGTGGGCAGACAGCAGCCTGCCTGCCTGGCCGTGGGTCTCGGCAGCAAACCGGCCGCAGCGGCTCTTCCAGCGCCGGCAGCCGTACGCACACACACCCCTTCCCCGGCAAAAGCGGCGTGCGTCCCCTCCTTGGAGGGTGGAAAACCCTCCCGGGAGAAACGCGTCGGGGGCGGCGTGCCCACGCTGCAGCCCAGAGCGCTGCTCTCCGCAGGGACCTTGCGCAGAGCATCCCCATGCTCCCACGGGAATGCCGCCCAGGGCTCTCCCACAGGAACGCCGCCCAGGGCTCTCCCACGCTCCCAAGCAGCGGATTTGGGGCCATGCCGCGGCTCCCCAGCTTTCGGCCCAGCATACCCCACCCTCAGGGCAGGCTTGCAGAGACTCTGAGCAGCGGCCCAAGCACCAGGCTGGGTAATTAGGCCAGACGAGATTTATCAGTGGTATTTTAAGCCACGGATCACGCTTGCTGCTCCGCTGCCTTCTCTCAAAGGACAAAAGTTTTGACTCCCTTGAAATTTGTTATCTCACCTCCCCCTGCTCATCCCCGTGCCCCAGGGGTTTTGGGTCCCTGCCTGCACGCCCACACTGCCAACAAAACTCATCAAGGTCGAAAAGCCACTCGAGCTTAGCCGGACTCCCAGGGCAAAGCTGCCACCTCCCAGGCGTGCAAGCGCTCGACACCTCCCCAGCCCACGCACCTCCAAAGAACGCCTAATCCCCCAGAAACACGACGGAGAATGCTTCTGGCCTGGGGAAGAGCGGGAGAAAAGCCGCGCAAGGCTGCCGCGACCCACGAGGGCTCCCGAGGGGAGATGGGAACTGCTCTGAGCGGGTGCACGAAGAGATGCACGAAGAGATGCGAGTCACCTTTCGAAGGCCACCTCCGGCATGCAGCACAGCAGCCTCCCAGCTTTTGGGAGCACAAGTGTGCATCACGCCACGGCTCCGGGGGCTACCCCGGCTTTCCTTAGCCCTGCCGACGGGCTTCTGCACCGTGCCTCGCCACCTGAGCATCCTCGCCGGAGACCCACCATCAACTCGTCCTTGTCGGCGTTACCCTGCCGCCCACGCCGCAGGACCCAGGCTTTGCCGCTGGCCGCCCCGGGAAGGAGGCACGGATCCCTGCTTGGGATGCGGAGACCCATAAAACCCCAGATTTTGAGCAACGAGGCCAGCCAGCAGCGGCACCTTTTTAGGAAGCGCTGCGGACTCTGCTGCCAGGACGCATCCCGGGTGTAAATCAAATGCTCAGAAATGTGAGTCTTGACAGTTTAATACAACGAAACCAAGGCCACCTTTGGCGAGCCTGATTCACCAAAACACGCCCAGTGCCCAGCACTCGGGCGGCAATCGCTCTCCGGGAAGGCTTCGCTCCCAGCCCCGGAGCTGGCGTGCCGGCGGGGCGGGCAGCAGCCAGCAACCGACAGCGGCTGCCGGGGAGTGAGCTGCTCGGCAGGACAGGCGCGACGGGGAGGGGAGGGATGGCCTGGCACCCGCCCCGGAGACCGCAGAGCTCCAGCATCTGGCGGAGCAAAAGCACTCGCCTCCAAAATAAAAGCAGAAGGGTTTCTGGAAGGAAGCACGCACCCGGCATCTTCTAGCGCTTATTCCACTTTGCTGGCGGATGCACTATGGAGGAGATCTGGGAGAAGAGCAGCAGAAAAGAGCAGGGGGCCCGACTGGATTTAAGGACAGGACATGGTCCGGAGTGGGAGGCAGCGGCAGATGTCAGCTGCACCACGGACATCGCTGGCGACGGGGTTTTCTAGAGGCAGGGCCAAGGAGAAATGACTTTGCCAAGGCCAACGCTGCCGAAATGCCGGCTCTTTGGATCCTGGCGGGGTCCCAGTGCCGAGCCAGCAGAAGGCAAGAGCCCACCAAAACTTGGGGAGGTG
This sequence comes from Pelecanus crispus, assembly GCF_030463565.1. Lineage (NCBI taxonomy): Eukaryota > Metazoa > Chordata > Aves > Pelecaniformes > Pelecanidae > Pelecanus > Pelecanus crispus. Next base: position 9,716,431 of record NC_134657.1, on the reverse strand, counting down.
CAGAATGCTGCGAATCCCCCATACTTTGGGGTTCTTCCTCTGCTCCCCAGGGCTGCAAGCCGCACATTCCCTCCCTGGGGAGCCGTCGGACGGACAGACGGCTGCTTGCCAGCCCCCGCGCCCTGGCGAAGCCGAGCGCAGCAGGATGGGATGCGGCAGGGTTATTTTTCTCCCTCGACTCAAGCACCTATTTTGCAAATGACCCATTTCCTCCGTTTACTCCCAATTACGCTTCAATTGGTTCAGACACGCTGTGACAAGGCTCCTCCGGAGAACGGCTGGCACGAGCAGCTGCCAGAACAAAGAGCGGGTCAGGGGAAGCGAACGCGAGGGCTGGGGACGGTGGTGGCAGAGCACGGGGGGAACCGGCTCCGGCTCTGGAGGGGTCCGACACTGGGGAGCAGCTGCTGGGGGCTTCGTGCCCTCGAGGAGGAGACCCGGCAGGGCCTCGCAGAACCCGCTCGTGGCTCCGCAGGCTGCAGGGACTCCGAACCGAAAACCAACACCCGCGGGGACACCGTTCCCGGTGGGCAGGATCGTTTCGGGTCCCCGGAGGATGGTCACGACGGGGGCCGTGTCCCGACAGACCCGAGGAGCACAGCCGGCGGCTCCCAGCCCCCAGTTCACGCCCGCCCCGGTGCTTCCGTGCTCCCGCGTGTGCCGGGTCAGGAGCGACGCCCGCCCCGGCGCAGCCAGCCCAGCCGTATCCTTCGCAGCAATCTTGGAGCAGCTCCCAGTGGGACACTGCCGAAAAAGATAAAAGGAAAGACTCTAAAAATAAAATAAAAACAGCCCAGTGCCCGATTCCTTTGAAAACAGAAGCGGCGTCGGAAATGAGACCTTCTGCAAAGATGGGAGCCGAGGCGGAGGCGGCAGGGACACGGGAGAGCCTAACGATGCAATTAATCCTTGCACTTACGTAACGGGAAAGGCGCAGGCAGAACAGATTGCGGGTGGCTGAGCACTGGGAAGGATGGCAGCTCTTCGGAGCAGGACGCATGGATTTTAAGAAGGGCTGGATAATTTTAGACTCCATCACACACAGAAGTTGCCATATGTACCGGCACAGAACAAGGTTCCTTTGCATCGCATATTAATCCTGCACTAGAGCCCGGGGGGATTTCAATGGGACGGGAAATGTTCTTCCCAACAGCGTTAACCACGGCAGCGATGGGAAGAGGGAAAGGGGCCGGATGGGTAACTGGGATGATTCCCTGGGAAGCCCTCTAGCAATACCCACTGCAATAAAGACCAATAGGTCTTTATTCTTACTTTGCAAATATATCAGATCCTTCCCTCTAGGCCTTCAAAGAAAGCGCAAAATCGAACAGAAATATCCAATCTGCAAGAGAAGGTGTTAATGGACGGGGCATCCCGGGAGAGGGGAACATCCCGGAGGAGACACCGCCGGGGGACGAGGCGAGAGGGAAGAGCGAGGTGGCTGCGAAGAGCGAAGCATTGTTTCAAACGTGGCCCTAGGAGCCCAATCTGTCTGGAGGAAAGGGACCTGGAGGATAAAATCAATAGCTCATAAAGCAAAATTACCCTCCTCCTCTGGTGTGAGAAGCCTTCTGGCGCGCGCGTAACTCACAGTGAAAGCCTGCGCCCCCAGAACGCGGGGCCGGCTGCAGGAGAGAGCCTGGCAGCGGGAATTATGGTGGCTCGGTTTTGTTCGCTCCTCTCCATGGCAAACACTTCAAATGGCAAAGCTCCGATCCCAGCGAGTTACAGAGCCCGGCGGTCATTTAATTACGCGTTAATAGCCGGTGAAGAAACAAGCTGCAGGAAGGGCAGGGGCTGGCGCGGGATCGGGGAGGGACGCCGGCGAGCTGCCGCCCTGTCCGGTGCCGGCCGCGGCAGCCGTAAATGCCTCATCTCGGCGAGGGGGCTGCGAGCGGTTCCCTCTTACAAGGCTTTTACTAGGCAATTTGACGCAGTGACCATTTAACTCGAGGGTAATTACAGGAGAAGTATTTAATGGAATTGAAAGCGTGTCCAAACCCCTGCGCTTCTGCTAGTGCAGCAGAATTTAATGTGTCGCCTGCCAGGAGGGAAAGCTCTTCAAAGGCGCTCTTTGAACCCTTGGAAACACTGAAATATTGCTGGGTTTTTCCACTCTCGCACTGTCCGAGCACACTCCGCTCTCGCCGGGGACTTCTCGTCCCCTCCGGCGGTGGGAGACCCAGCCTCGGCATCCCCGCGGGCAGCAGCCCGGCATCAACCCGCAAAACGCAACTCCAAATTCCCCACGTCCCGAGGAAAAAAACCCATCTTCTCAAAGCAAGCAAACGCCAGGGCTTTTTTTTTTTTTTTTAATGCGTTATTTTAAAGGCCATATATTTGCCACCAAGATGAAAGCGCTGAGTTTTGGCCTTTCCGGCCACCTTTTGAAACGGCTCCCGGACAGCTCTGCATCAACAGAATTAATTCCGGGAGAAAATCCATTCGAGACTAATGTCTTGCTACTGCAGGAGTGCGCAACGGCAGCGAACAGGAGATATAAGCTCTTAATTAAAAACAAAGAGAACCTCTATCCCCCAAGGCCTTCACTTCAACAGCTCTGGTTAGGGAGACCATATTTTTCATTTTCCCAATAAAAACAGCTACGAGCCGCAACTCTTTGAAGACCCTCGTCAAGGCCTCTCAGCTGCATAAAATTAAAAAAGGAAAAAACAGCTCCGTTCCATTTTTGCAGAGCATAATCTTGAGTTACCGTTAGTGGCAGAAAAACAACAGATGCTCCGAATACCTGCGACGCCCCAGCCGGGAGGGCTGCAGCGAGCAGCAAAGCCCCTTCCCGCGCACGTGCCGTGCGGATCGCTCCCTTGCTCCTCCCCTCTCTGCCTCAGCCTTCCCGCAACTCCCGATTTAAGTCGGAACGCCGAAAGAGGGTAAATCTCCTAAAGAAGCCAGGGCCGGGTCTGCCGGCACGTGGCGGGGAGCAGGGCAGGCCCGTCGGCACCGTGGGGGTGAGCCAGAGACACGTCCTTGATTCCGGCAGGATTTCCACGTGCACGGCCAGGCCCTAACGCCTCTCCCTCTCGCTCCTCAACCCAAGCATCGCAGGAAAGACCATCAGCCCAAATGGGCTCCCAGTAACGACCGTCGAAAAGCAACTGGCTCCCGGAGCGGCTGAATAGCTTATAGGGAGGGAAACGATGGAAATGCAGATGGAATCGGTGCCGTGGCAATTGTTGCTGGCCAAAATAACCTTCTAAGGAACTTCCACGGTGAGCATCGCAGCCGCGCAGAAGCCAACAACCGGAGCTGTCGCCACCGCCTCCGCCCTGCCCCGTGCTCGGCTCGGCGCGCGTCCGGCAGCCGGTCACGCCGCGTCCCCCAGCCCGACGGACACGCCAGTACCTGCTGCCCGCAACGGCCATACCAGCGAAGGGTTCCTCTCAGGTGGCTTAGCCACCATCCACGGCACTTGGCCTGGCTCCCTGCCTGCACCCCAAAATACAGCTGGAAGAGGCACGTCAGCCTGGAATGGGGAACGGCCGGGCTGACGGGCTCCGCGGAGCCTCCCCGGTCGGCAGCAGCTGAGCATCGGGTACCGCATCTCCGGGGAGCGGAGTGGGCAACGCGAGACGGCAGCCACCGGCGAGGATCCGCTCCACGCCAGTCAATCAGGCACAGGAGCCTGGCAGCTGGCCGGCTGCCCGTGCCGGGCATCGTCCCCAGCTGCCTTTGGATGTGGGGACATCGGTGCCGGCGGCTGCCCCAGGAGGGGCTCTCTCTGAAGCGGGGTCTTCTCGCGGGGCTCGGCATCCCGTCCTCATCCCCACCACGAGTCTCCTTCCTCCGCTCTTGCACGCCACGGGCGCCGGGACGCCTCCGCCTCCTCCCAGGCATCGCGGAGAGGCTGGGGAAAACCGGCTGGACTTGAGGCATTACAGCTTCCCCAGCCATCAGAAAACCCATCTGATCCCCAAAAGCCTCATCTAGCCGATAAAACCGCTTTCGGACAGAAAAATTCAATCGGGAGCGTTGCGTGGCCGTTGTGCCGCAGCCACAAATGGCCTTTCCCGGGGGGATCGGTCAGCCTTTGCCATAACACAAACCCTACTGCCGTTTAACAGCTTGTAAGAGGAATAATTTACAAAACTCACGAGGGTTAGATGCAGGGGAGGAGATACGGCAGGAGTCGTCTTGGAAAAGCTTGTTCTGGGGCAGAGCTGGTTCATCTGCTGCCCGACCTGCTGGGAAACCGCCTTGGGGCTGCTCCTCCTGACACCCCTCCTGCCTTCGCAGCAGTTTGTGCAGGCAAAGCCCCTCGGTTTTCCACCTGGTAAATCAGGGCCATCAGCCCCAAAATCCAGCCCAGCGAGCGTTAGTCATCCCAAAGGGAAAATGCAGCTCTTCAGCACAAAAACCCAAGGTTCCTGGAAACCTCCCGGTGTTTTGGGTTGGACTGATGAAAGGAGAATATCCTGCTGCTGCTGTGCAATATTCTTGCCAAGAACAAAGATCCTAGAGGCTTACGCTAAAGACGCTGGGACTTATCTTCTCAGGTGTTACAGCAAGTATCACCGAGCAATAAATATCTCTGAGAGCAGCAGAGGAGAGCTTCTGGCTCATGTAGGCGCACGTGGGCGAAGGCGCACAGGCACACACGACACTGCCAAGCCGGGCGAGAAAGAGAGCCCCTTCTGCTCGCCAGGGAGAGCTCTGCTTACGGCCACGCTCCTTCCTCGCGTCAGCCCTCACCCTCCACTCCTAAGGAAGCCCACCTTCTCACGCAGCCCATGCATGGCCTTACAAAGAATCCTTCGGGAAGCTCCCGGGAAAGGCGTCCGGCGGGCGCTGGCCCAGGAGACGCCGTCTGACCCCCTCGCCTCCTCTCCGGCCCCCGGCCGCACCGGCTCCCCACGCCTTTGCATGGCGGATCAAAGCGGCGGCTCCATCCCAACCGCCCAGGGTCTTCTTTTAAACACATTTTATCTTTAATTAATTCCTTTGAAGCCTTTTGCATCCGCTATCTCCTTGCATCCAGCGCCCCCTCTCCTGCACCCTCTTTTTGAAGGCAGGGTCATCTCCCAGCGGGGAAGCGAACGTCTCTCTATTATTATTTATTCCCGATACGCTCCCGGCCAGCGGCGGGGAGGGAGCAGAGGGCGGGCTGGGGCACGCCACGAGCTCGGCTCCGGCTGCCGGCATGGCGGGTGCCCACGCCAGCACCCACACCTCCACCCCGGAGCACCCCCGGCCGGCAATCCCCCCCACCCCGGGAACGCACCTCAGCACCGGCTCCTTCCCGAGCACGCTGCCTGCCGAGCACGATGCCAAACTGGTTGCGTACAGGCCATCAAATCACTATTAAGAGCGGCAGACGGCACATAAAGTCTTCTGCCTTATAAAGCACTTAAAGGTTTAATTAAAGATGGCTTTATTCTAATAATACTGAGCGCAGAGCCTCAGACAACCCAGCGAGCGCAATTCATGCCTTCGCTCCGACAGCCTCCGATTCATTCTTCTCTTTTCTTCTGTTTTTTAGCTGAGCCCATAGGACAGGAGGATGCTCTGCCTCGGCCGAGGAGCCCAGCCCGCACGGAGAGCGGCCCCGCGGCTGCCCCGGCAAAAGCTGCTTCCAGCCCTTGCCTCCCGCAGCACACTGGAATTTTAATTATTTCTCCCTTTCCGTGCTCCACTGTAAAGCGATTATGACAGCCCCCGAAAAAGGAAGCACGGTTTTGAACAGCGTAAGCATAAACTACACCTGGGTGAACATATTGCGTCCCCATCTGACTGCCATCAGCGCTCTGCCAGGCGCCGGGCGGGCAGAGGTGGCACCGGGACAAACGCCCCTGCGCTGCGGGCTGCCCGGCACGGCGGCACCCACCGCAGCAGCGCGGCACGCACCGGCCGCTCTTTTCTTTCCGGACAGCGCAAGCAATCGCTCGCCTGCCGTTTCTCCTACCTACACGCAGAGCATTTGCTGTTCCAGGGGAATTTTTTTAAGCCTGTTTTTGCTGCTAGTGAGTCACGGAGATGTTGTTTCTCGCTTTTTTCCCCTCTCGCTTCTCCAGCACGGGGGAGCAGGGCGAGAGGAAGATCTAGCTGAGCGGGATTGCTTTAACCGCGAGCGCTGCTGCCTTCGCCGAGGTGCCCCCACCCCGTGCCCCCCCAGGACCCCCACGGTGCCCCGGCATCACCCGGCGCCCGGGAGCGAGTCCCTTTCCGGCAACGCTGTCGTGGTTTAGCCCCAGCCAGCAACTAAGCACCACGCAGAGGGACGCGAGCGCACGGCGCAGGAGGGACACGGGGGGCACGCGGCACCTTCGCTAGCACGACAGCAGCACCCGATCCGACGGCAGCGTGGTCCTGCTCGGCTGCGGGAGCCCTGGGGCGGCTCCGCCGGCTCCCAGCACGGCCCCAGCTCCCTTGGGTGCCCAAGCGGGACCACCCCGACCCCCGGGGCTGCTGCCGGAGAAAGCTGAGGGACCACAGGCTGTGAGAGCAGCATCCCTCCCCGCCCGCCTCGGGCTCCTATCGCGACGCGCGGTGCCTTACAGGATGGCAGGACGGGGATTTTCAATGCTCGCTGAGGCAAATAAAGAGCACAGACGAGTTACCTAATCCTAATTTGCAGCCATATGTTTTTCCCAGCAGAGAACAAACACTTCCAGCCGCTAAAGCTTATATAAGAGAGAGGAGCTGGGCTTGAAAAATGCACGGCCTCGCACAGGCGCACTGCCAGCAAAACCAGCGACGGCACGGCCGGTGCTTTGAGACGCCGTCGGCCGCTGGCTCCCGAAACGCTCGTCCCGAGGCGCTGCAGGGGCGCGGCGCTCCTGGCCGGGAGCTGCCCTGGGCGCCCAGCCCCGGCAGCGGCAGGAAAAGCAGATCGGAAGCTCAGGCACTTTTCAATTTAGGGTGGGTGGGCTGAGATCAAAAAGGTCCTTTAGCCCCGGGAAGGAGTTTATCGCATTCACCGCTCAGGGAAAAGAAGTTAATCAGCAAAAACGCCAATCCTGGAAGAAGCCCCTAACGAGAGCTAAGAGCCGGCAGTTCAAAGCAGCCGGACCCCCGGGAGGCTGCCGGGGACGCGGGGGCTCGGGGCTGCGGCTCTCTGCCGATCTGCTGGCCCGGGGGGGCAGCGGCGGCGATGCACCGGCAGGCACGCGGCAGCGCCGGCAGCTCGTCCTCGCCTAATCGAGGCAGCCGACTCCATCAAGCTACAGCACGTGCCCGGCGCCATCCTCCCACGTGCTGCAAACGGAGCAGGCGGATGCTGCCGCAGCCGGCAACAAGCCCACCGGACCCGGTGCACCCGGACCGGCCGCCGCCGCCGAGCCCGGAGGCACCGACCCACGAGGGCTGGGGGGATAAGGCTGAAGATCTCGTCACGCGTGTCACGCAGCGAGCAGCTCACGCCGGCAGTCGTTATCGATACTCCCTCGCTAATTTATCCAGCTGATTCCAGCGTTTTTTTAAAAGGTGTGTAGGTCGGGAGGGTTTTTTGCCGCTATAAATAACTCCGTTAAGTCAGGAGCAACACTATGGTTGCCTGCCTTCTTTCTGCCACGCAGGGCAGGTGAGATAAATTAATTGGGATTAAGATTAGGCCATAAAATTCTTTTTCGATTTGACTAGAAAATCACTGTGGGCTAAAAGCAGTCGATGCACAGTGAATAAATTCCGTAAACTACACAACGGTATCCCACAGTTTAATACTGGCAATAACAAATAGAATTTGAAATAAATGGGAAGCAGCTTTCCCATCCACGTCCACGCAGCAGACAGCGCTGGGGGAACGCATCGCCGTGCCCGAGCGCCGCGCTAAATGCGATTACGGGAGATGGGCTGTGGATGGATGCCGCTAATGGGAAAACCACAGCACGCTGCTGGAAAACGCCTCGGATAAAAGCGACGGATCAGAGCTGCCGTCTGCCTCCCGAGGGCTCGTGTTTAACGCCACGCGCTTCTCTCCGTCCTGGGCGGTGCTGCCGCCAGGGAGGCTCGTGCCGCAGCGACCCCTCCGCTCCGGGACCCCCCAGCCCCCCCGATTTGCCCGCCGCCGCCCCCGGCAGACCCTACCTGTGCTGTCTCCCAGCCCGCGGGGCGGGCGAGCGTCCTTGCCGCCGCTGCTGTGGCCGGCGGCCGGCTCGGCGGTGCTGGTGCGGCCGGGGCTGCTGCGAGGCGTGTCCCCGGCAGGCGCGGGAGCCGGGGTGCTGGGGGGCTCACGAGGCGGCGTGGTGGCGGCGGTGGCGGCGGCGGTGGTGGTGGTGGTCGCGGCGGCGGTGGTGACGGTGGTGGTGGCGAAGGCGCCGGGCAGCGTGCTGCTCTCCAGGGAGTCCTCCTCGCCCGTGGGGCCCCAGACGATGACCTCGGGCAGCGTCGTGGACCGCCCGTCCCGCGGGGCGAAGCCGCGGCCGCGCAGGTGCCGCCGGCCCCTCCGGGAGCGGGGCCGGCGCGGGGGGCGGCCGGCGGGCAGCGGGGCGGCGGGGGGCGGCCGGCGGGAGCGGGGTCTCTGCGGGGGGGGGCGCGGGGGCGCAGGTCCAAGGGGGGCCGGGGCGCCGCAGCTCCTCCCCGCTCCCCGCGCCCCACAGCGAGCCGCGGGACAGTCTGTGCCGGAGCGCCGGCCGCGGCGAGAGCCTCCCCCCGGCGCCGCTGGCTGGGGGCTGGCAGCTGGCGAGGTCCATGGCTAGGTGGAACATGGCTATTAAAATCCAAGCATGGCTTCCGAGCGGGCAACTTGACCTGCAGACAGACAGCGACCGCGTTAGAAAGGCAGGGGAGCAGCCCCGCGCTCCCTCCAGGCATGGCACGCCCCGGCTCCCCAAGCCCGACACCCGAAACACGCCCCGGCAGCGCAGGAGAGCGGTGCCGCCATCCTGCCCCGGTGCTCCAGCCAGCGCCCCCCAAACCAGCACCGCAGGGCACCCCGCGCCCCCTCCCCACCCTCCGCCCACCGCGAAACCCACCACCAGCAAGGCAGATCAAGGATCCCCATCCGAAGATCCGACTTGGCCGCTTTTCAGCGGATCTGTGAATGCTGTGAATGACTCGAGGATGGGGTTTACCACGAAAAGCCCCAAGAAAGCGGCCAGCACCCGCGTTGCCCAAACTCAGCCGCTTCAGACGAATTATCTAAAGCAGATGGCACAAGCGGAGCGCCGGCAGCGAGAGCCTTTGCTCCGGGGTCTCTAAGTCGCAGGGGTTTCGGGGAGCCGGGCCCTGCTCCCCAGCTTTCCAAGCCAGGGTACGAGGAGCGGTACCGCAGAGGGCGGCGGTATCAGTCCCTCGACGAGCTGAAGCAGAACCCGCGCTCTCGCGTTTGCACGCGTAGCCCAGCTCCTACTGCCCTTCCTCAGCGGCACCGCACCCTCCCCTAAGATGCTGCCCCACGTGAAGCACGGTGTTTCACGGTAAGAAAACGCGCGATACACAAATTCTTCCTGTTCCTTTTTTTTTTTTTTTCCCCAGAAAAAAAAATTATTAGGCCTAAGCCCAAAAATCTTTACTCCATTTTATTCAGCTTTTACACAAGAAAGACTTTTGTCGAACTCAGCAGGAGTTAATGAGAGCTTTATGTGGCTAAATAGACTAATCCTCCGCAGCGCTGCGCCCCGTAAAGTCCTTGGTAGCACTGCAAAATGTGCATCTGGTTGACAGAAGCATTTGTACACTCCCTCCATGCGTGAGCAAATGAAGCTAAAGGAGCTGACCTGGATACTCTCAGGCACAGCCTTTTTCTGCTCAGAGGATCTCTTTTTTTTTTTTTCCTAATTGGGTATTTTTTCAAAACGTAACAGCATTTATTTTGGGGAGGAATAAGGCGACGCAGGGAGAGAGCGCAGAAGGAGAAAGGGAAGAGCTACAAACAGCCAACAGAAACCAAAATAGTTCAGGCTGGGGGAGGAAGGATTTCAAGGCTTCAAAAAACACCGAACCACCCAAAACATGTTGTTGGCGGGTTTTTTTAGAGGCCGGCAGAGCGGTGGCAGTGCCGCGGGGGGCGGCACGAAGAGCATCCCCCACGCGCCATGCACCAGCGGTGCCGCAGGCAACCCCACGTCTCCGCCGGCGAGGAGTCGGGAGCTCAGGCTTCCAGCGAGAGCATTAAACACAGATTCACCTCAGCAACGCCCACACCTGCTCCAGCGGCACGGCAGGCTCGACTGCAGCCTCTGCCCGCCGCCTCTGCCCGCCGCCCTGCCGCCATCCGAAACGTCTCCTTGCAAGGCAGGAGAGGTGCCGGGCAGCTCCCCGGCGCTACAGCCCCGGGACCACCTCTCGCACACCCCAAACCTCCTCCCTGCCCGTCCGGCTCGCCGCGAGGAAGCAGTGCACGAGGCACTTCTATTCGCAGCCGCTGAACGAGGCGAGTGAAGACGTGCCCAGCCCCAACTTGGTGCTCGCTAAATCCCAGCTGCTGCACGGAAGCTTCTGAAAGACAAAACGCCAGTCCTTGGCGCTTGGGAGTGGCAGCTCGCAGGAAAAACAGATTTTTCCCCTCTTCCCATTTCCTCCTGCTTGCTCATGACATTCTCAAGCTGTGGCAATGGCAGCCCCGAGCTTGCGGGGGCTTGCTCCCGAGCGTTCCTGCCTCGCTCCCCTGCAGCATCGGGCAGCCGCGGAGGAAAACGCAACGCGCAACCCCCGGCTTCCCGCCGGCGCACCAGAAGCGCCGTGCCCGAGCACGGCCAGGCAGCGCCGGGTGACACCCGCGGGCAGGGGTGTCCCTCGCTCCTGGCATCGCTCCCCAGGCCAGAGGCTCTGGTGACGGGGCGGGACGCGGCGGGGGACACCCACGGCTCCATACGGGGCAGCACCGGGCAGGCAGAGCCGCCGGCAGCACCGTCCTGCCCCAAGGACGGCACGCTTCACCCTCCCGCCCGCGTTCCTCCGAGCGACTCCGGCCAAGGGGCTGTCACCCAAGGAGCATCCTCCCGGCCACCCCGCCGGCTGGCACGGCCCCAGGAGGTGGCTTTTGGGATGGGAGCAGCGGGCCCGGTTACCTCGGAGGAATTTTGCGTGGCATGCAATCTTTTGAGGGCTTTGCAACAACAGATAAGAGCAAGTGTCCTTCAGCATAAATAGCAGTGTGTAGGAGTTGCCGTTGTCTAGGCAACGCAGCGCGATGTGCTCGGCGGCGGCGGGGATGCGGCAGCGCGTGGCGGGGCCGGCGGCAGCCAGGGACCGTGGGCTCGGCCGCAGGACCGCTCCTGGCACCCCTCCTGCTCCCCCGGCCCCGCTCGAGCACCCTGCCAAAGCTGGCGGTGAGAGACACGCATCCCACGGGCAACCCATGGCGCAGGGCACGTCCAGCCCAGAGGTCCTGCTGCCTTGTATTTGCCCCAGAAAAACGCGCGCCGTCCCACGCGAGCCCACCGCGCCCGAAACGCCGCGCCCGGGGAGTTCCCGGGTCCCTGCCTCCCCATCGCCGCAGCAGGCAGGAGAGCACCCGCTCGCCTCTCGGGACGCGCGAGCAGAACGTCGCCGCTGCTCGGAGGCTGGGAGGACGTTCGAGCTTTGCCGAGACATCAAATGGCACAAACCCCCCTCCAGCTGCGCGAGCTGCACCCCACCGGCCGGCAAGCAGAGGCAAGAGGAACCGTCGCCGCTCCCAGCGCACGGAATAACTCGCCCGCTGCGCTCAGAGGGTGGGTTTCTGTCGTAGGGAAGGGGATAAATCGGTCGGCCGTGCACGTAGCACCCGTATGCCTCGGTTCGGGGGCACGGACCCAGCCCCGGCTGGGGTTATGTGGTGGGTTGGAGGGACGCAGCAGGCAGAGCTGCGAGTACGCTGCTCGCTGAGCCCTCTGGAAATCAGGATTTTGATTATTCGTGACTGCCCCCGTAAGCACACGCACAACTTTGTTTCCATCGCAAGGAGAGATGGGGAGCGTGGGCAATTTTCATGTTATTTCTTTTCCCATCTTGAAGGTGAATGGGAACGTTATCCCAAAACACTTCACAAATTCCAAGAAAAATTCAACAAAACTTTGAAATTGGGTTAAAAAAAAAAAAAAAGAAATGAGCAGCAGAGATATTTGAGAAGATGAAATCCCTTCTTCGCCCTCCTCATCCAAAGCCTTTGCTCCCGCGAACCACAAATCCCCTCCCATGGCTTAATGGATGGAGAGGTGGCCGCATTCTCACACAGTAAGGGAAACTGCTACGAGTATTTACCCGCGCTTCGCGAGAAGTACAAGAGCAGATTTCAAAGAAACTACTCGGATAATTACAGGGATCGCGTACAGTAAGCGCTCCAGGGTTGCTTTGCCGAGCTCAGCCGAGCCAATCTCTGTTTCAGAGGCGATGGAGTTACGGGCGTCAAAGGTGTTTCAGCTGGCGCCGCCGCAGCCTTCCCACCGTTTCAGAACTCTCCCTGGTATGAAAATCCCTTCTCAAATCCTTTCAGGTGCAGCCGTTTGCTTTGAAGAGGAGGAAAGTTGGCACTTAAGAGAGAGATTAATTTCAAGGAGGCTGGAGGACGCGAGCTCGCCGTGCTCTTCGCTGCTCGGGAAGAAGCCGCCGCAGCTCTTTCGCCTCCGGCTCCTCCGGCCTCTCCGCCCCACGGGCAGCAGCAACGCGGCTCTTGCCGCCAGCCCCGCGCGCCTTCAGCTCCTTCTCCACCAGGAAAGCTGGGACAAGTGAATCCCTCCCGCCCCGACAAAGCTTCGCGGACAGGCAGAAGCCCCCGAGCGTTTTGAGGAGCACGCACAAGCAAGAGAAATGCTCCGGCAGTTAGTGTTCTCGGATTGCCGCAGAGCTGAAAATGCAAGATTATCTCTGCCCTGGGATTACTTTATAAACACATGAAGCGGCGGCCTGGGAAAGGCAGCCCGTGGCACCCCGGGACCCGCATCCCGGCCATGAGCCCAGATCCGTGCCCCTCAGGCATCAGCCGGGACCGTCGCCGCAGGGCTGTCGCTTCGCAGGCACGGCTCCCGCAACGCCGCTGCAGCTCTGAAGCACGTGCACGGGCCGCACGGGCGTGGAGCGCTGCTTGCATTGACTGCGCCATGTTGTTCCCAAATCGGTAAGGAGCACTGGCGGTCGCTTAGCGCTTTGGGAACGGTGGAGCTGCGTGCACGGGCGGAGCGGCACAGTATGGAAGTTGGACAGAAATCCACAGGAAAAACAATGCACAGACAAAAGATGAGAGCAGTCAGGGCAAATGGAGTAAAAGCCCTCTTCTGCCACCCGCCACGCACGTTATTTTGCATTTCCACCCACAGAGGCAGCCGGCACGAGCACCCCCAGGGCAGAGGCGGCTGTGGGAGCACGGGGTCCGGCAGCACCATGGGAGCGAGACCCCCACGAGCCCAGGGCTGGCAGCACCCCAGTGCTGGTCCTTGGCTCGCTGCCACCTCACCCTCGCGCCAGGCTACTTCTCTGCTGTGCCCCAGCGAGAGCCGGAGCTTCCAGAGAAGCTGCCGCCTCGCCGCAATGCCTGGGTTTTTAATTCACTCGGCTCTGAAGGCTGCAAAGCCCAGCGCCGCTTTGGGATGCTGCCTTGGAAATCGGCCGCTGCCACTCGCGCGCACGCAGGAAGGGAAAGCAGGAACACCCAGCGTGGCCAATGCACAGGAGGAGGTGCACGGAGTGGGAGGGAAACGCCTCCGCCCCGGTCCCAGGGACCCTCGGAGGACGGCGGCGCCGCCAGTGAACCCTGATGCCGCTGGCAGGACACGGGTTAATCCAGCGGCTGCAAAACCAGGCGACCGCTGCGCGCCCAGAAATCCCCGAGTTCGGTAATCTGTCTGAGCAATTAACTGGGATCAGGGGCAGCGAGCGGCTCTGACAAACTGCAAAGCAGAAACCGGCAGCAGCTCGCAGGGCGCTTGCACGTAACCCGCTTCCCGAAGGCTCAAAAGGCTCACTCGAGTGTGGATCCCAGGGCAGCGCCGGCGAGAGGTGCCTGTCTGCGGCCCTTTCAGAAGGTACTTGGTCGCTCTCCAACACCGGCCCCTTTCTCCCCTGGCAGCGGAGACACTTCACAGGCAGCATTAAATGCAGAATAGGCTGATTTTTAATGCAGAATTATACAAATGGCACCATTCTTCCATTTCATGCCTCCTGTTAGGTAATCTATTGGTACTGCACAGGGAATCAAGGTTATGTCCTTGTTGGGATGATTTACGAACTCTGAGCGTTTCATACCTCCAAACAGCAAGTGAAACAGCGACAAAAATAGTCTGGTGAGCGCCTGGAGCGCGAGCGGGAGCCGCGGCCGGAGGGACGGGGCGATGTTCGCTCGTCCCAGGCAAGACACGGCAGGAGAGCGGGCACCACGCTCTAGGAAAAGCGTCCCTGGCAGCACGGCCGCGTGTCCTACCACGGCGTTGGGAGCACGACCCGTTGTGAGAGTATTTGCAGGAACGCGCCGGCTGGAGGAAGAACGAGCCCGCCGCACCTCGGCGGGTGATTTTCACGCTGGAGCAAGAGGAAGAGGGGAAAGCTGTGGTGGTGGCAGATACTTGGCCCGCAATCTCGCGTCCTCGCCGAGGTGGGCACCGCAGACCCGGCGCCGGCCGTGGCCGCTCTCCCCTCCAGCCCCGCTTTCGCGTGCCACGGTCCCCATGGTGCAGCGACTGTCCTTTGCCGTGACACCACCGGCCGTCGCCATGGAAATAGAGCATCGCCGTTTCACTCCGGGCCGGAACGGGACCCTGGCCGGGGCTGGGAGGAAGCAAGCAGCGCGCTCCCATGCGAGGCGGCACGGACGGGTGCCCAAAGGCACGTGGCGAGTTACGTCGCGGGATCAGCAGGAGACCCCGTGGCCCACCGCATCCCGCCCCGCTCCCCCGGGTGCCGGCAGCGCAGGCGCGGGACCGCGGGCACCACCGACCGAAGCGATGCTTTGCTCCGGGACAAGTCGCTCTGAACCCAGGCCCAACAGGGACTGGGGACTTACTACTCGCTGCGCTGTCTGCAGCCGCCACTTCTTCCAGGATAATTATAAATTTGAGAAAATATGGCTGCCAAGCTCTTTAAAGCCAGGGCTGGGAATTAAGGCACAAATGCTGACACACAGTAGCACCTAGGTAAATTAAATGTGCCACATCGCTACCTATCTATATTACAGAACTGAGCTGCAGGATTACCTACTAATAAAAGTGATATTTAAAACAAGTCCTAAGTTCCTCCGCTCTCCCCCTTCTCCCCACAAGTAATTAAAGCGGCACCGCTTCCCGCGGCGGAGGGGGTGGGATTTATCACGGAGGGGAATCAGCGGAGGGTGAAATAGGCTGACTCCGCACCACGGCGCTTTCGCAGCCAGGCAGACGCCACCCGCTGCCCCGGGAAAACGGGGCGGACAGAGGCCGGCCGGGGCTGGGGCGCAGCGGGTCCTCCCCGGGGCAGGGGCGTCAAGACGGAGGCGGCCGGATCCGTCCCTGCCTGCGCCTGGGGAGCCGCGGAGAGAGGGGCAGGAGGGCGGCCGCTCGCGCGAGGCTCTTCTGCCTCTGTCTCGAGCTCGCCCAGCTGCGAATAAACAATTTTAACATTTGAATAGCCGCGAGTGCGGAAGGCATAATTAATACCCAGCGGTACCGCCAATATGCTGATGCGGTAGGCGCAGACCCTGCCAAGGCTGTCAGGGAGCAGATCTGGCGCAGCGGCCCCGGCTGCTCTCTCCTTCGGGTCCTGTCCTTCGCTGGAGGCAGAGAAAGGGCAAAGCCCTGAGCGCAGCGGCCCGGGGCTCGTGCTGGACCCCACCGGCGCGGGACCCCGCCAGTGCATCCCTCGCCCACGCCGCCAGAAGCGGCACGGACTTGCAGAGCCATGCAGGAGAGAGAAAAAAGGAGAAAAAAAGAGAAAACAGGCGCGCGTGGCACTGCTGCAAAGGCAAAAGGAGGTTTGCTCCACGGCGGCCACGTGCCCGGTTGCTGCCAAAGCCCAGCCAAACTTCAGCCCTGGGTTTTAAGTTCATTTCCCGGTTTTAAACACTTGAACGGATGCTGACAGGACCAAGGGGCGCTCGGTGCCCGCAGCCGGCCTGAGGATGAGCGCAAGAGCTCGGCTAACGCAGCAAGCTGGCGCACGTCGTCCCAGGCTGCCCACCTAGTTCAACTCGCTCTGAAACGGACGTAACATCTGCTGTAGAGTGTTTTCCCTGGTCTGGTGGGATTATTTCAGATAGGATTTGAAAAGCGCCAGGGGCGGGAAGCCCAGAAGTCGGCATGCGCCTTCAAGACAGAGAAGCGTCTTCAGCGAATTTCCGTGCAGAACCAGAGCTCGGCAATTCCCCCGCTGCCGCTCCGGCAGAAGGAGCTCCGTGCACAGTCTAGCTCCCCCAGGAAGACCCAGCGGGCCGCGGTTTCGTCTGCCAGACGTCGCGAGGCAGGGCTGGGCAAGCTGCCCCGAGCTGCCTGCGCTGCTGCCCGCGCGCCGCAGGCAGGGGACGGCGGTCACGCTGCCTCCCGCCCCGGCCGGCTGGCAACCCGCCCCGAGCACTTGCCGGGGGCCACGGCTCAGCTGCAGCCCGGGGTACCGCAAGCGCATCCCCCCCGGCGGGCACGGCGCGGCCGCCGCTTCCCCCGCCGCCGCTCTGCACGCTGCCAGCGCCCGGCCAACCCAGCCGGCAAACACTGCGCGCATTTAGCGTGGCAGGGCCGGACAGTGGGGCGTTTCATCAAACCGTCGGAACTAACACTCGGCTTTTGTCCCGCTGGATAAAGGGGGTTTGTAAGCGCTGGCTTTCCAGCCCAAACCTGCACCTGTCTCCGACTTATTTCACTCGTCCCCCCCGAATTCTGCACCAGCGCCGGGGACCAGGCAGCAGCAAGAGCTTCAGGTCAGGCACAACTTGCTGGGAAGTTTCTCTTAGATTTCCAAATCCACTAAAAATCTCGTCAAAGAGTCACAGCCTTGAGCTCCATTCTTGGTCATATTAAAAAAAATCCTGCAAACCTAAGGAAATTAGGGGGTTCCCCCTTACCTGAGCCTCTATCTAAGCGTCCGCGTTATTCCTCCGTATCAGACCCAGCCCTGGCAGGAACCGAAGTATGGCAGGAACCGAAGTATGCCGCAACAGCGGCACATCTCACGTTAACCGGATGGAAGAGGGAGCCAGTACCGTGGGGCTTCATCGCCACCCCGTCGGAGCGAGAGCAAGGCACCAGCACGGCAAGATGGGGAGCAAAAGGTACGTCGGGTCAGCGCTGCAATGCAGATAAGCACAGGAGGGGCTGAAAAAGCAAGAGGACCCTTCCAGAAGGGGACACCGCCTGAAGACCCTCCGGGAGCCGTCGCGCAGCCGGTTGGAAGGATGCATTTTTGTGTTCAAAAAACGGGTAGTGTTCAAAAAACGGGCAGAGGTGGCACTTCAGGACATGGTTCAGTCTGGTCTACCCTTGATTGGCTTAGAGTGGACTTGGTAGTGTAGGTGAATGGTTGGGCTGGATGGTCTTAAAGGGCTTTTCCAACCTAAACGATTCGATGATTCTATGATTCTATGAGATGCGGTGAGGCTCGCACCACCACATCAATTCCCGGCTTTTCCTCGCTAAGAGCTACCCGGGAGGTGCCCGGGCGCGTGGGACCGCGCTGCCCTCTCCCATCACCGTCATGAGAGCAGAGGACACCCCCCGCTTTTAGCAAAGGAGTTTAAAAACCAGCGCTGCTGAAGGGAAGGGACTGTGGCATATATACGAGCGCACTGAACTTGGGAGCTTAGAAATCGCCCCTAACGCTGTACAGAATGAATAAGGACGGCCGTTCGGTTTAGCAGCTCCCCGATGCGGCCGCGGGCTCGGGGAGGAAGGTGCGCTTCCCCCACAGCCACCAACGAAGGAGTCGCTCGTTTCCCTGCTCTGCTCATGAATTTTCTTCCTTTGCCACACGTCTCCCCCCGGTACCATTGATCAGTGGACAAAGGCGGGTTTCTGCAGGACGATCGGGCCTCCCCCTCTGAGGAAACGAGCACGATGGGTGCGAGAGCGGGAGCAAAGCCCGAGCGCTGCGGGACGGGATGGCAGGAGAGGGGCTCTCCCCGCCAGGAGCTGAGTGGACGAACACTGGGATCGCGATAATCCTGCCTGATCCCAGGCTGGAGCAGGAGCCTTACGAGGGGTTTTCCTCCTCCGAAGCTCATATCCACAACGGCACGGTGATTTTAAGAGACAGAGACTAATTCAAGCCAGCCCTCCAGCTCTGAAGGGACCTACGGAGAGGAAGACCATGGTACAAGCTACCGCTCACACCGCCCTTTAACACCGCCGCTTCACCAGTAAATAAACCAAGTGGTTATCTTATTTTCTAAATTAATGTGCTCAAGCATGTCATTACAACGTATGCAGGAAAGACTTTGATCTAAAAAAATGAGATAAGTTCGCTCAGTAGGTATAAAGTAGCATCTTAATGAGCTTTAAAACAAAATAATTAAAATAGGTCCATTGCATTGTTGTAATGCAATACGGCTCCGCAGGAGCCACACTTCAGAGGCCACCGCTCTGCCCACCGAGATATCTGCGTTGATGGGAAATGCCACCACGGTGGAAAACACCCAAGGAGAAAATATCTTCCAATGGGATTTTTAATGATGATCTCCCAAAGAGCTCCACTTCCCCGGGAGCGTTGACCCCGCTGGAAACGCCGGGATGACTGGCACAGGGCCCAGCCCTCCCCTTCCCGCGGCGAGGGATGGATGTCCGCATGGGAAATCCCACCGACTCGGTCTTAACTCCAGCACTGTGGACTCCTGGGAGAGCCGCTCTCGGTTCACGCTGGAGTAACCGAGACACAAACCTGGCTTTCTGCTGGGAAGTCCCTGGCAGCCCAGGGATGCACAGCCTACCCTGGAACCTCAGCGGCCGTACACAGGAACGAAGACAGGGAAAGCGTAAGGAATTTCAAAAGGATCCGGTAACTCTTACAGAAATGGAGAAGACGAGAGAAAGAAAGCCTCTAAAAGCAGACAGATAGACAGACGGCTTTTATGGAGCAAGAAATACAATAAAAAGAAAAAACCCCAGAAGCAGCAGAGCACTCTTTGAAGGCGCGACACATCAATCGGAAAGCCTGCAGAAAGCAAAGGCAGGAGAGCCGGGATGCCAGGGAGGGGAGCACAGCGCCGGGCCCGGCATCGCCCGGCTGAGGCTGCGGCGTGGTGCTGGGAGCTCCCGGCCCCCGAGCCAGGCGCCGGGGCTCTGCCCAGCCCCGCAGCGGGGACGGCCCGCTGCTGGAGAAGGCTCACGGCTTGACACGCTCCATGGGGAAAAGAGAACAAACGGCCCAAAAAGCTGGAGAAAAAAGCCAAACCAAAATAGAAAGCGAAGGCAGCGAGAATGAAATCCAGGGAAAAGACTTGATCCTTTCATACGGAGGTTTAAATCCCCTTTTAGCACCGAACAATTTCTTTTCCATGGAGAAGAGCAGTTCTCCCTGCCACGGCCACCTCATCACGCAGACAGCATCCAGGCAGCTCGCGGGCTCTCCCGCTCCAGCAGCCGCGGGAGTGAAATCCTGCCGGATCAAGGTGAACGTGAGTCACAGAGGCACTCTGAGCGCCTAGAAAACACTGCGCTGTTTGTGGGCACACACCCTCCGGAGCCTAATTGCCAGTGAGTCAGATATCGCTGTGCTTTGCATCTCATTAAAAAAAAAAAATCCCCTTTGCGGGAGCGATTAAACTTTTCAGAGCGTTATCTCCAAAGGAGAGCTGGAGGTCTCTGCCAGGCGGATCGGCGGCGACAGGAGACCTCCCACAACCCTCGCTGCTTTCCCCAAACCTCTGCAATTTATTGCATCTCCCACGGTATCTCGGCTTCTTGCGAACACCCCCCGCGCCAGCTCCACGTGCCAGCAGCCTCGCACCGCGCAGGTCCGGACCTCCGGAAGGACGAAAGGGAAGAACGCAGAATCGCATCCCCTCCCACCAGACGCCTGAGCAGAACATCCCCACGGAGCTGCCCGTAAGAAACGCTTCCATTCTCATCCCTCAAAATTAGCAAAATTGATTTTGCCAGAGAACACGTCACTTCGACAGGGACCCAGAATAAGTCCTGAATATTTCACATCGGAGGACGCTCAAGGAGTCGAGAGCCTCTTACGAAGCCAAGGAACAAGAAGATGCGCAACTCATCCTTCCCAGAGAAAACTTAATAAGACAACCGATGAGAGGCAACTACTTGTAGAGAAAGGGTTTATTCTTCTCAGGAGCTCTTTCTAAAATAGGGCTTGCCAGCATCTGAAATGGCAACGCTTTCCCTGCGTAACGCCCAGCCGCCGCGGGCTCCGCCGAGCTTCGGCTGCTGTCGGGGAGAGGCAGAGCCCGGCTGCGCTCCCGGTGGGAAGCACGGCCACGTGGCCTCGGCTCCCGGCATTAATCACCCACGTTTCGGTGGGTACTTAAGTGGATGTCCTAATCCATGTCAATTAACTGACGCTTCATTACTCGAGTCCTGCAGACGGAGGCGGAGATGCTATCGCAAGCAGCGGGAGCGGGGCTGGGGTCACGCACGGGGCTCCGGCAATTAGAGGAACGAGTCCCCGAGGAAGCCGCGCGTGCGGCCAGCTCGGCTCGACGGGAAGGCAAATCCCGGAGCGGGGGGGAACCCGGGCTCCCCCCCGACCTTGCCGCGTCTTTAACCTGAATGACAGGCAGTCAAGTGGCAACGTCAATTAGCGACGTTTGCTCTTAACGGAGCCTCAAACGCCGTCTGCTGAGCGCCGAGCCCTCAGCCCTCCCACACCCAGCCACAAAAGCTGTGCGCAGCTCCCGAGCCAGCATCACGCAGCCACGTCTCCTATTTATAGGGCCATAAACCACGGCCGGGGCGGGTATTGCAAGCAGACTCTCTGAGCATCCCGGGATGCCGCAGAACGGGAGGCACGGCCACAGCCCCTTACGGATGGGAGCAAACAGTCCCTGCAAGGTCGTAGCTCCGCTCCACAAAGCCGCTTTCCTGCACGGAGCAGCACAGTCCCTTGCACGGCATGCACGGCTCTGCCGGTGCCGCGAGCACACGGTCACCCCCCCGCCATGGGTGCCTGCGCCAGCACGTCCCCATCCCCTTGTTTCTCTCGCGTTGGGGCACGCGCGCTCCGGCAAGCTCCAGTTTTCCCACCACGAGGATCCAGACTTGTATTTCCCTTGCAGGAAGCACGTCACCGCTCCCGACTACGTGTTGTTCTCGAAGCAGCTTTTACTTGGCCTTTATCTGGAAGCCAGCGGAGTTGGCAGCGCTCGCACCCCAGCCAGGCGGAGGAGAGCTTCACCGCTCCCACCTCTCCACTTCGCAGCGGTCTCGGACAGAAAACCAGACCCGGGCTCGAAGGCATTGCCAGGGGCACGCAACCCGCTGCGCTGCCGGGAAGGACCTCGGGCGAGCCCCCGGGGGTGCTTGGGCCTCCTGCCTCGGTGCTCACTGACCCCATCCCTGCTTATTTCCATGCAACTGCGCACCCACTGCCAGCCAAGCCGGATTTCTTTTCCTTTTATCACTGTCGCTTGGTTCCAGAAAGGCTGAATCGCTCGGCACTGGTGAGAGGACGCATCCTCCTGCACTTGGGGTTACTGCCACGGCTCTCCATCTCGCTCCACGAGCATCGCGCGCCGCAGCCCCGGCCGCGGGCGGGAGCTTCACCACAGCATTGCCCGGTGCTTTGCCTCCAGCATGGGCAACCCGCGCGAGAAGCGCCGGAGAGAGACGAAGCCTCGCCAGAAACTCCCACCGATGCCTGCCGCGTCCCGCGGCGCGGCTGCAGGCAAAGGCATCCGTCGCTGCGCGGAAAGGCAGAGCCGCTGAGGCCAAAGGAAGGACTTGATAAACCCAGCAAGCAGTAGCAATTCAGTGGCAGACAAAACCTCATTTCGTGAAGAATCCTCATAAAACCAAATTAACGTTGAAGGATGAAGGCAGGTAAAACCTCCCACGGTTAAGTTCAGGCCACAGAGACTCAGTTTAAATCCCCCAGCAGTTCTGATTTAATCAATGCATTTCAAAGTGAAATTAGATGAAGTACATCTCCATCACAGGAAATTATGTAAGCTATCGAAGTCTGTAGGTGCAGGTCCCGGTAAGAAGAGCCACAGGAAATATTCACATTAACTCGAACTCCATCTTCAAGGAGGCAGTCCAGGTCCAGAGGTTTACATTATTCCAGCGGAAAAAACGCACTCTGATGAAAACCGTGGACCCAAGGCGAAGAAGGGCCGAGCGGCAGCTTCGGGGGCCTCCCCCAGAAAAGCCGCGGTGGCTGCCGGGCTTGGCCGGGAGCCCCCTCCCAGCGCTACCATCCAGCGCGGGAAGGAAGGAAAAAAACCTTCGCCGAAAGCGCCAGTGCGGCCGCTCCATCCCCCCCGCCCATCCTGCCCAACACGCTTGGCTTCCGGGCGCTAGCCTGCTAGAAGAGTTTTGGTCTCAAACCCAAGCTCCGTTGGGCCCGAGTCGCTGCAACGCGCTTCCCCGCGGCCGGCCCTTAACGCGCATAGCGATGCCGCAGCCCCGAGCGCAGCAGCCCCAGCACGGGAGCCGCAGCTCCCGCTCCTCCGGCTCAGCGTATTGATTCCCATAATCTTTCCTCCCGGTCCTTCTCCTGTTAGCTATATTTAAAGGCTTAAGCATGCATATATTTCCATAATGAACCTCAGACCTGTCGGAAGTCATACGGATTATTCGCACCCTATGGAGCTGTTGTGCGAAGCCGCTCTCGGCGCTCGCCGCCGCCCCGTATACGTATGCGTAGCTGGAAATGTAAATAAGCCGTGCCGGGAGACCTCGCAGATCGAACTGGGGCGAGGAGAGGTAGGAACAAGGTTATCGGGCCACCTGCAGAGCCGGTCTCTACCTCGCCCTGGTCCCGTGTGCAGGCTGGGCTTTGAAGGAAAATTAGCAACTCCGTATTTTCAGCAGAGGACTGTAACAGCAAAGCCGAGCCGCGGCGCTCCGACGCCCGGAGCAGACGGGCTGGCGGTGAGCACGTGCCGAAGGCAGGCGGGGCGGCCGGCGACGCGGGGCAGCCCCCCGAAGCATCCGGAGCGAGCGGCAGCTCCGCGACCACGGCGGCTCCCATCCGTCACCCCGCCGGAGACGCCACAAAGGCAACGCGGCGGCGGCGGCTCCGGCGTTATTGCAACAATTATTCATGCTCTGGGGAAGAGGCTGCTAAAGGCCCGCGCCGCTCCCTTTGCCTCATCTGTGAAATTGCTGCTGGTTAGGAGGTACGAACCGCTGCATAAAAGCGCAGTTTATTCAAGCATTATTGTGGCTGTTAAGTATCATAGCCGGTGACACTAGATGAATTTCTGTGGCAATCAATTCACCTGGGAGCAGCCAGCTCAGCCCCTGCGTGGATGCGGGATGAGTAAGGACTCCTCGGTGGAGGCCATTAACTCCCGCTGCTTACTGCTCTCATTACTTTCCAGACTGCAAGGCTTGCATCTTCGACGAGCGGCTGAGCCTACATTTGACAGCGCGAACTTGATGAGTGAAATTCACAGAAAATGTTTGCTTTGGCAGTAACTACAAGGCCCATAAAGTTTCCTCGGCGCCAATGCGCAGGGATGTATGCTTTTAATGAGTTGTTTTATACAATCGGGAAGAAATTGCAAACGGTGTTTCTACTCGTACTGCAAATCACTCCGGAGCTAAATGCTGTAAAAATCGTGGCATATTGCTTGAAATATTGTGTTGATAGCTACGGAAGGGAAGTCCTCGGCACAGCTAGAAGCCAGGCAGACGGCACGCTGCAGAACGCTGCCGTGGCCTTACAGGCAGGCACCGGCACCGACGCAGCCCCACGCACGCACGTGTACGCCGGCGCACATTCGGGAGGCGACGGAGTAGCCGCCGTCCCGCCAAATAACAGACCTTTGCCCCGCGGCGCCCGTGCCGCGAAGGGGATCTGGAGCATCCCTGGCACCGCGCAGGGGCTTCAAGGGGGAACGCCGCACAGCCGGCCCGGCTCCTCGCAGCACGCGGGGCTGGGGGAGCGGCGAGCCCCCCGCCACAAAAGCAAGGGCAGAATAATTCCGAGTGACGCGGGTTTGCGGGTCGAAGAGTGGGGCTCGCCTACAAGGTCGCGCCGCGGCCGCTGCCCCGGGCGAAGGGAAGCCGGCTTGAAAGAAGCAGTAAGGCACATCTCCCCGCGGCAGGCAGCAGCTCCGGGCAGAGACTGCGCAGGGTGAAACGGGCGCTGGAAAGGTCTGCTGCTTCTCCTGGAGCTATTTTTCTAGCGGTCTTCAAGAAAATGAGGGGAAACGACATGGGAAATGTCAGAAATAAAGCCAGAAGCAATTAGAGTTAGAGAGAAGTGAGAGCAGCAGGCAAGGTTAGCAGTAAAGTTCTCTCTTATTAAAAATAAAACGCAGAGGGACTGGAAGCTGGCGAGGTGGTACAGGGGACAGCCTGGCGCTGCGGATCCAGGAGACACAGCAAAGAAATTCGCCAGGCGAATGGAGGAGAGAAGCGAGCGGAAGGCTCCCGTTTTCACTGCTAAACTCTTCACAAAAATAAGAAAGCAGAGGGCGTCCTCTGTTTCCAAGATTACAGTCTTCTGCCGGCTCCAGCCTCGGGAAACAGCCCTCCGGCTCCACCGGGCTTTTCATCTGCCACAGAATAAATCCAAGCGCCAGGCACCCTGAAAAGCGTCTCGGGGGCTTTCCCTAGGAGCAATTCCTAAGGTCGCTACAGCACCGCAGGCTCCCCGGAGACTCGGTCCTGCCTGCCACGCAGCAACGCTCCCTCGGCAGACAGACAGACATCTCCGGCAGCGGCGTGAAGGCGCTCGCGTGCCCGGGCCATCACGGCGCGGCGGCCGGGGGCAAGGGCCGAGGCCGGGGGGCATCGGGAGCTCGCTCGCCACGTGCCTCTGGAATACGCCGCACGGCACGGGCGAGCGTAAAACAAAAGCCGAGGGCCTCCCCTGACAAAACCTCAGTTCAAGTTTCTCCATCTGGAGCCGAGGCAGAGGGACAAAGGCTCCAGCGGCTCCAAAGGGTGACGGACGCCGGCCTTTCGCATCGCCCGCGGCGTTCGGGGGGCCCTGCCCGCCTCCCCTCCCGCGCCCCCGAAGCAGCAGCCATCTTCTGCCGGAGCGCAGGGGTGCGGGGAGCGGAGCGGGCTGATGGGCTCCCCTAGTTGCTGCGCGGGGTAGGGCTGCCGGCGGGGACGCATCCACCCGCTCGCCCCGCAGCCGGCCGGGGTGCCCGGTCCCGCTCCCCAGGGAGCTGGCGCGAGGTGCGGGAGCGGGGTCGCCCGCTCGGGACCCCTCGCCTCGGGACCCCTCTCTGCAGCGGCGAGACGCTGCGGGCAGCCGGGGAACACGATGCCGCACCTGAAATGCTCCGGCACTGTGCAGAGGGGAGGCCGGGGCAGGTGGCAGGGCTTGGCCCCGGCCCCGCAGGAACCACTCGCCCGCTCAAAACCGGGACTTTTTAAGCAGAAAACCGGGGCTGGGTGGCGGGGAGGGGGGGGGGGGAGAGGAGCGGAACGCGGAGCACGCAGCAGCGCGGCGTCCCTCACGATCTCACTTGTTTCACACGCTGCTGCTTTGGAAGCGTTCCACCGAGGCGGGATCGGCGGCGGCGGGGCCGGGCGCGGGCAGGGGCCGGGGGGGGCCGGGGGGGGCCGGGGCTCGGCCAGCAGCGCTCGGCGGGGCCGGCGGGCTCCGGGCTGCGATGACTTCGCAGCGGTAATGAAGCGGCGTTACGCAACACTTTGCCTCCCTCTCCTCCGCTCCGCAAATTCCCCGTTTCATCTCCCGAACGCATCCAGCCGCCCCCCCCAACCCCGCACCGGTCCCGTCCCCCGAGAGGCGCCCGCCGGGACTGGGGGGGGAACCCTTGCCGGCAGCGTGCAGGCAGCGACGGGCAGGGGGACGCGGGTGGGGGGCGGCAGCGGGCAGGGGGGCAGGGGGACGCGGGTGGGGGGCGGCAGCGGACAGGGGGACGCGGGTGGGGGGCGGCAGCGGGCAGAGGGGACAGGGGGACGCGGGTGGGGGGCGGCAGCGGGCAGGGGGGCAGGGGGACGCGGGTGGGGGGCGGCAGCGGGCAGGGGGACGCGGGTGGGGGGCGGCAGCGGGCAGAGGGGACAGGGGGACGCGGGTGGGGGGCGGCAGCGGGCAGGGGGGCAGGGGGACGCGGGTGGGGGGCGGCAGGGGGCAGGGGGACGCGGGTGGGGGGCGGCAGGGGGCAGGGGGACAGGGGGACGCGGGTGGGGGGCGGCAGGGGGGCAGGGGGACGCGGGTGGGGGGCGGCAGCGGGCACGGGGGACATGGGTGGGGGGCGGCAGCGGGCACAGGGACGCGGGTGGGGGGCGGCAGCGGGCACAGGGACGCGGGTGGGGGCCGTCCCCGAGCGGGGCTGCCGGTGCCGGTGGGAGCCAGCCCCGCCGCGACCCGGGGCCCGGAGCCGCCGGCGCCCGGCGCTGCCCGAAGTTCCTCCCCCAACTCCCCGAGCGCGGGGCTCGGCGCTGCGGGGCTCGGCGCCCCGGCCCTACCTGCTTCCCGGGAGCCGTCGCATCCACATCGTCACGTCTCCCGGCCCGGCCCGGCCCGTCCCGGCCCGGCGGGGCTCACCGCCTCAGCTCTCCATCCCCGCTCCCGCGGCGGCGCTCGGCGGCGGGGCAGGCGGCGGCCGGCGGGGCGGGCATCGCCCGGGGGCGGGCGGCGGAGGTCGGGCGCTCCGGCTGCCCCGGCCCCTCAGCGCCGGCGGGGCGGCTGCGCGGCCGCGGGGGCTGCGCGGCTCATGGCTCGGCTCGGCTCGGCTCCGCCGGGCTCGGTTCGGTTCCGCCGGGCTCGGCGCGGCTCCGCTCGGCTCGGCTCGGCTCGGCGCGGCTGGGCTGGGCGCGCCCCCGCGTCTGTGCGCGCACCCGCGGGGCGGGGGCGGGGGCGGAGCGCGGCCCCTCCGCTCCCTTCCGCGGCCGCGGCGGGGGCGGACCCGCAGCCGGACCCGCAGCCGGAGCCCGGAGCCCCCGGGCAGGGTCCCCCCGGGGTGCCCCGCCGGGAGCGGCCTCGCCCCCCGCCCAGCCCCCGGGACGCCGCGGCTGCTTGCCCCGCTTGCGGCCCCCGGGGCGAGCGCTGGCTCTGCCCCGGGGCCACGCTAGCCCCAGCGCCGGCTCAGCTAGCCATGCCTTTAGCAGCCCCGGGCGCAGCGCCCCTCGCACCTGCCCGCAGGCCGGCCGGGAGAGCGGTGCCCGCCCGCTCCCCAGCAAAAAAAAAAATACGAGAGGAGTTCCCACTCCTGACCCCGCACATCAGCTCTGCGGGGAAAAAGCGTGGAGCGAGCCAGAGCGCTCATCGGCCGCTGGCGAGCGGCATCTCCCAGCCAGCCGCCGCCCCCGACTCCCGCATCGGAGGGATTTGCAGCCACCGCCACCGAATTTCCTTCAGCTGAAAGTTCGTGCCTTTTTCCCTCTGTGCTCGGTTACAGACAATAGAGCACAAAGAGGACGAGCGAACGTGTTGGGAAAGGCTTTGGTTATTTTAAGAGGTGTTTCATCAGAGCCTGATACGCTTGCTCTCTTTCCAGGGGTGCTGCCAGGGAGAAGCCAAGTGATTCCTACAGCTAGCGTACTGAAAGAGAAGTGCCTGTCTTGAAAAGACGAGCCTCCTTGGGTGGCTTCTGTTCAGTTCCTGCAATAAAAGAAGGTTTTTGTATGAATTTGGGGACAGATCCTTCGAAGCTGCTCCTGGCTACGAGTGGGAAACGGGACCGCAGCTGGCGGCGGGAGTGCCTGGGGGTCCCCTCGCAGGAGCCAGCCCCCGCCGCGCCGCAGCTCTGCACGGGGCCCGCCGGGAAGGGGCATGTCAACCACCACCGCTCGCTTTCTTCCAGACAAGCGCGGCAGAAAGCGAGGCTTAGGGAGAAACGAGTCTCCCTCCGCTGCCTTCCTGAGTCACCGGGTTTCTTTTCCGTCTCCATATAACCTTATTCCAGAAGCAGAAGGAGCCTCCTCTAAGCGAGGCAGCCCACCGAAAGGTCGGCATTGCCCCTGCGATGCCTCGCAAGTCCCCGCTCCTCGCGTCTGCTCCCGGTGGATCAGCTCCGGCTGCCACTAGAAGTGCTGTAGTTCAGCATCCACATCCCCACGTTACTTGGAGCTGGATTCCCGGTCGGAAGGGACGTATTTTGGGAAGGGTGAAATCTCGGGGGCTGGCCTGAAGAGCCGCTTAGCCTGTGAGATTTCAGCGGCTGGGGAGACAGACCTCTCCTATGCAAGCCCAAGCAGAGCCAGGGCTGCCAGAGCATCCTAAATAACGGCCAGGCTGATTTTTCCTTTTTCCTAAGCATGCTTCCGGCCTGCTGGGGCAGTCTGGGCATGCTTCCCTCAGAGCCACCGATGAAATCCCGACTTGCGGGCCAGGCAGCCTGTGCTCGGTGATGCTGTAAGGTCGATGACGGTGCCCTCTCCGTCCCCCTGTAATGAGGCCGGTTACAAACCGGACCGCAGCTCTGGCCGGTCAGACTTCTCGTCCCTCCACGGCCCGGAGGGAGGGAGCCGCGAGACCCAGGGACGTGCGTTACGTGCAAAACTCGTGCGACTTTACGCATGATGCTCGTAGCTGCGAATCGTAACAGCTTCAGCAGAAACAGATGTCAAAGCACAACGCTCACCTGGACGCAGTCTTTCAGAGGCTGTACGTGTAGTGACTTGAAAGAGAAACCTTACTGCAAGCCTGGTGACTTTGTCATGCGTTAAACCCAGCTAACTAACACGAAAGGGAAGGAGGGAAGAGCGTGCAATTGTCAGTCTTGTAAGAGTCTGTTCTGGAGCCCGAGCGATACTGGAACGCAGTTAAGTAGAAGACAATCAATTAAGGCTTAAATAAACCCAAACGAGCAAACATTAATGAGAGCTATCTGGTACCCGAAACAAATCCTCTTAACTCATCCCCACTTAAAAAAGTATTATTTCCCCATTTGCGCCGAATGTGCGGAGCCGGCGCAGGGATTGCGTGCGGGGGGACCCATCCTGGGGGGGGGGGCGCAGGACCACGTCCGGGGAGCTCAGGCGCCCGGCAGCACAGCTCAAGCTTGGGTGAGGGGCTGAAGTCAACAGGAAACTGTGCCTGTATTTATTTGGCTATACCCGTCTGTTACACCGCTATATGCATTGGTGAGGCAAGTGAACGCCAGTATTGAACGCCCCCGCGCCCTTGCCATCAGCTTTCCTCTGGCCCCGAGCCTCTTCTACAGCTTCTGGCCTCTGCCCTGCATCGCAGCGTCGCCAGCCAGAAGCTCCCAGAACATTTTTGAACCAGAAAAAAAGAGGTATCAAAGGAGAGTTGAGGCTTTCAACAGTGCCAAAGCAAGCATGCACACAAAGCTGTGATATATACGCCATTATTTGGGTTCAGGGCCGGTTTGAGATGCTTGGAGCGTAAACCTCGCGGGGCGGGGAGATGCTTGGCCAGAGCTTGGGCATCCGAGCTGCATCCTCGACGCTCTCCGGAGAGCCCTGCCCGCTGCCTGCGCACCGCCGGGCCAGGCGACACGTGAGGCGCTCGCTTCTGCGCCTTCTAAAACAGCCAGCGCGCCATTCTCAGCGGCGTTTTACAAGGCAGACTGATGCCCACCGGCAGTCTTGGCCCCCTTTGTCTGGCTCCCTCGCTCAGCAGTGCTGCTGGGGCTGCCTCGCACGGAGCGGGTGGCGGGCAATGGAGCAGCCTGCTGCAGGAGCAGGAACTGTGAATTATCCCACCATTTAAGTAGGAGGGAAGGAAGTCATTAGCGAATTCATTTGTCTAACCTGTTCCTCTCAGAGTCATCTCTCCAAGAGAGTGAAGTTCCTGACGCTGGTGCAAAGCCATAAGTGCTGCCTGGAACTGGCTGCCGCCCTGCAGCTCATGGATCCTCATGCAGACCCGTATTCTGGAATAAGAGAGGGGTTTTCCCTGCGATCCGAACCGCGCTTCCCAGGTTGCCCATCACAGCACCTGCATTATCACCCACCCACCCACTGGAGCTTCGATAGGGGTGGGCACCGTGGCTGGCGAACGTCGCCGGCTGCACGGCACATCGCCCATCATGTTCTTGAGGAAAAACCTGTTAATTTGCCTCTGGGTGGAAAGAAAGATGCTGCCCGGGCTAAACTTGCCAAGGAGGAGTGAAAATTGCCTCCTCAATAGAAATAGGTTGTCATTACCCATTTCCCTTTCGTATGGAAAAAGCAGAAGTGTTACTTAGAGCTTGTGAAGAAGAGAGGAGCATAATGTAATTTCTACCTCCTTGTAACATCATACTTTGGTCTTCAGACGGGTGCTGACAGGGAATAGGGTTCTGGAAAGCACCTAGCAGATTTTATACTCTGAGCAGCTCTTAGGGGACTCAGAGACTTGTATTCACCCAAGAAAGCGTCCCCCAAGGTCTCAAACTCCTCTAACGGTCTCGATGGGGCCGCCCAGCGAGGTGTAGCTCCAGCGTGCCAGACCCCTGGAAGGAAGGAGTCAGGAGGCTGGGGAGCTGGAGGGGAGGGCTGAGAAGGCGTGAAAAAGGTGGTGGAAAGTATTCAGTGGGGCACATCTGAATTTTTTCTGATGCCTGATCTGAAACACTGCCCAGAAGAGTCACCGCAAGGTCCGGCAGCGTCACGGAGCCTCCCTGCAGCGCAGGCTGCCTGCCCTGGGGATGTCACCCAGCTTCCCAGCCACAGCTCACTTTTCCAGGGAAGCATGCTATCTAGCCACTTCTGTCCCCAAAGTCCTTCCCCGAGGAGAGAGGCAGAGCGTCCTGCCTTTGCTGACTGACGCCGGCCCTGCTGCAGAGCCTGCCTCGCGCTCCTGGCTCCGTGCCCCCAGGCCGGACTTGTCCAGTACTGAGGACCGGCGCAGAAGGCACGGCAGTCGCTACCCAGAAGCGTAGTATTTGTCTGGCTAGGCTGCTCTCATGCAATTTCTTCTTTTTTTAATCCAAACACTGCTAATCAGCTTCTTCAAGCTCTAACATATGTCCTATAAATATCCCTTGTGGAAGCAAAATCTGTCTCATATGTGTATGCAAGACAAAAGAAAAAATTAGAAAGCATGAAGCCCTGACTTAGCAGCCCAGCAGCATAATTAAGCTAAAGCCTGAGAGATTAATGAAAGACGGAAAAAATGCCTACCTTCCCCCTACCCCTAGCAGAGCCCCTGAGCACGCCAAAGCCCCCGAGCACACCAAAGCCCCCGAGCACGCCAAAGCCCCCGAGCACGCCAAAGCCCCCGTAGCCTCAGTCCCCTACAGACACAGAGTTTGCCCAGGCTCAGGCCCTCGTTGCTGTCGCCTGCCGGTCTCTCATAAGCCGCCCGCAAGGCCACTGCCGGCCGTTGGCCCGAGGACCATTCGGGGGCTGATGCAGGGACGGAGCTGGCGGGGCGGAACTTTGCTCTTGGAGCTCAGCAGCGAGCTTGGTGTTTTCTCCTCCATCTTCAGCAGCAGCCCTGAGGTGCTCTCCCAATCGTTATTTCAAGCGCTTGCTTAGGAGATTTATGGGCCGCTGGTAGAGCTCGGGGTGGGATGGGATGTCAGGGTTCTCAGCTGGCCTCCAAAGGGGCTGGGATGGGGCCAAGCTCCGCGGGCGAGACGCCTCCAGGCACAGGTACGCTGAGTGCAGCAGCACCGGGCAGACGGAGCTCCTCTGGCTCTGCCTCTGTCCCAGCACGGCCGGTGGGAACGAGCTCGGGTCAATCACCGTTCTCTAACGGGCTTCCTAGCCGGCATCCGCCAGCCTCCCGGCACGGCTGCAAAGCCCTAACTCTGAAGCAGGACCCCGAGTCCCAACGAGTATCTGAGCAGCTTAATTGCCTTCAGGGCAGGCATCCAGAATCCACCTGCTCACCCCACGCTTCGTGCTCAGGTACCTTTTGCTTTGATGGAGACGCAGTCAGCTCTCGGCCAGCTTCATCTCCGGCACGCCGAGCCCTCGCCCTCTCTGCCGCGCGGCTGCCGGCACCTCTGTTACAGAGGCGGCAGGGCAGGCAGAGCCCGGGGGTCAAAAGCAAATGCCTAAGAAACAGCACTTGCAGGAGAGCGGGAGCTGTGCTTTTAACAGCTCGAGAGGTAACCTGCCTTTGTTAACTCTGCCGAGAAATCCTTGGCATCATTAGAGAGGTGACACTGACTTCAGCATTGCCATGGTTTCCCCAGGTTTCACATCGAGCCGCTGCAAGGTGAAGCAAGGTGGCTCTCCTTCGCACCGTGGCTGTCGGCTGGGAGACGTTAACAACCCAGAGACGTGAAACTAAAGCCGAGAGCTCCTCTGCCTCTCGAAGGAGAGGTGCCATTACAGGGTGCAATGCTTCGCACCGTTTCTCACAGAGAAAGAACAGCTAATCCAGTCCCGGTTTGCTAGGTAGGATAAAGCAAACAAATACGACGAGAAATGCAGCAAGAGGGGTGTTCTTTCTGAACCTTTGCAGAAGCAGGGCTTCAAGCTATGGCAGGAGCCTGAGCTCCGGGTAAATGAGGTGTAGTCAGGGCACTAGCAAAGATAATTTTGATTCCGCTAACTTGCCGTTCCCGTTGGCCACGCGGCCACTGCATCGTGCAGAGCAGCTGCTGCTTTTGGACTATGGCCCCTAGCACCAAAAGACGGCGTTAGCAAACCCGGCGCTTGGCAAAGCTTGAACGAGCGGGCTGCCGGCTTCGTGGTTTGCCCGTGCAGGTTCTTCCATTGCTCTCAAGTGTGCCTGCAGCGGGTTCCTTCCCCGGATGCTGATGCACCTGGGTTTTCACCTTGATGGTGGTGCACAGCACGTGCAGGTCCAGCCCTAGGGTTCCTTGTATAAAGAAGTTTTCTTACGAGCTGGTTTCCAGCTCTGGTGCCGGTGTAGTCATCTCTCACGCTCCCCTGGCTGACGAACTTTTCTGGTTCTCCATTGCTGGGAGGTGGTACGTAGGATAACGAGATTGTAAGACTTGGTTTCATAAATGGGATGTGCTGCTTAAACCCTGCAAGTGTCTCTAGCGGGGCTGTTATAGATTCCCTTTGCTTTGGCTATATCTGTCTTATAAATCTCAGTGATGTTGACAATTGGGCATGGTTTAATTTTGCAAATCTGAGGAATGATCAGGCCAATTTGGTTCACATTTAAAGCATTTGTGTTCACATGCTGGAAAGCCTTTTTTCTTCCTTGCTCCTTGCCTAAGGCCCTTATTATCTGCCGGTGCTATTTATCAATGCGCAGCAGGTATATTACAGTAAGGTCTCTTTCGTGAAGTGATACAAAATAATCATTCCCGTTCCCCATCTGCTCAGCAAGAAAAGTGAGCCCGACTCTCATGCATGTCAGTATTCCTGAGCCGCGGCATTTTTATGTTACTGCGGGAGAAGTGATTTAACTCAATAAGCTTTTCTCATAAACGGCAATAGTTTTATCAAATGAAAGGAGAGGCGTGTAAATTAATGCAACGTTCCCCTCCGGCTCCACCGCTTTGAGCCCTGCCCCGGCTGTGGGGGATGCCGAGGGAGCCCCCTCCCCAGCAGCCGCGGGAATTCTCCCTCCTCCGGGTCCTGGCTTGCATGCGGGGGCTCCATCCCCGGGACCAGGAAACCTCTCACCAAGCGGGAGACCTGGGCGGCACTGGTTTTAGGGCAGATAACTTCAATTTTCGCTCCTGAAGCGCGTGAGCTGAAAGAGCCGTCTCCAGTAATGGCTCGTGCCTCTGAAACAACCCCTCCTCCTCCTTCGCACCCGCACAACGGCTCCTCATCCCCTTTTCTCCATACGGATTTGTCTGCCTTTAGCGAAGGAATAGGCAGGTCTATTATGGCACTTAATTGACACAAATGCATAGACCTGCGCTGCGCGCCGTGGCCTGCGGGACGCTGCCGGTTCGTAGCGGCAGCCGAAGCTGTCGGAGTAGGGCAATTCTTCCTCTGGCGTATAACGAAGTGCTCGGCAAAGTGTCTCGAGATGCCTGTGCGCCTGAAAAGCACCACAGAAAGTACAGTCGGGGCGCGTATTTCCCCACCGAAGGAAGATCGTGCAGACCCGGGAGCTGGAGAGGACCAAGAAACGCTGACCTGCGTGCCCCGGGCATCGATGCCGGGCCGGCTCCTCGGTGCGGGAGCCGCAGGAAGCCCTGGCAGAGCCGGTGCCGAAGCTCCGGGGCTCCTCCGCGCTGCCACTGCCCTGGCAGCGATGGCCTCTGCGGAGCAAAGGGGATGATTTAATGGGCTGCCTTTCCCTGAGCACAGGGAACGTGGGTTTTGTTTGGCTTTCTCCTCCCCCAGGGACTGAGGTTTAATATTACCTTCCCATTAATTTATACGAGAACATTTCCAAATAGTAAACTTCCAATAAATTAGTAACGCTGATCTGTAAAAGGGAAAAAATGGTGTGTTGCGAGTTTATAGCCCTGTGGAAAAGACATTAAAGAGAGGCTTCCTTAGCACGGAGCGCTCCGGGGAGACCGGGGGGGCTGAGCTCCGGGCTGGAGACCGGCCTGAACGCGGCGCAGCTGCGGGCAACCGGGCTCGCCCCGGCTGCAAGGGCGCTCGGCATCCCTTACCTCTGCCCGCGATAAGATCTGGCGCACGGCGGGTTGTCTCGTCGCAGATCTTTGCTGCCTTTATCGCTTATAAAACTCTCTTACCGCAAGAGGTTTGCAGGCACGCGCCGGGTGACACGAGGCTGCTGGACGCCTGTCCTCAAATTAAAGTCATGAACCTTGCAGCTCCTTCCCTGCGACGGGGGGGGCTACGGGGATGAGTTTCTGCACGTGTGAAGCTTTCCCTGCAACAGCCACTTTAAATATAAGCTGAGCTGATCGATCATTTTCCCGCTGAGGAAACCCAAAGTGGATGGGATTTGGCGCGGGAGGCGGCGATGCTCCCCTGCCGTTCCCCATCGCGGCGCGGCTGCACCCGCTGCGGCTCGCACCGGGCGGGAGCTCCGGTCTCCCCCAGTAACGGAGCAAACAGGGAACAGCAACCTCGTTCCTTCCGCGTTTTTCTGCGCATTTGGCACGTGCCTTGCTTGGCACCAGCGTGACGGGGTGCTTGGCACTCCCTGCTTCCCGGAGAGGCCTCTTCCAGCAGAAGCAGCGATGGCTGCAGAGAAGGTATTGAGGCGAACCCGTCGTGAAATCTGTCGGAAAAACCTCCACCCGGGTTTCGCCACCCAGCCGAGTGCCCTCTTACCCGGCGGCGAGACCCGATTTCCCCCAGCTGCCAGGACGAAAGCAGAATTACCCTTTCTGCTCCATTGCCCCTGTGCTTGCAGCTTTTATCCCGTGCTCTTTATCCCCGCGAAGGGAGCAGCGGACGGGCAGGTCTCCGGTTTGGGCGCAGGCGGGCTGGGATGCTCAGGCGCGCGGCTCTGCGCCGCAGGACAACCGCGATCCCTTCTCCAGCTTATCCCTTCCCCATCCGAGAGGCAAAGGCGGACGTTAGCCAGCCCGGGGGGATGTGGAAGGAAACTTTGTTCTCTGCTGTCAAGGCCCCTGACGGCACAGAAGAAAAGCAAGCGCTTTCTGGTTGTTTTATAAACGCGCTCCCCACCAGTATCTCTTTGTCAGAGCCAGACAGGGAAAAAAGCACAAAAAGATTCCCAACGACCAAACCAAAGGCGATGAAAAATGAATGAGAAGACAATTCAGCCTGGAGAGTACAAACAAACTATCTGGAGCAAATAGTTTATTTTAAGATGCTAACAAATTTGCTCCAGAGGCTTGTAGAAAAAAGCCAGGTACCACACAGCCAGCCTTTCCCTTATTTATAGAATAATTACGATGATTTATTAGCTGTGATCAGAAATATATTTACGGCGTGGAAGTTTTCAGCCATCTTTCAAGTAATTCACCTCCTCACACGACTCCCCGTCGCTGTCATCCCAACTCCGCTTTTTCTTCCCCTTGAAACCTGCTTGCACGACAATTTATGGCTTTGTTTGTGGGAGAAGCGGGTGCCTTGCTCCAGAGAGCAGAAGCAAAACAAGTGCTCAAGGGTAAAACCCTCTCGCCAGCAGCCCCCCGAGCAGCTCGCGGTGCCGGCGACGGCAGCGCCCGCCTGGGCTGCCCCTGCCCCGCTCCCACGGCGGGCACGCGTCCCCGGCACACCCACGCTCTCACCGGCACCGTCCCCCGGCAGAAGGACGCGGCTGTCTCGCCAGCCGCGGCCGCTCTATCCCGAGCGCAGCGGTCGCCCTGCGAGGCTCCCGGTCTCTGTCCCCCCCGCGCCCACCGGCACCCAGCTGGCTGGTGCGGACGAGGAGGTGACAGCCAGCGTCCCATCCCCGGCAGCTCTCCTTGGAGCCGGCAGCTCCTGCTCTCTGTCTCCGAACCAGGCAGAAAAAACATCTTCATGTTCTCGTGCTAGCCTCTTAATACATCCTTGTCCTCTCTCGACTCCCGCTGCTTGACATGTATCGCTGTTTTCAGCACAGGGAGAAAGTAAATGCGCTCCGAAGAACTCCAAATGTAGCAAGTTGGGGAGAAACACCTAAATATTTGGACGCTGCTTGACACGTATCGCTGTTTTCAGCACAGGGAGGAAGTAAACACTCAGAACACCAGCAAATGTAGCAAGCTGGGGAGAAACACCTAAATATTTGGTTGCTGCTTGACATGTATCGCTGTTTTCAGCACAGGGAGAAAGTAAATGCGCTCCGAAGAACACCAAATGTAGCAAGTTGGGGAGAAACACCTAAATATTTGGGCGCTGCTTGACATGTATCGCTGTTTTCAGCACAGGGAGGAAGTAAACACTCTCGGAACACCAGCAAATGTAACAAGTTTGGGAGAAACACCTAAATATTTGGCCTCTGCCCCAGCCAAAGCACTAAATAGTTTTTTTCTGCGGCTCCCGCTGTTGTTTTCCAGGCCAGCAGCAATGAGGCGAGCGAGAGCCGGGCAGGGCTGGGGGCGCGGGGGTCCCCCACGCTGGCCTTCAAAGGGCCGCCCGGTTGCGCCGAGGTGGGTGCTGCCCGGCGTGGACCGAGCGCCCGAGGCCGCAGACAGACAGACGGACGGGCAGGCAGACAAGCGGCCGCAGGATTTGTGCGCCAGCCCCCGAGGGCAGCCGAGGCGCCCGGCCCCGCAGTTACCTGCTTCGATGTCTCTGCCTCTTTCTGTTACTCCCAGCCCGAGCCGCAGCGTTTTATTTAAGCGCTTCTCCACTCTCCCCCTGTCTTCTTTTTTTTATCTCTCAATAAAAGTAAGCTGTTATTTCCAGTTTGTTTCATTCCACACTCATTTATCCCCCTGGTACCTGCGGGGCTGGCAAGCCGGGGACTGCGCCAGCACTTGAATACTGAGAGGAGAAAAATGCTTTTAAAGTTTGGAGGTCCTTAGGAGCGAATGAAGTTTGATGCTGCTGGAAATATGAGCTGCTGCAGTCGAGGTCCTGCTGCAAACCAATTGATTCTCATCAACTCTTATTTGCTTGCCTGCACGGGCTTAGGGCCGGCTTATTGCACAAATATCCCCTCCCGCTGCCTGGCTTCTCCGTGCTGTGCTCCTGTTCAGGGTCTGCCGTAAGCCGCCTAGGAAGCTTTCGGCCTCCGCTTTTAAAAGGCAATCACATTTCACCGGCCGAAACGCCAGATTTTATGACAAAGCCGGGATCACAAACTTCATAAAAGGGGACTAAGCCTCCCCCCCCGCCCCCCTCCGGCAGGGCTGGCCTTCGGGCCAAGGGCAGGCCAGAGGAAATCTAATTGGCTAATTGGCGTTAATTGGCCCCTCCCGCCCTTGGCAGCCCTGGTGCAGGAAAGGGCTTCCAAGAGCTTTTACTTTGTGCCCCCTTAGAGTAACCGGTGTTTCACGCGCCCAGGACCAGACGCGAAGGCTGGCACTAACAGGATTAATGACCGGAGACCAGGAACAGCTCCCTCACGCTCTGGGAATTGGATGTGTCTGGCAGCAGCCAGGCTATAATTTGGTTCATTTGCTAAAACAATGTACAGAAAAAGAAGTCTAAAGCAAGCCCACTCTCGGGGCCTGAGAAGACAAATAAGAAGGATGGCCCTTGTCCCGGGTGGCATTTGTTTTCATTAAGCGGGTGGAAGAGACCTGATGGAAGCAGAGAGCTCGATCAACGAGCAACCTTGTTGACTCCAGAAAAGTCACAAGCTTTCAAACGGGAATTAGCAAACCAGCTCACCTAAAAAGAAATAAAAACCAACCGAAAGCTCTGACTTCCCCATCCCTCGGCTTCTCACTCGCGTTGATGAGTCTCCAAGCGCCAGCTTCGCACCCGAAGCCCACCCGCAGAGGACGTGTCAGCGTCGTGCGAGAAACGCGTTTGCAAGCCCGGGCGCTCCTGGAAGCCCTCTGCACGGCTGGAGAACCGGCTGCTGGCGCTTCCTACCTAAAGGGCCGGAAACCGAGGGAAATTTTTAGTTCCTTATCTAATTCTCCGAGCTTTGTTTCGCGTTTGCTCCCAAGACACCAAAACTAAAGGGATCTGTGCACTGAAATGGCTCGGAAATTTATGACTTGTGGCCTGATGTTCTCTGGGAGCCATCTCTCGACATCCATCTTCCTGTCTCTGTCTGGTTTTCCCAGAAGCAAAACCTCACCAGCCTCTTGCCTGAGCTAAACGCCTTTTCCAGCCCTAATCCACCTGGAAATATTCACTGCGCAGGAGCCTGTCCCGCGGGCACCAGCAAACGGAGCTGCTGGACTCTGCGCTCCCCGGCAGGCTGCCGGTGAGGCTCGGGAGCTGTTTCTGATCGCCGGTAGCCTCGCGCCTGGTCCCGGCCGGAGGCAGGGGCAGCCCCGAGAGAGGCGCGTGCCCTCGCTTCCAGCCCGGCAGCTCCTCGCTCGCTCGGCCAGCTTCGGCAGAGCTTCTCAGCTCGTCCTCCAAATCGTCTCGGCAACGAAGTCATCCAGGGCAGTTTAATGACTTTTAGAAGCAGGTTAAAGAGCACGCGGCCCTTTTGCCTCCCGATCAGATGTCCCTAATACTTTCAAGGTCATGGCTCCTCTCCCCGTGCCTAATTACGACTCCAGGCTTACGTGCTCTTTGGCTAGTCCGGCTTATCCACCTGCGCTCGCTTTACTGCGGCTCCTCCGCATTACCTAAAGCAGCTCCTGACCGGTCCCGCCATCCCTACGTGCGTGCCTCGTGTCTGGATAAAGGAGGTACCTGGGATGCCCCTGCTGCAGGCTGCTGGCAGGACTTCAATCCAGGCGGGATGCAGGGCGGGGGGAGAAGCTTTTCTTGCTTGGGCTGAGGATGCTGCACAGTGAGGAGGGGCGATGGGGGCACGGACCCCACTGCCTGCTCCTCTCCCTGCATCTCTGGGCCATTTACCCACTTTTTGCTGCAGGAAAATCGCCGTGAAACGTTGCATTTTCCCCTGTTTCTTTGGCTCCGGGCTGCAGTGCTGGCCCTGAGCACCCTGTCAGTGCGGCCGCTCCGTCTGCTCCGGCTCTCACAGGATCCAAACTGTTAATCACGGACGCCGGCGGTTAATGAGAGCAGCCCTGCACTGCTTCGGAGACCTGTCCTTCCCCGCAGCAGCGCCTGGTTATGCGCGGCAGAGAGAAAAGGTGCCTCCCCGGAGCCTCTGCCATCCCGGCCCTCTGATGCCTGAGATTTTTGTGATAAGCTCCTTGTTTCCCAGGCATAGAGTACAAAACTATTCTTCTTGCAGTGAGCAGACAAGATGTTGAAATGTTTTTTCCTGTGATAACTGAAAGTGGAAGAAATCCTGCCTGCGATTCTTGTCAAGTCGAGGCATCTCTTTGTAGTTCAGTGAATTA
Source organism: Pelecanus crispus (assembly GCF_030463565.1). Taxonomy (NCBI): domain Eukaryota; kingdom Metazoa; phylum Chordata; class Aves; order Pelecaniformes; family Pelecanidae; genus Pelecanus; species Pelecanus crispus. Next base: position 9,676,842 of record NC_134657.1, on the reverse strand, counting down.
TTTCATCCCCAATGTTAATTTAAAAGCAAACAAACAGAGCTGAATGCATTTGATAGTAGAATTATTTCCAGTACATTTCAGGTTTTGTCGCGCTGCGTTGTCAAACGTTGCAGCACAGGTGCTGCGTGGCAGAGCTGGTGGGGATGGCCCAGCTGCTACCCCTTGCACCCCACGGCACCCCATTGCACCCCATTGCACCCCACGGCACCCCACAGCACCCCACAGCACCCCATCGCACCCCACGGCACCCCATTGCACCTCACGGCACCCCATCACACCCCATTGCACCCCATTGCACCCCATCGCACCCCACGGCACCCCATCACACCCCACGGCACCCCATTGCACCCCATCGCACCCCACGGCACCCCATTGCACCCCACGGCACTCCATCACACCCCACTTCACCCCATCGCACCCCACTGCACCCCACCACACCCGGGACGGATCCCGCAGGGCGGCAAAGTCCCGTGCTGGGAGAGCAGAGCGCGCTGCCGCTCCCAGGGCGCAGCCCCCGGGCATCCCCCTTTCTGCGGGCGCAGCGGGAAAGGCTCAGCCACGCAGCTGCGACGGCAAGCCGAGAGTTAAAAATGCCTCTCGAGAAAGGGGAGCTGCAAAACATCAGCCTTGTTCCACCTCAAAAGAGCAAGAACGAATCGGAAAAGGGCAAAGTGCGTGAAAAGGATGAATTGTAATAAAAACGGCGTTTAAACGTGCCACCGAGAATTAATCACTTTTCCCTTTGTAGCTTCCCCTTCGTGGGCTATTCCTGGGAGCGTGTGGAAGGAAACGTGAGCAAGGGGTTGGTTTTATTTTGCATGCCAACGAGATCAGGGGGTGATCGCCCTGGTTTACAGGCACAGAGCTCGTCTGGGTGGCCAAAAGCCATTCGCCCCGCTGGCCCCCTGCCTGGCGGCTCGTGGAGAGGGGAAGAAGTCCCAGAGGCCAATTTTGGCTCCCCTTGGGGCTGGCGGCCCCGGCAGCTCACCCGGGGGGTGATGGAGACCTCCTGGCCCGTTTCAGCGGGGTCGGGGTTGGGGTGGGAAAGGCCACGATGCTGGGAGAGCAGGAGGTGGCACCGCGGGGACCGGGCTGCCCTGTGGGCTCGGTAAACGCCTGAGATTGGGAGCGCTTATCCCCTTTGAGTCAAGGACTGGAAATAATGCTTCCTAGGGAGAGGCAAAGCGCTCCATCTGCTCGGCTCGTCGGGAAGGAGACGGAGGGGCGACTCGCCGGCTGCCTGGAGGCGCAGCGGGCGCAGAGGGGCCCCGCGGAGCCGGGCAGGGTCCCAGCCAGCCCAGAGCCGGGCAGGGTGGGCAGCGAGGGCGGGCGACGGCAGAGAGCCCAGGGAGCCGGCGCTTTCCTCCCCACCATCTCATCCCACCTCTTCCCCCGCTCCCTGTTCCCTGGGCCGCCCACGACGCCCGGCAGCCGCTCGGTCCCGAGCAGAAGCGGGACGCGTGGTATCGGTGGGGAGGATCTGCCCCGAAGATGCTTTGTCACCGAACGCCCCGCTCGCTGGCGAGCCCAGGGAGCGTCACCTTTTCAGATGCATAAAATCAATGCTGTCCTATATCGCAAAACCTTTACACGCCGGACAGGCAATTTGTCTTCTTTTATGGTGGCTGAGAGTGGAAAGGAACCTGGCCAGATTAAATAATCCAGCAATAGCAATTTGAGGTCATTTTCATCATATTAATGGTTTTCCTGCCTATAGCAAAAAAGCGAGCCGAGGAGCTGGGCTCGGACCGCCTCTGCAATGGCATCGCTCTTCTGCGGAGAAGCGGGTTTTGATGAACGTCGCGACAAACTGGAAGCGATCGGGGAAGAGGCAGCCTCCGTCCTGGACGCATGTGGCGTCTGCCGGGGCCCGGGGGAGCCGCGTCCTGACTCCTGCCCGGCAGACGTCACGCGCTGCGTTGGGACCGGCATTTGGCCTCTGCAGGCTCTTCATCTGCTCTGCCGAGGAAGCAGCAGCAGAACTATTTGAAACTCTGCTTTTTTCCCCCCCCTTTTAATGAAGAAGTAAATAGAGTTGGAGCTTTGCGAATCTGTTTGAATGTTGCCGTGCAAAAATGCGGCTCAATATTTTCAGAGAGATTTTGGTGAGAGGGTCTGCGGATGCGCTGCTATGTAATTATGCATCCAGCACACCGCCTTACTCCTCCTTACAAACCCAACTCGCACGCTGCAAGCGGGGGAAAAGGGAGGGGAGGAGTTGAAAGTCTGAGTATTCCTTAGAAATGGAGAGCAAGTTTGCGATAACATGAAAAGCGTCATTTGACATATCTGAAAGCCTTTCGTAAGCGCTTTCCAGGAATATTTTACGGCCTCAGTTTCATACTAAGAATACTTGCAGAAAGCAAATTCTCAGCTTGAGTGCTCGTGCATTTGGTGCTCGCAAGCGTTGCATTATAGATTCAGCTGTGCCACACACAACTCGCGCTGCGAGGTAACTCCCGCCAAGAAGCGGGAGGAGCCGCATGTGGCTTGTGGGATTCCCCAGCACAGCCAGCTTCGCCAGACCGATAAATCCCCTGAAATTCACTGCCGGGGGTAGTCTCGGGAGTACTGGGTGTGTTTACTGGAGGGCTATTTCTGTAGCTCACCAGAACTGCATTTGCACGCAGCCACGGGTAGCACGTAGGTAGATGTTTAGCCAGGGAAGGAAAAGCGACTGCCCCGCGCGACACCGACTCTGCACGCAGCGCAAATCGCAGTGTTTCCGGGAGAAAGGCAGAAAGCACCATGGATCCGTTCGAGAACGTCACTCGCTTGTCACCGGCGATTTGTAAAGACTGAGAGAAACCAAACGTCCCAAGTAAGCAAAGCACTAGGAACTACTTGCAGCAATTTAACTGAAGCCGTTTCTGCACAGGGTGTGCAGGAGGCTCCCTGCGTCCCTCCAGCCACGCCTGCAGCAAGGCAGGAGCGGGGTGCTCCCTCCGCCCGACGAGGTTTCGGGGTCCCAGCCCCTCTCCAGCTTCCCGAGCAATTCATCCTCGAAGTTTTTCTGCTTCCCAGCTGCCTCTTGACGGGCAGCATATATCACGCCGTACGTACTTGGAGATCCTTGTCCACAGCTCCTATCGGCCTTTGGCTCTGCAAATGTCATCAGGCTCTAACGAGCTGCTGGCCGGGGCCAGCATCCCCGTCCTGCCGAGCCTGTGCGCTGCCAGCTTCATTTAACCGGATGAAGAAGTGACTTTTTTTCAGCCTATAAGAACTAGGAGATTAAATGTATTGGCGTTAATCCCTTTTGTTAGGTGAAGACGGTGTAAGAAATAAACCCCAAAGCTCAAACCACGCATGCTGCTGCTGTGTTCCCTGAATAATTAGAGAACTTGGTGATGAAAAGAGACAACAAAGGAGCCCAGCCACGGGGCGCGTTATCAGTTTGGTTTGTTCCCAGAGGCCCCCGAGTGTTTGATCAGCCCTTGTAGAGCTGTCCTTCGGATGAGATACGCACCCCCTCTCAGGTAAATATTTGGCCAGCAGACGGGGTTTTCTTCCCATGCGCAAAATCTCTTATCTGTCCCGGTGCAGGCAGGCACAGCCCGAGCCACCAGCTCCTGCGCCCTGATTGCTATTCCTGCGGCAGTGGGAGCGCAGGCAGCGGCAGCCGCCAGCCGAGGAGCCGGTGGGATAGCAATAACAATTGCACGTCTCCGATATTGCTTTCCGCCCATGGAACGTAATTGCTTCTGCAGAAGAAATTAAGCATCGTAACGAAACGACCATAAAAAGAGGCTTTGCTCTCCATCGCCAGATCGCAAATACCGCAGCCTTTGCACGCAAGGGTGCTGAGCCCGACGGGACTCGTGCACCGCTGCCCAGCGGCTCTGCCGTGCTGCCGCCTCCTCCAGCTGAGCCGCTTCCCATACCGCCGCAGGCTCCGGGGCCTCGGCCGTCCGAGCTTGCTGACCTTCAGCCACAGAAGGGTTCAGGTGGAGCCAAGTGATAAACTTGACCCCAATCTGCAGCCCTTTTCTGCTTTCCCAAACTTCTCGGCTTTCCCTTAATTCCCGGTGTGTTGGCTGCCTTTCGCTTGGCTTTATTTCTGCTCTTGAAAAGCGGGTAAGGGTCTCAGGAACGTCGCGTATGGCTTTGAACCCAGAGTTAAGTCTCTTAAACCTGGAAAGGGAGGAAACATCATTTTCTGGAGAAGCCACATGTATCTGAATGCAGCGTTTGCAACGCAGCAGGAAAGATAACTTTACCAGAAGGGTTCAAAAAACGCCTGTTTTCCCAGCTGGAGCCTTGCACTGACCCAAGCAGTCCCCGGGTTTCAGCCCAGGGCCCGGGGCAGAGCCTCCTCCCCGCCGGGAGCTGGGAGCGATGCAAAGCCGAGCTGTGACCATCGCTGCCTCTGCATCCACTTTATTGATGTTCTCCAAAAGCATCTCAGACACATGGAAATCTGCTCTGCAATCTTCCGCTGAGTGAGCTAATGCCCTCGCAATTACCGGGGAAGGGGACGGTCGGCGCTGCTGGCGCTCCTGGCTGGCAGCCGCGAGAAGCGGCTCGTGCCTCCGCGCTGCCGGGGCACGGCCGGGCAGGGCCAGCCGGCTTCGGGAGCGAGCGCTCTGCGAACGGCCGGAATGATTTTGTCTCCTTCCCCTCCACAGCGCACACATTCCTGCCCGAAGCGTCCTTTCGCTGTTCTCCACCTGGGTTTTCTTCCTCAATTCGTCGCCCACGCTGGGACGCCGGCTGAAAGCGTTGCGAAGGCGTCGGCCCCCCGCTGCAGCAGCCCCCATTAGATGAGTTTTGTTCGTGCCAGAGGTCCCTACAAGGGAGGCCCGGGGGCCCCTTCGCTGCTGAGAATTCACTCCAGCAGAACACCGCCCATTCACAGTCTCCGTGGACGCTACAGAAGAATCTGCCCACTTAAAATAGGATTATTTCTGGGTGGCAAACCACAAAGTTGATTTGGCTCTAATCCCTTTAAATGGAACCAATTATTGGAGCGCTAATGACTCTCCTGGAGGTCTCTTGCGGGCACGGGAAGGTTTGCAGGCAGATGAGCCCGACCTCCAGCCCGGCGCGGCGGGACGGCACCGGCGGGACGGCACCGGCGCTGGCAGCGGGGAGGGCACCAGGATGACATCCCCACCTCCGCAAGGGCCGCGGCGTTGGGGTCGGGAGCCCGGGCGGACCCCCGGCGCTGCGGGTCCCCTCCTGCCTGCCCCGAGTCCCTCGCCGCCTGCTTTCGGTGAAAGAGCCCGAGAATAAACAGCTTTAATCATACAGTCCCCGCTTCCTATTGCTAATAATATTATCATCATGATATTAAGCCAGTTAATTCTTTCTCTCAATTTATTTGCTTTTGTTTTTGTACTCCCATGTTGTAATTTTCAATTTAATTAGTTTCAGCGTTTCTGAGGGCAATAGGTCTTGGTTTATCTTTGCAGCTAATAGTCATAATTGTTTACCCTTTCTTCAGCAATATCTCATTAACTTTATGGGCCATCATTTCTGTGGCATCTCCAGAATTAATTCTCTCACTATTTGAACCGTATTCCTAAAATCTTCCCCCTTTTCACTTCTCCAAGCCTGCTTGCCCTTGCCCACCCTCGTGCTCCTGACCGCTCCCGCAGCTCGGCGCTGCCGTGTTCCACCAAGCCCGCGGGCAGCGGGTAGAGGATGGAGCCGGGGGTCCGCAGGCAGCGGGGCAGGCAGCGGGGCTGTGCCTTCCCCTCCTGCATCCCGGGAGGGTCTGTACCAGGGATCCCCTGTGGCAGGCGGGAAGGGAAGAGGAGCGCACGCCAGCCGGAGCCAGCGTGCTGGCATCGCCGGGTGAGGCTCGGCAGCGGGCAGGGCGAGCAGAGCGGGGGCTAGGTGCCGAGCCGTGCCGGGAGGCAGCCCAGGCTGCTGCTGAGCAAGGATCGGCGCTGGGTGAGGAAACCGAGAGGCTCTGGGTCATTTCTTACGCCAGTGTCGGGTCACAGTGGCAAGAGGAGCTTTGTTCCTCAAAGTGCGCTTCTGATACATCTAATCAAGCAGGCAATTTAGAAGAGAAACCAAATCAGGTCCCTCCTGAATACAAATTTCACCGATGCTGAAAACCGGCTGCGCTCCAGGGACCTCAGGGACAGGGAAACTTCTGGCTCCCCGCTCCGGCGCTGCAAGGACCCTGGCCCCGCGCAGAGCCCCCTGCCTCCGCCATCCATTATCTGCAATCACATTTCCCCTCTTTTTGCATCTTTCCACAGTTGGTCCTGCTCTTTGGAGACCATTTTTGGTTGTCGTTTCTACCTTTAACAGCCCAGGGTTGCTTTTCCTGCCGACGGCGAGGTCTGGCTGTTCCCCTCGGCTCCAGCGAGTGCAAAATTTCTTCTCTCCAGTGAAGCTGTTGGAAAACTAAAGCGCTGCGTCACTTTGGAGGCCGCTAGCACGGTGCAGAGCTCCTCATCCCTCCACTGTTTCCACGGGTGAGCGTGGATGCCTTGGCTTCAGGAGCGCGGGGCTGCTGCCGTTCGGCACGGCGCTGCTTGCGCGGGTTAAGCAGAGGGCAGAGCTTGCAGACAGCTTCGCTACCCCTGACTTCTGCCTTCAGACCCCATTAATCACCCTCCTAATGAGTTTGTGTTCACAGATGAGATGTTTTTGGCTGCAGAGATGAGCCGCAGATTATATCTCTCATTGATTGTTTCATCCCGCTCGAATGATTTGTACCAGGAAAGGGTTCTGAATTTTCAGCTTAAATCATGCTCGGAGAGAGGGCTTGGCACGTGGAGATATTCATTCCAGAGGTAATGACTGCAATGACTTGGGAATTTTTTTCCTCTGCGTTCCCAGCTTTACGCTCATCTTCACCTTCAGGGCTGATCTCCCTGGCTTCAGAGGGCAGCAGCCCCCCGAGCTCCCCGTGCCCCACTCGCCGCCGGCAGCCCCGGGCCCCCGGCTCGGCAGCGGCTGCCTGCCCACGGGAAGGGTGCTGGGAAGCTCCTTGGTTGCGGCTGCCGGCTCCTCGCCCGCGGATCGCTGCCTGAGCTGGGCACCGAGACGAGGTTTTCCATTAAGCAGGCAGGGAGGGATCGGCTGGTGGTAGCTGGGAGGGCACCTGAATTATTGATAGGTACACGGGTTCCAGCAGAGGCGATGAAGACAGCGAGAGCGGTTCCCTTCCCAGCAAATGTCATCTGGCTTGCAGTAAATTAACTGGCTAAGCCCACCGCGCGCTTGCAGTTCTGCACACCTCATGCTTCATGGCTTGCTAGGAGAGCTCGGGGAGTGCAAAAGCCACGTCAGGGCAAAGCCAGCTTTAATTTTTCAAGGTGATCAAGGTGGTTTGGATAAAAGGCTTTGAGGAACAGCCGAGGGAAGGAAAGCGTGCCTAAAGCTCCTCAGTCTTTTGGTAATTTTGATGGGTTTGAGACTATCCCCGGCATGCAAAGCGCACAGGGGGTAAACACACACATGTACGGGCAACATAGAGAAACATGCGTGAAGTACAAATCGGCCGTATGGCCAAATGTTTCCGCCAAATTTTCTTTCCTCTTTCTTTCCTTTGGCTATTTTTCATCTTCCACGGGCTGCCACGAAAGGTGCCCAGTCTCCTCCACATCCCCAGTCGTGGCATCACTTTCTGAGGGCCAGTTTGAGCCATTTCCTGGACGCTTCCATTTCTTAAATTTTCTTGTATTTGTCTTCCAGATTGCACAGAGAAAAAATACCCCCCCAAACCCAGAGAAGGGTGGCTGGGTAGGGCAGCGGGCATGTCCTGCAGGGCAGAGGGTGCCCAGGCAGCCGGCTGGGGAAGGGGCATCGCTGCCCTGCCGCTCGCTCTGGATTTACGGCATCGCTCCCACCTCCCTCTCGGCCCCGTGCATCGCTCTCGCAGTGAGCCTCTGCGGGTAAGGACGGAGCAAGGGCGATGGAGCCCGCCTGCCTGTCGAACCCGACAAAGACAAAATCGGTGCCGGGAAGCAGCTTTGTGCGAGCGGGGTCTCCTCCCTGAGCTCAGAAGGACCCGGCTTGTCCTGGACCGTCTTGAAAATGTGAGACGGAGCAGCTACCCCGAGGAGCACAGCGTCACCTTGGTGCTCGGGTTTTATCGCCCCGTGGCATTGCATTTTGCCACGTGAATCGCCCTCGTGCTCTCCGTTTCTGCAGAGGGCTGAGCGATGCCTCGTCAAGCTACAGGTCTCACCAGAAACACAGGACTTCAAAAATAAAGGTGCCCGAGTGTTGGCAGGTGGGGGGCCAGATACAATCCGATTCGGGAAAGGCAGCGGTGCTCGGGAGGTGCGTGGCAGCACGAGCCAGATGTGGCAGCACGAGTCAGATGTGGCGGCGCGAGCCAGATGTGGCGGCGCGAGCCAGATGCAGCGGTGAGAGCCAGATGCAGCGGCAGAGGCTTCTGGAAGGGAGCCCACGGCAGGCGGCGGCATTGCTCTAACCCCGTATTGACTTTGGCTTCCAGAATCAATTTTCTTTATTAGCTGATGAATCTCCTCAAAAGACTTTCTGTACTGAATCTAGATAAATTATTCAAGCGGTAAATTCTTTCCACTCTAGCCCTGTTACGGCGCGGTGATTTCAGAGGGAAAAGCGGTAGAGAGGGGTTCAGGGACAAGGTCACCGTCAGCAGAACATCGGAACAGGCTTGCTAATAAGTGACAGTGCAGCTAAGAGCTACCGTAAAACAGGAGCGATTAATAAGAAACAGGTTTTTGGCAAAACGCCGGGATTAGCGGTGAATGTGAGGAGCAAGACATAGGAGACGATGGTCTTAATTATTTATGCGAGCAAATTGCTGCAGATGAAGGGAGAGCACGGTACTGGAGGCAGGCAGGAGCGGGCAGCGCAGGCGAGCTGGGGTTGTTTTCTGCCCCAGGCGGGATGTGTCTGCGGGCAGCCGCTCCCAGGCTGCTCCGTGGCTGCCAGCCTCGCCACGAGCTGCCACGGGGAGCGCAGGGCGGTGCAAGCAGCGGCGCAGCAATGCGTTCGCAAACGCCCGCGCAGCGTCAGGGGTCCCGTGCGTGGGCTGCTCCTGGCTCTTGGGAGCGCGCCCACCCGCGCCGCAGTTGCAGCAGCGATGTCCGTGGGCACGGTCGGTCGCTAATTGTCACCCAAAAACCAAGGTGCCGGCGGGGGCTGGAGTCGGAAGGGCGCTGCGCTCCGCTGCCCTGCCTCCCTCCAAGGTCTGCTGCCGGCGTCTCGTTTGCTTTGTAAATTGGGCTTCACGCACTTGTCGGGGCTGGGGAGCTTCAAGGCCAAAGCTAACCTGCGAGGCACAGAGTAAGAAATAATTCCGCCTCTGAGAATAATGCTGGCTCACGAGGTCAGAGAATTCAAACATATTTATAGCCAGCAAAAGAAAATGATTGTGTTAAACGGCGGCTGAAGTACACGGAGGCCCGACAAGGACTGCTGGCTGCGGCCATTCATTATGTTACCAGGAGCGTAATTACGCAGCTCAGTATTCACATCCCGAAGACTGTAGTGCACGCTTCTCAAAAGCCCGTGTTGGGGATCAAAAGGCTAATGTATATTTTCTGCAGAACAAAACTGTAAATCAGAGGCTAACCTCAGGTTTAAGAGGCATTCCCGTCGGGTGGACGCGAGGCACTCGCAGCGTTGCTGAACAGAGGAACGGCGAGGAACGGCGGGGCCCGGCGCGTGAGCATCCCCCCGAGCGTGCGCGCATCCCCCCGAGCGTGTGCGCATCCCCCTCAGCATGTGTGCATCCCCCCAAGTGTGCGCACATCCCCTCGAGCGTGCATGCATCCCCCCAAACGTGTGCACATCCCCCTGAAAGTGTGCGCATCCCCCCAAGCATGCGTGCATCCCCCCGAGCGTGCATGCATCCCCCCAAGATGCGTGCATCCCCCTGAGCGTGCATGCATCCCCCCGAGCATGCGTGCATCCCCCCAAACGTGTGCACATCCCCCCGAGCGTGCGCGCATACCCCCGAGCATGTGTGCATGCCCCCAAGCGTGCACGCATCCCCTCGAGTGTGCGTGCATCCCCCTGAGCATGTATGCATCCCCCCAGGCGTGCGTGCATCCCCCCGAGCATGCGTGCATCCCCTCGAGCGTGCATGCATCCCCCCGAGCGTGCGTGCATCCCCTCGAGCGTGTGTGCATCCCCCCGAGTGTGTGTGCATCCCCCCGAGTGTGTGTGCATCCCCTCGAGCGTGTGTGCATCCCCTCGAGCGTGTGTGCATCCCCCCGAGTGTGTGTGCATCCCCCCGAGCGTGTGTGCATCCCCCCAAGCGTGCGCACATCCCCCCAAGTGTGCGCGCATCCCCCCGAGCGTGTGTGTGAGCGTGTGTGCATGCCCCTGAGCGTGTGTGCATCCCCCCGAGCGTGCACGCATCCCCCCGAACGTGCATGCATCCCCCCAAGCGTGCGCAGCCCCGTGCACTGCCACCGAGCGTGGGCACGACGCCGGGGCCGGGCGGGAGGTGCCGGGAGTGATTCACCGCCTCTCTCCTTATGGAAATCGCACCGAGATGAGTTCGACCTGGTTCCAATAATCAGCTATAAATAGCGAGCTCAATTAAGGCGACCAAACAAAGGAGACAATGGATACCTGCACGGAAGGACCTGGGGGACGGGGGGGGCAGGGAGCTGGCGTTTCTCACCTCCCTTGTGCAAACACCATGTTTTTAGGTAACGCTGCAAGCAGCAGGTCAAGCGCAGGACGAGGACAGAGGTGACCTGGAGGCCAGCACACAACCCGTGCAGCAGATTCATATTCAGGACCAAATACAATTAGCACCCTTATATCCATTTTTCATACACGCTCCATAAACAAAGTCAACGCAAACAAAACATCCAGCCAAACGAGGCCGGCAGCATTGCTACCTTGGTGCGATGCCTGGCCCTAACCATCACCTGCTGGGAAACAGCCCGGCTCCGGCTCCGGCTCTGGCTCCAGCGCCGCTCACTGACCGCCCGCAGCAGCCACCCCAGCTCGCAGGTCGCTCAGGTTCGGAGGTTTGCTGTCTAGGTAACCGGCATGGCAGCCCGGCTAATGGGGGAAAACCACGGTGCTCCCACCGCTGCTGATCTGCACCGCAGCCTTGGCGGAGCCGTTAAAGCCCAATTTTTGCTACACCCTTTCCCTGGAAGTGAATGCAAGCGTTTGACCTGCAACAACTGGTTGTAAATCGATGGGGTAACGTCTGCCAGCTGCTTTTACACAGCCTCCCCGCCAAGGGCAAGAGGTGTCCTCACAGCCCACGTGTGCCGAGCATGCAGGAGTACCAGCCCTGGTACTCCCGGAGCCGCGGCGATGCGCGGCTGCGACGGTGGGCGCTCGGCTCCCGTGGCCAGGTCCCCCTCGACCCTCGGTGGCAGGGTCAGCCAGGCACGGACGTGCCCCAGCAGCTCGTCGGGGGGCTCGTCAGTGCTCCCGTCTACCCCCACGGCAGCAGGGGTGCAGGAACAACGGGAATGGAAAAAAAAAAGTGTGAACAGCTCGCACTGTACACATCAAACCCAATTTATTCAGAGCAAGCGGCTCAGACATGCTCGCAGCAGCCCCGAGAGCGTGTTTATCAGCCGGGCTACTTGGGAGATCATTGCCATTGATTGCCATGTCATTGTCACTTCTGGGCACGACAGGAGGCCGGAGGGAGCGAGATTACATTGCCAGCGGTAACCGGCGCGTGGCGGGGAGCTGCGGTTTCCCCGGGATGGGCAGGTGTGCCGGGTCAGGCAGAGCCCGCGATGCTCTGCTCGACGCCTGCCTCGGGGGGGGAGCGGAGCCCGACCGCTTCTGAACCCTGGAGAATCAGGCAGGGAGCTGTGACCTGCCAGAGCCACTCAGCGGTACCGTTACTTATTTATGGATTTCTGCAGTGCCACCTGCGAGGAGAACACAGACTTTTTTAAAAAGGGGAAAAGAAAATCCCGCCTGATGGGAGCAGAAACAGCAAACGCTCCAAAAAAGAAGGCAGGCTTCTTTGCGGAGAAGAGGCAGGCAGAAATGAGTCGAGGGCTGGGAAAAGCTCTCCTGGCTGGGAAATGAAAGAGCTCAGTCTACTGAGCTTATCAGAAGGCTGAGGGACGGCTTGGCCCCTTTGCACGAGGACCTGCATGGGGGGACAGCACTGCAGGGCTCCCAGGTGCAGAGGGGTGTTGCGGGAGCCGACCGATGGGAATTAAAGCTAGGCACGCTCCAATTAGAACCAAACGCTTTTTTTTCTCTGATAGCAGGATGGGCAATTAACGGTAACGAGAGAAACAACGGGCTCTTGGTATTCCTGGCCTGGATCGTTTCTCCTCTCCCGAGGGAGCAGCCGAGGACTGCACGCTCGCCCGTCGCCTTGGCCCCGGAGCGGGGAGCGGGGGCTCGGCCGGGGGAGCAGGGAAGGAGCCAGCCCGGGGCCTGGCAGCTGTGGGTGCTGCTCACCCTGCCACGGGGAAAAAATTACGCGCTAGCCAGAAAGGAACTGCTACCGGCAAGTGCAAAGCCCTTTCATCTGTACTCCGAACCAGTATTGCTAATCCTGACCTCCTGGATGCAGCTGTTGATCAGCAAATCTCCAAGTACTTTGCAAAGGAGGTCGCTCTCATTGTCCCCTTTTTTGCCGACAAGGAGATTGAAGTCAGCTGGAATTGCCGGTGCTCAGCCCTCCGAAAATGAGGCTCTAAATAACCGAGACTGCAGGGGACGGGAGGGAGGCAGGATATAATAACCTGAGCGGGAAGACGGCCAGGGCAGCAGAACGGACGCTGCAGCTCGGGAGAAACGCCTCGCAGTATTTCATGGCCGCGAGCAGCCTGAGCACCGCCGTCAGCGCGGCCGTCTCCTCAGCAAGGCAGGGCGGCAGCGGGGACGCGTCGCGGTGCAGCCCCGGGGGCCGGGTCCCGGCCGAGCCCCCGCCGCGTCCTGCCGGTGGGGTCCCCGCCGCCCGCCCCGGACGGCCGAAGCCTTTGCCGGGGTCGGATCACGCACTGTGATTTTCCACTCTTGACACCAAATCGGGCATGGCTGCCGGCCGACCCGTGCGGGCTCGCAGCAGGGCGGCAGACGGTGGGAAAGCAATTCCTCGCTGGCAGAAGGGCCGGAGGAGAAGCTTGCACCAAACCGGCTCGGGCTTGGCAGTCACCATGGGGTTCGGTTGTTTGCCTGTTTGCATTTGCTCATCGTGTGTCCAGCTGCTCTTGTGTGTATTTGCGCTTTGCAGGCTTTAATTAGGATGGCTGAACAAAACCCGTCCCCAGCCTACGACGCTGCAGCGATAAGTAACAGGAGGCACAAATTAGAACAAATAAATCTGAATCAAATCCAATTCCTTGTGCAATCACGAAGATCAACACGTCAAAGTGCAGGCGCGATAAATTAAAAGCCTCCAAGAGGAGTCGAACACGCTTCCCGGCTGCTGTGGCTGGTTTTCGAAAGGCATTTATTCTTCGCACAGCGAGCTAGAGCCCTGCAAGCTGAAGAGCGGGAGCTTTCCCTCTGCCGCCAAAAAAGCTTTTTGCCACCAGAAGATTCCTTTCAGCAAACGCGAAACCCCTCTGCCGCGGCGGTCTGAGCACCGTGCCGGCAGCCGGCGGGCACCGAGGCGGCTCCGTCGCAGGCACGAGAGCTGCGCGGCGGCAGCGGCGGCGGGCTCGGCACCGGCAGCGGCAGCTCGCGGTGGAGGAGGGCTTGTGTCTGTGGGTAGGGAGGTGCAGGGCCGGCTGGCGCGGGGCGAGCGTGGGTCTGCCTGCCCTTCCCGCATGGTCGCCGGCTGCTTTCACTCTGCCTTCGGGGCAAGAAAAGGGCTTTCCAGGTCAGCTCAGCTACGGAGCTTGGGAGCGGGGCCAAAACCTGTCCCGATGCTTCTGCTGGTTGATGCTGCCCTGAGCATCACGCTCCTCCCGCGCAGAAGCGGGGCTTGGCGCGCAAAGCAGCTGGCGGGTGAGAGAGGATGCTTACCCCCCCATCCAGAAATCAAGGCTTCTCTGGTAGATTAGTGCAGAAAGAGCAAAACAGCTCCGCGATACTGTGAAAAAAAGCCCACCGGCGTATTTCAAAAGACGTCTGCGCAGCTAAATAAGCAGGGCGCTCGCAGGCTTGCTTGGTGGTACGTTATTTTTCACGTTCCTTTAGCCATTAACTGGCTTCTGTTTGATCAGTGAAACTCTCTTTGGTACAGGGCACAAAACAAGTGGCGCGTACTAAGGGAGGGCAACACGTACCCGCGTTAAAGACAAGCAGAACCGTCTTCTGCAGCTGAAGCAGTGACCGAGAGCTGCGCCCGCCTCCCTGCCACGGGGCGCTCACACCTGTTTATTGATTTGGCGCCTGGCGCGTGCCGTTTGCTTTTCCACCTCCCAGCTGCCATTTACATTTTATTGGATTCTTGTGTTTAAAATTACAAGCAGGTCCTTTGAATTGGCATTAGCGCTTTAAATATGTGCTGCATCTTGGCGTGTCATGCCAGCACGAGCCGAGCGCATCAGAAGCCGCTAGATAATAGGCAATTACTGCTCTTAAACAGACGAGGCATTCACTAGGAGAACGGGCTGCATCTTAAATCTTCCATAAATTCTCTAATAGCGCTTCTATTAATACCTGGTTTCTGGCACATTCCTAATTATTGCCTTCCTTATCAAACCACCGCCTTTCCCCGGCATGTCAGCGCTGCCGGCTAGAGGAGACGAAGGCGGGAGCCGGTGCAGCGCTCCGCGAGGGAAGCCCGGCCGGCCCAGGCTGGCGCTGGCGGCCCCGGCACGGCTGCGCCGCGCTGCAGGGATGCTGCTGGACCAGGGGGCCGTGGCGAGCGGGCAGGCAAGGCGAGGGCAGCTCTGCCTCCACCCCGCTGCCTGCAGAGCATCTTCCCCCCCAGGGAAGCTGCTCCACGGGGCGGCCGGCACAGACCCCCGGCATTCCTCGGGTGCTCCCCTTTGCCGGGCTTTCCCACGGCGGGTGCCTCGGCTCTGGCTTCCCCGTGGCACCATCAGACGTGCCGCGTCTTTTGGCAGAGGCTGAGGCTTTAGAGCAAATAAAATCTCCCGGGGCATCGCGGCTCGGGCGGCTCGCCGGCCTCAGGGGAGCCGAGCGGGTGCCTCGAAATTTGGCTTCTCCGCAGGCGCAGCGCTGGCAGCGGCGCGGCAGCCCCGCGCGGCGCGAGGAGGGTTGTAAACGCCACTTGTCCTCCCTCTTGCACCATTACACACTCCAGAGAATGAGCATGTACAATTCATGTCCCATTAAATTTTTTTGAAATATTATCCTTTTCTTCTTCCCTGCGTTTTCCCCCTATTAAACCGAAATCGTGCTTCCTTTGGAGAACACAAGTCATTTGTTACCATAACAACACCTTCCCTCCCGCACCGCAGCGCTGCTCCCCTCCCTGCCCTTGGGTTGCAAACCCCACCGGCCCGGCACGGGCGGGACACCCCCCCCCCGCTGCCGCGGGGTTTGATGCGGCCCTTGGACGGTTCAGCTTGGGGTCCGAGTTTCGGAGAAGAATTTGCAGCGCCTCCGGCATGGTTTGCGCAAAGGCGGAGCCCCACGTGCAGCATCTCCTCGGCAGCGCTCCTGCCCGCCCCATCTTTCGGTGGAGCGGGTCCACACGTTCATTGCCAGGTCCTCGCTTATAACTGAATCCTGACTGTACGAGATCCTTCAATGCCAGAAGCTTTGATTTTTTTTTTTTTTTTAATTGCCCTGAAAGCTCCCCAGAGCCCAGAGGGAAAGCGTTGCTCCAAGAATTTCCTTCTCCCATGTAGTTAGCGATAGGACGAGAGGAAATGGGCTCAAGCTGCGCCAGGGGAGGTTTAGGTTGGAAATTAGGAAAAATTTCTTTACGGAAAGGGTGGTCAAGCATTGGAACAGGCTGCCCAGAGAGGTGGGGGAGTCCCCATCCCTGGAAGTGTTCAGAAAACGGGCAGAGGTGGCACTTGGGGACATGGTTCAGTCTGGTCTACCCTTGATTGGCTTAGAGTAGACTTGGTAGTGTAGGTTAATGGTTGGACTGGATGATCTTCAAGGGCTTTTCCAACCTAAACGATTCGATGATTCTATGATTCTCCAGGCACCTCCGGTAAGGTCGTTAACGCTGCTGTCTATTAGAAATTCCCCGTCCTGCCTCCGGACCCTTGCTGCGCCAGGATATAACCCTCCTACGTTCACGTGAAAATTAAACGCAAGAGATGAGGCTGCTAGATCGGATTCGCTTACCCAGATCAACCCCCCCCAGCAGCATCAGCACCAGGACCAAAGGCAGAGCGGCACCCCGAGGAGCGGAGCGCAGCCTCTGGAAAGGGGAATTCCGGACGTGTCCGTGCAAGCGGCCCTCCAGAGCTGCCAGCCGGCCGCTGCCCGCTGTTCAAGGAGGTTTGCAAAAATAAAATGAAAATTGTTTACAACACTGCGTGCTCCCAAGGGAGCAGAAACGGCCCATGGATCCCCAGTTCTCTCCCTGCCTCGAGCGGGGCGTGCGGCACAGCAGGACCCGTCCGAATCGGCAGCGCAGCCCCTGAGCCCCCTCCGGGCAGCAGCAACCGGCTCCCGCCGCGGGAGGTGAGAAGCTGCCTGGCAGGGCAAGGAGAGAGTAAACACTGCCAAATAATGCCCATGCGTGTTAATCCCCATTCTTTCTCACCGCGCAAGATCAATTTATTTATTAAATAGCCTCGCTTCATCTGGCCCCTCACCATCTCCTTATTCCCTTTCGGAAAACCGTGCCATGGTTTGGCTGTTGCAAAGATGGAAACAGCGAAACGGCTTGCACACCTGAATGCTCGGCGGGCGTACCTTTGGCTTTGCAAAATTGCAGCACCCCAGCAAATTTGGAACGAAAATGCGACGTGAAATTGAGACTTCGGCTGATCGCCTCTGCGAGCCAGGGTGCGGGGAAGGGAGACGAGCTCCGGTGATTTATGCAACCTGGCAGCGCAGCCCGGGTTTGAATATTCCTGGCGAGCGGATGGAAAACCAGCCTTCGGTCTGGAATTGCTCTGCGGGGAGCTCCGGGAGGAGCTGCTTTGAACGCCCTGGGGCGCAGAGCCGCCGGTACCCGGTGGGAATGCCGAAGCTCCGGGCATCCCTACACAGGGGTCAAGATGTCGTCTTCGGGGTTGTTGCAGAGTCTCTTCAAGCCCACGAGGAGCTCCTCACACCCCAGTCCGTGGGCTGAACTTTCCAACTTTGCTATGCAGTTCTTCCTCAGCTGCCCCTCAGAGGCCACCGCAGGGCGTAGGTGGCACCTGGCCTCGCCGGCACCTGCGGTCCCGAGGCGGTGGGGTGCCCCGGCCACCCTGCTCCCCTCCAGCAAAGCCCCTGGAAGCTCTGTCCGTGGCAAAAAGTGATTTTTTGTCAGAAACAGAAGTCGTGCGTGGCGTTAGTGCCCCACCTTTGTGAATCTCCCCGACGCTATTCGAGTTTATTAGGTCGGTAAATGGAATTAACATATGGTTAAAACGGATTTCTTATACGGACTCGTAAAAGCCTTCGGTGGAAGAAACACGTTATTCTTCTAACTTTTTAATGACATCTAGTCACGCTTTTCCTTTCACTGTGAACTTTTAATGACTTGGAGTTTTTTACCAACCGATTCATTTGCAATCCCCAGACCTCAGGGGTGCGGCTAGGACAGACCCATCAGGACGGCTGTGCCAGCGCGCCCGGGGACCGGCTCTTCACGCTGCTCCTCCCGGGAGCGCAACGGGATCGGCCAGCTGACGCCTTGAAAAGCGCTAAATGTTGTTATTATTCTACGACCATACTGCACCATGCTCTACTCTACCATGCCGTGTGCTGTTCTATTAATGTTGACATCGATAACGGTGACGGTGATGATGATAACAGCAATACAAACGTCGCCCGTTGCTTCTCTTCGGCTGCACCCAGGCAGAGCAGCCCGGAGGTGCTGGCTCCCCGGCGGGTGACGAGGGAAAGGCAAGGTCCCGGGGCCGCGGTGCCACCGCAGCTCACCGCTCCCGCGCAGGCAGGAGACGAGGTCCAGCCGCGCGGTGCCACGGCGCTGAAATAAAGATGATTAAGGAGATATTCCAGCCTCTTCTTTTTTACCTCTCCTCAGTAAATGTCATGCTTCAGGGGAGTACAGCCAAGAAAAGTTCAAAGTAATAATATCAGAAATCTGCTTCTCTTTTCCTTTTGACATTTTATTGTGATATGAAATAGCAGGGGATAAAAGCTCTAATGGGGATATTTGGTTCTTTCTTTCGGTGAGCATTTTAAATGCTGGCTGGTTATGACTCACATTTATTATGATATATGCAAATCTTTAAGGGCCTCGCGCACAAAGCCCAGGCAGCCACGGCCGCTCTTTCAGGGGATTTACAGTATGGGAGCCAAAGCCTGGCAGACGAGGATGACTGCCGCCCAAAGTCCCGGCTCTTCACCAGGCGTCGAGCCACTCGCCACGCCGTCCCTGGCTCTTCCAGCTTCCCGGCCTCTCGTCCCAGCTGGGTGGGCTGGTCCCCAGGGACCGTGGGGATGGGCATGGGGCATGCCGCCGCACGCACCGCACCGGCCACCCCGGCACAGCAGCACCCGCGGAGAGGTCGGACAGCTTGGTGGGGAAAAACGCTCTTCTTCAGCCTTGCTTTCCGTAGGAGCACACAGCTGCACCCTGCACCCGCTTTTTGCAGTTAGAGCACAAACTGCTGCTCTGCCGACCGCTTTGATTGCATTTCTGTGTTGACTTTAAACCAGAAATTTCAGATGGATAAACAATGGCAAGTAACCAGGCTATAAAATACAACTTTAATAATATTTAGCTGGTAATGTGCACGGAGCCTTGTTGATTTGTGTAGGGGAAAAATGGGTTGATTTAAAAAAAAAATAATAAAAACCTCATTTCACATTGAATCCTATCCTAATTAGAAGCTGTTATTACTCTCCAACAAATAATCTTCTGAACTAAGTCCATTCCGCAGAGAGCGATCAAAGGGTGATTTAATTAAATTTTCATGTTTAATTTTCTGTTTTCATTTCTGACTATTTTTTTGTTTCTTTCTCTAACGACTGCTGTCAGAGGAGGGAGAGGCGCTGGCTGGGGCGTCGCACGCAGCCGGGTCCCGCTCCGGATGAGGCATCCTCTCACCAGCCGCCCCGGGCACGCACTTGGGTATCGACATCCAGCCGGTACCCCGCGGCGTGAGCCGCCGAGAGAGCGGGTTCTCTTCTTCACGGTGTCTTGGTTTTAGTTATCTGGTCCGTAGCCAGCTTAAATGTTATACTTAATTTAGAGCAGTAACACTTAAATTATGAATTGTCTGCTGTAAGTATAAATTATACATTTTGGAGATGAATATTCAGGTCCTAATTCAAAGCAGCAGATGTGGCATGGAAATGTTTGCACGCAGATACAATTCCAAGCCATGATTTGTTTTTATTTTCCCTGGGAAGCTGTCCCCAGCCGACCGTCCCCAGCAGAGCTGGGAGCCTGTCGGGGCCCCGGGACCACCGCAGCCCAGCTGCCCTGCCCCGTACCCCCGTGTTTCTTTGCACCTGCAGGGGATCGGGGTTTGTTTTTGCAGAATCTGCTGGCAGAACACGCGGCCGTGAGGTCTGCAAGGCGCCACGGTTCGCAGTTGCCCATGCGGAATTACAGGATAAACCCACGCATCGCGAGGAGCCGGCGCCCGCCAGCGATGCGCTCGCCCCACGCACCATCACGCAGCTTAAAACTTCATGACCGACACCGAGCGACGTGATGTCTAAGGTGAACTTAGAATCATAGAATCATCGAATCGTTTAGGTTGGAAAAGCCCTTTAAGATCATCCAGTCCAACCATTAACCTACACTACCAAGTCTACTCTAAGCCAATCAAGGGTAGACCAGACTGAACCATGTCCCCAAGTGCCACCTCTGCCCGTTTTCTGAACACTTCCAGGGATGGGGACTCCCCCACCTCTCTGGGCAGCCTGTTCCAATTCTTGACCACCCTTTCCATAAAGAAATTTTTCCTAATTTCCAACCTAAACCTCCCCTGGCGCAGCTTGAGCCCATTTCCTCTCATCCTTGGCCATGGGCAGCCCAGAGCGGACAAATCAGTTGCGTTCGAGGCGAGGGCATGGATTAGGGGAGTAGCATCCGTGGTTAATTAGGAGGTAAATCTTTGCTCGCATCGATCGCCCTGCTTGGATGCCTCACACTTTGCTGCTTTTGGAGTGGGTGTTTTTTGAACAAAGCTGTTGACGCTGCGTGGCTTGCCGAGTGGGACGGGCTGGGTTCGAGGGAGCCTTTCCAGACCTTTCCTCTGCAACTGGCCAAAGGCTCCGCTCCTGGGGAAAAGCGCAGGCATGAAGCAGCACTCCTTCTAATGACGCTTTCTCATGTCCAATTTGTGTTTACAAGGAAAAAGTATATTGCTGATTAGCGGAAAACACATACGCTCTTCTCCGGAATGAGGCTCCCCAACTCCAGCCCGCGCTGCTGCTCCAGCTGGCATCTCCCTGACGGGAGAGGCGGATTAAAGCCCGAGTCTCCCCGCGCTGCCTCTGATGTTGCTAAAGAATTCATCAAAGTGACAAGGCTACAAAAGCCCCGCGTTACCGCTCCGCCGTTCCCTTGCCACTCACCGGAAAATAATGCCCCTGCTGAGTTGCATATGATCTGTTTCAATTATTTTTTAATTTTCAATGTGTTAGGCAAACTCCAACACTCAGAGAAAAAGGAAAAAATCATGCAAAGTACTTTCGAAAACTCCTGTTCTGGTAAAAAGCTCTCCTGCTATGAATACGCAATATCTCCTGTAGCAACTGGTAAGTTAGCGTGCATTTAGAAAAACCACATTTACATACAAATATGATTTCAGCCCCACATCTAGATAGACCGAGAGATATCTCCTCCTTTCTTCCAACCGCTGACTGATTCTGCTGTCATCGCTATAGGCGCTCATGTTAAGACATAGGCTGACATGCATCTGTTTCATACGAGCACTGCTGAGGAACGTGCTTTGCTCCCTGTGATGTTCCTCCCCCTTTTTTTTAATCATGCAAATGATCTTTCCCCAGGGACTGCTGTGCCCGTGGGCACGGGGATGCGGGCGGCATGGGGATGCGGCGGGACAGGGATGTGGCAGGAGCTGCTCCCGAGCCTCGAGGCGCATCCGTGCCGGCCAGCTGTGCGGGGACGGACAGGCACCGCGCAAACTTTGGGTGCTCGTATTCAGCTGCAGGGCTGGCGACAGCCTGGCGCTACGGTGCCAGAGGTGGCCGGGAAAGCGCGCGCCAGCTCTTCATTCCCGCGGCTGAGCCCGATGGTTGCTTTTCCAAATGGTCACGCTGGCAACGCTCAAACGCTGAAATATTGACAGGGAGCAATGCAAACCCAGCCCGGCCTCCCGTTTGCTCACAGCGCCCAGAGCTGCTCTGCGGGGACCCGGCACGGCCCCACGTGCCTCAGCACCACAACCCTCTGTTTTGCCAAAGTCCCCAAACTTTGGCCCTTCTCCGTTGCCCTGTGCTGCGTTCTCCAGCTCAGATTATATTAGCGTTACTGCCAGCGCCAAACGTCCTTACGCTGGAGGACAGCGGGAGCAGCGGCGGCTCATCCCCGTGCCCAGCCCTCGCCGTGCCCGCCGCACGCCGCACCCTGCCCGCTCCTTCTCCCTTTCCTAATTAGGTACCAGACTAATTCGCAAGATAAAACGCTGTCCTCGTGTTTCCCAGAATCTCAGCTTCTACAAAAATACTTATCTGATGGAAAGCCCTTTATTTTTAGCTTTGCTTTTTCACTTAAAAATTAAGAATTCCCCCCAGAACCCTCAGTAATGAATCGCAGAGAAAGTTTCTCTCCAGTTCATCTGAACGACGTTCATCTGAGGGGGTGGAAAATTACTGAAAAACTTGAATAGTAAGTAACAAAAAAAAGTCTTAAATTCAACCTTTATGGCATTTTTAATCGCATCAGGCGTGATTCATTTCACATGCAAATCCGGCCTCACGCTCTCTGTGCCGCTAAAGCATCTGACTTCAAACCATTTCAGCAGAAAACCGTTTCAGCAGAAGAGAGAGATTCAGATCTTCGCCAAAGAACAACCGGAATTCTAATTTTGCTTTGAAATCTGGGATTCCTTTTATGAGGGGGAAAAGTGGTGGGCATATCTGACAGCGTCCTCCGGTGTAGCGCCTTTCTATCTCTAACGGCGGGTCAGGACGGGGCTCGGCAAACGCGGGGGTTTATATCCCAGTATATCCCAGCAATCGGAGTTGAGATAGCAATAACAGCACCCAGCCCTTCTGCGCAGCGCTGAGGCTCCCGAGGCGTTATACAGGCGCGTTTAATCTCGGTATTGGCCAATTCAGCAGTTGGCTGTCTCCATTCATCTCTCAAGGAAAATATAAATACATGGGTCGAGTGTCCCACCTGCTCGGAGGGGCCGCGACGCTGGGAGCGGGGTTTCGTGCCGGTGAGTGGGCTCACCGGGGCAGCACCGGCACCGCGCTGGCCGCAGCAGCAGGCAGCAGTGCCCGTGCCGCTGCCCGCCCTGCCTGCGGTCACCTTGACCCGGCGCCGGGGGCCGGCTGGTCTGCCCCGGCCATCGGTCTGTCCCGGCCATCGGTCTGTCCCCGGTCCTGGATGCGAGCGGCTCGCTGCCTTGCTGCGGGAGAAGGAGCACGGGGGGAAGGGAAACGAACGGCCGGGAAAAAAGCCATCGGGGAGGATCTTGCTCAATGCCTGTTGCTTTCCAATGACCCGTTTTAGAACAGCAGCAGTTTAGAAGAGCGGGTTTCGCTCTTCTCTTCTGATCTGCGGCGCAGGGCAAAGACACCTCTGGAAATCAGCTTGTGCTCACCGCCCGGAGCAGGAGGCTCCCAGCACCTCCCAAAGCTCCAGAACCCTCCAACAACGGGCCAAGGGCACTGTGTGCCACCGAGACCCGGAGGCAGAGGAGCTGGGGACGAAAGCCCAGAGCTCCCCGAAGCCCCTCTGTGCCTCGGGCTCTGCTCCCCTGGGAAGCACAGACCTTCTTCTCCTTCCCGGGACGCTGCATAATCATTCGCAAACGCGCAGGACGCCAGAACTTTGGCCAACGAGGTTTTGCACTGATTTGCTGGGTTGCAGCGGCTTTTATTCATTAGTAAAACAACCCCTGCTCCAAATCCGGCAAAGCCCCCTCTGAAAGAGAAGCCAGGCATAGCACAGCTTTTATCAGCTCATTTTTCTTCCTTAGATTTTAGTTTAACCTGATTGCTCGTTGTTCCTGCAATACTCCTTCCTGTCGGTGGGATAAATAAAGCGCAAAGTATTTAACTGATCAATAGAGATGTAATGAAGTGGACGCTGTCCGGTGAAAAATGAGCGGTCAAAGGCGACTCCTGGATTGCAGACTGCATTGACCGCTCTTGGTGGTAGGCGCGGCTCGCAACCTCCATTTCGACTGAAATGCACATCAAATATTTATTAAGACGCTCTTAATTAGAATAAGCTTAAGTAGAAAAGGGAAATAAAGCCCTGACCCACGTCTTTAGAGGAGGGCTCTGAGCCGTCCCACTAGCACTGATGTATAAACCCCAAACCCTTTTGATTTCAGCAGTACCATGACTGGAAACAGTGAGGGGAAAAACCAGCTCCTGGCTGTGAAAGATATGGAACAAAGCCAATAATAAGTTTCCTTCAGTGGAAGGGAGTTGGGGACTTTTCTGAGTGTTCGGTTTTGTCCTTCTTACTCCATTTCTTACTGTATTTCCCACTTCTTTCTTCAGGAAAAATACAATGAAAGGAAGTAGATTTTTTTCAATGTTCACATTTGCATTGAAACCCCAAGAAGAAGGATCAGCAGGTGTCAACGTGATGGAGGAATCGGGGTGACGGGACAGCCTGTTCCAATGCAGGTGGCGTGCCTGGGGACCGTCCCCTCCGGCCGGATACCGGGCTCCCACGGCCCCGCTCCCCCTTGGCTGCCGCCGCTGCCTCTCCGGGTGCAGCAGGCTCGCCGTCCTCCCCACCCAGCCGCAGCCCGGGATAACGGGAGGAGGAGGAGGAGGAGGAGGCAGCCAGGGCCAGGGATGAGCTAACGGGGAGGCAGCCTGAGGCAGCGGTGATGCACTTGGTACCCAAAGTTGCTCCTTCCTGCATCTCGCTGGTGGGGTGATGGGATAAACTCCCGAAGGTGTGCGGCAACGAGAGACTGCTCCGATACGCACGCTGGGAGAGGATGCTGTCCTGGTTTCAGCTGGGATAGAGTTAATTTTCTTCCTAGCAGCAGGCACAGTGCTGTGGTTTGGATTTAGTAGCAGAAGAATGCTGATAACACGCTGATGGTTTAGTTGTTGCTCAGTGCTGCTTATGCCAGTCAAGGACTTTTCAGCTTCCCATGCTCTGCCAGGGGCACAAGGAGCTGGGAGGGGGCACAGCCAGGAGAGTTGATCCCAACTGCCCCAAGGGCCATTCCATCCCATACGGCGTCATGGGCAGTATGGAAACTGGGGGGGTTGGCCGGGGAGCAGCGATCGCTGCTGGGAACTGGCTGGGCATCAGTCGGCGGGTGGGGAGCAATTGCATTGGGCATCGCTTGCTTTGTATATCATTATTATTGTTATTATTTTATTGTTACTATTATCATTACTATTTTACTTTATTTCAATTATTAAACTGTTCTTATCTCACCCCAGGAGTGTTTCTCACTCTCACTCCTCCGATTCTCCCCCCATCCCATGGGGGCAGGGGCAGTGAGCGATGGCTGCGTGGTGCTGAGCTGGGGCTGAGCCACGACGGATGTGAAGAGCTGCCAACACCTTCCGCCCGATCGTGGCTTGGCACCGGTTAGTTCAGATGTTAACTACAGCCCAAATCTGTGTCTTGGAGCGTTGCTTGCTCTTATCTGCGTATGACACGGCTATTTATCATAATGCACATCAGGTTTTTACTGCAAAACTCCAGCTTTTTCGCTCTGATATAATCCTCAGATTTATTCAAGTACTGTATCGCAGAGAATTCCTCTTTGGAAGCAGAACACATTGCCCAGCTCCTTGTTGCCTGGAGAATTCAGCCCGTTTGCTTTTCCCCACAGCCACGGGAATAATGTGAAAAGCAAACCACAAAAGCTGTTCAGAAGGGAAAAACGAAGCAAAACTTCTCCAGACCGCACAGCATATCAGGACAAAGCTCGAATCCTTTCCCTTCATTGCAAGGGCTTCCCTGCAAGGCTGCGCCCAGCGGGGAGCTTTCCCGAGGGCGAAGGCATTTTGGTGAGGAGAGGAAAAGGCTCTCTGCTCTCGTTAATCAGCAAACACGCAGCGACCGTCTCCAGAAGCCGGGTCACCCCAGCAAAATGGAAACCAAACAAATGGTCCCTGGCCAGGGCTCAGCTGCTGCGCGGCAGCTCCGCGTGCCCGGACGCAAACTAATCGCTTGATTACGTGGCATTTTTTACACTGGTTTTGGCTCCTAATTGGATACAGTTTCCCATGAGGAGATAAAATATTTAAAAACAAGTATATGAAAGAGAAAGTCAGCCTTTATTAAAATGACTTCATCGTTTTGAACTGATGCCTTCAAGTACTCTTTTGTAATTCATCCTTATAGATATAAAATTATCGTCTGAAGGAAGATTGTTAATAAAACTGACACTTCCCCATCAGTCAACTTAATTCACAATATAACACTTTCCAAATCCAATTATGTCTGTCTGATGACTGACGTTCGGCTCAACGTTACTGTTCATGTGGAAAAGCGGATACAAAAATCAGATGCAAGTAATTTACGCAACACCGGGCGGTTTCTGTTGGGACAGCTCTCGAACCGCCGCTGCTGGCGGATAAAGCCGACGACCCCAGCACCGGCAGCTCTTCAGGACCCGACTACCCAGTGACAGGTACCAGCGGTTGCAGCCCTACTCCAAACAACTCGTGCGTATTTCCCAACACCTCGTAAACATTTCCTTCATTATTTTCAACGTATGGTCAGATGCTTTTCCAAGCCAGGACCCCTCTGCACGCAGTGCCTGTTAAAACCTGCGCTGGCACCATTCACGACAGCGTTCGCAGCGTTACGTGGCAGCGCGGCATGAAGGGGTGTGCATCTCCGAGCGGCACGACTCACGGGATGTCAAAAGATGGAGCGTTTGTTCAGCTGGGGGTGTTGCCTCTTCCCACTGTTTTTCTCCTACCCTCTTGCACTAATGGGATTTTTTTTAACATTTGGATTTAAAATAAGAAACTTACGTTCCTATAGAGGATTTCTTTTTAAAAACAGCAGAGTTATCTTACAGCGCAACTCTAGTTGTTTGCTGGGGGAACAGAAAACGCTATCATAAAATTGTTAGTCTGTCAAATTAGGGAGCACAGAAGAGGCTGTGAGACTACAGAGACAAATCACAGCTTGGGCAGCAACCTGAAGGGGCTGCATGACCACCAGAAAATAGGCTCTAAAGTCTTCCAGGCCACATTATGCTTGGAAAACTGCCTCTGCTGCAGGGCTGAGACTGATGGTTATGTTCCATGGCAGGCTGGGATTTTGTACCTGGGAAGGGCAGGATACGGGCACGGTTTGGTGAAAGCACTGTTCGTTCCTGCTGCCATACCCAATTCACGCCTCTGCTGCAGGACCGGGGGGCAGCTCCGCCTTCGGGGTGCAGCCCTCCAGGTCTCTCCCTCCTCTTCCCCTCTCCCCATCAGCGGGGACCCATCCGTCCCCAGCCCCGAGGCGTCACGCTACAGGGTTCCTCGGTGCCGGTGCCTCCCTGGGGACTCTGACACAAGCGCATTCCCTTGGGAAGAAAAATGTGTTTGACTGAAGTCAGGCAGACGCAGCGCCACAGCAGCTATTGCATGGCAACCATTGCCAGGGAGACCAAGCTCTCCACCGCGCCGCGCTGGGCATCTCCATCAGGCAACTTCATTTAGGCCGGGATGGTCCCAAATTATTCCCATCTCTGTGCCTGCTGCGCCTTCCCCGCTCTCTTCTCCGCACTGCACAGGAGGGCTCCTTTCCTGGAGATTTCCACCAGCCAGGGCGGACAGTCCCGGGGTGCAGCACAGGCACTTCACCTTCATATAAGGTTATAAACCATTTGAAATCGCAGCAAAACACTGCGGTGTGGCTTCTCCTGCCCACCCTCCTGGGCCTGGGGGCTCCGGCTCCGCGGCGGCGATGCTCAGCGCCGGCACGCCGTGCGAGAGTGCAGGGAGGGCTGCAAGCGTGCGGGGCCGAAAGCAGCACCAGCGCTGCAAGGTGCTACTGGGCGCAAGGTCTGGGTGCTCGGATGCTTCGTGCGAGGCACTGGAAGAAACGAAAGCTGTTTCCAGCAGCAGACGAACAGCAGGGCTGGCGTGCCGCATCCTGCTCCGGCTGCCCGGGGACGTGGATGCTGCTGAGCGCAGGATACATCCCACTGCCTGCAAGGAGTCGCCTCTATTCCTTCAAAGCACTGTTACAGTATTTGAATATTCTTCTTTGTTAACTAGGGCGATTCGCTTAAAGACAAAAATCTCATCTGATTGTCACAAGGAGCAGCAGTTTAGCGCTTTACCGCTCTTTGGGGATGCCGTTTGCGTGGCGTTTCACATTTTATTCCCGTTTATTGGCTGTGGGGTTCTTAAAAAGGGAAGGAGTTGCATCGATGACGTGCGCGGGAAATCTGCCGAGGTGCCGGTGCCTGGCTGCAGCCGGGAGGGGAGGTGGCGAGGCCACAGAGACCTGCTGCGAGCATCCAACGTCCGACACCAGGAGAAAGGAAAGTCCTCTCGGGTGGAGGGAGCGGGCAGGGAAGCGATGCCCCATCACCGGGGGCTGCGATGCTGATGGAATATGACGCAGGGTAGGTTAATCCCACCTTCCCACCGGGCCACAGCCAGCGCGAAGCCGAGTGAGTTACAACACAGGCAACAGGTACAGTCCACAGAAAGACAAGCGCGTATATCAAAGGGAGCAGGAGCACAGGGAGCTCCGGCCGCAGCGTGGGGGGCTTGGTGTCACACTGCCCTTGCCCATCCTCAGCCCCGGGTGCAAGAAACACGAGAATTAAGACGACAGATGCGCATCAGACTTCCCAAGAGCGGTGGTGTCGGGGTTCAGCCCCAGCCCCAGCTCAGCACCACGCAGCCGCTCGCTCACTGCCCCTGCCCCGCTGGGATGGGGGAGAGAATTGGAGGAGTGAGAGTGAGAAACACTCCTGGGCTGAGATAAGAACAGTCTAATAATTGAAATAAAGTAAAATAGTAATGATAATAGTAACAATATAATAATGATAATAACAATAATAATATCCAAAGCAAGTGATGCCCAATGCAGTTGCTCCCCACCCGCCGACCGATGCCCAGCCAGTTCCCAGCAGCGATCGCTGCTCCCCGGCCAACCCCCCCAGTTTCCATACTGCCCATGACGCCGTATGGGATGGAATGGCCCTTGGGGCAGTTGGGATCAACTCTCCTGGCTGTGCCCCCTCCCAGCTCCTTGTGCCCCTGGCAGAGCATGGGAAGCTGCAAAGTCCTTGACTGGCATAAGCAGCGCTGAGCAACAACTAAAAACATCAGCGTGTTATCAGCATTCTTCTCCTACTAAATCCAAACCACAGCACTGTGCCTGCTGCTAGGAAGAAAACTAACTCTATCCCAGCTGAAAGCAGGACAGGTGGAAAAGGTGTAACCTGCCTCTCCCTGCCCTTCGGCTCCAGGCATTAATAATTCCCATCGGCATAGCCGGGTACTGCCTGGGAAAGGGAGGCAGCAGCACCGTCTGCCCTGGGCGCAGGGAGCGCGTTCAGACCCTCAGCTGGCAGCCTGCCTGCTTGGTATTTTTCTGCTGCGTGTCAGCAAAGAGCGATTGGAAGGCAGCAGGCAGCTTCACAGAGCAGAAGACTGCTCTTAGAACGGTACCAGGAGAGGATTTGAACAGTTCACGTCCCCGCGCACGCTCGCTCTGCCTGCAGCCTCCCGGGCAGGCGAGGGGCTGGGAGTCGCAGCGCTGCTCGGGGACTACGGGCAGCACCGTGGGCAGCCACGGGCACTGCGGGGCACGGTCCGCGCCGAGCATCCAGCCGAGCATCTCTGGTTAAAGCAAGGGATAAAATCCCAACTTCTCACCCCAAGGACGGTGTCAGAGAAAGCCGTTTTCCCAGCAATCGTGGCATGTATCAGCCCTATGCAAGCAGAAACGAGAGATGGGCCATTTTCCAACACCAAACCAAACCACTCGTGGCTCCATACTCGGCAGTGCCCTCCCCAGCAGCACGAGGGGCGATGCTGGGGCGGCTCCTCCACCGCGCTGTCACCTCCGGCAGCGGCATCTCCCGCGGCGGCACAGCTTGGTGGCTTTCCTGCTGCTCCCCGGGGTTGCTTTCCTTGCCTCTTCGCCTTGGTTAGCGTAACGGTCTCAGCTCAGCGAGCCTGCTGGGCGCCGGGAAGGCCTGGGAGCCCGCAAGCCTCTTCTCCCCAAGGCAGCACCTGGCTCATTTGTCCAGAGGTTCTGCTCCCTTTCTGCTGTGAAATAAACCCCGTGCAGCTGGCTCCAGCCACGCGCTGTGCCCTGCGCCCGGGCTCCCGCGGGCTCCTCCAGCTGTGAAGCAGCTCGTGCCACCCGCTTCCTGAAGGAACCAGCAGAAGCCGGCGGTGCCACAGTGTGCACCGGTACCCAGCTCCGCTGCGCGGCATCCTGCGGTCGCCATGGAAACCAAAGATGCGGGCAGCGCGGGGGGACCTGTCCTGGCGACGGAGGTCTGTGATGCCCGGCGGGACGCAGCGGCGGGCAGGAGAGCGCTGGCTCCGGCAGGACCACGGGAAGGCAGCGGGGAGGGGGGGCTGGTTCTGCCGAGCCCTCTTCTGCAGGCGAGGGAAACAGCCAGCGGTGCCGGAACAGCACAGCGCTGCTTGCACCCCTTGGAAGGGCTTGGGAGAGGTCACCCAGCCTCAGCCGGAGGGCAGGGGACAGCAGGGGTGAGGTGAGCCCCTGACCGGCTCTCTTTGAGGCTGAGGGTGTCAGAAAACCCTTTTTGCCAGGTGTGTGCGGGACACGCGAGAACAGGACGTGCAAACCCCGCGGTGTTTCCCGGTCGTCAGCCACCGGTCTCCCCAGCACGGGGACAAGAGCTGCCCTGAAGCCTGGAGGCTGGCGAAGCAGCTCACAGCGCTGCCCCGTTAAACGTCGTCTGCCCTGGTATTTCATCTGTCCCGATTTGAAGCCGCATTGTCCTCTTTTCATCCCTCTTGAAGAAAATATTGGGATCGACAAATTATAAACCCACATTATGATTAAAAGGAAATCAAAGGTCACTCACATCCCCTGCAACAGTCTGAGCTTCCTCCAGGAGCATCCTAACGGCTAATCCAGGGACAGCAGCAGGCGCTGCGTTTGCTCACACGTGAGCGCGGTGACGTTACAGGAAGGCAGCTGCAGCGAGGACCGATGGACCCACTCCACAGCACCCTATTTTGTTTCCAGTCCGAAACGCCTGCTGCCTTTGCCCCGCCGTGCCACAGCCTGAAGCCTCCCGGGGTCCCCATGCGTCCGGAGCTGTTCATTTTCCTGGAGACGCTGAAGTTTGGGTTGCTCCTCCACCTAGCATGAGAGTGCCCTCATACCAGGGAAATCCCAGCAGACCTGCCGAGCTGGTTTACACTAATGCAAAACACAGGGGGAAAAAAAAAAATCTAACTCAGCTAGAACATCTGCTGCTGCTTATTATTTTTGTAGGGGGGAGCACTGCAAAAAGCACAGGAACAGCCGGCACAGCCCCGGCACAGCTACTCCGCTCCCGGCGGGGCAGCCGGCAGAGCCCAGTCCTGGTGCAGCCGTGTCTGCAGCGCCGCAAAACCTCGTGGCAGTGGCACAGGCGCCAAAATCCCTTCTGCACGCTTTCACAGTTGTGAGCCTTGGGGACCACTTATTCAGATTACAGGAAGAATTTGCTTTAGGCAAGTATTGGGACCCAGACCTGCAACCAATTAGAAATAGTACAGCATTAAAGAAAAGAATCCCTCTTCATCCAGATGCTGCATTCTGGACTTGAAGTGACAACTCATCTGCTGATGGAAAGGGTACAGTTCTGATGTCAGGGGGAGCAGTTACGGCAGCGTACACTTACAAGTTTAATACTTGTATGATATTTAACTGACAGAATTAATCATCGCTGCTCAGCACTTTCACCGTATGTATTACTTTCCTATTTGGTCCTTAGAGAAATCCCAAGCAGCATCGATGAGCTGCCTTAAAAACATCTTTAGGTTGAAATAAACCGGAGAAGAAACGCAGTGCTTCATGGATTTACAAAACTAGAAGAAATGAGCACATGATGCCCCATTTTCCAAAACAGGTGCCCCCCTTGACAGCTGCAAGGTGGAAACCAGCAACTGATAAAACATGCAGCACGGACGTGACAAGCAGGAGGAAAGAAGCTATCTATCAAAGCGAATCCTGAAGCCTTGCAATAAAACAAAGCGCCAAATGGAATTATAAACCACAGCTGGTACTTTCAGAGCCGGTTGGGAAGCTGCAGCATAAATAAGAGCTCTGAGCTCGGTGCACACAGACCACTGCCGTCAGATGGGAGCGACGCCGGGGGAGCCGAAGGAGCCACCCTGGGCAAACGGCAGCGCTGTCCTGCCCGCGTCCTGGGGGAATCGGCGCTGGAGACGGCAGCAGCTTGCTTTTCGCAGTAAGGATGAGACCGGAGTCCTCCAGCCTTTGCCCACCGCACACGTGGTCCGTGACAGCCGGGCAGGGCCTCTGCGAGAGCCCAGCTCCAGCGCGTCCACGTGAGACCCAAATCCCACCAGCGTGCCACGCCGGGCGGATTCACTACAGCCAGGCTTTTGGGCAACGTGAGCCTGATGGCCAGCTTGAGCATCTGGCATTAACAGAGGCTTTCCTCAGGGCTGATGCGACTTCTGCCGTCCCGGGACGCGCCCAGGAACAGGCGCCTGCCCGAGCCACCCGTGTTTCCGCAGAGGAGAGGAGCTGCTCGCATCTTTACGGATCATCAACAGCAAAACGTTGCCTGTTGCTGGAAGGATGCCCGAGTTTGAGGAGGGACCGTTTCAGCTTTTCAGAATCACCACAGTATTGGGTTTTCTTTTTTCTTTGTTCATCTGAAATAGCTCACTTTACATTAAGGCTAAACCACAAATCTACGAGGACCATACGCGCCCAGCTACGTTGCAGGAGCCCAGGACTAATTCAGATCTTGAGCCTGTCTTTGGGCCATCTGTTTGCAGGATCACACAAGACAACGTGTCATTATGGCTGGGAATTTGCATAACGGCTTTGGAGGAATTATGTCCGACTCCATTCATACCAGCCACAGTGAATTTTCTCACGCCGCGGGATGGGGGCAGGCATCATGCAAGAAGCCGATGAGCATCGCGGCCGCGTTTCCCACGAGGGGCCCGGCTGAGGAGACGACTGAGCATCCACGGGACCCCTTCGAGCTGCTCGGGCACCAGCGATGCCATCGCCCTCCGCCCTTCCTCCACTCTCAGCTGCGGTCTCGTCTGCAGCAGCAAACCCATGCTGAAGGGCAGCGCGCCGGGCGCTTCCAGCCTGTCGGCACTCCAGCTTCTCTGCGAGGTTAACGCGTTAATTCTCCCAGCTATGACAAAAAGGGCTTAAATAACTGTGTAAATAATAGATCACGCTGCAGAAGGCTCGGGGGAGCGACGCCGCGCTCGCTGCAGCCTTGGGCCCTCTCTGTCCTTATCAGCTGCAGAAGCAGCGATGCCAGCAAGAGACAGCGGAGGCTGAAATCTGCTGGCAGATGCCTGGTCTCCTCCCCAAGGCTCGCACGGGGTGGAAACCCTGGCTGGGGAGCCCAGCCCCAGCACAGCGTTCCTCCTCCGGCACATTTCCAATTCTTCGCACCAAACCCCAGCACACCCGGTAGCTCCCGTCCAGGCAGGCTGTGCTGGCTCTGCCCCCGTTAATCGCTCCCTTCCGAGGCAGCGCGGTGCCTCGTGCTGCAGAGCTTCGCCAGGGGATGGGTCCTACCTGAAACCAAGCGGGGTTTAGGCAAAATCGGTGTAGTCGTGCACTGGGGACCTTCCCAGCTGCTGGAGCAACCAGGGGAAGGGAGCAGGCAGGCTCCGGCCCCAGCTCCGCTCCACCTCCCCTTGGCAAGCAGGAGAGGCGGCCCTGGAAAGCCTCACCCGCCGGCTTTATCATCGCCAAAAGCACAATAGTCCTTTAATGATAATTACAGGCTTTCCGGCGGCTTTGTTGTTCTGCGGGGCTGGGTTTTTTTTGGTAGCAATAGGTGCTGTTTAAGTACTTGAAAGAATGGCACTTAGCAGATGTCTTGGGGTAAATGGTAGGTTAAGCCACACCGAGAGAGCACCCGCGCAATGAGGGCTAATTTACGCTCACATGATTCAATTTGCATGGTTAATTCTATTTAAAGCAAACATCCAGAGGACGCTGGAGCTCTGAAAGAACCTTCGCTCTCATTTCGTCTTCTCTGCAACACTTTGGAGAAGAAAATGGTCAGGATAATAGAGCTAACAAACATTTATGTGCCGCAGGGGCAAAGTTTCATAAACGCATTTCCCATGAAAAGCTGCCGGCCGTACCTGCTAACATCACCGCGCACAAGGGCTGCCCGCTGCAGAACAAGCACAGCCACCACGGTGATGAGATTAAATGAGCGTCCTTCAGCTATGGTATTCGCTTCATTAGTTTGTGTGTGCTGCCAGGCTTCTGCCAGGACGCAGGGATGCTCCCACCCGCTGCTGCAGCCTCCCGACGACGTGCGAGTAGCACCCAGCCTCGTGCAAGAGAAGGGCGCTGCTGGTGCAGCCTTCGTTAGGCTCTTGCCAGAGCGCCCAGAGCCATCGGCTGAGGATGAAACGCGGACAAGCTGGCAGCGGCGGGCAGCACGTGCAGACCCCGCAGCGGGGAGAAGCATCGCTGCCTCCTCCAGCCTGGCTGGGCCAAAACATGGCCAGGGCAGCAGGTGGGCACCCACCGGCCCTCGGCACGGGCACCCACCGGCACGGGCACAAAGCTGGGCTGCAGAGCTGGGAGCCTCCACAGCACCGGGGACGGATACAGGAGATGCCCGCAAGAGGAAGAAATCTAGAGCAGGTTTTCTCCCTTTCTTTTTAGCTGTAATTTAATAATGTGGGTAATGCTATACATGGAATTGAAGTATCTTTAATTTGTTCCTAATTAAGACTCTTGAAAATTTACTATTGCGCCACGGCTCTGTGCCACCTGGATGATATTTTCCCTATTCTGCACCACTTGGGATTTTCCCTGGGGCTCTTTCCCTCTAGTTTGACACTGGGAGGATAGACGGCAGTGACTTCGTTTGATTTTAGCAATCAATATTGCTTATTAGCTGAATAATAACAATTCTTCACTACAATGCTTCAAGTTCTGCAGGGAACAGAAGGCCCGTAAATGCCTTGGATGAGCGAAAAAGCATAAATTACCTTGGAGATAATAAGCCAAATGTAAACAGTATTTACGGCTCATTAAAGCAGCGATGCTGCGCGTGCATGGGAACACACGCAGCGAGAAGCCGGAAGAGGAAGGCGTTTGCACGTTATTTCTTTTCAACCCGAGAAACGTGAAAGCAAAATATCGGAAGAGGTTTCCAAGCGATGTCCTACAGAGCATTCGTATCAGCATATGTTGCTGTTTTCCCTTCCTTTCGCAGGGCAGAGAAAAAGCACTGCGTCATGCCGGTGGACCGAGCCCAGGCATGATTTGGGAATTACAGGCGGCGAGCTCTCAAAAGCAACGATCAGAGGAAATATTTCACAAACAACCAACGGGGCTGAAACCTTTCCAACAGGGAACAAATTTGTAAGACTCCAAGCTGGCATCTGGACTATTTGTGAGCAGTAAAAGGAACCAAATGCAACAAATGAATTGCTCGCTGCAAAGCAGCTCGCACGGCTCGAGTAACTACCCAGTAATACCAAGCCTCCTGCAAATTGCTAGGTAACTACGCTGAACAGAGCCAAAAATAATCCCTCCCGCTACTGTGCTCTGACGGTGTTTGGAAGAGTGAAATAACAGTGTTTCAGCACATATCGGTACGATACGGGCTCTGCGGAGCAGCGCCAAAGGGCCTCCATCCACGGCACGCGAGCGACATGCCGGCGGTGGCAGGTCCCTCGGGTGGGCACCGCCAAGGGGCTGGGGCACCCAGCTCTCCCCGCAGGCTCCTCGAAGGCTTTCAGCTCCTTCAGGGTGGGAAGATGGGAAGAACGACACGGGGGAGTTTTTGATGACAGCAAAAAGAGGCAAAAAAGGGGCTCTCCGGGTCCTCCCCAGGGAGCGCGGTCAAGCAGTGCAGGAGGGACCCCTGCCCTGACCCACGGCTTCCAGCCCGCGCACAGCCACCAGCGACTCATGGGAAGCCCTGCAGAAATACTGCGTGCGCCGGGGATACAAGCAATGCCTGGGCACCTCTCGGGTGCTTCTTGAAAAATGTCTTCTTATTGCCATGGAAGCTTAGGAAAAATCCTGATGAAGTCAAAAAGGCATCATACATTGCCAAAGTTGGAATTCTCTGGGATGAAAAAAGAAGCAATTTTGTACCCTGTCAGCAGAATGTAAATGAACAGGCTGAATGAATTAGTGCACAATAAACTTTTAAAAAGCCAAGTTACAATTTAAAACAGTAGCGAGAGCTGTAGGATGATTTAAGATTTATTAAAAAAAAAAGAAAAAAAAAGCACCACTCTAATGCCATTCAATTACAGCCTGCACTGCTACCCATAAATATCTTTTACCACCTTCTGGGACAAGACATCTTTGTTCCGCAGTGCTAAGAGGGTTACGTGCCCAATGCCTTTGGGACGACCATCCCTGGCGAGGGACCGCGAGGATGACGTTGCCCACTCGGGGCACCTACGGAGGGGCCGGTCCCGCAGCCCCCAGCAAACTGCTTTGCTCCTGGCAGAGTTTTTTTTTGACCAGGCATCAGCAAACAGACGTTTACGTGGGACAAGGCGCTAGGATGGACTTGAGGAAGAGCACTCGCCTTGCGCCTGCTCGCCAGGCGCTACCGGCAAGACGGGGCTCCCCGCAGAGGCAGGGAGCCAGGGAGGGGGTGCTCAGCTGGGGACATCGCTCCCGCGGGTCCCTGCCTGGCCCCACGGAGCAGCTGAGCCCCCGGCGCGTCCCCGCGAGGGGCCCGGAGGTTTTGCTGTAATTGCTTTGTGCAGCTGCCGAGCGCTTTATCGGGACCGTGAGATTTCCCCGGTGCCTTGCTGCTCTGCGCATAACGAGATTAGCCACAGCCCCCCGACAAGTTTTGAATAATAATTGGCTTTGTTTTGTTTTCAGTAAGCCACAATGACTCTGCTGATCCGAGCAATTAATTCTGCTCCTTCCCGATAAAAGGGTTGACGGCTGTGGCATCCAGGTCCCCGATCCTTTACTTCTCCCTTCTGCAGAGGTGGGAAGGTGGCGTGCGGGTGGGAGCGCTTCCCGGCGCCCGCCCACCCGCTCCAGCGGCGAGGCTCCACGGGGACTAATCCGGCCTTGCACAGGATGCTGTTCTGGGAAGCTGGCAGAGCGCTCCGCAGCGCCCATCCCAACGCCCGGTCTGCCCTGG
The DNA here is from genome assembly GCF_030463565.1 of Pelecanus crispus. Taxonomy (NCBI): domain Eukaryota; kingdom Metazoa; phylum Chordata; class Aves; order Pelecaniformes; family Pelecanidae; genus Pelecanus; species Pelecanus crispus. Next base: position 9,640,414 of record NC_134657.1, on the reverse strand, counting down.
CACCGCTGCTCCTCGCACGGAGGCCTGGAAGGGTCAGGGTGGAGGATGCTCAGGAGGTCCCACATCCCACCCCAGCCACGGCGGAGAGATTAAGCACAACCCCATGGCCGAGCTTCTGCATTTCCTCTGGACAAAGGCGCCGCATCCTCTACGGCGAAGCTAGCCGAAGAGCTCGGCAACGCCTCCATCGCAGCAGCCAGAAACGCAGCAGGATAAAGATTAGTCACAGAAAAAACCCTGCCTCTGATCTGGCGGCTGCACAGAACTGGCACAGACGCTGAAATACAGTAGCGGAGGTGCAGCGAGTGCATACGTCTCCCCTGCACCCTTGCGCACGTTCGGGCTGCATGGGGGGACGCAGGCTGCCTCGTACCGCCGGGGACATTCCCAGTCCCACCAACAAGCAAGAGACTGTGGCTGTCGGCACCCACGCCAGCACCCCACCGCCAAGCGCCTTGGGGTACCGCAGGGTGGTTTATTCAGCAGAAGGGATACAGAACTTTTCCCCCATCTTTTGGCATGCAGCCCCTTCGCCACATCCCCCGCGAAGCGTGTTCGTCCCACCGGCGAAGCGGGCAGGCAGCGAGCCCGGCAGAAGGCGGCAGCGCTGCAGGCGGGCTCGCTCACAGCCAGAGGTGATAGCAACAGCACCGAAATGCAGCCATAATAATTTGATTATCTCTCTCATCCCGGACAGACGCCCGTTGCTCTAACGAGGCTCCTCCAGGGCAGTTCAAGGCAAACATGTCCCCCCCCCCATGAGCAAGCGTCCACGCCGGCTCAGCGGGGAGCCGGGCACGCCGTAGCTCCTCGCAGGAGTCACTCGCTGGTAAATGGCCGCGCTGATCCAATTTCACGCTTATCCTGGAGCCTCTCGCCCTCAGCCGCAGTGGCTGTTAGCGGCTGTGCTTTTTGCTACCTGCTATTAGCCCTGGGTGAACGGGCTCGTCGGCAGCCGCAGCACCAGATGAGCTGAGCTCCCTGGGCCATGCAGAACGCGAACGTCTGGGGGGAAGCTGGAAGAGCAGAGCGTGCCAAAGAGGCTGCTGCCTGCCATGGGCACGCTAACCACTCGCTTTCCAGCCCCTCCACTGCTAAATACAGCCTGGAAGAGCTGCATTTCCGCCGGCATTCCTGCCAGGCCACCGAACAGCAGAGCACACCCCGCACATCTGCAGGAACCGCACATGCTTGCTGCGCGGTGCTAGCGTCCGGGCATCACCACAGCAGAGCCCCGGCCCGGCGAGCCCCAGCCCTCGCTGCTGGAGCCCAGGGGCCGCTCCCCGGATGCCGGCGGGGAGAGCTGCCTCCCAGCAGCACTGCGGAGCGCAAGCGATGGCATGAGTCAGTAATTGGAGAAGTCATTTTTAGATAGTGCTGCAAATGTGCCTATTAACATCAGCTCACATCTCCTCTGAGTGATTTACCTGTTTCATTTTATTCAGTGAATTAAACACAAAAATAACCGTGGTCTACGCCAATCCTGTTATCGACCCGCTTAAGATGTGCGGCATCCGTCACTCCCCGGCCGCGTCCGCTGCCCGCCTCGCTGACACGCAGGATTAGCCGCAGGAGCACCGAGGTGCCTGCCTGAGGAGAAACGCTGGCAGGTCACGGGCTGCGGACGGGGTTTGCGGTTCCACGGGCGCCAATCTGCCTCCCGAAGAGCCAGACGTCAGCCCACGAGTCGTTATTTGATGAACGAGACAGTTTATTGTCCAATTCATGACATGTCTTATAGCATGCCTGAGACATTAACGTTCTTCTAAATCATTGCTGGGCATAATATTTCGCCACTGATACCGCACGTAATCTTCACATTTGCTATTCTCCCATTATCTAACGGCACTCTGTAAAATTACAGTGACACTGATGCTTACCACCCTTATTGAATGGAAAAATCAAATTAAAGATGAAGTATCATCGATTTTGTTACGGGCTCCAAGGTGGCAGGGAGTCAATTGACCTTTCTCAAAAAAACAAGAAGGTAGAGATGTTTCTGTTGCTTTTTATCGCCCTCCTGGTGCTTATTGTAGCTTCTTTGGGGGGTTATTTCCTTGCTAGCTTTGCTGTGGCTGGTTTTCTTCAGTAGAGGTGCAATGCAGCCAAAGCACTAACACTTGCGAGGAAAATAAGAATTTTCCCAACTGGATGAAGACAGAGATGGAGAGGACCATCTGCAAACGTATGATCTCAGACTGAAAAATCCCAGCAAGCAGCCTCCAGAACCACAGCTCTCGTTCCGCACGCTTTGCGTGGGGGTCCCCATCTCAGCCCCATGCCACACCAGGATTGGGACCCACAGCATCCAGTGCGCCTCCGAGTCCCAGCTGCGCGGTGGGAAGAAGCCACCCCCCAGCACCCCCGGAGTGCTGGGCCAAGGGGTGGCAAAGCAGCTCCTTCTGAGGGAGCCGGCAACACCGCTCCCCGCCTCGCCCGCTGCCGGCTACCCCATTCCCCACCACACATTCGTCCCTTTAAACAAAACCCATCCAACGCTACGGTTTCATACGAGCAGGCTTCCCCGCCTGCTTTGCGCGGCGTGATTTGGAAAGCCGGAGACGCGCTAATGCGCCGCTAAGCCCTGGAAGTGCAAGCTGCCGCAACCGTTTACCAGCCCTCATAGAGCTTGAAAAATCCTCTACATGCATCATTACTTTGTTGATATGACTCTTAAGAAATTTGTAGTAAAATGCAACAAGAAAGGATAACTTCGCTATCAGGATTTCGCCCCTTGACAGCCAGACTTTCCCCTTATTACAGATGGAAAACACTCTTTTCCCCATGAATGGCCTGAGGCTCTACAAATTTGATTAAAGATGGAACAACCGCTGCAGGATTCATGCTTATGAAGAGCAGGAGCATCATCTCATTAAGCTGAGTGCCAGCACCGAGCATGTGCTCCATCACTGCTACCGGCAGGCACGGGGAGGGCAGAGCCTGCACCTGGGGGGTTGCACCAGTGTCCTGGCACAACTGGAGCTCTATCGAGGAAAAGCATCTTCTCCCTGCATGCCCAGAGACCACGCTCCCCGCCGTAAGAACCGCACAACCCTGGGCAAAGCATTTAATCTGCCTCCACCTGCGTTCCTCACCACACCGCTCACTCCGCCCTCCTACCTTTCTCCATCTTTCCTCCCCTCTTGAGACTGCAGCATGTCCCACCTCTCACTCATCTCGTGGAGCATCTGGAGAGGAGGTGGAGTCCTTGCTGGTGCTTCCCATCATTTCTGCAACAGAAAGGGTCACCTCTGTGAATCTGACGATGCCAGTGGCAACATCTCAAGTACCCAACTTCAGTAGCACGTGGTTTTCTTCTGCAGGCTCCCCTCCCTTCCACAACACGCAGAAGGCGGCTGCTCCCTCATTAAACGGAGGGCAGCTTTATCATCACTGATTACGTTAACCTAGTAATACCTGCATAAAGCAATCAAAAAAAGACTAGAAGGTTTTCTGTTTGTTTGTTTTTTTAAAAGCAAAGACCTGGCCCGTGAAGTATTGATTAAATTAGAGGATTAAATTAAGCAGCAACTGAACCAAGTGCAAGGGCTTGCAAGAGTGTCTATATGCAGAACATTGACAACGAAGGCCACGGGGGAAATACAAAGGGCTTTGGAGCCCAGCAAAGATGCGATGCATGCCGCAGCCTTCAGAGGAGAGCGGCACAGGCAGAATTAGCGCAGCCAACAGGCAAAGCCCATGTCCTTCACCCTGCTGCCATATGGGCACAGGGGCACCCCTGCGGCACCTCACAACAGCCCATCAAATGCACAAACCACGGCTTACTGCTGTCAACCACCACCAGAGACACGAGGGAATCTGCAGGAAATCCTACGGAAGACTTCTTCCAAGCCAGCCCGTTTTCCCTGTATAGTTAAATCTACGCGCAGTTCGATTACGCCCCCCTCGCGTTCGTGAGCTCCATCCCCGTAGGTGGGGTTTCTTTGATTTCCACGGCTGGCGAGGACCCAGCAGCGCGTTTCCGTGGGTGACGGCTCACCCGCTCTCCACAGCGCCCGGCTTCCCATTGGGCACCATCAGGATGCACGCTGCAGCACCCGCGGTTCGGAAATACTGTAATCGGTGATGTGGGAGTTCGTGTGTGCCTTCCATGAAGTGTCATTATAAGCTGTTAAAGTGATTTCTCAGTGGTGATCCTGAGAAATTGTTGCTTCTATTTTTCTCTCTCTTTGAGAAAATTCTGATCCTGCATCAGAGATGAAAGTTGCATCATCTGGGTATGCAGTAAACTGCTGCTTGTGGTTATTGGCTTCTCGTTTCCTTCAGGCTGGGCCAGCTTTACTTAGATAAAATTGTCGCCAGAAGACAAAAAAAGACCGTCTTTTCAGCTGGCATAAGTTGGCAGATCCCAGTTGAAGTCAATGAATTGATTTTAGCTTACATTATCCAAGTCTCACTGGAAACCATAATATCCAGACTAAAAAATTCTCTGAGAATTTATCATTTCTGATAAAGCCAAGACTGAGGGGTTTTGTTGAGCTTCATAATGAAATCAGTATTGGCATCTCAGTGCTTCACAGAAGGCCGCAAAGGACACACAAGGAGAAGGTGAGCTCTCCCGCGCTTCCCACTCTGCCCAAGGCTCACTCATGGCTCTCCTGCGATATCGTTCCTGGAAGGGTAGGATTTAGAAAATCCCTTGGGCTAGCCAGCAGCTTTTCCATTAATCCCAAGAGATCCAGGGAAACATGTAATGTAACGTTAACGCTTGTAATTCTGCAAAAATAGACCCCGACCGTGGCTAGAAGGACAAAGCAGCTCCCCCCTCACGGCACTGCCTGCGAAGGTGCATCTCCGGACCTAGCCACCTCCTGCAGCCACCCGTGACGTCCCGTCCCGGGAGGGAGACGGAGCCACACTCTGCCAGCACAGCTCTGCACCCGGGCTCACCCGTTTGCACGCTCGGTCCTCTCCCGGGCAGCTCTCAGCCTCCCACGCTGCAGCCCACCCAGCTCCCGGGAAGCTCTGGCTGCGGACCCCAGCTCAGCAGGGCTCCCAGCGACGAAGCCAGCAGGCAGGTAAACGGGCAACAGCAGCCTGGCAACTGAAAAGAAATATTTGCTGAACAAGCGGAGTAGCAAGTTAGCTCAGGGCTGGTAAATTCTAGATGCTGCTCTTGGAGAACAAACGCATCTGACAGGCAGCGCCGGCCAAGTCACTGAAGCACCCGGGATTCCCTATCAAACAAATTAAAATTAGCAACAGGCCAGAGGCTGACATGCCCACTGCCTGGGGCCAGCGCTGCCGCGCAGACGATGAGAACGAGCTACTGGCAAGCGAGCCGTCCCCACGCCGCTCTCCGGCATGGAGAGCTGCCGAGCCGCACGGCGCTGCTCATCCCGACGGCAGTGCCAGGAGCCAGGTGCTGCGGATGGGTCCTCTGCAGATGCATCCCCTGCCCACCCCTCCCCCTGCCTGGCCACGAAGGCACAGTGCTCCGGCCACGGGACAAACCACCCGCTCCGAGCGGCGATCTCCGCCTCGCTCTTGCCCATGCACACAGCTGGATTTCTTCCAGCAAGGCACGGGAAGGGAGGGATGGGGGTCCCGCAAAGCCAGCCATTCCTTACGGCCCCCGTCCCCGGTGTCCGGGTCTGGAAGCACAGCGCCAGGCACAGACGGCACGGTTCCCACAGTGCCACCGCAAGAAGCGGCTAACGAAGCTCTCGGGAACACGCTGCGCTCCGCTGCCATTTCAAGTCAGAGGCCCACGGCCGTAATTTGGAAGTTGCTTTCATTCCCAGTGCAGTAACCAATAAGTCGCCTGAACTGACAAATCCGCTCGCCGCGTCGGCAAGGATGTCGGGTGAAATATTCGGAGGACAAGAAGCCAAGAGCATCCTCCAGAAACGGTCCTCTCGGGCCTGGACCGAGACAGCTGGCGCCATGAAAAACCCCGTGCTCCATCTCTCTTTCGGTGGCTCGTTAAAGGGCCGCTTCCAGTCTGGCAGGCAGCAGCAGCGCTACATTCCCATTTTCATGCAGAAGCCAGTTTATAATCTTGATGACTGGCCTGGAACCGTGCTCCTTTTTACCATGATTTGAAAGGAGAATAATGTTTTATTCCAACTTCCCATTTTTGTTTCGAGGGTATTAAGAAATGAAACATTAATGGAATGTAGAAAATGAGCCGAGCGTTCAGCTACTATTTACCAAATTGTTCTGTTCATCTCTGGGAGAGGAGGAAAAAATAGGAGCAAGAATAAAACTGTGCCTAGAAACATACCATTTCTCCACTGCATGCATGGCTGACAGCCACTAAGCACAAACGAATAAATATTTTATGTACTTTAATTTTCTCATCTACGAGCTTGATGTTCTGAGCCTTTCTTTGTTTTATTTTGCTACTTCATAAATGTTAAAAACGTTTATCCTCTTATTCTTTCCAACAAAAGAAAGACTTTTGCCAGTCTCTGTTCCTGTTCCATTTGCTTTCATCTCTTTATTAGCACAGCAAAATAGCACATCACCTGCAGGTTTCTCCCTTCAGTAATTTCTCCTTTCTAATTTTTTTTTCCTCCTTCCTTCCTTCGGTCGCCTTCTTATCACCTGTACTCCCATCTCTGTATTATTCAGGAAGCGCAGTGTTTGCATTTTTTTTGTCCCAGCTGCTCATTGAACCCTACAGTCTATTGAGATGCAGCTTGGGGTTTTTTTTTTCTTGTGTTTATTTCATTTCCCTTTTTATTATCATTATCTCCTCTTCCCTACTATGCCGTCACAGATTTTTTTTTTTCCCCCCTCCTCGTGCCCCAGCTCCCACGTGCCACAGATGCTGGGACATCTCAAGGCTGGCATCCTTGTTCACTCAGCATTTTCTCTGTCTTGCATTTGTCCTTTAAAAAACACAATTTCTGGAAAATCCTCACTTCCATTTTCCTTCAGAAAAAGATACCAGCGTTTGTATGTCAGCTCCCAGAGCCAAAAGCTGCTACTCTCACCCGCACGTCTGGTTGGGGTTCAGAGCGAACTCTGCCCTCCGGGAAGGGATGCTGCTGTCGGGAGCCTCCCGCCTGTCAGGGAACCCTGCGAGACAGCACCGGGCTGCAGCTCTCTGGAAAGAATCTGAGCTGCCCCAGACGCCTCAAATTGCTGCCAGACAGCTCTGCGATGCCGCAGCAACAGAAGGCAAACCCCCCCTGCAACTAAACGCTTAATCCTTCTTAAATGGAGCAGTCGCAGGAAAAAGGACAGGTAGGTGAGGATGGATGTTGCCACGCTGAGAAACAGAGGAAAGCAATAATGGAGCACAGAGAAAGGTGAGCACGAACGAGGATTAATCATAGGCAGAGTTCAATAGGAAGGTTTTAAGGTGAGGCGAGATAAGTGGAAATGTCTCCTGAAATGGATAATTGTCAGGAATTTGGAGAATTACTAGTACCGACTGCGTGCTGTAGCTCCAATGGTGCATTAGCCTTTCTTGGTGATTTGCTAAATTTATTCTTCTGCAATTTCTAACAAAATTCAAAGCTCATCATCACCCAGTGGGTTATTTCCATTTGTCTGCTTTAGAAGTGGTTTTAGAAAACCTCAGATACTTTTAATTAGCTTTAAATTTCTCAGCTCTTCTCCTCAACCTGTGATTACTGTTTAACTGAACTGTATCTATTGTCTTTCCTCCCTCCTCCGGGCTAAGAAATTCCAATTTCCTTCAAACCAGCCACTGCCGCTGAAAAATTTGCAGTTGCAAGTTTGGTTTTTGGAAGCGCCTTTTCTTTGCTTGTCACAACCAAATAGGACTGGAGCTCAGGATGCGAGAAGTTCTCTGCTCCTCCCCAAAAGGGAGCCTCTTGCCCCAAGCAGCCGAGGGCGACTCTTGCGGGAGCGCCAGCGCCTTCCCTGCTTTCCAGGCAGCTAAAGCTCTCATTACGATGAGCGGCAGAATTACAGCAGCATCCGGAAAGCTGCGCACCACGAGTTAGCCTGATGCACTGGTAATTTACACACACGTCGCCAGAGCCGGGACTGCCCTTACAGCCGAAACGATGCAGCATCCTGGGCTGCTCCCGCCCTCCGTGGGCAACCGAGCCCCGTCATGACCATCACCCCTTTCTCATCACTCGGGGCTCCCACCTGCCGGTTCCTCAGGGTTCAGACGGCTCCTTTCGAGCGAGCCCACTCATTGCAATTGGATCTGGAAGTTCAGGCCCCTCGTGTGACTCTGGAGGTCTCAGCTTTGATCCCCAGCCCTCAAATCAATATAGGTTTTTGGCATATGGCAGAGGCACGAGGACTCGCAACGTGTCCCTCCGGCAGGTTTAGCAGCCCGCCCGTCTCCGCATGCACGCGGAACCCCCTGCCCGCGCTCGGCGCATGTGTGCGCAGCCGGCGCGTGTGCCTGCGCAGCGCCAGAGCCGCACGGAGCCGGAAAGCCATCGCGGTTCGCAGGGGATTGAGATCAAAGCTGCCCGGCGGTGCTGATTACTGAGATGAGCCCTGACACGGAGAACTATTTTTAATTCAAAGAGTTGTGCCTGCCTATGTGCCAACCTGCGAGCTCTGTCAATTTGCAGGGAAGTAGTCAAATCCGATTACTACGGAAAATATGCAGGGAGGGTAACATGGTGTGAACTGATATAATACGTGTTGGTTAAGGTGCTATCCTGGGCTTGACTGTTTTCTGGTTGTTATAAATCCCACAGCGGTACAGAAAGAGATATATCCAAGGTTGATTATTGCCATAAGCCCTTCAGCTTGAAATACATTTGCCATGAGAGTCACAGATATGAAGTTTCCCTACAAATGAATATGCCTTTTCACAAGCGGGGTTTGCCTCTTCCCTTTCCTGTAGGAGAAGGTAAAACCGCACCAGCTTTATCCAGGAGCGCAGACAGAGACCTCCTGCACAGGTACATCAGTAGCTGGATCACACATTTGTGCTCCAGCTGTCCGGGTCCCCGAGGAGCCCGGAGGACCCGCAGCGATGCTGGGTGCTTACACCCACGGCAGTAGTCGGGGAGCGGGGCACGGTGCGCAGGGTCTGGGACAAGCGCTGGAGGTGGGGAAAGGAGGCTCACCCCAGTACTTACAAGCAATGGAAGAGGGACAGAGAAAAGGTGATAACCCAGCAGCAGCACCTTCGAGAAGCAGAACCAAAGCCTCCCAGCAGGCTGCTGCAGAGAGGCACCTACGAAGGCACCTCAGCAGCATGGAGCCTCGCATTCCCAGCCCTCCCAAAGCCAGGACAATTAATGATCCCAATCAATAACTCTGACCCAGAAGTTTCAGCCAGGAGCTACAGTCAGAGCAACATCTCCCCAGAAGCAGCCTTGCAGGCACGATTTCGTGGTGTACAAGGGGCGAGACTCGCTCTCGGTCAGTTTTCATGGATCCTTTCCTTGACTGCAGAATTAGGGACAGTAGTTTAAAGAGCACCCCCAGATCCTCTGGGGTAACTCATGTCATGTTTGATAATAATTGTTAATTGCCCCTTTATTGCACTGGGTAGCTTGAGGTGACACACACACTGAGCCTCCACAAGCCAGAAAGCACACCCACTTCTCCACGATACACTTATAAATATCGATGGCAACAAGAGGAGACACCACGCTCAGCAAGGCAAGGAGCAGCACCTCCCTCCTCAGAAGGGCCCTGGGTTCTGCTGTCCAAGTAATAACAGCCGCAACAGTGCTATTTGCGCCCCTAGAACAAATGATATCTCCTAACACAAAGGCATTTCATTCCCCTCCAAGTAATTACCTTTCTGATTCTTGTAACAGGCTGCAGATGACCTGGTCACCCAAGAGGGTAAAGGGTCCGTTGTCTCCGCACGCAGGCTGGTCCGCAAGCGTGTCGGCAGGGCACAACCAGCCCAGCCTCCATTCCCCACATCCCAGCAGAAGGGCTGCAGCGTGCCCCAGAGAGAGCTATTGGCCTCACCTGCAGCCCTGGGGGCTTTAAAGCCTAAGGGCTGATCGCCAAAATGGGAAAACCTGCTGCCACCACAGCGTACCCCAAAGCAGCCCACCCAGGTGCTAACGTGAACGCAGGTGGGGTCACTAAACCTGGAAACAGCCCTGTGGGTATAGCAGATGCAGCGGGAAAGGGCAGATGCACCTTGTTTATATTTGGAGGACTCATTTAAGGGTGAATACATGAAAATCCATCTTTCGATGGGGAAAAAATATTGACAAAAGGTAAAAAATATTGACAAAAGGTAAAAAATATTGACAAAAGGTAAAAAATAGAGCTCTGTGACAGGAGCCGCTAAAGGGAAAGGAAAAGCTGGCTAAGGACCGCCGCTGTTACAGCGGGGGCCAAGCAGTGCTGTGGTTTTGAAAGACCTCCTCAGCAGCTCTGCACGAGGGCATTTTTGTCCACCGAATCTGCGCTCTGCTTTGAAAACGTAAAATGTTTTTAACATCAGAGAAGCAATCCCTCCTTAGAGAAGGCTTTTCTTGACCCAGCATATCCAAAGCAGAGTATGTGACAATGCCAGAAATAGTTTCATCTACACGGCCAGCTCCTGCCGGAGCTGCGTTCCTGCCCGGCACCCAGTGCACCAGCTCTCGCCCGCGCGTGCGTGCTGCTTGCACGCCCAGAGATGCTCTTCACCCAGAGACGCGCGGGGACAAGGGCTTACGCGGGGCGAGCGCTTCGCAAAGAGCAGCCGGGAGCGAGGGAGTTAAGCGTCTCCCTCCCCGGGACCGACCATACCAGGGAGGAATTGGTTTCCCCTGAAAGGTTGAGGACAGGGGGGGAGAGCTTCAAAGTTTCTCCACCAGCTACCGAAGGAGAATTTTAATGGGGAAGAAAACAAAAATATGAAAGTGAACAGAACAAACAAGAATAAATTATTTATGAGGATGAAAGTGAAGAAAGGAAAGTTAACCGAAACAAAGGGAACCACACATTTCCCACAGCTGAGGTATCATGATCAAAGCTCTTGCAAAACCAAAGCCGATCGCTGAGCAACCCGCCGCGGCGATCAACGCGCAGGCTTTGATAGCGCGCCGCGAGCGGCCCCACGGCTGGGCACGGGGCGCTCCCCATCCCACGGGCGGCTGGGTTTAGGGTGCTGCCCCTCCGCGCGCACCCGTCCAGGGGATGCACCTCGATCCGGGGAACGGACCCGGGCGCCGGGCAGGCGTACCATGCTCATCAGGAGCCGTTGTTTCACACATACCTTTTTTAATGCATCCCACAGTGAACTTTCTTGTTTTCGAAATCTGATGGAAATGAGACGCGGGCTCCCTCCCGCACCCCAAAAGAAGGCCCGTTTCTAGCGATGCTAAGAGCATCCTAGCCTGATCCCACCGTCAGCGAGCGGCTCCGCCGCTCCCCAGCCCCAGCGAGGCGACGGGTGGTTTCAGGAGGCTGCTCTCTCCGCCGGGGAGAAATATTACAGCACTAACGAAACACCCAGGTTTTCGGTGCCCCCGGGCACACTGCACAGTGGCTCCTCACTTACAGTAACTCCCTTTTATGTCTCACCTGCCCGGCTCCACGAAGCGCGTGACTTCTGCCGCGTTAGAGAGAAATCCCCGAGAAAAGCTGGCAGCCCTCGATGCGCTCCGGGAGCCGGGAGAAGTCGCGGCGCAGGCTGGTGGGACCAGCGGGAACGCTGCCGGGCAGGAGCTGTCTCTGCCTTTCACCCCAATGCCAGCTGCCCCCCGCCACCCTCCTGGGGAGCGGGTCTGCCCAATAAATCACGCTGGAGCGGGCAGGGCCGGTCACACCTACCTGCCTCTTAGTTTCTCAAACCATATCCCTCTGTTGGGTAAATGAAAGACAAACTACGGTGAGCCCAGGCAAGCATCTTCCCTTTAAATATTTTAGAGCCATTAACCTCTCCCAGCACTCGTTGTCATCTGCCAGGTAATTGAAATGGCTTTGCCTAAGCAGAATTTCTCCGAGATCAATTATTTACTGCCAGCAGAAGGGTCTGGCTTCAGGCTTACGTATGATGCAGCTGTTGCTACCGCTAGCTTCCTCAGCCTTGTTTATTCCTAAGCAGATAAAAGCTGGCTGATTGGAGATAAAGTTCTTGATTTTTCCAAAGTGCCTGGTTGCTCTTGTTGGCCACACTTGGAAATTGGGTTGCAATGCCTTCATTACGCTGTTGTCTTCCCTCTATTGCCGTTCCGCAAATAAGCCACGCTACAGCAAGCCGGCTAAAATTGGCGAAATGAGCTGGTACGGAGACGGGAAAACCCGCTTCGCCATTCGTACCCTGAACTGGCAGCGGCCCTGGGCGCACTGGGATGGGCTCCTTCTCCCCAGGACACCCGGTGCCGACGAGCCCTGGCTGGAGCGGTGACCGTGGAAGGACAGGGCTGCAGCCTCCTGCTCGAAGACGTCCCGGGTTGCAAATCTTCCCGTCCCTGAGCTCGCTCCCCTTTTGCTGCTCTGCATGCAAATGGAGAGTGTGAAGAGTGCCCGTGTCCGCCTCAGAAGGAGGAGGAAGTTAAAAGAGATCTTTCACTCTTCTTGTGAATAACATAATTACCACGGAAGGGCGACCGAAAAGGGTGAAAACGCTTTGACGTGAGGAAGTAATGCAGGGGCCTGACAGATGTGGCTTGCCCAACACTTGCTGTGGGCAATCGCTGCTTCACTCGGTGAAGTTCACACTTCACTTTACTGTGCCGCAGACGAGCCGGATTTGACCATATAAATGGTCTTATCAAAGCGGAGGATTAAGGTAATAACAGTTCTCTGGGAAGGAAAAGGAATTCAATTTCAAAGCCAAATTAAACAAAGCTTCCAATTAGAGCAGATAATGTTTTCAGTGAGCCGAATGGCCTTTTTTCCAGCTCAGTCTGAGTTTAATTTTTCTAATCAGCTCTATTTTGTCACTTCGGCTACTTCAAGGTGGCCAATTTCTTAGGAATTGGCAGATATTGACTGAGGACGCCGGGCTCAGAATTGGCTTTTTTCTCCGGTGCCGAAGTCCATGATTGCTTGCATACCACCGGCACCTGGCCGGGCTCCCGACAGCTGGCACGGCCCCGATCCCTGCGGCACGGCCCGGGCAGCTCCTTGCACGCAGCATTCCTCCGGCGTGCCGTGGGGCCGTGCCGGGCTGCGCGGCCAGGGCATCTCCTCGGCTTGGCCTCCGGCAGGACCCTGTGGGCGCCCTGCCTGCAGCAGGCGGCTGCCCGTACCCCATCAGTCTGCACGCACGAAGGCCAGATTTGCATTATTAGAGGAGACCCTAATAGCTTATTGGGTACACAGAGATGAAAATATTGATTTTGTGCTTTCAGGAAAAAGCCCAATTAAGAAGATCTAATGGAACTGTGACCCTTTATCCCCGCTTTGTCTTATCTATCAGGAGCTAATATTCAACCGTTTCAATGAAGGAGAAAATCTGGTCATTTTTCTTGTATTTCCCTTCTTGCTGCTTGCTGCAAGAAAGACTTGCTGAGCATGAAGAAATTCACCCCAAGCACACCTGACCTCCTGACGGGAAATATTGCGGTCCCGGGGGAAGCGGCTGCCCGGGAAACGCAGGCAGGGAGAAGGTGGGGCGGGAGAAAGCAGAGCCACTGCAGCAGGGAAGCCCCGGTGCCCGGTTCCTCCTCTCCGCCTTCGGTCCCGTCCGCACCTCTGCCGTTTCTCCCCCTAAACAAGCCGAAATGAGGCTTGCCGGTGTTAAGAGTTGCCGGCCTTGTCTGCTGATCCCTGACCAGTTTTCTCATTGATTTCTCTCCGGACTACACGACAGAGATGCCACTTCCCAGTAAAGAAGGACTCTCCGGAGAGCCGATCCGTGCTCCCGATGTGACATGAATATAGCTTCCAATGACGGCAGTGTCAGGGGGAAACTGTCACCAGCGCAGAGCAGAGCAGGCGACGTGATTGCTTTAATACGGGTTTTTAAGAAACTCCGCTCGTTGGGGAATTGCGCGGAGCTGCCGGTCAGGAATGCCGATGAACTGCGCTGGCTCTCGCGTGCCCGCCCAGCCCGCCGGGAGCCTGCAGCCGAACCTGGTCTAATCCCAAGTCAGAGCGCTTCACAGGGCTCCCGCTGATCAACTTCCAAACCATTCTGTATTAAACCGTTTAATATAGACGGGCCGTTTCAGACTCACTTTGCTCGGGGCTTCCCGCTGACCTAAATTTTCGGGGGGAGCGCGGACCCCACCGCCTCCGGGGAACGGTTTGGGGGGCTTTGCTTGCGCCAAGGCTTTTCACCCCACTCCTCTTGCTTTGGAAGTGATCTGAAAGAAAAACAGGAGAAAGAAAGAGGGCAGGCAGGGCGGCTCCCTTCCCGGCCCCCAAATTAGGAGGAGGGTGCGAGGCGCCGGCCCTGTGCCACGGGAAATGAGTTTTGCGGTGGGTCAAGCCTCTGCCACGTTCTCGTACAGATAATTCAATTACTCGGCTGGTTTGTGGTGCTCTGCGCGCGGGACAGCCTGCCCTCCCCTTCGGACAGCGTCAGGCGAGCGCGCTATTCCCAGCCGGGTCAGGGGGCCAGGAGCGCTCCGGCTCCCCAGCTCCCGCTCTCAGCCCTCGGTCTGCAGCCCCAAGAAGCCCGTGGTGCTTAAACCTTCCAGGGCCGACCTCTTCACTTGTTAATTATGTTAGAGGACTTCACTTATTAAGCCTTCCCACCGTGGCAGCTCACCTGAGATGAAATCCTCCGGCTCTGCGCAAATGATTTGCATCGGATCTCACCGCCACGTTTCTGAGGCTTGCTCGTTGACTGCGAGCCGGGTGGATGCGCGCAACCATCATGCCTCACTATCTGGGAAACGGATGATCTCCTGAGAAGAAGCTGGTTTGCTTTCTACTGGTTTGATGAAGCACGCACATTCTGGGATTTTCTAGCAGTCTCCAGTGGAGACAAGTGAAGGTTTGTTGCTTAAACTGATTTGCCTACAGCGGGACCGCCGGTGTGCGCTGCGGACTCGCAGCAGGAGCAGTGCAAGCAGGCGGCACGGTCCTATTCCGTGCTCTGTTCCCAGAGGCGTCTCTGGAGTCCGTCAGCCAGGAGCCTTTCCAGCAGCGCGGCCACGGCAGCGTGCATGTGGCATTGCCCTCTCCTGGGAGGAAACAGAACTTCGTGCAGAAAGGCTCTGCAAGCAAAGAATGACATAAGTGCCACGTATAGCCCAGCTCCGAATGAAACGGGGTCCCCTTCCCCATTTGATCGGACGGCCGTGGCTTGCACGTAGGCCCCTGGAAGGGCTGACTTCTACCCTGCATGTCCTGCCAACTGTGGAGCAGCAACAACATGCATCCTACCAGGAGCAGGACCTGAGCGGCCCCAGCTTCTCCTGCAGCTCTGGACACGTACGGGTGCCCGTGCATGCTGCTGCTGCACGGGAGCTGCGTGCTGCTGCTGCACGCAAGCTGCATGCTGCAATTGCATGTGAGCTGCGTGCTGCTGCTGCACGCAAGGCGCTCGCTGTGATTGCATGGGAGCTGCGTGCTGCTGCTGCACGCAAGGCGCTCGCTGTGATTGCATGGGAGCTGCGTGCTGCTGCTGCACGCAAGCTGCATGCTGCGATTGCACATGAGCTGCGTGCTGCTGCTGCACGCAAGGCGCTCGCTGTGATTGCACGAGAGCTGCTTGCTGCTGCTGCACGCAAGCTGCATGCTGCGATTGCATGGGAGCTGCGCGCTGCTGCTGCACGCAAGCTGCATGCTGTGATTGCACGGGAGCTGCGTGCTGCTGCTGCACACAAGGCGCACGCTGCTGTTGCCTGCAAGCCACATGCCGTGGTGGCACACAGGCCAGAGACAGCCCTGGAGGAATTTCACTGGCCTGCTGGCAGAGAGCAGGGTGCCAGGCTGCGGCTGCCGGACCACCTGGCCGCCTTCCACAGCCCTCCTCTTTTTTGCCAGCTCTTTTGCAATTCCAGCACTGGCACCGGTTCTTTCGAGTGCGGGCTTGCAAGGGCGAAGCGGCAAAGCAGCTGCGCGACACATCCTGGTAAAGCGCTCTCCCCCGGCCTTCCCAATGGCAAAGCTCGGCGAGCCGGTGTCGGCTCCGATAGCCCCGCGCCAGGCATACGGCTTCTCTTGCATCGCCCACCGGGACGGTGCTGGAGCCGTGCCGGGAGAGGCGCCGACACCTGGGGCAGCAGCTGCCGGCGGCTCTGGATGAGGCACGCAAGCTCCCATGGACAGGATGATCTTCTCAGCTTCGTTTCTGAAAGACAGTATAAAAATGGGTCTGAGCTGCCGTGCGGCGAGGCAAAAGCCAATCCCTGGCGCTGTCAATAAAAGTGATTTGTAATTAGTTCAAAAGCGGGTTTATCTCCTCCCTGCATGAAGTGGCTTTTGCACAGAACTTCTGAAATAAATATTAGAGAGAATAACCAGAAGCTGCTATAATAGAGCCATCTACTCTGTATTTTACCTCTTCCGCTGCAGAAGAGAATGAAATATGTTTATAGTCCTACTTACCACCATCCCTAGGAGTGGGTCCTTCGGGCAAATTGAGCTGATGATCAGTGAGGATAAATCACCGTTTCCCCACTGCAGTCAATAAAGCTGCGCGAGCGCGCGCCGTCTTGGGATGCTTAAAGCGTAAATGGGGGATGGAGCCCGGCTTAAATCCAATCTGGATCCGGCGATTGGGAAAGCCGAAACGATGTGAGCTGTATTGATCTCAGGCTTTGCACTGGAAACACTGGCAACCTCGAAAAGACAAATGTCTGTTTGGAGGAGATTTGGAAAGGGTAGCCCCAGAAAGCAGTAAATATGCCTCATAAAAAAAGGTTAAGCATGTTACTTGTGTCTGCGGGTAGCAAACCAGGTTAGAGCCCGGCTCGGAGGAGATGACTGCCAGAGCAGAGCACGGCCAGAATATGGAAATTCCTGCTAAAAGAGGGTGATTTATAGGCCCGAAAGCAAAATGGAAGAAACCGTTGAAATGCGGAGCCTGTTTCCCAACGTCCTTAGAAGCAGCTGAGCTCCCAGCCGTGACAGTTCTGAAGATGCAGCCGGGGCTGCCGGGGCTGCTCGCCGCTGGCACAGCCGGTGCCGCAGCCAGGACTGCGGCTGCCGGCGGTGTGGGATGGCAGCAGCCGCCCGCTCGGGGAGACGAGGGGAGATGAGACGAGGTGAGATGAGACGGGGTGAGAGGAGACGAGGGGAGATGAGACGGGGTGAGAGGAGACGAGGGGAGATGAGATGAGGGGAGATGAGACGGCGTGAGAGGAGACGAGGGGAGATGAGACGAGGGGAGAGGAGACGGCGTGAGAGGATACGAGGGGAGATGAGACGAGGTGAGATGAGACGGGGTGAGAGGATACGAGGGGAGATGAGACGAGGGGAGATGAGACGGGGTGAGAGGAGACGAGGTGAGGTGAGACGAGGTGAGGTGAGACGGGGTGAGGTGAGACGGGGTGAGAGGAGACGAGGTGAGAGGAGACGAGGTGAGAGGAGACGAGGTGAGAGGAGACGAGGTGAGATGCTCCTCTCACGCCGGAGCCAGGGCAAGCCCAACAGCCCTTGGCCCGGGAGCTGCGCCCGTGGCTCAAGGTGTTCGCTTGCTGTTCAGGCGCAGGCAGCACGTTGCCACCTACCGAGAGTCCTTGCCTCGCAATTAAGCCAGCTGCGTGTCCCAAGGTCTCTCCTGCGCTCCATCATCCTCTCGTTCTCTAAAACGCTAATGGCATTAATGTATTTATCATTAACAAATCTCTTAAGTTTGAGAACCGGATGAAACTGCCGAGTCGTAACGCCTCATTCATAATTCTTGTCCCCGAGGATGCTGTCAGACTATACACACCCCGTACCCAATGGCGAGCGGCACGTGGTGCTTTGGGGAGCCCGCTGCAGGCTCTGCCGGGAATACGGCCGCGGCCGTGAGGCGCGGCGGGGAGCTCGGAGCGCCCTGGCGGCTGCGGGAAAGCGGGGCACCGGCCGGCAAAGCTTACGCTTCAGCGGGGAAGAGGAGGCTTCAAGCTGTGCTGGATTAGTGCCACGCTGGGGCTTAATTAGGAGGCAGGTAGGAGCACGGCCGGTTTCACAGGGACACGCCTGATGTGCCGATGGCGCGGGGGGCTCTGGCCTTTAGCGCTGCCGCAGGATTTGCAGGTTCCAGCGTTCAGCAGGAGAGCGGCGGCAGCAGCGCTGCTGCATCGCCGCATCCTCCCGGCGGGCTGCGGCCGGGTCACAGGGCTCCGAACGGGCTACAGCAGGCTGGAAGGATTATCACTGTGGTTATTATTGTGCAGAAATATTAAGACAATGAGGAATAAACGCTGGATCTATTTATAGAAATTCTAGGGAAATCTCGCTCGAGCCATAAACCCACTTAATTGCAAATCTGCACAGATGTTTCCTTTGAATTTGAAAAGTGATTAATAAATAAATTAGAGTAATGCTTGTTTTGGCTGAAATATAATAATAAATAATGTTTGTAGCTCTTAGCTACCAAAACATCCTCAGCGCTATGTGACAAATCAGACACACGCTAAATGGCTAAAACATACAAGATGCAAGCAATTAAAGCCAGGCTCAAGCCATAAATAAACTCAACAGCGCAAGTGGAACTGCGGGTGTGCAAAGGCAGGTGCCGAAGCTGCTGCATGGGCTGGCATGCTCCGCAGCCCCGTGCCCGGTTCAGTTCTGGCTCTGGTGGGACCTGTCCATTGGGCCCTGTGGCATGGCATGGCATGGCACAGCATGGCACAGCACAGCACGGCACGGCACGGCACAGCATGGCACAACACGGCACGGCATGGCATGGCACGGCACAGCATGGCACAACTCAGCATGGCCCGGCACAGCACATCATGGCACAGCATGGCACGACTCAGCATGGCACGGCACAGCATGGCACAGCATGGCACAACTCAGCATGGCACGGCACGGCACGGCACAACTCAGCATGGCACTGCACGGCACGGCACGGCACAGCATAGCACAACTCAGCATGGCCCGGCACGGCACAGCATAGCACAGCATGGCACAACTCAGCATGGCACGGCACGGCACAGCATGGCACAACTCAGCATGGCACTGCATGGCATGGCACGGCACAGCATGGCACAACTCAGCATGGCCCGGCACAACACAGCATGGCTCAACTCAGCATGGCACGGCACGGCATGGCACGGCACAACATGGCACAACTCAGCATGGCACGGCACGGCACAGCATGGCACAACATGGCATGGCACAACTCAGCATGGCACAGCATGGCACAACTCAGCATGGCACGGCATGGCACAACTCAGCATGGCACCTCAGCATGGCCTGGCACGGCACAGCATGGCACAACATGGCATGGCACAACTCAGCATGGCACGGCACGGCACAGCATGGCACAACACGGCATGGCACAACTCAGCATGGCCCGGCACGGCGCCTGCACCCTGGCACCCCACGGCACCACTCCACCTCTGACTCTGGCGCCGCGGGAAGCTTCCCGGCACAATTCCCCCAGTTGATCCCCACTCTTCAAACCGCTGGCAAAGCCAACGCGTTTACTGACTCGCTCATGTTGACTTTTTTTAATTCATGCATAATTCAGGCTATGTATGTAATTCCAAGGTAAACACAGACATAACTTTTTTGTTGACTATTCCTTGACCCAGTTACTGTGCAAATATGCCTTGGAATTTAGCAGTACTAGAAAGGCGAGACCTTCAGAAATTTTAAGGGAGCAGGGAGCCGTGCGCATCCCAGAGCAGCAACTGCTGCAGCCAACCCAGGCGCCGGTGCCACCGGCAGCCCCTGCGTGCCCGGGAAGGTCACCGCCGCGGCGTGGCGAGGCGGCCGAGGGGCCGTAAAGCCACGTGAGCCACAGAGGGAACCTCTCACGGTGATCTCGGCGGAGAACACGTGGGAGGAAGCCCCAGCAGCACTGCGAGAGCGTGGCGGTGCCGTGGTGGGGGAACGGCAGGGCTCGCTGCTGGCCGGCCGCCTGGGGAGACGGCACAGCTGCCCGCGACCCCGGCTCGGCCCCGGCAGCACCGAGGCAGCGCCGTGCGCCGACGGCACAACTGGTTTGACGACTTGCGAAGTTATCGGCAAATGCATTTGGGTTTCCACTGAAATAGGAGATTTTATTTTAATTTATATTGTAATGAAAGCTTGCAACAGTACTGTATCGTAAACACAAACAGTGCAATCTTATAAAAATTTCATCTTTATCTATTTTGGGGAGAAATAGCCCTGTCTGCCTAATTGAAGCATCTGTCATTCTGACATTAAATAGTGCATCCATGGCTCTTTTATTATATTTCCTTGCATTTCTCATACACTGTTAAATTGAAATAACACTGTCGGCTAGGAGATAAAGGGAGATAATAGGTATTTTATAATGAGCAGAAAGGAGGATTCATCTTCAGTCGGAGCCAAGAATTGCTTTATCTTTTTTTGGTGGTGTTATTTTGTTACCCTAAAGGGGGGATTCTGCCGCTCAGCTTTCCCAGCCCTCGAAGACCGAGCGAGGAGCATTTATCCGCACGTGAAGAGGCGCGAGTGCCGGGCAGCTGCTCAGCAGCAGCCGAAGCGGCAGGGTTCCTGGCGCACCGCTCCCCCAGATGACGCCGCACGTCCGCAGAGGTGTTGCGCAGCGAGGCTACCCACAAATAACACTTCACAGGGCACGCGGGAGATTATGTTTCCTCATTTTAAGGAGTCATCTTTTCCCCTCATTGCCAGTGTCTGCTGACTGGCAGCGCTGTCGTGAAGAGTTTCCCATGTTGTGTGCGTGGGTGGGCACGGCACGGCACGGCACGGGGACCCCAGTCGGCACAGCCCCTGGGTGAAGCCACCCTTAGGCATCCCTTGCAGCGAAACAAGCCCAAACCGCTCTGTTCGGTCTCCAAGCCGCAGCCGCTCTGCCTTGCCACCGTCATTAATCTCCACCAGGCGCCAGCGCCGGCCGCTCCGCCCCACGCCGGGACGGCACGGGGAGACGCGTCGGGCTGGCCGTGCGAAGCAGCGTCCCGGCGGAGCAGCCTTGCAGCGGGCATCGAGCTCCTGCCCGAAGCCGCTCTGGAACTGCGCTCTCCTAAGGATTAGGCAAACCTTGTTGTGGAAGCTGGGGTTTAAAAGAGGGATTTTGTGTGCAAAATTATTTTTAGCTAGTGCCACTCACGTCAAGAAGGAGTTGGGGCACATCAGTTTGGCCTCAGCTTTGCATGGAATAAGTGAGAAAAAGTGGATGCGAAGGGGTTTGGGATCCAGCTGCGGGGGGACACCAGGACAGAGTCCCTCTCCGGCGCTGGGATGTGTGAGCCCAGCTCGGCCGGACCACGTGCCGCCCGCTCCGCTCGCTGGACCAACGTTCGTCACCTCTCAGCGAGAGCCGTGGCTACTCGGGGCTGCCCGAAGGAGAGGGACGCCCGTACCCCATCTCCCCAGCTACGGCTTCGCCGCCAAGCAAACAAGCCACGCAAAATCGAACCATGCGGCGATTTCCCCGTGTGGATTTCCGTAATTAAATTCCATGCGAAACGAAGCAATTACCAAAAAAAGGCGCGGTATGACTGCAGATAATCATCGGCGTGCAGGCTCCCCAGGTAGCTGGCAGGGATGCTGGCGGCCGCTCGCCCTGCCCGGCTCCTGCCGCAACGGGGCTGCCCGGACGCGGGCGGTGGGCGGCCCGACCCCGCTGCCCCTCGGGTGGCTTTGGCTTGGGTGGCCCCCCTGCCCTCCGCCGTGCTTCCCAGGCTGGCTGCCGCATCCCTGCGGCTCTGGCTGGGCTCTGCCGGTGGGCGAGGGGAAACGTGGGGAAGGAAGCGGCACTTGGGGTGGCAAAGGGAGAGCCGCTGCTTGGAGTAAAAGCATAAGACGTCTAATTGAGATTTCCCTCAAACCCACTGGAAATAATTAAAATTGACTTCCAATACTTTACAAACTAATTAAGAGTATTGGACTGGATAACTACATTGAAGTATAAGTGGCATTTAATTGGGATAAACGGAATCATAATTGGAAGCAAGCGCAGCCCAGAACAATAAACAGCGTGGCAGGAGAGGTTTCGGGCAGCCTGCTTGAAGGCAGGGAAGCGCGGCGCTGGCTCGGCGGCCGCCTTACACGGATGCCGGCGCATCTCTGCCGGCGCATCCCTGAGCAGCGCGGAGAGCGAGCGACCGCCGTGCCAGGGCCGCCGGAGTCGCTGGGACCGGGTGCGATTCGGTTCATTACACAGACACCAGAGATGTTCCACCCTCTTAGGAAGCGCTTGCACGCCGAGCTCCATTTCTGGAGCCAGATCTGCTTTATCAGCCCCCGACGCGCGCCTCTCCGGTTATTTATCTGAGCTTTAATAACGGCACCCTTTCTGTAGTATTAAACAGCCACACTGCTGCCTTGCCCGCTTCTCACTCTCTTCAATGAGATAGGGACAAATTAACTGGATACGGGAGCTGCCGGGCTTTTGTTCTCCAACTTTGTGCTCCACTCATTACTTTGAGGAGCCCTATTTTCCTTTTCTTTACCGCTTTCTTTTCCCGAACAATGGGCTCTGAATGTATTCAAGCAATTCTTTTATCACGCTCTTCTGCACAGATCTTTAAGTTCTCCACCTGAACAGTTGGCATTTCTATTTATGAAAACTTTCTTGCTGACTGCTGAAATTTAAATTTTATTCTTGCAATGACTGGTTAGCTCTATTATCTCCTGTTTCGTTCCCCCCCTTTAGATTTAACAGCTACAATTTATAAATGCCATCCTTTCCTCTTGTTGCCTTGCCTCCTACACGCTTGCAGTGAACCCAGGAGCCTTCTGATCTCCCTCTGATGATTATTGGAGGTGGCCAGAGCATTTTTCTTGCATTATTTGCCCCATTAAAAGAAAACAGAAAACAAATTCAGAAGACTCTCGAGGCGTTCCCTCCCTTTTCATCTTTTCACCGGCCACAGGCTTCACGAAGCGCTTTACCAGATGCAGGAAAGCCGCAGAGCCCTGGGAGTCACCACCCCAAAGCCCCCAGGCTCCCCTGATAATTTAGAGGATGCTACACTACGCTTCTTTTTACATGACTGTTTTTTCTTCCAAGCCTGGCACAAAATATTAAAAAGCTTAACGGCTTTTTCTTCTCTCATGTGCTTCGACAGCTCCTTTGAATACCGCTCTGCCTACCGCTGGGTTCAGGCCCCTCTGTTCTCAGAGGAATTTTTCCCTCCCTGTTAATTGCTTTTTGCACTCGCGGCTGGGCAGTGCCCATGTGTAAAACCCGCCGCCCTCCCGAAGGCGCCAGCTGCTTTCAGAAGAAAGTCGGCTTGTTGCCCTGCTTGCGGGTCCATCCCCACTGAGCCGGCAAGCCCCGCTCTTTCACCTTCCCGCTGGCGGCCCGGGCTGGCGTTCCTCACCGGACACCTGAGTCACCGAGCTGCTCGTCAGCGGGCAGCCGCCGAACGGCACCGGCCGGCAGAGCCGGCTGGCAGGGTGCCGGCCGCCCTGGGTAGCGGTGATGGGTGCCCTGCGCAGCGGCGGCAGAGGCGGCGGCGGCGGCGGTGGCGGCAGCATCCCATGCCATGCGGCAGCGATGGGTTTGCACGGCGAAGGGACGCACGGTGCCTTTTGCCCGGGGTTCCTCCGGCAGTGGCAGCGAGCCCGGCCTGCTGCCCACAGCGGAGAGCAGCAGATGGGCTGGAGTTCATCAAAGCGTTCGCATCTCATGGTCCGAGGAGCTCTGAGAGGAGCTCGAGCGCTGCTCGCACGGTCTCTTATACCAGCCCGGCTTCTCAGCTGAAAATAATTTTATGGTTAACTACAGACCATCTGTTATCCTCTACTTTTCTAATGGAGCCCGTGTTCTTTATGGTTTATTAATATTTATTTAGCTTGTTTAAAACCTAAGCATGTCGCAGGAGACTTGTGATCCTTATACAAAGGTTTTCTCTCCCAGCTCGGCCGCTGGTGCACCCAGGCACCCTTAGGGAGCCAAACGGGGTGTTTCCAGAGGGGTTTTCCCGCTGAGCTGGCAGCTGCAGACACCCTAAGCAGCGAAGCCCAAGTGCTGCACGGGAGCTTCCCTTGCGTCGAGGCCACTCGTCCTGCGTGTCCCCGGCATCTTCTCGGGCAGTGTGAGGCGATGCCTGTGACGACAGGGATCACGGCCAGCGAGAAATTCCCTGCCGGGCATCCGGACCGTGCTGACATCCCGCTGCGCCCGCCGCTTTGCGAGTCCTTTGAAGAGAACGGCTGGAGGGAGGTGTTTGGTCTTTGTCTCTGGCACAGCGAGGGCTTCAACATCACCTCCCAGCAGATCCTCCCACCTCCGTACCAGGCAAGGGCTGGCTCCCGAATTGCCTCCTCTGAACTCCTTACCATCCCACGTCAGGGGCGTAGCTATCAAAAGCCTGCATGGCTATAAACCACGAAGGCATCGGCCCTGTGCTGGCAGAGAAAGGGAAGTCTAATTGCCTAATAATCCTGAGGAGGATTCGGGAGGCTCCTTGCAGCACCGTGCAGGCAGAAGCTTTGCAGTGGCAATGCCAGCAGGATAAATCACCCTGCGCAGCTCCATTCTCAGCAGAAGTCTGCTTTCCGCTGTCTATCCCCTGCCATTTTCAGGCATCTACTCTGAATAAAAACCCCAGGGGACGGCAGCGCGCTTGTGCCGGGGCACGGAAGGAGCAGCACTCGGCAGGGCTGCCGGCAGCCCGGGCAGGGCAGCGGGACGCCGACCCGGCGCAGAGCAAGCCCCTTCCACCCCGCAGCGCAGGGGCTCCTGCGGAAAGAGCATTTTATTGCACTGAAAAACGCAGGGGTCGGAAAGGGGGTGAAAGAAAGGAGATTTACCGCGAGCTTTGCTAAGCATTAACACGCTGTCTTACAGCTCTTGATAAACAGTGAAGACGCCGGGCTGTAACAAGCCGAGCGACCTCTCAGGAGGCCAAAGAAAATAAAGTTTAGCATCAATTTGTAACTCTTGTTCTGCATTATTTAATAAGTGGTTTGAAACCTGCCTTGCATCATGAGAGTTTTTTAGATTGTTCCTGCACTGGAAGAAGAAAAAAATAAAATTTTTTTTTGCAGTTACAGAAACATCCCCCTCAGCTGTGCGTGCTTCAAATACTGGTCTGTAGGTTGCTTGGGTTTTTTAAGGAGCCCTCAGCAAAGCTTTTCAACACATTTAATGAGATTGAGCAAGGATGGAACAAGCGGAAACTAATCTGCACGGGGGGACCTCGCGCGCCTGTGCCCTTGGCTTACTTGCACACCCTGGCCAGCTTTGAAACAGCAAAAAACATCAGTCCCCTGTCTTTTCTGGAGGCCAGTGAATATAAGCAGCCCTTTTCTGGGCAAACACGGGCCCTTCTCTGCGCTTCGCCATCCTCCTCCCCGCCGGGTCTGCCACGGGGGCCTGGAGCCGCCGACCCTCCCCACCTCGCTGCAAAGGGCTGAGCAAAGTGCGGCGGCCAAGCCCGGGGCGGCCGGGGCGCATCCTGCACCGCTGTGTGCACGGAGGTACCGCCGAGCTACGGCTAGTATGCCGGGCTGTTAATATGAATCGGGACTAATTATGCATCCTCATTAGTATTCTTCTGCCAAGCTGTTACAATGCAACCAAAAAATGGTCTCTGAATCGACCTCGTAATGCCACGTCGGGGTGTTTTAACTATTAATTTTCCTGGCTGGTGGCTGTTTCTGGGGAGGAGCGTCAGGGCTCTGCTGGGCTCGCTGTCCCCAACCAGGCAGCGCCTCTGCAAAGCAGGCGCCTGGGCTTCCGCTGCTTTTACCTCCCTGGGTCTCCGACTCTTCCTGAGACCCCCAAAGGCTGCAGCTCCTCAGTGCCAAAACTCCGCGAGGAGAGCGCAGCAGTTTGCAAAGCTGCCCAGTTGACACCAGAGAGGGTTTTTTTGGCAAAGCAGCATCTTCCCGCCGGGGTCAGGCCAGAGGTGGAGAGAGAAATCACCTGCAGCATCGCCGCTATCCCCCAGAAAGGCGTGGGAGCCCGTGCCTTCCCTTTGCCTCTCTGGCTCCTGCATGCGGAGGGTTTGATTTTTCAAAGATCTCCAAGTATTCCTCAGCTGGAGTAAAACACACTTTTTACGTTTCAGTGGAAGCGTCAAGCTGTTCATGCTTTTCTACCCCTTTTTTAAGGGAAGATTTATTAGACCACTCGATGGATTTTCCAGTTAAAATAATTGGTGTTTTACACCGTAGGCATCAATAAAAATGTAAATACAAACAGGAAAGGCAGTGGCAGCAATGGATTTTCTGGCTTTTGCTCCCTGGGCTGAACCGGCAGGTCTCCAGCTCCCCGTAAGGAATAATAACGAAGTGTCTAAGGGGGCCGGCCAGCTTCGCAACCGAGCCTCCTTACCAAAGCCCCTCCACCGCTCTCGTGCTGAACCGTGGTTTCATAGAATCATAGAATCATGGAACGGTTTGGGTTGGAAGGGACCTTAAAGACCCTCCAGTTCCAACCCCCTGCCACGGGCAGGGACACCTTCCACCAGACCAGGCTGCTCAGAGCCCCGTCCAACCTGGCCTTGAGCACTGCCAGGGATGGGGCAGCCACAGCTGCTCTGGGCAACCTGTGCCAGTGCCGCGCCACCCGCTGACCGCAATCCTGGTTATTGCTGGAGACCCGCGAGGGTGTGACGGCTCCCAGCACGGCAACGCTTTGCTCCGCTGGCAGTGGGTGCGGGGACGGGCTCGTCCCCCCGTGCTCCTCGGCACCGCTCACAACCTGCCCGATGCGCGGCACTGCCAGCTCCGCTCGTTCGGAAATTAACGGGATGATTCACATGAACGAGATGAGTAGCTTGCTGCTTCCAAGTTTCCATAATGATCATGGCCCTAGAACGAAATAAATCGCTTGCTTTGGCAAAAATATTTACAAAATGATGGTTTTGAATCCCTGCACGGCAATATTTATCCTCATCGATGGCAGCGTTACTGATGGGCGAGGACAGTGAAGTCTCAGACAGAACAGAACCCCTTCCAGCACAGCTGCGTGGACATCCCTGGCCTGATTTCATTTGCATGGGTGCAAATCAAACTGATGCCCAGCGCAGGAGATGCTCTGACATGAGGGGACCGGGATGGGCGCGCTGACCAGCTCTCGGGTTGAAGATGAATGGCAGGCGCTGGCTGCCCTCCCTCGGGCCGAGGAGCTCTTCATCCCTAGGAAGGAGCTGGCTAATACACCCCCGAAAGCAGCTTATGAAAGCATAATTCCCAGTTCAAATGTCACACCAATATGCGGCACTCACCCGTATTGATGCATCTCTCCCCACCTGGGCAAGTAAACTAATACCGGGCTCTCTGGCAGCGGTGGAAGGAGGCACTATATGGTATTCTATGCTTCCTCCTCCATTTAGATGGATTAATTGACCTTTAAAAATGTACCCAGAAAATAAATGACCTAATAAAATGAATTATCCTCTTCCACACAGTTCTCGAAATCCACTGTAACTTGAGAGGAGACTAATGAAACATTGAAAGCATTGAAGAAATGACTAATGAAAGCAATAAACCTAATAAAGAATAATTGATTAGCCATTTGGAAGCACTGCAAAGCGTGGGGTGAAAGGCTCAGCCCGGCCACTGTCCTGGGGAAGGGCTGGCTGCCCAGGAGACCCCGAGCCAGCTCGCCGAGCCCTCAGGCATCAGCGTCCACCCTGGCAGGGAAGGGCAACTCCGCTCCTCGAGCGATCTCAGCAGTTCAGGGCTTGGGTCAGCTCCCGCTTGGAGCAAAGCCGAAGCGCCTCGGAGCCTTCGCGGGGAAGGTCTCTGCCCTGCCCTGCCTCAGGAGCGTGCTCCCTCTGCTCCCCGCAGCCTCCCCGCCAAAAGCCGCTCACCCCACAGGAACGGGACCGGGACTAACGAGGTCTCCTCTCCCTTAATGCAATCTCCCTGCTGGCTGACCCAGCGGAGCTGGGGAAGAGGGCATCCCTGCTGTCCTGCCTGCACCAGCATGGACACGTGAGATGCTCCTGCACCCCCTGCTCCCAAACTGCTGCACCCGAGCTGCTGCATCCCAAATGGCTGCACCCAAATCGCTGCACCCAAATCACTGCACCTGAACTGCTGCACCTGAGCTGCTGCATCCCAAATGGCTGCACCCAAATCGCTGCACCTGAACTGCTGCACCTGAGCTGCTGCATCCCAAATGGCTGCACCCGAATCACTGCACCTGAACTGCTGCACCCGAGCTGCTGCATCCCAAATGGCTGCACCCGAATGGCTGCACCCAAATCGCTGCACCTGAACTGCTGCACCCCAAACTGCTGCACCCAAATGGCTGCACCCGAATCACTGCACCTGAACTGCTGCACCCAAACTGCTGCACCCAAACCGCTGCATCCAAACCGCTGCACCCAAGCTGCTGCAGGCTCGCGGGGAGCTGGGGCCGGAGCCAGCCCAGCAGCGGCCGCTCCTGCCTGCGCACTCGGGCCAGGCAGGGGTGCCAGGGCAAGAGTCCCCAAGAGCTCCTGACCATGGGTGCAAGGACTCCTCCTGAATGCCAAGGCCAAAGCCAGCGCAAGCTCCCTCGTGACTGCTTCCCGCCCGGCTTGCCACCAGTGCTCGAGCATGCACGTGTCTGTTGAAAGGCCACTTCCAGCTTGAATGACCACAAAAATCACACTTTGAATTCCTACTGGGGCGCAGCAACGTCAGCCTCTGCCATGTTAGTGCCCTGCTATCCGCTCAGCAAAGCCCGAGTATTTGACTTGTGGAGAAGATGAGCAACACCGAAAACCACCTGAACTTGCCGGTTTTCCCCCATTTCTGCCCCTTCGGCAGCCAGGCAGGAGGTGTGGGAACCGCTGCTGCCTGCCACCAGTGTGTTGCTCACATCAAATTATCCTTCCTTGGACAAAATTAAGGGTTGAGGGAAAGCTTAAGAAGATATTTGGAACTGCTGCCGCTTCTTCAACTGTAGTTTACAAGAATTTGGTAAATTGGACACGGAAAAGGAAACCTCGTTACGCTACAATCGTCTCCTCAGGCTGGAGCAATTCTGTGCTTCATTTTTGGCAACCACAGAGCCCTTATCTCGCTGCATAGAAAAGATTCCTTAATTTTTACGAGCTCCTTGGTAAGACTGGCGGAGCAGAATGATTGCAGCATATCCTTCCCTCTCCTCCCAGTTTGGTGCAAGGGGATATTGTTCCCCGGGTGAGAAATAAAGGTGGAAGTGTCCGCACCGAATTTACAGCTCGCAATAAGCAGGGTTTTATCAACAGCCCTCCAACAAATTATTTTTATTGTCAGCCTCTTACTCCCTGGAGCTGCGGCCGTGAAAAAGCAATTCAGTGAAACTGTAATTGTGTCACCTATCGACTGGACCCGGCGATGCCCGGCGCCAGCACAGCCGGAGCGGCCGGAGCTCCCCACGAGCGACGCCTGGGCAGCTCCACCTCTGCTGCCGCAGGGCACCGCATTCTCCCCGCAAAGGGCATCCCACGGACGAGCGAGGGAAGAGCCGGGGCGGAGGGCCGCCGAGCCCTGCACCTGGCCGCGACAGCTGTGCCAGCAGCGCCCGTGCCCGCTGGCAGCAGCACGGCAGGCTCCGGGGAGGGCTCCTGGCAGAGGCACCCTCCGCAGAACCCCCGCGGGCAGAGCATTGGGCTTTATTGGCACGCGCTGCTAAAATGGATGGATGCACATTTACATATTTATTAAAGAGTTATTAGAAATTCTGCAAAAGAAAGTCATGCCGACGCACTCGTTAATAATCCCGCACAGACTGCCGGATCTCAGGTCTGTGATGCAATTGTTTAAACAAGCCGACATGTTTTACAATACAAATAGGATGTACCCCTGGGATGATTTCATCCATAATTCTATATTAAAAAGTGTCACATGAAGCTTGCACTCGTTACTCAAACTCCGTTTCTTCCATTTGTTTATTTGTTCTTCCAGCACAAAACAATTCAACCTCTACAGTTATTTTAAGCAAATTAGGTTTTGCTCGGAGTTTCATTTCCATTTTAAAATACGTCCTTGCAGGAGCTGCTGGAGGGGTGGACATTTTCAGCAAATCAATACATTCCGGTTGAATTATTTTTTTAACGGCGTTATTAGCATTCGCAGCAATAGACGGGGCTCAGGTAGTGCAACCTGGCTGAGCGGAAGCGCAGGCTGCCGGTGCCCTCCGTCCGTATGCCAAAGCATGGCAGAAGGCGGGGGCCCAGGAGCAGCCAAGCCGGGGGACGGAGCCGCGAGCCCTTGCCTCCGTGCTGCTCCAGGCAGGTGCTGATCATCTCCTCAGCCTGATTTTCTCCTCTTCCCAAGCGTAATGACTGCAAGATTAGCTAGAGGTGAAGAGAATATTAAGACTTTAATAAAGCCATCAAGATTGACACCACCTCTGGGCTGTGATCTTGCCTGTGCACTACCTTTGATTATAATTTATATTTTTCTAAAAAATTCGAGATCTGTAGTGGACTGGGAGGAAAAAGTCAGGCCCTCGTGTAGTTATTGGCGGTCCCAGAACTGAGGTGCAGCGACACGAGTGAACCCTGCGCCGGTGCGGAGCACAGGGATGCAGCTGTGTCCGTCCGGGAATGCTGCCTATGGAGCGAGCCTCACCTGGGATGCTCCACGGTGAGGCTGCGAGCAGAGAAAAGGCTTCGCACTCCCTCCAAAAGTGTCTGCAAATCCCTGTAAATCCATACTTTTCATCAGTCAGGGAAGATCCACGGGCTGTTTGCACAAAGCTCCCGAGCAGTGGCTAAGGAATGTGGCACAAAGCAACTCCGACTGCTGGATCCTTTCCCATAACTCCAGCCCCCAGCTATTTTTCTACCGCTATTTTTCTACCGCCCGCTCGGCTGTGCCGGCACATGATGCATCCGGTTAATAAAAGCTAAGCGGGAGCTAACGTTCATTAGGAGCCCCGCCGTTGATATCCCTCGAAATCCTTGTCCCCGGCTCCGGCATCTGCAGGGTGACGGCACCGACCAGCTCCTGCATCCCTCCGGGGGCTCGCCCGAGGCGTCGCCGGGGCCAGGGCAGCGGCGTGCCGCAAGCGCCGCGGCGTGGAACTGCGGTGCCGCAGCCCAGCGCCGCCTGCCCGCAGGGACGGCTCCCGCACCGCTGGCCAGGCTTCATTTGATACGATCCATGCACTTGTCGAGGAACGAAAAGACACTTTATACTCGTTTATAGCGGGAAGCAGCGCCAGCAAAGGTTTATTTTAGCCCCAAACGCCTACCCTCTATATCCACTCGAGCCATTGAAGAGTTTACATTTCACTCCTCCTCTCCATGGCTCCAGCCATCTAAAATACCAGGCTTTGCGTCGAGAGGGGGGAAAGTACACCTCTGCCCGAGCCGCTCTTCAAAGAAACGACCCAAGCAGGGGAGCAGCATCGGCGCGGTAAGGAGAACACCGCGGCTCAGGCAGCGCGAGGGGGATTCGTTCACAGGCAGAAGGAATCTGGAATGACTTCCAAAATTTCAAGTGCAAAGCTAAATGACAAATATATGAAAATAGCTTTTTTTTAAAGAAGCACCATCTCTCAATTCATCGTTTGAGTTAATTGCTGGGAGGAAACAGCTCCCTGAAAGCTGTGACAGGTATGCCGCCACGCTGGTTCATTTAGAGGCACACAGGTAATGCCTCAGTTCTTGTGTTTTTTCTTTCTGACAAAGACTAGCAGATTCGGAAGCCTGCACACAAGGAAAGCTGCAATTAATATTAACACCACGCATCTCCTCATTTAACAAGTGTAGCAGCCAGAACAAAGGACACCTGTGAGCCACAGCTGAAATGCTTTCGGGTAGGGGATAGGAGCAGGTTTGGTGGGTAACGCAGCTAACGAAGGAGATGAAAAGTCCCCTGTGAGCGGGGCTCCCTGGGGTCACCCACAAGGTGCAGCCATTGCCTGAAGCCATTCTCAGGCATGAAGGTCCTCGTGCCCCGTTTGCACCCCAGGAACTGAACCCCGTCCTTCCTCCGGCTCGGTGCTCGTGCAGAGCAAGCCTGGAGCGCTTCTCTGGCAGGTCAGGGATGCGCTGGCAGAGTTTGGGATGCAGCGGCTCGGATTACTTGAGATGCTGAACCGTACGCTCAAATACCCTCTGCTAATTAATCTCCATATCCCTGTTCATGCAACCTGCGATGTTCCGGGCCAATGATTAATCATGGTGCTGAGCTTCAGATTGCAACGAGTGCAAATTGAACAATAGTTCAAAACCAAACGGAGGTCATTGACTCAAGGTATCGAAGAAATGCCTGCCTGGTGCAATAAATGCTAATTTGGGTTTATTACAGCTTTATTAGGAGGGGGGCCGCCGGCTGGGGTGGCATGGCTTTGCTGCTGCCCGTTTTGGCTGCCCGGGCGTACCCCGGGAACGGGAGCATCCCTGGGCCCTCCGGAGTGAGCACCAAGTGATGCTGCCGTGCTGCACAGGCGCAGCCTTTGTCACGCGGCCTTAAGCGGAGACTCCTCAGATTCCACACGGAAACTTGGCTTGAAATAACAGCTTAATGAGTGCACACGGTGCTAATGAAATGAAAAATGTTACTGTTAAGGTAGCGAAACTGTTAAGACAGCTTTAAATATTGTGCTGTTCCGTTGACTCCAAAGTGGACAAATTCTCCACAATGTTCTTATATTTGTTCTTAACCTTAAGAATATCATTTCTGGGATAATAATTCAATTTTGCGAGCAGGAGAGAAAGCAAACAGAGGAAGCTGCCCCGCTGTTTGCCTTGGGAAAGGAAGAGCCCTTGCAGAGCCTGGAGACGAGGCCGGCTTTGCCCTGAGTGTATCTTCTTAACCCAGAAATGGAGACCTTGAATGCCTGTATTATATCAGCCTCAGTGACAGCTAGGAGCTGGGGACTGTTCTCGGGGCTCGCAGCTCTCCCCGAGCGCCGCGGTGCATTGCCCTGGCCATCAGCCCTTGCAGCCGCTCTTCTCTTTTAACGCCTTTGTGTGTAGGGCTCAAACAAGACCTATTCTCTAGTTATATTTTTTGCAGTCCCAGGTGAAATAGCTATTAATTGAGAAAAGCCACCTAGGAACAAACAGTCTTTTTACGGGTCCTGAGTTACAGACCTACAACTGATCCTCGGCACGCAGCAAAGTCGTCTTAGGAGAAACAAATGCGTTTTCTATCATTAAGTGACGAATGCTTTAAGTCGCACGCGCAGTGACAAACTTCAACTATAAATGAAATGAGATTGTCCTCTAGGCAGGGTACAGGTAGGAAACTCCTATTTGTCATGATGGAAAGAACATTTTGATGCAAATTTCCCAGTTCTGCTGGTAATCCTTAATTGGCCAGTATATCAAAACAGGTATAAATGCAATTCCATTCCTGGGATGTGATACTTACCTCCAGCTCTCAGAAGCGGGCTTATGTGTTTTCCAAATTGTTCTTCAGCTTTGAAAAACCTAATGCAACCTGAACAACTGCCACGAAGGACTGCAAACCGACTGCTGTCTCCGTGCAGGATCCAAATCCCCACACAACAGCATCAGGACGGCTGGGGA
This sequence comes from Pelecanus crispus, assembly GCF_030463565.1. Classification (NCBI taxonomy): domain Eukaryota; kingdom Metazoa; phylum Chordata; class Aves; order Pelecaniformes; family Pelecanidae; genus Pelecanus; species Pelecanus crispus. The sequence continues at coordinate 9,607,067 of NC_134657.1, read as the reverse complement.
GTAATAGCACGGAGTAAGTGTTATAAATTACCCCAGATCTCCTGCTTCTTTTCTTTCCCCTTTTTTAGCAAAATGTGAATTTATGAACACAGACTATGAATTATCATCCCAAAAAGGCACATTAGGTATTTTACAGCATATTTCATACAGTTTTTCATCTAAAAAAGGCAGACAGTCAGAAGAGTATAAGAACAAACTGTTCTTCGCTAATAAAGTGTTGCCGGAGATAATCAGCAGTTTCCTTTTACTGTGGAGCATGTACACAGACTCGATATTTACAGTCCTCTGCCTTGTCCCGAGCTGGGGGCCCAGCACTCGCCCAGAGCCATCCCCCCCAGCCCCACCAGCCTGCACTTTGCCTTTCTCCCAGGCTTCTCCGGGGTGACAAAAATCTCTATTAAGTCCTACGACAGAGCCTGAAGCCCATGTTTCTGCCTGACATTATGATATAGCTAGAAACAGCTCAAAATCCACCCTTGCAAAGTCCACAGGAGTAAGAGGATTAGGAGCGGTGCGGAATTAAATGCCAGTTTCTCCAGAAGATGAGCGGAGAACTCTGCTGGTGCCCCTCCTGGCTGAGGGCTTGACGCTGAGAGATGCTGGCTGCCGAAAATGTCCTTCCTTGGATGAGGAGCCCGAGCCGATGCCCTGAACTGTTCCCCTCCCTCTTGCTCTTCGGTCCATCCCTTGGCCCTTGGGCGAGCCTGGCCAGGTTTTGTATCTTCTTCTGAGGGACAGCCTGTCCTGGTTTCAGCTGGGATAGAGTTAATTTTCTTCCTAGTAGCAGGCACAGTGCTGTGGTTTGGATTTAGTAGCAGAAGAATGCTGATAACACGCTGATGGTTTAGTTGTTGCTCAGCGCTGCTTATGCCAGTCAAGGACTTTGCAGCTTCCCATGCTCTGCCAGGGGCACAAGGAGCTGGGAGGGGGCACAGCCAGAAGAGTTGATCCCAACTGCCCCAAGGGCCATTCCATACCATACGGCGTCATGGGCAGTATGGAAACTGGGGGGGTTGGCCGGGGAGCAGCGATCGCTGCTCGGGGACGGGCTGGGCATCGGTCGGCGGGTGGGGAGCAATTGCATTGGGCATCACTTGCTTTGGATATTATTATTGTTATTATCATTATTATATTGTTACTATTATCATTACTATTTTACTTTATTTCAATTATTAAACTGTTCTTATCTCAGCCCAGGAGTGTTTCTCACTCTCACTCCTCCGATTCTCTCCCCCATCCCAGCGGGGCAGGGGCAGTGAGCGATGGCTGCGTGGGGCTGAGCTGCTGCCTGGGGCTGAACCCCGACACAGCCCCAGCTCTCGGCTTTGGCTCCCAGTCCAAGCTGTTCCTCTAGGACGAATCGAGAATGTTTGCCTAAAAACATAAGGCTGAGGAATAAAATATAAACCGAATGTATCCATCTGCTGTAACATATAGTTAACTCCTTGACCTGGAGAAGAGTTATGGCCACTTTGGGAACTCTCGGGGAGAGGAGAAACCTTGGGCAGATCGGTTGAGGCAAATGGTAATGAAGATTTATGGGGTCTGCTGGTGGCAAGAGTTTATTTAGGTTCCTATAAAGCGCTGCTGAGAGAGGGGTATGGACGTGTAGTTCGATGGGATGGCAGAGGTGTGACTGGTCACATCCCTCAGCCGAGCCTGGATGCCGGAGCTGAACTGGCCGCAACGAGAAATTCATGACGGCACAAGACTCCCCGGTAGCTTTTCCACTGGAAAGCTGCTTGCTTTGGGTCCCTTGGAAAAACCCGCCATATGGCAGAGCCCTTTCTGCCCCGCGTTTGGAGCCCGTATGCCGCGCAGCCCCTAACCGCGCTGTCCACAGCTGCCAGCACCGGCGTTTCTTTCTGCTCCTTCGAATAACTGCAGCTGGAACCTGCCTCCCCATATGCAGCGGCTTCGAAAAAATGTGCAATTAAACCAGTGGCTGGAAATGAAGTAGGAGAAGAGTCCGCTCTGCTGTGGATGTAGGAAAGGAAACAAATGTTTTCATATAAAGGAAGTTTACACTGCATATAAATCTGAACGCCAGAAGCTTAATATATTGTGGACAGAAGCTGTTCCATCATTCTGGGGCTATTAAATTTTTTAATCAAGCGCTTTAGCTATTAAACTGCCTGGGGTTGGCAAAAGCTTGCTGTTACTATAGGTTAAAATCCATCATGGTCCAAACAAATACGAAATTAATTTCAGGTGCCAAAGGAACGGAGGAGTCAATACAACAGTAATATTTCCTGGGGGCTGGCTGCACGGCCGCCGTTTCCACCCCACCTAACGGGAGATGGCCCCCAGCTTTTGGGGGGCTTGGCTGTCTGCCCAAAGCTGCCCGGAGAGCCCACGGCAAAGCTCCGCTGCCCCCGCATCGGGGCCTGCCTGGCAGGCAGGGACCACCAAGCACCAGCCAGGTGCGCCGGAGGGGTGGTGTTGACCACGGCCATGAGTACCTTCACATTTTAGCCCCAGCATTAGAGCTCGGTTGCGGACGAGGAGGAACGGAGCTGTCGCAGCTCCAGGGAGGAGCTGCTGCTGGTGGCCACTGTCACCCGCGAGCATCAGCCCTGCCCTCAGCAGCTGCGTTGCACAGCTGGATACCCTGCTAGCCCTAACCAAAGCGCGGCTTCCCGCCCAGCTCCAGCATCCTGCGGAGCTCCAGCAAGGCCGGTGCTACAGGAAAACCCACGCCGAGCCCATCCATCACGGCAGCTGTGTCTCCAGCCAGAGGTCCTCCGGAGGCACGCTCGTACATCACTGCTGAAGAGCTGCGAGCAGCAGGACTGACAGGCTGTGATGGAAAGAACCAACACAGAGGAAGCAGTGGGAGGAAAATATCTGCAGCCTGGCAGTTTAAAGCTGTTTTTAAGGATCCAGAGAAAATTCGTGATGGGTGAGAAATGCAGAAGTTCACTTTGATTAAGTAGCCTGAAATACGGAGGCTCACTGCACTTCTTTGCTCTGGCAGCTGGGCTGATCGTTATTTCTTATGACACTGCCAGCATTTCCTAAGCTGAAATGATGCTGGGAACAGATCTCCCACCCCAAGACCTGCCTGCCGAGCCTCTCTGCAGGGTAGCCAAGGCAGAAGCGTGTCCGTCATATTCAGCATCTTCTCTCCCAAAATAACCTGTAACTGATGCCACAGACAAAGTTTCAGGAAAGGTGGCGGCAGCAGGTAATTATGATTTCCCGCCTGCACCTCGGCTTCTTCCCTCACATACTGATACCCTTGCAGGTTTTCCCTCATGCACAACTGTATCTTTGGATTTGCTCTTTATCCCTCTAAATGCATAATCCACCCCGAACCCCGCTGCTCCCTCGCAGCTCATTCTGACAAGGCAGCGCCGCATCCGCCTAATAACACATTCTTTTAAAAACATTTGAATTTATCCCTTCTAATTGTCTTTCCCTGCAATCTAGGTGAAAAGAATATGTCAAGCTGCCAGCTTCTAAGCCTAGGAAGCTGTATTTCCACGAGCTCCCTGCATTCAAATGGCGTTTCTCCGAGGGCGGCCGTGCAGGTGTCAGCAGAGCCGGACGGGCACGGGCAGAGCTGAGCTGCCGGGGCACGCTGGCTCTCGCCGCCTGCCGTCTGCCCGTCTCCTGCCGTCCCCCGTGGGCCCAGCGCCTGGCTGCATGCCCCCGCAGCTCCCAGCACTGCTCGCTACCCACTGCAGGGCGCCAGCGCCGCGGCCGGGGAGTTCACCGGCGGTGGCCGATGTCGCTTGCTCAATGCAGCTGCGGGTAAAGCACGAGCCCCGGGGCTGGCGTTCGCCCCACCGAAGCCGGCTGCACGCAGCTCACATCAGATCCTGGACATTTCTCTTTGCTCGCTGACCCTAAGATCTAAGTTGCTCTATGTCTTTTCGCAAGAAAAACCCAAAACGTTTTGTCCTGGATTTCCAAACACTGAAATAAGCCTGGAAAAGATTAAACCTCATTTTGAGGTCTCCTGGGTTGAGGAATAGCTCTCTCTGAAGTTTTCCACGTGTGCTCAGCTGTTAAGCTTGTAAGTCGTGATGCTGACAGCCCCGACGCTTCCCCTGGCAACGCCAGGAAGCCCCGTGGGGTGCTGTCACCTTGCTGGCGAAGCCGAAACCAGCCACCAGCACCTGCAAGCTCCGCATCCCCCGGGGTGGGTGCCAGCCACCGGGAGCCAGCACTTCCCCCGGGGCTCCGGCAGCACGCAGGGCTGCGGGGAGACCCTCCCCGGGACCCCCCGTGCACGCTGACGTCCCCGGGCGAGGTGCCTCTCCCGGCTCCCAGCCGAAATGCCCCGCGCTGCGCTCCCCGTATACCTGCTGCGTTGTAAAACACCCTCTACGGCAGCAGGTGGGAGATGGAAATTCTCCCCAGCCTGCAAACCCTGTGTCAGCCTTTTGCTATTTAGCATACGCAGCGTAGGAAATATGTGTTGCATCGGAAATACGCAGGCCTTTAGAAATGGTTTGCCTTTCAACACAGGAGAATTGTGTCTTAATTATGTCCCGAAAAGCCCAAGGCTCCTAGCACTGAAAAAAATCCAGCATCTAATAATAATTCCCCAGCGTCCCTTTTTACTGATGGTGTCTTGAAGGGTTTGGAGAAACACAAATCAAGGAGGAAGAAGAAAACCAAGAGGGTTGTGAGAAAACTAAGGAAGTGATAAGCGATTCATACAAACGGTGTGGAAGCGCGGGACCCGCGGGGAGCAGGGGACTCGCAGGCCCCCACCTCTGGGGCAGCAGCAGCAGCAGCAGGATCAGACGCGCGGGGAGATAAGCGGGAGGGACGGCAGCCTGGGCGCCTCGGGGTGGCCAGCCCTTGCCGGGGGCCAGCTCCCCTCTTGCCCTTTCCCTGCCGTAACAGCTCGGGGCTGGGTTCAGCCGCAGCTGTTTCTGCTCCTGCCAAGACCCCGGCTAAAGCCGGCGTGGGAGGCTGGCAGTGGCCGGCTGCCTGCTAACAGGACAGGAAAACTGGAGAATAAAACAGCAACAGGAGAGCTGCCTGCTGTTCTCTCGCAACAGCCACGAGCCCGGCACAGCCTTCCTGCACCGCCCCGGACCTGCGGCACACCGGGAGCACCGGAGCCGGGCGGCTGCCGAAGCAGAGACCGTCAGGACCAGTGCGACACGGCACCTTCACGTCCAAATCCCACCCGCATCCCTCCGCACTCAGTGCCCCTTTTGCACTGCGGGTGCTGTTGTCTTTGCTGCTTTCAGTACATTTTGTACAATTAAGCTTAAAAATATATAATGTTATCAAATTAGAATGATAGCAAAGACTGAGGCACTTAACTGGGAAATGGAAGCATGTGTGTTACAGCAGCGCGGAGCGAAGACAAGCCCCCCAGGAAATTGAGTTTAGTTTTAATCACTGTAATGACACCTTGTCCGACCGTGCAATAAGAGCACGAGGCGGAGGAGTGGAGTACTCAGCAAACAGAGACCATCCTTGAAACCTGGCGTTCCGTCACTGGGAGGATGACGGCTTGCATGCAGGATGTAATGTGCGATATGGGTATTGGAGCTGAGGCTCTTGGACTACGAGCAGCTTTTCCCATCCTTCCTCTGGCATGCATAGACCTCGCCGGTGCTTTGCACCTCCCACAAGAAAGGTCGTCAAGCATAGAATCATAGAATCATCAAATCGTTTAGGTTGGAAAAGACCTTTAAGATCATCCAGTCCAACCAGTAACCTACACTACCAAGTCCACACTAAACCAATCAAGGGTAGACCAGACTGAACCATGTCCCCAAGTGCCACCTCTGCCCGTTTTTTGAACACTTCCAGGGATGGGGACTCCACCACCACTCTGGGCAGCCTGTCCCAATGCTTGACCAATGCATCAATGTTTTATCGTTTATGGAGCAGCCCAGTCAGCATAAGCTGCCTCCAGAAGCAGGCAATCTTGTGCAGGACGTTGTCCCTCTCGTGTCCCAGGAGCCCCTGAGCTCGGGCATGAGTGGAGTTGGTGGCCGCATGCTCGTCCCCGGAGCTGGAGTAGCCAGCGGGCTCCAGGTTCACGCGGCTCCTTTGGGTCTCAGGAGCCGCAGCAAGAGGAGCGGCAATGCCCTCAGCTCTGGTATTTGTGTTTTCCTCTGGGGTAGTTAAAACCTTGAAAGCTCAAAACGACTTGAGCCAGTTTCACCACTGTGACGCCCATCGCTCCCGAAAGCTCTCTGAGCAGCCGATGAGCCAACGTAACGCTGTGTCTGCTCGCCGCCCACCCACCCAGCCGCTCGCTTGCCGTAAGCCGACGGGCTGAAAGCAGCCACGTCCCGGCTTCTGCCCATCCCGGGGGCGCGATGCCCTGCTGCAGAAATCACGCTGTCAAGGGCGAGGTGACGCGCTCCGCCATGCCACGTAGCGAGGACCCACGCACCGCCTCGTGCCCCTAACTCATGGCGTAGGAAAACGGGGGGCTGCTTAATTAGCGTGTGCAAGGAGAGCGATGCGATTCCTGCTTGTTGGAGGTCTCTGGCTGGAGGTAAGATGATATACATGGCATTAGGGACAGTGGGAATATTTTTCTTTTAAATAACAGCACCTACATTTTTAATTTAGGTAGCACAATAACCATAAACCCTACAAAGCAATTCTTCATTTTAATAATTCATGTCCTCAAGTTTTACTGTGATTGATCAAAGATATTAAATTTAATAAGAGAATTTATCAAGGTTATCTGATGTCAAAATGAAAGAGGGCCTGGCTTTTTTCACTAGCTGTGTGTTTGTGCGTGTCCGCATCGTGTACCCGGGTCCCAAATACCCACGGTAGCCCTGAAACCGAGGCCGCGCTGTCGCAGCCTCCCTGGACGGCAGCATGAGAGCCCGTCAGGAACAAGCTCCGGCTCTGGCTTCACGCCCAGCTCCCGGTGGAGGGGGCCGAGCCGTTTCCCTCCGGCTGCAGGCTCCAGCTCCTGACGTTATTTTTGCGGCGAGGCGGAAGCCCTGCGCGGCGCCACAGGCTGCGGGGCGGCTGGCGTGGGCTGGCGTTGCGACCCGCCGGCGTGGGAGGCGTCCGCAAATCCCTGCAGGCACCTACCCTGGCAACGGGCAGGAGAGAAAGGGCTAGCGGTGGCGGGGAGGCGAGGGCAGCGAGGAGCAGTCGAGGGCAATGAGGAGAGGTGGCAGGAGCTGGCCGAGGGCAGAGCGAGCAGGTCGTGAGCTGCCGGCGAGGCAGAGCTCTCCCCCGGCACACGGCGTTTGACAGCGAGGAGAGGAGGGAGCGGAAAGCAGCATCTCTAATTGATGTTTCGAAGCACTCGCATTGACACTGGGAATTTAGCATACATCACCTACCACTGGCGGTGATTAAAATCATTTTGACTTCAATGCTGTAGGTGTAACTCAATTACAGAAGGGAAAACCCGCTACTTTAATGCAGTTATCAATCTGAATTAAATTGAGCATTTTTAATAATGTAGCACATTCCGGGAGGCTTTCCATGCCAGCTTCAGTGTCTTTATCCTTTCCATACTTATAAAAACAACCCAAAAGGAAGAAATAAGCAACGAAAGCTCGGTCGGGTTCAGCACGCGCAGCGGAGCCTGTGTTTGCATGCACACAACTCTGCTCTTGCCACCGGCCCGAGGCAGGAGAGGCCGGGCCGGGTGACATCCAGCCCTGACCAGGAATTATTCTGCTCATGAAGAGGCCGAATTGCATTTTATATTTCTTGTCAATGCTTCATTTTCTCCCTGAGCTGAAGGATAAGCCGCGTTTGTGAAAGAGGTTGAATATCCATCAAGAAGTTGCTCAGACAGGTCAAGTGGAAACTGATGTATTCAAATAATAACTGTAAAAAAATGTCCATTACCTGTAAATTAAAGCCTGTCAGGAGCAGATAACTGCGAGGCATGAAGGGCTGCAGGCTGGGGTCCTTGGTTCGCGTGCACCCCTGCAGCCCTCGCCCCCTCGCCAGGGTGCTGGGGCAGGAACACCCTGGCCACCGGAGCCTTTTCTTGCAACCGAGCAGAATAGCAGGAACGCTTCCAGTATCGCCCAGCCTGGCACCCCGGGAGCGCTTTGACCCTGGTGGCATGCAGAGTTTCACCGCCGTTCCTGCCTGTCCCGCAGGCAGACCGGACAGGGGTCTCATCTGTGCAGGAAACACGAGGTTCCCGACCTCCCTCAAGGTCCAGGCGCGGGGGGCGGCTTTTCCTAAATGCTTTATGCCATTTAAAAAACAAACCCAGAAGAAACAACAACGATGTGATGAGAGGCAGTGCCACAGCCGGTGAGAGGGGAAACCGCTCCACGTGCGTGGCGAAGAGGAGGATGAGCAGCCTTCCTCCGCCCGGGAGGATGAGCTGGGCAAGCTCTGAGCTGCCAGCAGGAGTGGGAGTCAAACGGAGAGGGAAACTGCTGGGCTGACAACCCTTTGGACACGATTCCTCTCATTTCTCTGCTTGGGAGCAATTCTGCTTTTGAAAATCACGTCTTGCCCAGCTTCCAGCCCAGAAGAAAAAAAAAAAAAAGACCCTTAATTTGCATAGCTACAATATTGAATTACCATTACGCTGCTGAATAAATAAAGAATGCCGTTTCTGGAAATTCCCATAGATCAACAATCAACATAAAATGCCTCATTATTGTCGACGTGGTTTATGACAGGGGGCCATTAACAGGAAATGGAATCAATAATGAGACGACGTGCAGGGAATACGCTGTGCAATGGAAACCCCAGCGCAGAAAGGTGCTTTAGGAGGCCAGCGAGCGCGGCGCGGCAGCAAGGTGTGCACGCTCTGCACGGCGATGGCAGCCCCGCAGCGCAGGCGCAGGCAGGCGTGGGTGGGCGGGTGACGGCTCGTCTCCTCCGGCAAGCGGCACCCTACGCCCTTCCGTCATTAAAAAAACCCACGGACGGCACCATGCATTGCTGAAAAGCGTTAGGTGGTAGCAGGCTGCAGGCAAAGCTGCTTCTCCCGATGTGGGAGGGGGAATTTGGGGGCACACCCCGGGTGTCCTCACGCACCAGGAGAAAGCAGGAGTGTTGCCCAAGGCTTCCGAGATGCAGCCGCCCTTTGCGTAGAGGTGGAGGAAGCACCAGTAGGATGGCCAGGCAGCGAAAATCTCCCCCGTCTTTCCCCGTGGGCAAAACCACGTCTTTCCAACCCGGCTCCGACCTCAGCGCTGCCCCTAGCAAATGCCCAGCACCCAGGACATTTTCCAAGGAAACAGCTCCGCTGGCCAGAAAGGAGGAATCACTCATTTCAAAGACTAACATACGTTTTGCTAATCAGGATTACAAAGACCAGGCGAAAAAAAGAAGCCATCAACAACTCTGTCCTCTAAATGCTAAATTTGCCCTTGCATACAAAGAACAAATTGATAATTATTGTTCTAATTCTTTCCCTGGAGGTCTGGCTAGGTAATTAAATGTGTAAGCTTTCTAGAGATTGAATACCTCAATTTGTAATTTGTTGCTTCCCAAAGTACGCTGTCCTATCGCTTGCTGCCTGCTCCAACCACGACTCCATCAGCGTTGCTCCCTCACCATGTGCGCCCATCGCTCTCCTTCCTGCCTAAGGGCTCTCAGGGAGCCCCTTTGCAATTTGTTCTGTGTTAGAACAAGTAAATAAACTTGTCAGCCGGTGATGCGAAGCGTGCCGAGACAAGGGGGCGAATACAAAACCCAGCAGCACGGTGTGCTGCCGCAGCGTCGGGAGGAGCTGCGGACGGGGCTGGGACGGAGCGCTGCCAGTTGTAGTAACGCGGTGGAGGGGAGTGTTGCCTTCTCAACATGTTAGCAACAGACAACGCTCCTGTTCGATTCTTTAAAAATCTTGCTGTCGTGGTTTAGCCCCAGCCAGCAGCTCAGCACCACGCAGCCATCGCTCACTGCCCCTGCCCCGGTGGGATGGGGGAGAGAATCGGAGGAGTAAGAGTGAGAAACACTCCTGGGTTGAGATAAGAACAGTTTAATAATTGAAATAAAGTAAAATAGTAATGCTAATAGTAACAGTATAATAATGATAATAATAATAATGATATCCAAAGCAAGTGATGCCCAATGCAGTTGCTCACCACCCGCCAACCGATGCCCAGCCCATCCCCGAGCAGCGATCGCTGCTCCCCGGCCAACCCCCCCAGTTTCCATACTGCCCATGACGCCGTATGGTATGGAATGGCCCTTGGGGCAGTTGGGATCAACTCTTCTGGCTGTGCCCCCTCCCAGCTCCTTGTGCCCCTGGCAGAGCATGGGAAGCTGCAAAGTCCTTGACTGGCATAAGCAGCGCTGAGCAACAACTAAACCATCAGCGTGTTATCAGCATTCTTCTGCTACTAAATCCAAACCACAGCACTGTGCCTGCTGCTAGGAAGAAAATTAACTCTATCCCAGCCGAAACCTGCCTTGCTGTACGGCATCTGGGCAGTCACTTCCCAACCCACCTCGCCTGCTGAGCCCGGCGTGGGAAACTGGGTGCTGCGACCCGAATGGGCCCCGAGAGCCAGCTCTGTGCCGCAGGGCATCTCCGGTCTCCCCCGCTTTGCTTCGCAGCCTCTCTCGGGTGCCAATCCCACCTGGGGATGCTGGGGACAGCGTGGCCGTGGCACACAACTCCCTACTGGGACTCCTCTTACGCCCACAAAAGGGAAGGACTGCTGGAAATGTGTTTGCTTTTCGTCTTCAAATAGAAGCCCCAAAGCGTGAAGCAAAACTTGCTTCAAAAACTGGGAACGTAAACGCTGAAGTCGCAAGCCACACATGACTCTGAATTAGGGAGAGGACAGCCCCATAAATCTCTGGGCTTAGACCTTAAAGCCTGATCGGGGATATTAAAAGAAAGTAGATTTGAAAGATATGCAGAGTCCAATATTATTTAAAGCCTCATAAGTCAGTAATAACACTTTAAAATCCACCCTAAATCTTGCCAGGAGCCGGGGAGGGTTGGTTTGACGCCGGGAGCTGACAAGCTACGCTTCACGCGCTGTGCACAACGGGCGGTAAGGGAGCAGAGAGAATCGTAACTGGTCGCACTGCGGTGGGGAAGGGAGAGACCTCCGAGAAACCGCCGGCAGCTCCTGCCTCCGCACGGGAAAGGCCACGTCTGCGCTGCTCGGGGCTGCTGGAAGCGTGCGGGTGGCACGTCCCGGCTCCCCAGCACACGAAGCCCTCCGCGGTCGAAATGCGCTCTGCCATAGCGGCGCTGCAATGCACTTCAGGCGCGGTGTGAATGGTAAGTCAGTGTTCTCCTGCTCCCCGTGCTGGCTTTCTCTTCCTCGTGGCCGTTCCACGGCTGATGCTCGCAGGGGAGGGGCCATTAAAAGTGAACTAGCCATGGGTTTAGTTTCTCCTGCCCGTTCCTCACGGGAAAAGAAGAATGGGCAAGACCAGGGGGAAGCGCCTGCAGGGTCGAGACGCCGAGCCCTTTCGACGTGGGAGCGGAGGATGCAATGCAGTGCAGGCAGGAAAGCTGATTACGGGTTTGTCATTCGGATTTCTGAAGTTGGGCAAGCAACACAGTTATTTAGCGCTCACCCTCTGAGCTTTGCCAGTCAAAATAATAGTGGCGTTTCCACCGCGAACCTCGCGGCAAACAAGCCATGAAGCGAGACATTAAGGTGCCGGCTGTGGCGGCAGCAGCACCCGCTGCCCGGGCACGACATGGTTGTTTGCCACCGGCGAGAAAGGCTTCTTCAGCCCTGCGAAATGACACTGTGCTCTTGCATGCGTCGTCCAGGCACACAGACCCCTTCAGCACTGCCAACAACCCACGGATTTCCTCGCAGCCGGAGCAGCAGAGGTGGCTGGACTTCATGCCCCCATTAATACCCGCCGAGTCTCTGCCAGCTCTTTCTTCCCGAGACACCGAGCCAGTGACTGCAGGGTGGAGAAAGCCTGCAGGTGGGTACCGCCGGTGAGATGCGACATACCTGCAGATCCTAATTCCCCGGCTGGCAAGGGCAAAGTTTCCAGCAGTACTTTGGGTTCAGCCTCGGTAATCCCCCTCCCTCGGCAACGCCGCACACCTTGACCCCGGGCGGCGTGGCGCTGCTTCAGAAAACCCAAAATAGCCTCACGGCAGGACCATCCTGCCCTCCTGGCAGAAATGCGTCCAGCTCAGTTTTCACGCTGGCTGTCGCCGTGCCGTTCCGCTGAGCTGCGGCTTCACAGGGATGGTCTGCTTTTCCTCCAGGCTTCCGAGTGCTGCGACCGCTGGGCCCGTCACCGCGGTGCCCGAGCGGCGGACGGAGCGACCCCGCTATTTATAGCCCAGAAAGGATGTCGAGAGCCTCGGAGACGAGGGGCATCGGCTGGGGATGAAAACAATAGGAGTGCATCATCTGGCCAGCCCGACAGCCAAAGTCATCTTTCCTCTTAGTGACCAAGAGCAGCAATTCCTCGCGCTGCTGCGGGACCATCGCGCCGCTCCTGCCCGCAGCGCCCGCGGGTGCTGCTCCGCCGGGCGAGGGCCGGCGCGCGCGGCGCGGGATGCGGCACAGAGCCAGTCTGGCGGCTGCCAGGATCCTCACCACCGCGACTCGCTCATCACAACGTGGGCTGGAGATGGGAGATCTGTTTTTCCTGGTTAATAAGGTTTATTTTTGTTCCGAATGAATAATACATTATTAGTGTCAAAATAAATTACAGTCCTTCCATTATAAACCACTTTGCTGTTCTGTATCTTCTCCTCTCCCCGTCTTTCTGCTTCTTTCAACTATCTTTCTTTCTCTTCGGCTTCTTCTCTCGCTTTAAAGCTCCTTCTTCCTCTTGTCGCCGTCACACCATTCATTTTCACAGCAGCAGAACAGAATATAAATTCGATGCCTTGGGGCTCAGCAAAGTTAAGAGCATGTTGCGTTAGGGAGCGCGCTGATTGGCCTGAATTATGTAAGAGCAAACCAAAGCGGCTGGGAATTCACTCATTTGATATAAACAATAATAATGTAAAAATCTAAATGCCGGCATTTTTCAGCTGTGCTGGGTTCCCGGGTTAAGGGAGGGAGCGGGGCTGGGTGCCCCCGGGGTGGGCAGTTCGAGCACACACGCAGCTGTGACAGCGTCTTTGAGTCGTGCCCCGGTTCTGCGCTTCGTCCACCTCTGCCGCTCGCAGCCCACCGCTCTTCACGCTGCCCGGGGCACAGAAAGCCTGCCTGGAGCGGGGAGCTCCCGCCCTCCCAGCAGCGGCTCCGCCGCGGCGCGGGCTGCGAGGGGCACGGCTCTGCCAGCCCGGCCGTGCCCCCGCCAGCAAGAAGGTCCCCGCCGCCGCTTCGGCTGCTCGTGCCAATGGCATCGCCCTCCCCAAGCACCGGGGCCGCCGGGGCGGGAGGGAGCTGCTGCCTCTCCCCCGCAGAGCCAGGGCCGGCAGGCTTCAACCGGAGCCTGACCGCTCCGCTCCGACAGCAGAAGGGCCGGCTCCGATATGCATAATTTAACAGAAAATGTATTTCAGACTCCTTCCGAAGGTGCCTGGAGGAGGTGACTCAGGTGAAGTGCTGCAGGCTTTGAGGTTGGATTGCTGCAATTCTTTCCACCGCTAAAGAGCAAAATGGCTGTATTTTTCTTTATTCCATCATTAGAAAAAGAAGCAGCTTCATAAAATATTTATATTTCTAAAAATAATTGATTTCCTTTTAAGACCCTTCAAGTGAAACCTTATGATGGTGTAAGTGTTGTCCGGGTCATATTCCAAAGAGTAAAAAACATAATGAAACAGCCAGTCCCAGCCACTTCAGAGGGAAGACCGATGGCTTTATTTAATTACTTTTTACAATACGACCTTTGCTTCTCAGCCTCAGACAATGAGAAATCCTCTGGATCTCCACCACAACCCAAGGCTCGAGGCAGCTGCGGTTCCTGCTGGAGCTGCTGAGGCACGTGGGGCTTCGGCGGCTCTTGGACGGTGGGAATGGGGGAACACGGCTCGGGAGTTTGGGGGTCCGGGGGAGCCGGGAGCCTCAGCCCGGCTGCGGGGAGCACTGGGGTGGCAGCACCCACGTGTCACCCGTTGAGCCTTTCTTTGCAAAGCTGCAAACAGCCAGAGCTCCCCGTGCCGATGGCAGAGCGGGGCCGGCAGGTGGAAGGTATGAAATTGCCTGCGGTGCAATAGAGAAAAGAGAAACAGCGGTGCACCTGGTTACAGCAAACGTTGCGTAGAGCGGGCTGAGCCTCTGCGGGTGCTTCGCCTGGAGCCGTCTCCAAACGCCCAGCAGAAGGAGCGGGCGTCAGGGATGCGCGGCTGCGTGCACGCACAGGCAGAGCCGGGCTCCGCGTCCTCCGTAAAGCATCCGACAGAGATCTGGAGCAGCATCAGAGAAAGCTCCAGCAAAAAGAGAAGACAATTCCCTTTAGGTACTCTGAAGTTTCTTGAAGTTTCCCCAGCTTTAAGCCTCGGCTGGCACACAGCCAGGTGGAAGGCGATGCTTGCAACCTCTGTGAGAGCAGCAACACCACACAAACGTTCAAAGGTTTCCCATGAAAAGGAAGGACTTGCAAGGGTGGGCAGACTGGCTTTGCCTCACCTTGTTTTTTAAGAAACGCCGACCCGCACAGGTCAGCGGGGAGGAAAAGCAGCCCCGGTGCTCTGCACTTTGGCTCCGGCAAGCGGCGATCCCCACCTGGTGCACACGGAAAACCGCGGGATGCGTAAGGCCTGCCGAGCTAAAACCGGACGGGTGCCGGCTCGCCGGGCACTGACAGGCCCCGGCTTTGCTTTCCATCATCTTACCATGAACTTTCCACCAACAACGCCTTTCCACCTCACACTTTTCTAAACAGACGCTCAGTCGCGCGCCAGGGTAGTTGCCCTTGGTCTTTTGTACGCCATAAAATAAGGCGTATCGTGACCTTTCGTGAAAGAGAAAGACGATCCTAGTTTGATAAATTCCAGGGAACAACGCGCATCTCATTCAGTTTTATTACCCTTGTCGTAAGGTTACAGAAATGCTGTTTCAGATTATTGCACTTAACCTGCTGCCAGCCCCCGCAGTAAATTAGCAGCCGCTGCCCGCGCCTTTACACTCGGCAGGGCTTTGGGCAGGCAGCTGCCGGGCAGCCCGAGTCCGCGGGTGAAAGACACGGTGGACGAAGCCGCTATTGTTTTAACCTCACGTGCAATTTATTCCAGCAAATCTCCTTCAGGGCGTGAGTATATCACAGCCGTCTGTTTTACAGGCGTGATGTTTCTGCCTTCACGAGGTACAAACCCGGCCAGGGAAATATCTCCCGGGTTGATTTGTGCCAACAGCTGAGTCATTTAAATGGTGGGATTTATACAGGCAGGGACAAATTGGACACCTGTGCTGAGAAAGCTGAGTTAATGCCAAAATAAAAATCAGCCCCCAATTGTTCGGAGATGGCGCCGCTATTATGCATCAAGGGCATTGTCTTCCGCGAGACAATTCATTTTCTGAGCTCGTCCTCAAGATGCCACAGGAGAAAAGCGGCATCGTCTTTCTCAAATTCTTGTCAACTGTTCAAGATGACGGCACGTACATAGAAATCCTATAAATTCCAGCGTGTTTTGGCTTTGCTGTTTAAGAATCAGGCCCTAATGATACGGTAAGGGATAAAGGTTTAAGACACGGGTGTTATCTAACATAAAGCACTTGCTGCCACAGAGTGTGGAGGCAGATGGTTTTGCAAGCCGCAGATGGCCGTGGACAGAGCCGCGCTGGCTGGCTCTAGGGCGGCTGCAAAGGGGCGCGTCGGTCACGAGCTGGAGGACGCACCCGAGGGCGCAGTCCCTTCCCTCCTGCCAGCCCGCACGTGGGCTTGGCAGGACGGCGGGCACAGCAGCCGGCACCGTGGGAGTAGTTTTATGTGTAGCGCAGCGTCCAGACGATGCACAAAGGACTCATCTGCAGCAACGGTGCTGCGGCTGAACTGGAACAAACCGAAAACTGAGTTATGCTGGACCACGGCGCTATGAATTCCCAATTCCTCTGCCTGGGCTGCTCAGTGCAGCTTGGCGGAGAAATGCTGATGATGGAAGAAATAAAACATGAGCGCAAAGAGCCGGGGCGACGGGCGTTGATTTCCCCTGCAGCAGCAGAGATGGTATGAGCAGGCTGGAGGGTCCCGCGCAGGGCAGGGGGTGATGGTGCCGCGGGGAGCCAGGGTCTCCGGGGTCTTGTGCTTCCAACCAGCAGCGGCTTCACCCAGCTGTGCACCCCACACTTGGGATCCTCGCTTCCCTTTTAATCGTACTTCAAAACCAGGGTAATGACTTAAAAGTAAGCAAAGAAAGCAGCCAACAAAGACATGAGGGCTTGTTTGATCTTTCTCCAAAAGGAGATTAGGAATCAGTTCCTAATAGAAAATCCATAAATGACAGTGCTGGAAGGAAAAGCCAGAAAAGAGCTGGGACCAGCCGCACACGGGGGGTTTGTGCTCCCAGGACGCGCTTGGCACCTCGAGGGCAGCGTGGCCAGCGAGTGCCTCCATCACCAGCCCCCCGGCACGCGGCCTCTCCGGCCACGCGCCCTTGCAGTGCCAAGGGGCTCTGCAGCGAGAAGGCTTTGGTGAGACCGTAATCGCCCGGCACTGCGAGGCGTCCGAATCCTCTCGCGGGGACGGGGATGCCGATTCCTGCAGAGATGCGCGGCGGTGCTGCCTGCATCCCCCTGCCAGCCCATGCTGCAGCCCCGGGTGCATTTCGGGGTGGCTGGAGGGGCAGCCGGTGCTAACCAGGGTGCTTAGGAGTTGCCAGCTCTGGTCCCAGCTCCTGATCCGTACAACAGCTCTTCATACCACCGAGACCCACAGGCGGGTGCGTGGCTATGGTAGCACATGAGCTGGCTTTCCTTGTTTCTCCCTGGACTGCATGGGCAGGCAGGGAAATCCGGGAGGATGAGGCCAAGAGCCCCCACGCTGGGGTGGGGTCATGCCTGCCGGCAGGCGCGCCCACACCACAGACACCTTCCCAAAGCTGCTTCAGTAAGAGTCGAGCCTGTGTGGAGGAGGAGGAGGAGGAGAAGGAGGAGGAGGAGGAGGAGGAGGAGGAGGAGGAGGAGGTTAAAGCCCACGTAATGTTGATTCTCGCTCACGCACGGCGCGCTGCAGGCACGGGGCTGGTGGGGAAGCGGTGTAATTACCCCCGGCTGTCCTGAACGCGTGTTCCCCTCGAGAGCTTCTCACCAGCTCTCCTGTCTCCACCAAGCACAAGCCTCGAGTGCCGCCTGGGGTCATGCTTTTTAGTGCCAGGATTTAGAAGAATAAAATCTAAAAGCTGGCATGAGGCATGCAGTGAAGTTGCTGCCTGCAACGGTAACAGCATATTTCGGTAGCTGAATTGAATATGACCCCTCTTATGCAGCAGGTCAGCAAATAAATCAAGGGATTAATTGCTGCTGTCGATATATATCTCAGCAGTATCCAAACATTTACAAATGTGAGCTTAGCACTGCGGTCGCAGTGCTGGAGCTGGCGTGTCCAGGCCTGGCACTGGTGGCTGGTCCCACTGCACCCCGCGCCGAGCGGCGTCCGGGCCGTCGTCTGGGTCTGCTTCCAGATCCATGCCCTGTGCAGTGACTCCGGCTTCTTCCGCAGCCAGCCACTTTCAAACCGTGGTTTCCCCAAGCTGGCTTTTGCCCTGGACAGCGGCTCACCACTCGCCACAGGCTCAGTGGCCCCGGGGCAAGTCCCAGCTCTGCACCTGCAGCACCGCGGCGGCTGTCCCTGTGCCACCCTGCTAATAAGAATGCTTTCGGAAGGGGGTTGCTAATAATCCCGGCACGCTGCTTCTCACACTCTCCTCTGCTGGCAAACCCTGCCAGCAGCCTCAGCTGCTGCGTAAGAAGCAATAAAAGAGCAAAAATGGCTCAGCTGTGCACTCTGAGCCGAGCTACAGGCTGAGGAACAAGGAAGCTGTGCAAAGAGACCGGAGGGGAGCTGGGGGCTGGAGCCGGCAGAGCCACCGCGCAGGGCGGTGGTTTGCTCAGCACAGAAGGAAGGGCTCTGCTCCGCTGGCAGCCCGGCAAAGGCACCGTCCCCGCCACCGCGAGCCAGCCGCAGCAGGGAGAAAGACAGCAGCGAGCCCGAAGATGGGGCTGCAGCCTGGAGAGGGGCTGCTGGTTTCACGAGACTGCGCACCCCGACACTTTGGCTTCGTTATTTTAATTCTGCATCTCAGATTCTCCCGCTAATAGAGCAAAACGGTATTGAACTGGAAATGTCGTTTAATTATTTTTTAAAAAATAGACTCTGGAAGGTCAGTAAATGGAAATACCAGCGACCACAGACCGCGTTGCTAGTCTTACAGCAAGAAATGCGTCCTCTGTTCTCAGGGCAAGTCAGCTGTGACTTGGTCTAGCCGCTGGGCTGCAAATTATTCATGTCCTCTGATGACCGCCGTCAAGAAATCATAAGCCCTTCTGCTCCTGAAAGAGCTTCTAGACAGATATAACGACCTATTTATATTCATGCATTCATCACAGAGATTATTAATTAATACGTTTTATTGGTTTTGTTAAAATCATCTGTACTAATTTTAGGGGGGATTTTAGCAATATCATTGCATTAAGTGCAAATAACCTGGAACTAAGGGATTGTTTTTGTGAATGTGGATATTAATGCCTCTCCTGGAAACGCTCTGCGGCGGGGGGAGGGAAAGCATTAACGGTCCCATTACGCTGTATTACACAAATGGCATGTTTCGCTCATGGAGGGGATTTAATGGCTTGGTGCAATAACAGTCTAAAAGCTGGCAAGGGTAAGATAATGGACTGTAAAAAATATATGTTTATTGACACTTTCCCTCATTGTTTGGATTTCTGCAGGGCTGAATCTCCTTGGCGAGCCGCGTGATGCTGCACAGGAAGGTGCCTGTGCGGGATGAGACCCTTGTCCGGTGGTGGCGACGGGGCCCGGCACATGGCCCCTGCCAGCCGCGCTTGCCGGCCACGACCCAGCGGGAAGCAGCAGCAAGCCCCCCCCGCCTGGCAGCCAGACGATGGACCCCGCGAGCCGGGGGGCACAGCTCAGCCCCGCGCCGGCGCGTGGTGCCGGAGGTGCGAGGGACGCTCGCCCATCTCCCGCAGGAGGGGCAGGTCCCGATCCCGCTTCCCGCTCCCCCGGGGAGGTGAGAGGCAGCCCCAGCCCCGCCGGCAGCCGAAAGCTGGCCCCTCTGCGCTTGCCTGCGAGCGCTGGCTGATGCTGGGGAGAGGCAGCCCGCAGAAATATGTCAAATTAGCGTTCCAGCACAATGCACAGGCTTTAAATATAAACTTCGTGAAGAGAGGCTGACATTGCTGCCTGTCTCCAGGTCCTCAGAGTCATTTGATCATCTCCCTAACAAAACACTGAGCCCTCCCAAAGACACACTGCTGCAGGCTAAGAAATAAAACCCCCACTAAAGATGCCACGATATGGAATGATATCATCTCTCGTTACACAATGAGACGGCACGATTTGGCCCCTGAAGCCTAAGACGCATTTTTCAGGCACATTCAGAATGTCTTTTTATTTTAAGTACTCGCGCCTGGGCTGCATTCCCACGGAGACGCGGGGCTCTGTTCCCAGGGCGGTTGTGCCAGCGGCTCGTCCAAGCGCCGAGAGCGACGGCAGGCAATAGCAGAGCCGGACTTCACCTGCACGGGCTGCCCTGGTGCTTCCCACGCCTTTAGAAGTCTTGGAGAAGTGCTAGAGCAGGCAGCGTTGCAGGGTTTATTTTCTAACCTGGCCGCAGGCACAGGCTTGTTTGTCTTCAGCTTCTGAACACGGGGTTATAAGGGGAAGAAATGACTTGGCTACTTCCCTAAGCAGTAGCAGCAGGGCAAGAAAACGCTCTTCCAGCCCTTCCTGGCTGTATCGGCTCCAGTCCCCGGGAGGCATGGGGCCGGCAGCGGGCAGGAGGGCACCGCGGGCAGCGGAGCGGAGCACCGGAGCCGCCCGGAGCTGTGCAGTGTGAAAACAAACTGAGGGGTGGGAGATGTCTGCGGAGACCCAAGGCAGTTAGTGATATGGCAGTTGTGATAATTGTTCTGCTTGGAATCTCATGCACTGGTAATTATTACTCTCCTAATTTCATTATTCACTATTGTGATAGGTAGCTTCACCTCTCTCTATTTCTCTCTCTCATACAAACCTCTTATTAGCATTCCCTGCAATGAAATTATTCCCCATCCTACAGCCGAAACAAGCCAAGAGCAGGCTGGTGCACAAGATCATCATGTTACAGCTGCCTTTCTGCGGCTCCCGTGTTCCACACTTGCTGTGACACCAGAAGCGGCATCACGGGAGGGTGGTGCGGGGCCACGGTGCAGCTTCCCAAAGAGCTGCAGGGCACACACCCTTTCCCAGGGGAGGAACTGCTCCAGGCCACACGAAGCTGTTTGACTAGGGCTGTGTGATCCGCTTCCAAAAAAAACAAAAAAAAAAAAAGGAAAACTTCCACTTAGCCTTTCTTACGATCCATAAAATGCTGCTGGAGGCAGAGGCAGCTGCTGATATAAAAAAGTTACAGTTGGTGAAGAGAAGTTATTGCAGTTGCATGAGATGCCTGTGACTGTGCAAGTGCTGGGCTGCTAATGCAGAAATAAAGCACCAGTGCTGCTCCACTTCCCGTATCCGTTTCCCGGAGTGCCGGGTGCCAGCAGGGCCGGGTGTCTCAGGACCGCACTGGTGGCTGCGGCTTTCTGAGCCCCTCACCACCTCGCCATGCGCTGGGTAAGGGACGCCGTGTGCCGGAGCCGGTGCTGTTGAGGTGGTCAGTGCAGCACGAAACCTCTATTGCAAGGGAAGGGCTGGCACGCGGAGGTCTAGGCGAGATACCCGGCTGCTCCACCTGGCCACGGACCTGAGCAGCTGAGCATGCAGCCTTTACATCCCGCCCTGCGTGAAAAGGTCAGAGCAGGCGAGGTTAATGGCGGTACTAGAGCAGCCTAATTAACCTCTGGTGCAAGGTTATAAAAAGCTGCAGGTGGGAGGAAGGGCTCCAGAGCTCTGCTTGCCCTAGTGCTGGAGGAGGAGGAGGAGGGCGGTGGCGGCGGCACGGTGGGCTGCGTGGGTGCTGCTGGCGTGGAGGCTGAAGGAGCGTCCCACTGCTCAGCTGGGCAGGGGGCAGCCCAAAAAGGGAGTCCCTGCAACCCTCCCCATTCAACTCAGGAAAGCCAGCAGCCCCCAAGTTCTTGTCTGTGACCCATCACCTTGTTTTGCCTCCTGGAAACTCGGGAGGAGTAAGGTAGGAGGAGGGAGGGGGCGTGTGGAAGACTGGTTGCAGCTACACCTCGGGACTGTGGGTGCTGCAGGCATTTGAGATTGGAAAAAAAGTAATTTTCAACTGCAAATTGGTAACTGGATCCCTAATGTTAGCTTTGCAGTTCCAGAAAACACAGAAACCTGTTGTAACGCCTCGCCACGCAGCGCTGGGCTGCGGCCAGGCAGGCAACAGCACAAGCCCACGCAGCAGCCAGGACGGGGCCACGGCTCCTGCGACGATGCTCGCAGAGGGCTCGTGATGCTCGCAGGGGGTTTGATGCAACTGTTTAACAGCAGTGTTTAAAAAGAGGAGTTGCCATGGCAACTGCCACCCGGGTTTTTTGGCGGATCGGTACAGGGAAACGCTTGCTCTGTGTGTGCCCAGCCCCGGCGCAGCGGTCACGCTCCTCTGCCTGCTCGGCTCCGAGGCAGCCCGCGTCCCGGCGCCCGCTCTCCTCTGTGGGCACGTGCGTGGTGGCTGCTCGCGGGGGCCCGTGCCCCGGAGGGTCCCGCAGCCGAGCCCGCAGCGAGGTGGCTGCTCGCGGCCTGCAGCTCTGAGCGTGCCGTGCTCTTGCATGAGCCGTGGCTTCCTCCAGCAAACGCGTGCTCACCTTCCAGGCTCCCTGCAACGAGCACAAGGGGCAGGAGCTTCCGCTCTTCGTTAAGCAGGGACCTGCTTCTGCGTCGTCCAGGAACAGCCTGCTGTAGGGATGACCAGCAGCTGCCCTGAGCGTCGGGCACGTGTCAGCGGGGAGGTAACCGTTCGTTTCCCACTTGTAATTACTTTGCATGCTGTCTTAATAGCTTAGTTGCTAACTAAGACTACTACATCTTTGGTAGTAATAAAAGCAGTCCCTCGGTGGGTGGGGTTTTTGGCATTTCATATCGGTTCCAAAATGAATAATTTATACAAGCCTTTACTGGAGCCCAGAGTTATACAATAAATGTTCCATGCAAACACGCTCACATAGTTCAATGTTAATATCTCTCCAGTGAATTTCCCTGGCAGGCCAAACCAGCCTGGGATTGCCACATTGCTTATTTACGTAAAATATCATAATCTCACTTTTATTTGCATTTCTGAAGTGCCATTAGGGTGATTTGGAGCGCATGAGCCCAGCCAGTTGATTGCAGCTGCAGCTCCTGGTCCAGGGTGGGAAATGACTTCCAGGACTCCGAGGCCAGACGTGGCCAAGAGCAGAAATCGGTTTTGGCAGTCGGGCGCTGTGGGAACGCAGAGCCTGGGGGGTAAGTGCCAGGGTGCGGGAGATGAGCATTTGGGTGTTTTCAAGGGGCGGTGTGTCTGTATGGGACTGAGCAGATGGGGATGGGAACAGCGCGTGTCACTGGGAGCTGCTGAGCGACAGCCTGAGCCCACCCTCCTGCCTTGCTTTGGGCAGCTTATATCCAAGGCAGCTTATATCCAAGGCAGCTTATATCCAAGGCAGCTCTGCGAGAGAAGGGTGGCAGCTTTCGGCAGCGATGGCTGGGCTGGGCCCCCACCCCTCCCCAAACCAGCGCGCTCTTTAGGGAGTTCTTCCTTTCTCAGTCAGGTGAAATTGTACCATCTAAAATGATTTCATGGCTTAAATCCCAATTGTAGCCTCCAGAGACTAATTACCTCCTTCCTGCATTTGCATCCTTTACACTAAGTCAGTTTAAGGGAGGTGTGACGTTTTGGAAGGAGATATGAAACTGAGAGACAAAAATCTTCTAAGAAGTAAATGGCTTGGAAGACAGATGCGAAAACACGCACATGGTGAGTGTGCCCATTTTGAGACGGGTTTGATCCTCTTTCCCATCGGGACTGGGACAGGGGAGGTGGCGGAGGGTAAGTGTCCCTCGGATGGGCCCTTGCCAATGTTCCACCCGCAGAAGAGGAGCCTCCAGCGGGAAGGGAGGCGTGCGGCTTGTGCTCTGCCGCATCCTCTTCAGAAAGAAATGACAAGCACCAGCTTGGTGGTTCTGTGCCTGTCTGAATCCAGATGTCTGGCTCCCAGACAGATTTGTGCTGCTTTCTGCTGCTCACAGAGGAGAGGCAGCTTTAAGACAGGCAAAAATTATTTCCAAGTTGTTGCTTTGTGCACTGTTGTCTTCAGCCAAGCCAAGCGCTGCTGGGGCTTTCTGATGTTCTTTGTGTGATTTTGAGGCTCTCTTCAAAGCTTAGGTTTGTGCAGCCGCAGGTCTCAGCAATGGGGAGGAGGGAACGGTCTCCTTGCAGCCAGGATGCCTATTGACGCGTCTTCTGCTTTGCTCCGTTCCAAAACAGGACGCGGAAATGATTTTCCAAGGCGTCTGTGCCTGCCACTCAAACCTCCTGACTTCATCATTTGAAGCACGTTCTCATCTGCTTTTCTTCTGTCCCTGCAAACTCCACCTGGAGCTGATATCCCGTTCAGCTCACGCAGCCAGGAGTGACGGCTCCGCAGACTGAAGGTGGCCGGGATGTCCCCTGCGCCGTGGCTGGGTGGCCAGCAGCCCTCCTGGGACCCGCAGCAACTCCTGCTGCCTGCTGCTTATAGTGGCTCTCTGGGGAACGAGAGCTTCCAGTGTCGCAGGTGAGCTCAGCAGGAGGGTTTCCAAAGAAAAGCAGTAACAGTTGTTTGAGAAAATTAATTGAACTTATTTGACAAATACTTGCAGATCTAGGGAGCGAGTGTACATATACCGGGAAGAATGGCTTCAAAGAAAGCCTATTGTGGCGGCTGTCACTTGTTCTGCTCCTTTTTCTCTCTCTTTTTTTTTTTTTTTTCTCTTGAAACTGATATGAGCCAGGGAGCTAGCGAAAGAGGACTTCATTTCATCCAAAAGCAAACTCAGCAGCACCTGGCTTATTCTGGAGGATCTCCACAGGCCTTCATTGTTTGGCCATGCTGCTGTCTGGGCAAATTTAGCACATAGCCAGTAGGCTGCTTTAATAGGAGTGCTGCGATTTCAGGAGAGCTATAAATTCATATTCCCCTGTAATTGCAATAGCACACCTTGGTGCTGTTGCTGTAGCAAGAAAATGGTTCTCCCCAGTGCACTGGGGACTTGGCAAAGATGCTGGCACAAACAGGATAATGAACGTTAGATAACTTCCATGTTTCACAGACTTGAGCTTAAATATTGAAAGAGCAGCATCCCTGCATCAGAGGGGCTTAAAATTATCTTCAATCTATCTTCAATCTAGAGCACGTTTTCCCCTCTGCACACTGGGATTTGCATGGGGACCTCACTTCAGCGTTAATGGGCTTTGTGAGTTTGGAACATGCCTTAATGCACTGCGTCCCTCGTATCTCTTGTCTAAGTAAAATGAGTTTGAATTTTTCATCTTAATCGCAGACTTGTGATCTGGAATAGATGTTCTTGTACTGAAAAGCATCCGCTTTTAGATCCGTTCCTCAGGGTATACGACGACACAGGCGTGTCCCCGTCTCTGCTGCCTGTACGCTGCATTCAGAGAGCACAGCTGTATCCCGGCGGTGGTTTGCATTTCAGTAGTCAGCAAATCTCGGAAATGCCTCAGGGCTCCAGAAAGACTCCCCTTCTACGGACAGGTAAATTCAAGCAAGACATTTTGTGCTACTGTTCTCTACTCTAGCTTGGCACAGTGTTTTCAGTCTGTGGCGTGGGTATGTGAAAGGGGTCCCTCCTCGGAACAATCCGGCTTTGGAGGGCGCGGGTGGCCCGTGGGGAGCAGCGAAGGTGCGACAGGCTGGGTGGCAGCCAGCCTGGGGGCTCCCTTCCTAGGCCAGCCCCTGGCCAGCTGGAGCACTTCGGGCAATCCCTCGCGCTGCTTGGGACCGGGCTTCCCTGGCCTTAACGTCAAGCTAACGGTCTTGGCTCTTGCTGCTACCCTGCAACCGTAGGAGCGCTCTTTAAAGTTGCTGCTGTAGTGGAATAAAAAGTTACCTCTAACCCTCTAGGGATCTGGCAAAGATGCTGGCACAAAAATAGTTTGTAATGAGCTTTAAGACATATTAATGAAGAGAAGCATAATTATTATTACTGAGTTCAATTACAGCCCTTGGATTACAAATATTCTCCCACAATCCCTCAAGAAAGAAATGCATCTTGACTCTGCAATTAAATAAACTGCATATCAAGGGGAGGGAAGAGGATTAAGCTACAGAAGAAAGAATTGCTTCAACTTGACTGTGGTGGCCCCTCTCATCCTCCTGACCAGCTATCTGCGCTTTGAGGAGAAGGATCCCTGCTCAGCAGAGTGCAACGGCAATGAAAGTATTCTTTGGGAAACTGGTGGTTGGCTTCCTTCCAAAGTCTTAGGCATCCATAATGCAGCAGTTGCAACGTTAGGAGAATCTAATAAACTCCTTTCTGAAATATTTATGGAAGTGCACACCTGTACATTTCTCTTTCCCAAAGATGCAACCTAGGCACTTCTTAAGGTTTTTTTTCCTTCCCAGTTACCGAACGTAGAGACAAAATTGAGGAATTCGCATGTTTCCCACAAAGGAGCATGACCGAAAGCACAAAGTGGTAAGAAATGTGTAGCCGCAATCACAGAGCATTGCCACAGGTCAAGGGCTGGGGAAGCTGCACACTGAGTGCAGGGAGCTTGACCCTGACAACGCAGCGGAAATGTCAGGCGGTGGTAAAAACAATTGCGCTCCCTGGAGAATAGCAAGATCCGGGGGCTGGAGTAGCTACAGATGTGCCTTTGGGCTTCTTGGCCAGAGAAGCTTGTCTCCAGAGAGCTTTGAGGGAAGGTGAAACCGGTGCTTAGCTGTGTGCTGAGCGATGAGGGGCACTGCATTTCTTTCACTTGCAGTGAGAAATCTGTTACCGAGGGGATCGCCCTGACACAGATGCTGGGTGGCGAAGGACCAGGCTCCCTCCCAGGGTCAGAGTAGCTCTGCTGGCTTTGATGCTAGTGGAGCAGAGTCTGCCAGGGTCCAGGGGATGGTACAGGTGGTCCACAGAACAGCGCTGCTCCCACCCGCATCCCAGCACGGGATGCTCCGCACCCACCAGAGCAGGGGGTTCAGTGTCGCTCTACCATTTGCTGCTTTTAACCCTAAAATCTATCCTGAAACACTTCTGACATTGAAATGCACAGAGTTAAGCAGAAGTCCTTGGTGATGTTGTGGCTGGTTTTCTGCAGGACGTAAAGAAGCAACGACAAGCCTTGGCGAGCGTATGAACACACGTGGAGACTGTGACGGCAGCGGTACAGGCAAGTTACCAGCTGCCTTGTTGAGCGCTGCCTCGGAACTCGGTTTCTTTTCCTATTAAGCAAGATGACAAAAATCACAGCCACGCATGTTGTAGCAGCTTCTCGTTAAACATTGCTATTGTCTGCAGACCGAGCGGTTTGCCTGCCTGCACTAGTCGTCTCTGGAAATGACAGAGCTAACGCTTGTTTAAATTCTCTCAGAACCCACTACCTGAATACATTTCTCGTGCAGCCTGATCGTTGTTGAATCTTTCCTGCCTAACCTGGTTTATGCACTGTTTCAGGGCTTGCTTTTGATCGCACCGGCTGTAGGACACTTGTTCGTACTGTGAACCCTACTTCTTTGTTCCTGCAAGTGTGCTACCCGTAGGAAAACCTTTGTCCAAATAATCTCCGATTCCCCAAAGAGACAGAGCTGCTGGATTTGCTTTCTAGTTGAAGTGACAGCAAGGAATATACAGATTTATTCTTCTATTCATTGGTGGTTTTCTATTAGTGTATTCTCACATCAAATCAAAGTATCAAAATAACATCCCTGCTATACTGGCCGCAGCTTCTGGCCACTAGACAGACATCTGAGGAACAGATATTTTTAGTTGAAGAGGATAACCAGCAAGGGTTATTTAGTGAAGAAGATGACCTGGGACGCACGGTAAGAAGAAAATGTGATGCACAAACTTTCAGCAGAATCTGAGAGGACTGGAATTACAATGGTCGCCTCTGACTGCTGCACCTCTGCCATGTGCCAGGCAGCTCCGGATCCTGCCAGCACCCCCAAAGCAGAGTCACCGTGGGCACTGAGAGCACCTGGCTGTGGACGCTTCTTCCAGTGACGGCTCGGGGCTCCTGGCCAGGCATTTGGCACAGTTTGCTCCAACGGCCGAGTTGAGGAAGCGGTCTGCATTGCCATGTACCTGCCCTGGGTGCAGAACAAGGCAAGGAGAGGGACAGAAAGATGTGGCAGTCAAGTTTCTAGCTACATGACAGCATTTGTGTTACTAGAATGCTTTTAAGCTCTAAGCCTTCTTCCTAGGTTTTATTTAATTCTGACTCCCTTCAAGTATTAAGCACTGTCAGTGCACACAGAAAAGAGCACTAGAAACTCGCTACTTGTGAAGGAGTTCTCAGCTGAAGTCTTTGTCCACTTACGTGATTAATCTGTCTCTGTCTGAAGTGCAGCTATTGCACACCAGGATAGTGTCCGCACAGTTGCACTACATTTTCTTTACAATATGCAAGCGGTGTGGATGGCAAGGCACACAGCTGACCCTGCAAAGAGGTGGAAGATGACTTCAGTGCTGTGGCATTGTGTAACAGAGCTACTCCTGGAAGACAACTGCTTCAAAAGAGTCAGTACACAGGAGATCCACCAGTGATTTCGTGATGGAGGCATACTTGCATGTAGAAAATACTTAAACAGATTGTAATGAAGATCTGGCTTCATTACTGGAGCCTCGTAGGGCTGATAACTGAATCGCTCCTGTTGCACTGAAGTCCCCAGTTGGAATGAATGTGCAAACACACGGCACTCTAGGACGCTGGAGCGGTTGTCTTAGCATGAATCCTGCCAATGGTACAATATTGCTTGCTGTTGCATGAACAGAACATGTCTCCTCTGATTGTTTTTTCCTGCTCTTTTGAGATAGATGCTGTCTGAGGATCCCCACTGGTAGCAGGTCTTCTCTGAGGTACAGTTACAGCTCTTTATATGTAACCTCTGGCATTGGTAATGGAGGGTAAAAAAAAAAAAAAAAAAAGAGATCTAAGTGCTTTTCAGATGAAACTTGCTCCTTTTCTGGAAGGAGTTTGTGAGACTTGACAAGAGACTGTCCTCAGCGGCCTGTTTCACGGTCCTGCCCTAGGGTGTTTCAACTGTAAGTATCCTTTTTTTAATTTGGGGAGCTATTGAACTGTGATAACATTCCTGGAGTAGCTTGAACTCCCACTCCTGTAAGATATCAGGGAAAAAGATGCCTCTGGAGGAAAATGCTGATGGTTTTTTGCTCCGCTGAGAAGGTGCTACCTGGCCCAGCTGCCTTTTCCATCTCAGACCGGTGATCACCGGTGGGGACTGCGCCTCTGCTCAGGCCAGCTCTGTCTTTGGAGATATCATTTGTCTGCCTCGCAACTGGTGATAGTTAGGAGCCAAGAATTAAATTGTTGAGGCTTTATAAACTCTATGGATTGAATTATCACGAGGTAAGTGACAGAAAATGAGCAAGAGTTAATTATGTGACAGAGAGGGAGAGTGCCACTGGGAAGCAATCATTTCAAACGCAAATAGAAATATTTATAGACTCAGGACTGCAAAACTTGCCACCGTGCTCTGACACAAGATGTGCTATTGATTCACGAGCAACAGTTTAGGATGGGGCTTTGACAGCCATGTGGGCCACGGCTCTGCTAAAAGGCAAGTCCCATCTCAAGCTGGGTTCAAAGGGATGTGGTAATGTGATAAAATCGGGTAAAATTCTGTAAAATAAGAATTTAAAATATCCTGTTCATCTTCTGGTTTCAGTCCCTCTTTAGAGTGCCTGTGTCCCTTCCAAGGGAGGGCTGCACACAGCTCTGCCGGGCTCGGTAGCCTTCAGGCAGTGCCTGCTGCCGCCCCGTAAGCCCCAATTTCGGGCATGTGCACAGTTCGTGCAGGTGCTCGCTTCTCGGCTCTTCTGTGGCTCCCCGTCCCGCAATGCTTCCGCTCCTTCCTGTGGTCCAGGCAGAGTGCTGGGGAGAGGAGACGAACGCGGTCCTGAGAGTCTGCATATGCCGAGAGGCAGAAAGACTTTAAAACCGATAAACATCTGAGAGCGGCCACCCTGAAGTCACCCTCCTGCAGGGTGCTCCCACTCTCCTGCATTGCTCCTGAGGATTATCCCATGCTTGGGAGCAGTCGTGAAGCAGAGCAACTCCTCGGTGGGTATCACTCGGCAATGGAGCGGCATGCTCTCCCAACAGCGGCAGGCTTGGCCTGCGCTATTTTCGTGTTGCTAGCAGGGACTAATTCACATGGGAGCAGAAAGAATTTGCTGTTGCCTGCAGACAACAGAGGGAAGAAGATAATTCATTCCCATTCCAAAAGCAATCTCTGCAGGTGCGTTTTGAGACAGGTTTCCAACCATCTCCCTTTGGAGACCACCAAGCAGGCTTTAAAGATTCCTTTATATTTTTAGCAGCAACATAATAGTGGTGGAAATTTAATAAACTTCACCATCAAATATTTATCCCATTACACTGGCTCAAGTAATTTAAGCTGCTGAAATCAACATTGTGGTTTTATTTTTAATGAGCCCTGTGTAAAACAGCCTCTTCTATCATTGTCAGGCATGTATGGAAGAGAACTGCATTTACTCAAAGCATTTTTAATCTCCCCACAGAAACAATGTTAAATAATGTACAACATTTACCAAAATGTTACCTGTCACGGGTAGAAAAGCTAGCTAGGGTTAGGCAAGCCTGATGTTTAGTGGCACTTAGGATGGAGCAAGAGCATACCTTTTTTCTAATCTCGCTAGGCAAATAATGTTGAGAGCGCCCTGGGCTCATGTTCTGGACGGAGTTCAGCCTGGCTGCATGCAGGCGGGGTGTTCCCACCTTGTCCCGCTGGCAGCCGGGCAGGGTGGCAATGCCAGGACAGGCGGCTGAGTTCCCTGCAGCCAGGGAAGAGGAAGGGCAGGGGTGGGCTGGCGGAAACGGGCAGAAGCTGCTCGTTTCCCAGATCCACGGCAGCGGGCGATGCCAGACTATCAGAGCTGCTAAACGCAACTGCTCCAGCTCCCTGGGTTGCAAAGAAACCAGGCAAAAAAAGGGGCACCTGGGCCACCTGCAGGAGGGCGAAAAGGCTCGACGGGGCACTGGGCGTCTTCCATGCTAACTGTGCAGTGACGTGGCCTCCGTGGACCGCGACGTGGCCTCCGGACCACGACAGCCTCACGGAGCTGCGTGGCCAGCAGCCGCTGTGCCCACGCGTGGGCTCTGGGCGCTGCATCACCGGTCTAACACTGACCCCCAGTGTCTGGCAGCCGGTGAGGCCGAGCCGCTGCCCCAGCTTTGCTCCTGGGAGTAGCTGAACAAGGGTAAAGCCGCTGTTAGGTTTGAGGTACACTAAACCGCAAGCCCTGCTGCAAAACGGCATGGAGAAGGAGGTGGCGGTGGGAAGGGGGTGTCTGTTTGCCTGGCTGCAGTTAAAGCAACTATTAAGTCAGGAAAAGATTTCTGTAAGCTGCTGTTCTGCTTTTTAATGGTGAGGCTGAGTTGCCACAGTCCATGTAATCAGATTCCTGGAGCACTGGTAATGATTTGGTCTCAGTGGGACGCTTTGAGCTGGGAGAGATTTACTTGCGTTTTGTGAAACGCTTTAAAAATCAATGCTGCTCAAAGCAATTAAGGTCTTTGGAAGGGTAGGGAACCTTGGGCAAATCGGGTGCCCTGAATTCACTGGTTCGTGTTTGCGGAGTGCTTTGGAAAGGATTTGCCGTGTAAACGCTGGAGTTCGTTAGGAAAAGTGGGTATGTGCATCAATAGCGGGGAAGATCCGACTGCCAGCAGCCAGCCCCGGGCAGGGCTCCGGCATCTCCAGTCGTACCCGGCACAGAGAGGTCAGCACCATGCAGCTCCTCCGTCAGACAAGCATCACAACTACCCAACTGGAGATGCGTGCTCTGTATTCTCTGTTTCCCAGACATCCCTTAAGGTTTTTTATCAATGAATGTCATAGTTTTTCTCCTTGCTGCTCTTTCTTGTAAAGCCTATGTACTCCACTCAGTTGTGTTAATTAATTTCTTCAGATACTGGCTTTCCACATTTGGTTTTTGATAAGATACTAGAAAGAAAGCCAAACAAAGGCTCAAAAAGAGATTTCTTGCATGGCAAGCGTGAAGTTCCATTATGTACCGTAAATTCCCTGTTATTTCTAGGCCAGGGCTCTCTAGCTCCTCGTGTGAATACGCCTTGGAAATGAAAATGGAGGTCTGATTCGATTTGAGTGGTGCAAAGGTACTCAAGACAGCAGCGCTCGGGCCAGCTGCAGCAGAGCGTTGCTGACCCCCTTGAGTGTTTCAGTTCTAGCTGGGATATCGACTCATCGGAGATCCGTCCAGGAGACAGTGCCTCTGGGAGCCCCAAATCTGCAGTTCAGTATTCGCTGTCATCACCCGAGTTGGCATGACCACGTTGTTTGCCAGGAGGAGAGAACGACAGCTAAAAAGTGGCATCCTCAAATCTTGAGCGAAAGAGCAACCGGTGCTGCTGGCGCTCGCTCCGCCGAGGAGGCGGCGGGCAGGAAGGATGCTGCGGCGTGGGCCAGGCAGGGAGCGAGGCTCCCTGTGCCGGTTATCAGGCAGTGGATCCTCCTCCTGCTCTCTCCCCAGGTGCCGCTAATGAAAAATAATTCAACCACCTTAACTAAAAATAACCTTCCCCCAGCAGGAAAAGACCAGCCGGTGCTCCTGCTGGAGGACTGTTTAGTTTGATAGACCTCTCATTCAGCAGTTAACAGCCAGTACACTTACAGGCAACATTTTTTTTGGCTGCTGTCCCTCGCATGTCACCAATGTTTAGCCAAATGAACTGGGAGGATTATAACAGACAGGGACACTGGTGCAAGTGACAGGCACAGAGACAAGTGCTGCAAGAAGCTAATTTACACATCGAGTTTCACAGCCCGAACCTCCCTTCCTGCTCAATAAGCTCATCAGCTGCTGCTTTATACCCGCCAGCCAGCTTTCATAAAAATGAGGGAGCTCAGAAAATCTTTTTTTTTCCCCTGCTTAGAAAACAGATTCTAATAAAAACCACTTTTTAATATTGTTGAAAATAAGTCGTCTTTTATGTGGAAATGTGGATTTAATGGAAATAGTTTGTGCCGCTCTGATTCTCTTTCAGGGCTGCTCGGCTGCTAGCAGTCCCTGCGCAGCCTTTCAAGTCACTCGGGAGACACTGCCTGCTGCTGAGATGTGGCCTGATCTCGGAGGGGATCTGCGTTCTCGCTTGCCTCTCCTGGGGTGCTCGCTGCGCTACGTGACAGCTGTTTTCTCAGAGAGGGATTAGCCGTATTTCAGAAAATGCGGCAACAATCTGCAGTTGTGAAATCGCCACTGCTTTCCCACAAAGTAACGTGGTTATAGGGGAGAGTGCGGTGACCGCGGCGCAAGAGCTTTGCGAGGGAGCCCTGGCATCCTGGCTGTGTAAAGTGCTTTGTCCCTTTGGAAGCATCCGAGGTCACCCCGCACGGTCTCGGGCGCTTGCAGCCGTGCGAGCCCGCGTCTGCGCTGGGTCACCGGAGCGCGCCAGGCTGCTGCGGGCTTAGCCACCCCTGCCCTTGCTGCTCTGATACACCTGCCAGCCTTACAAGCAGCATAAAGAATGAGACACGCACGGTGCTGTCAACAGCATTTATTAAACCCTTCAGAATTAAATTTTTCTTACTATTTTCAGTTCGTGGGGGAAATTAAAACAACCACCGAGGTTTCCAGCTGCAGAAATGCTGTTCTTCAGCCAGTTCTAGTCCTCTTCTGTTTACGAGACAGTATAAGTTTTCACTGCCTGATAAAAACAATCATCTGTATTCCGTGGCTGCAAGCAACGACACTGTGAGAGTGGAGCAAGTCGAGAAGCTTTTGGAGGAGAATATGAATTATCTCGGCCAGAGAACAAAGCACAGAAGGACCCCTGAGCACTGAGAGAAATTACAGAACAACGGATCAGGCATGTCTCCGAACCTCCGCAGTTTAACTGGGAGACTTCATGCTTTTGAGAAAAAATGTCTTTCTTGAATATTCCTGCAGGTGCATTCTTGCCACTTACTTCTGCGATTTAAATCGTTGCTCGTGTTTTTTAAGGCCAGGATGAATGGACAAGCATTTTATCAGCTAAGTTGGACTGAGGAGCACAGGTAATACCCTCAAATCACTGCCACTTGTGGTATCGCTCTGCAATGAGCAAGAACATTACAGGCTGCTATAAAGAAACAAGTTCCTGTGCCCTCGGCCGGACAGAATTATAAAAATCCCCACAGCGTCCACAAAGCACTGAATTAACAGAAGAGCGAGCTGTAGTTTAATGTGATGGATGGAGCCCCTGGGCTCCATCGTGGCGGACACTGCTGTCCCTCCTCCGCTGCAGACCGTCGGGGCACGCAGTGCCTACAATTTCTCGAAACGGGCAAGCATGCTACCTCGTCTCCCCCGATAAAATAAGTGAAGATAATTACATACTTAAATCTAGGTGTCGGGCTGCTTTGCTACGCAGAAATTCATCTGCTATCGTCAGAGTCCTTGAAGTTAAAGAGGGATTTGAGTTACTGACATAATTTGCTCCCTGAGGGCTGTGGAAACGAACTGAGAGGCACATCTGAATAATAACTACCCGACTGCCCGTCTTATAACTGGAGCTAGTGTCGCTCCAGAAGGACACAATGGGAAGCAAAAGATCTGAAACGTTTACACGCTACGCACCGACCAGGCAGACTTTGGTTGTCTTTTTCCCCCCAGGCAGCAGCCCACCAGGGAGATGTGGAGGCAAGCCCCTCCGTTTTCGTTTTGCTAAAGCTTATTTTAAAGTAATGCTGCCTGTGGGGCAAGCCCGGGGTCTGGGCCTGCGGGATGGGGGTGTGGGTCTGTATGACAGGCTGGGGCTGGCCGCCCTGCCTGCAGCCGGCCCTCAGGCGGGCTCCCCGCCCAGGCCCCGTCTCGCCCCACCAGCGAGCGGGGACGAGGCCTCCGCTCGCCCGTCGCTTCGGCCCGGAGGGGCCGCCTGCCCGCCCGCTACGCCGGAGAGCGGCGGCGGCCCGGCGCGGCTGCCCCTGGGGCGAGAGGCTCCACAAGATGGCGAGCGCGGGCTCCCGCGCCCTCCCCAAGATGGCGGCGGGCGGCGCGGCGCGGCGCGGGAGCCGCACGGAGCGCGGCGGCCCGGCTCTCCCAGGGCGGCGGCGGCGGCCTCCCGGGCGCCGGGCGAGCGGGTCCCTGCAGGGCGGGCGCCCGGCGACCGCCTCGGCTCAGCCCGCGGGGGAAGCGGCGCCGGCCGCCCGCCGCCAGGAGCGGGGCGGGCCCCGCACGCCGAGGCTGGTAGGAGGGCGCGGAGCGGGGCCGGGGCCGCCTCGGGCGGGGGGAGAGGGCCGGGGGCCGGCAGTGAGAGCCTGGGGGGGAGCAGCTGATTATGAACAGCTGCGAACAGCATCGCCATGAGGGAATCGCCTGGAGGATTTAAGTAAACTCTTCGCCTTTCCGCCCTTCCCGCCGCTTTGTCAGACGCCTGTGTGCAGAAACAGCGTGGGGGCCTCTTGGCGTGCCGCAGGGCCGGCTCTGGGGTTCATTACGGTCTAAATGCGGGCGGAGGGCTGTTCGCGGGTGCGCTGCCGCTGGCAAGCAGCGGGACGCTTTGCTGTCCGCTCTGCTGCATCAATGGCCAGCCGCAGCATCCCTAAGAAAATAGGAAAATGGGGGATAGCCGTGTCCGGCGCTAGTTGATGCTTTGAGAAGTAGCTTTCTGCTGGTGATGGACTGTACGTCATGGTTCAGCGTAAGCTGCCTGCTCCTCTTTTCTTCTTTTCATGTGCACTTTCTACTGATTATTCTTCTTAGCGAATAAGAATCGAGATGCTGCTCGCTTGATGGAGTCCTTCAGTTCCACATCCACCCTTGCAGCTAAAGAGATGTGGCAATTTTACATTTCTTTATTTCAAGTAAGCTTTAGGATCTTTTTTTTTTTTTTCCTAACAGTGTTCTTCATGCAAAGCGGCCGACGGACAACCCTCAAAGAGGCTAAAGCATGAAAAAAACAGTCTAGTAAAATCAGAACTCAAAGGACTTGCATGTGGAAGCGAAAACCTTGCTGCGCTGGGGGAAACGCCTAAAACATCCGATGAGGATCGACGTTCAGAAGATCCAGGAGACTGCAGTGTAATTCAACAGAAGAAAGGTGAAAGCATTCCAGAGGCTAACGAAGACAAACAGGAAAAGGAACGTAATGTTCCTCTCAAGCCACGTGCAGTGAGCTCGAGCAGTGGTCCATCAGAAATGGACAGCGCTGAAAATGTGCGCAGTCATGCCTGCAGTGAAGAGGAGAGCAGCTGTGAGAGCGTGCTTTCAGATGGGTCTAGCTCCGAGGACGGAGATCTCCCAAAGAAGCCGCTCCGACTAGACAGCAGTGCTCTCTTGGACGAAGACAGCAACCAGCCAATGCCCGTGGACCGGTTCTTTGGGGACGTTGAGTTTATACAGGTAAGATGATGGCAGTCTGTTCGCTCTGCAGATTCAGTTCTGTTCAGCTTCAGTCTTGCATCTCCAAACAAGAGTAGGCTAGCCTCACAATTGTAGGCAAACTCGACCAGTATGGGTGGACAGCTGGAGTCGTATCCCTGTCCCCTAGATAGAACTATTTGCCTCAGAGATGAAATGAATTGCCAAGGCCTGTTAATTTCAGATGTGAAATCTTTCTTGTTCAGATATTATTATTATGATTCTGTGAGATAGATTTTTTTACTCATAAAGACGCAGTGTTATTCTGTCAAAATATTTTTTCACTGGTCATTGGTTCTTAGTCGTGATTATTGTAATTCTTTGGAATGGAAGCCAATTTCTGGCGCCCTCTGCTTTTGGATCAAGGGCCAGAGCTTTAAATTCGAATCCCGGGTCTGCCTTTAACATCGTGTAACTCTGGGCAAGCGATGCCGCCTTCTTTCAGGTGTTTCACGAGGATGGGCATTTAGCAGGAGTCACGGCTGGTATTTAGGGGGAGTAATGAGGATTCGTTTGTGGAGCACCTCACCCTCTGAATCCTTGTCCAGCCTGCAGAAGGAATGCCGGCCCTCACTTTGGCCGTGAGCCGTGGCTGGTTCAGGCAGGCTCCCCTGAAAGCTCCTCTGCTTCAGCTACAGGTTTATGCCACCGCTTCCAAGGGAAGAGGTGTGTGTCGGTGCCTCACGTATCAGATGTGGAAGTACGTGAACTGTTGGGGAGGTAGGAGGTCTGCCATTTGCCGCAACAGACTTCCCTTAATGATTTTATCTTTTTCTCAAAGGATCTCCCGGCAGTTGCACACCCAAGCACAACGATGAGCAGGCGAGAATTCAGAAAGCTACATTTCATTGCAAAGGAAGATGAGGAGGAGGAGGAGGAAGAGGATGCTGTCTAACAACAAACTGTAAACAAATGAAACCTTTTTTCTTTCTCTTTGCAACCACGTAACGATGGTTGGCTATGTCACTAACATAAGGTGTCTGCGTTTGCCTTTTCTGAGAGAGAGAACTGGTAGTGTTTGTTTTTCTGGAATTGGCAGATGCAGCATTCTCCCACGGTTCTCTGGGACAAAGACTGACTGAATTTTCAGTGATTTGGAAATAAATTGTAATTTATCATTTTACCACTAATATTTACGGAAAAAACAGGGAAAGCGGGAGTTCTTATTGCTTTTTTATAAATTTGAGCCCGTACCTAGGGTGGGCATTTAGGCTCACTCCTTTTTCAAAAACAGCCAAGAAACCCATGTTAGAACAAGGTCCTTTTTCTTTTAATTCTGCAGCGTCTGCCATCGTGGCGCCCAGTTAGTAACGCAGCCAGTTGACTACCCAGCAGAAAGAGGGACACCCGCCCCTGTCGCCTAAGTTGTGTTGCATTGTTTACATCTCAGCCAGAACCAGTGAAACCTCTAAAATGCAGTTCTGCCGGCAAAACTACATGCACGGGTGTCGGTGTGAGTTCAGCGGCGTTAATCTCTGGAAGTCAAGTACGTTTTTGTGGCACGTCAGTTCTCTAACAACCACCACGTGAAGTTGAGCGCTTCCCTCATCCACCAGACTGGCCATAAGCGTTGCCTTTTTTAATAGTTGTGTAATGCAGCTCGTGCGGGATTTTCAATTAACTTCCAAGGGCTGTGAATAGGAGTTTTGTAAACAAATAGACTGGTGGTGGTAAAGGAGGAATAAAACCTCTCAGTGTCGGGCTCGGTAGAATAACAACTATTGACTGCTAAGGATATGGGTCAGTCCACCAAACTTGTTATTTTGGCCCGCGTTTTTAGAAAATAATGAGCAACCTCAGATGATTTCGGGAACTGTTCACTCACCCGATGTTTATGATAATGCTTCTTTGAAAATGTGATTATGCAATAAGCTTCCAGATCTTTATTGTTATAAATAGTTTCTTCTACATTTCTAAAAATATAGAGAAAATGTTATCAGCAGATGGTTTAAATAAATATTAATTTCTACAGCTATAGCCTGTTAAACATTCAAAAGTTGTAAGCCAAACAAATTGTATATGCATGACATGTTAATTTATTCACATTTCCACTCCAGCTGATGCATTGTTTCTGTCAACGATATTTCTTGGCTCCTTTTCACTCTAATTCTGTAACACAGAAAAATCTAATTTTTTAATGGCCTATTCATGGTTTTCAGCACAACTCCATCTTGAAGGAGCTCTCCCAGCTTTCCTTAACACTGTATTTGTTACCGTCTCTTTCTAGCAAACACGTCTGCACACGCAAGCGTTCATTTTCGTTTCAGCACCGTGTAAAATGGTGATTTTCAGTTTGTAGGAAGTGTGCCATACAGTGACATTATGTTTGTCATCAGAATCTTAGCTGTGATGCCTTCCCCAATGTCAAGAGTATAGCATGCATTTCATCTCAGTCACCGATGAGGTATATTCGGTAAGGCAACCTGGAGGGATCGATGCAATGCATGGGTACTAGAAATCCTGTATTTAAAATGCACCTACTTTTCATACTGAAATGGTTGGGGGTGGGAGGGGGGGGATCAAGTTCGTTGTTTAAAGTAAGCGGTTTGCTCTCTGTAGCAAAGCTCCCGCATTTCCAAGACCTAGGAAGTTACGCTCGCACAGCAATACCATCTCAGTACAATTCTGTGTGGACCGGCTGGACTTGCCTGGCTAAGAAAGAGGACCAATGATATGGGGGAAAGCGGAGCTCTTCCCTAGAGATGAGTGACGTTATTTACACTGCAGTAAGTAGCTAGTGCTCCATTTGTAATCACGTTTCCCTGCGCTCAGTCTTTCTAGTCTGTATCGGCCATGCTATGTGACACCTGATTAACCACTCCTGCACCTCCACCCCCAGATATGCACACAGAAAGATGGTGGTAATTTTTTTATTAAAAAAAAAAATAAACATCGTTTACACTGACAGTCCCTGGAAGTTCAGTTGCTGTCAGCTGATACTTAAAAAATTCAAGTAAAAATTGATCTATTTGTATTTTGTTACCTGAGGTAGGGAGTGTTTTACAAAACCGACATGCTCTACAGCAGCAGGTAAACATGATTATAACACGGTAACGTTGCTTGCATTGCTTCAAGCAAACTCAAGCTAAAGAGGCAGAAACTGTTTGAAAGGAGAGGGAAATCGATAGGAAAGCTGACGAAGAACAAAGGCGGTAAAAGCAAAGATATGCCACGGCCTTGCTCTTCCTTGCAAGAGAGGCACGTCCAAAGCGGCAGAAAAGGGGTGGCTGCAGATGAGCGCGGGTTATTTTGGTACAGAGGAGCCAGCAGCTCTTGTCACTGAATTGCCCCTTGGCATACCTGAGGTATGGTGGTTGCCTGCCTGGAAAAGGCACAGAGCAAAATAATTATCCAAAAGTATTCTTTGTTTGGCTTATCATTCAGAGAAGTACAAACCTGCAAGTCCCCTCAGAGTAGTTTTTAAGAGATGTTTTGTCTAAGTTTCCTTTCTGTGTACTGTGAGTTTTGGGCCTGCGTTTGTCACGGCAAGGAAGAGATTGTAGGGCGGCAGAGCCAGCGTCAGCCTCTGGCCTCCTTTTTATACTCTGACTCACAGCTGTATTTTATCACGCTTAACACAGCGTGATCTGAGGAAGGGTAGCAGTAAGTGAGAAGGCGGGAGGGTAGAGTTAGGCACGATATAAATGTATGCTTTGTGAGACTGCAGTTGAATTACTTAGCAAGTCTCTTTTGCCAGGGACTCTTAAATAAGTTTTTGTTTAAGAAACCAGAGCTATTTAAAAATGATACTACGTGACATGATTTTGAAAAAAGCAGCAGTCGCTTCCAGAGGTAGCACTATGAAATCTTGTGGTTTTGCTTCCTTTTTCTGTAAATTTTAGTTTTGTCACAGCTGAGATTATGATTGGTTTTCTTATGACAAGCAATATGTACAAGTTTTAAATTATCCACGGTAAACAGCAGCTGATAGAAGTATTCCCAGTTCACTTCTCTTCCATCTCGTGTTTTGACAGCTTCTGCCAGTTCCGGGACAACAGCGCGTTTCTTCTCTATTCTTCAGTACACAAAAGAGAAAACAATATTGTCATCAGAAGTTTTTTCATAACAATCAAGCCTCCACCTTCCTTTTAGAGCCAGGCAGAATTTGAATTCTTTCACCATAACTAGGTTTATGATTTCCCCCCCTCCCTCCCCGAGGAAATTAGATTAGCAAATCCTGTTTGCTTCATGCACACACAATGCCTGAAAATGGGTCTGAGGGTTTTTGCCAGAGAGGAGCCTTCACAAAGGATGACGTGGCAAGGAGGGGTATACTTCCACACAAAGAAAATCTGAACAGAAGCAAAGCAGCTAATGAGAGGCAGCATTATGATCCTTTTTCAGGATTTTACATTACCAGAAACAGCTGCAGCATCCAAGCATCTTTTATCACAAGGCACTGCTCGTAGGGGAGCTAACTGCACGGTGTGGGGAAGGAGGAGGTAAAGACTCAATGCCTGCGCCCTTCCCGCCCAAGATAAGGGTGCGGGACAGCCGAGCGTGGATGAATGCTTTGTACGTACATGTGATCGAGATTCCAGGTACTGAAGAGGATTCTGCTTTCCCTGTTACCGTAGGGGTTGATGGAATGCTTGCACGGGCAGTCGGCGCTGTCGAAAGGTCCCTGTAAAACCAGACGGCTACAATGAAAGGCGTGTTGCTCACCACACTCGCTGGAACTAACCGAAGACAGATCGCGCACGCTGCAACGTCACCCCGCCACACGTGACGCTGCGCAATGCAAGCGGCCAAGGTCAAGAGCACCGTTTCTTTTTCCTTCCTCTACTGTCCCTGCAAGCCATGCCACCACTTGCTGGAACCAAGACTCCCAGCTTTAGAAAGGGCCGAGCTTACCTGACAGGAGAACCAGCCCTCCGCAGTGCACAGGCGGACCGCTTCCTCCTCTCTTCTGTCAAAGTAGCAGCCGTTGTACTTCACAGATTTGAGTTTATCTGACATCAGGTCAATTATCCTTTTATATGCATCTCTTGCTGTAGGATGAACGTTTGAAATAAAGCTACTAACCTGGGGGGGGGGGGAAACCCAATCATTCTTTGATGCCTATAGCAGCCTGAGGCTCTTTTCTACAATCAATATGCTGCACCATAAAAGCATCTTATATATACGTGATCACAGAATTATTTTTACTAGAAGATCAAAAAGAAGTTACTTCCAGAGAAACTTTTACCTCTTTCATGTAGCTTCGTATTCTGCTTTCACAACTGTATCGCATGTAGCTTGATTTGTTCTTAAATCTGGACTCTAGACCTAAAGGGAGTTAGATTGCGTTGTAACTTAGTGCCGTGCTTCTGCCTAGCTGGGTGTTTATCCCTTCTTTTCATGAACTCGGTATGCACAGATGTTTTTTTCTTTCCCATTTTTCTTTTAGTGGTTCAAGACTACCCTGCTCTTGGCGCTTAAAAGAACCACGCAGAGCATCTGCTGTGAGAGCAGCAGCTGATATTATAGTTGTGAAATGTTTCTCGTTAACTTGCGTACACAGAACGCAAAGAGATTCTGAAGAGAAAACCACGCTGTTCAGGAAGAACTGCAGCAATGACTTGGGAATGGGAGGGGGAGCTTGCAAAGAAAGCATAAAGAAAATGTAAGGAAAGGTTAGGTGGCCGATATGTGCAAGTTACGAACGTACTTTGTGCAAATTGTTAAAAGGTTGCGGATGCAGGAATATGTTAGTGGGGAAAAAGGTATTCTAGAGCGATCGTGGATGGAGCAACAGGGAGCATTGTTTTTTTACTATTTT
The DNA here is from genome assembly GCF_030463565.1 of Pelecanus crispus. NCBI lineage: Eukaryota > Metazoa > Chordata > Aves > Pelecaniformes > Pelecanidae > Pelecanus > Pelecanus crispus. The sequence goes on along the minus strand of NC_134657.1, from coordinate 9,565,756 downwards.
CTGATCGTAGATACACATCTACTCAAAAGAAACTTAAAAATGCGTGCTGATGTAAGCGATGTAACGAACCCCCGACCAGGTGCCACATGGCACCAGCCAGAGGGACTCCCAAATTCTTCAGCCACTTTTCTAAGAAGCCTAAATTGACGGAAGCAACTCCTGAGCAGAGCGGGGCCTGGTGCCCCCACGCAGCAACCTGCGGGCGAGGGCCCTACCTTCGAACCACTTCTCGTCGTCCTCCTTCTCCTCGGCCAGGATGTTTTCGCTCAGGTTGTGGACGAGATCCGCCAGCAGCCGCCGCCTCCGCGGGGCCCGCTCGTCGGAGAGCAGCTGCCGGGCCGCCTCCACGACGGCTTCTCTCCGGCTGCAGAAGGCGGCCAGGAACCCCTCGATGTCGCTGGCGCCTGCGGATTGCGCGGCTCAGGGACGGAGGGGCCGCGGCCCAGGGACCGAGGGGCCGCGGCCCAGGGACCGAGGGGCCCCGGCCGGACCCGGGCGCTGCCCCGCCGCCCCGCCCGCCACACTCACAGCCCCGCCAGCTCTCTCCGGGGCCCAGCAGCACCAGCTCCGTCTGCGGCGGCAGGGCGCGGAAGTAGCTCTCGGTCAGCTCCGTCCCGTCCTCGTAGAGGCAGAGGCGGCTGCCTGGCAAGGGAAGCTGCCCCGCGGGCGGGTGAGAGGCGGCGGGGCCGCCCCGCACGCCCCGCCGCCCCCGGCCCGCACCTGCAGCAACCGGCAGCCCTTCCGCAGCAGCCCGCGCAGGCTGCGGGCCGCCACCCCGAACTTCTGCGGGCTGCCGCACCCGCGCAGCCGGAACGCCCGCAGCGGCTCCGGCCCCGCCGCCATGGCAGCTGCCGCCATCGCGCCCTCCCGCCCGGCGCCGCCGCGCATGCGCACGCGCACGGGGGGGGGGGGGCGTGCGGGTGGCCGCGCATGCGCGGCGGCGGGCGCGCGGCGTTGCCAGGAGACCCGGCGGCGGGGCCGCCGTGAGGCAGGTGGGGCTCGGCCCGGCCCGGCCGCTTCCCCCGCTCCTCCCCTCCGCTGCCCCCCGGCACGGCCCAGCCTCCCCGGGGGCCCCCCGGCTTTGTCCGCGGCGCTGCCGTTCCCCCGAGCTGGCGCCGCGACCCCTCCGGTGCCTGCGGGGCGCCGGCCGCGGCCTGCTGCCGCCTGCTCTGGCGAAGCGGCCGGGGCCGGGGGGAGCAGCAGCGGCAGCAGGAGGAGGAGGAAGGAAGGAAGGAAGAAGGGAGGGAGGGAGGGAGGGAGGGGGCCGCAATTAATGCCATACTCTCCCTGCGGCACGGGGGTGGCGGGTCGCGGCGGTCTGTGGCGCTTGTCCTGCCCGGCCTCGCTGTCCCTGTCAGCGGCCCAGCCGTGCGCATAGCTGGGAAAAGGTGCCAGCTAGCTTTTGGCTAAACTCACCCTTTTCCTGATTGTTCGGGGTTTTTTATCTTCGGCTCAAGCACGCAGAGGGTGGTACGGGTCGCTTCCATGCATGTTTTGGAACTTGAATAGTTTCAAGCTCCATCTTGGATGAGCAGGTTGAATTGAGTTTATTAGCAAACTGCTACACAAGTTAGCTAAACCCTCATTTCGTGAAGCACTAATGAAACACCCAGCATAAGAACATGGTGCGGTTTATGGCGCCGATATTAATTAAAGAAAATTTAGATTTGTAGTCGTCACCTACTGGCTTGATGGACCACAGGTTTGAATTCTTTGACTGTACCATTTCAGTGTTCTTTTATTGTCCTTCCAGGGACTAGCTCAGGCTCAAAACATCACCGCTTTGCCTGGCTCACTTCTGCAGGATGCCGCACAAGATCGGTTTTGTAGTCGTTAGTTCATCAGGACACGAAGACGGCTTCAGCGCGCAAGAGCTGATGGTGCACGCGCCGACAGTGAATGGATGGCGATCGCCCAGGTACCGCGAGTGGGAGGAATGCGCATAGTTCTGAAGCACTGACTTTAAACTGAGTGGGAGATGCACCACACATGGGCAGAGCAGCTTACAGCACCCCAGACCAATCTGATTATAAAACCAAAAAAGTTACTTAAAAAATCCTTATCCTGGGGAAAAACGTGCCTTGGTTGTCACCGAAAGGCATCACGTTACATTTAAATAAAGTCCTTTAAAAGGAAAAAAGGGAACTATTTTTGTTCTTGTCAGTCTTGGAGCTTGCAACTGCTTTGGCTTAGTATTAAAAAAGCAGCTTTCTCGACACATCCTCTAGATGTGCGTGGGGTGCTTCAACACACACATGTGTGCAATGAAGAGAAGAGTGTTTCTACTCTACTCTTTGGTTTCTTTTTACAATATTTGTAATGCTGAGTTAACCTATAATAATTGCGGAAAGTTTCATTATGAAATGTTACTCAAGCTGGAAGTGAAGTCATCTTTAAAAAGATGATTAAGAAGTTGTGTATGTTTTCAGACTCTGTCAGTACCCACAGGAAATTGTTCTGCAGTTGGTGGAGAGATGTCGAATACGAAAACTGCAGTTGCTTGCTCACCAGTACATGATTTCAAGCAAAATTGAGTTCTACATCAGTGAAAGCTTGCCTGAATACTTTGCTCCTTATCAGTCAGAGAGGTTTCACAGACTAGGGTAAGTCAAAACGTTCTGCATGGTTTTATTACCTTAATCGGAAAGGCCTCAGGAGGAGATAATACTCATTATGCTTTGCATGCAACATTGATACGCTGTACTGCAAGCAGGAAAGAGATTCCGTACTTGCTTAGATCTGCAACAGCGCTGAAGACGTAGGTGTAAGAGGCACAATGCAGGTGAACGTTTCTTGTCGGATGACAGCATGCATTGTTTCAGTTGTGAGGGAGTTTTAAACCTTACCCAAGTACTAAGTGAGGAGCAAAAATATGGCTGTGTATTTGTAGGTTTCCCCTGCTTATGTGTTATGTTTTCCTTCTCAGTTATGTCCCTCTCTCGGACAATGAAAAGACTGATTTCAAAGCACGAGAGTTAAAATCTGTGTATATGGATGCAGTTGGCCAGTACCTGAAGCTGATTTTCCATAAAAATTACGTCAATAAATACAACTTATACGGTCAGGTAAGTTAAGAGTCCTTACCTGGTAAGCTAGGTGAAGTTTCAGTAGTACCCAAGAGGCACAGAAATCCGCTCCCTTGATTTGTAGAAGCTAAAAGTGTTGTTTGAAAGCTCCTGGGTTTATTTTTTGTTTCTTTTAAAACAGAAAATACAAATAAGAGGTTATAAGCAACTTGGAAATCATGACCAAGTGCATGCAACTTATCCAGAATGAACGAGTCAAGTGCATGTTCCATTCCTGCCTTTCATTCTGAGTTTTAGACTGCACGGTGGGCTCTGTGCTGAAGACAAAGTACTTCCTCTGAGAACAGCTTTGCGGTCACTACAAAGCCACTCTTAGGCTTTAGGATCTGACGTGGCATTAAGCAGAGGTGTTGTACAGCCATCCTGATACAGAAAAAGCAAATATCTGCCTCAGTTCTTCAATGACTCTTTTCACTTCCATCCCAGACCAGAAAAGGGAACAACTGATGGCTGTGCAACGCGGTCTGTAGATTTGGTAATATATTTTTAATGAAGCATGACGTACATTTAGCACCCGGTGCTTTTCTTTGCTTCCGTACCACCCTGGAGACCACAGGTCCTATTTTTTTTTTGTTGTTCCAATTTTTTTGTTTCAGTTTTCATAAGATTGGAAAAAGTAATGACCTCGTGCATTTATGTTTTCTTTAAATCTATCCCAGGTTGCCCTCGTAGCTATAAACATTATTGGAGATCCAGCAGACTACAGTAATGACAGCAATAATATTGTAAGTGCAAAGCATCCCTGTCTTTTTACTGTTGCTACACGTGTTCAGTTACAGGGTTCTTGGGGTGATGAAATGCATCATCTTCTGCTAGTTTCTACTGTAGCAGAGCTGCCAGGTATCGACTTGTTATTTTCTTTTAATGTTTTCTCGAAGCAAGAAAGATCTCAAAAATTGAGCCCGATTTGTGGATACAAAAAACAAAACGTAATCAATTGGAACATTTGCTTTTCAGCCTCTCCAAATTCTCTTGTTTCAATATGCCCCAAAACATAAGTACTATAAGGTGCATAGCTTATGGTGATTGTGGCAAGTCAGAATTTCTGTCCTGAACGCACACTTGATGTTGATGAGTGTGCATTAAGGTTTGGGTTTTTTTTTTTTTCCTCCCCTACACAGCCTTCCAGAGAGAAGCTGATAGACCACTACTTAGGAATTAAATCAGATGATCCTGCCTTAGATGGAACTTACCTGGGGTAAGGATGTGCTTTTCTGTGTACCCTGGCAAAACATCTGCTCAGCCTAAAGTAGTTCTCAGTCTCTATATTTCGTTAGTTCCCTGCTAGTGAAAAGAGAAGACATATGCTCAGCCTGGTCTCTTTTGGATTAGCTGAAAGTTTTTTATTCATTTTATATCTTCAGGAAGCCTGACTCCATTTCGCCTCTGGACGATTTGGCTTTTGACATGTACCAGGATCCAGAAGTTGCTCAGATAATCCGTAGACTGGATGAGAAGAAGCGCGAAGCTGTCCATCATGAACGCTACGATTATGCCAAGAAACTCAAACAAGCGATCGCAGACTTGCAAAAGGTATTGTTGAAAGACTGTTTATCTCTTAAGCCGAGCAGTGTTCCAGCGATCCACCAGGACACTAGCATTCATGTGGAATCCTAATGATTTCCAGTATATTTTCAAAATAGTGACTTTATTAAAACAAGCTATCTGATTTTAACTTGGCTGGAAATACTGAAATGTACGCTTACGTACAGTAACGTGATTCCAAGCTAACTTGTTACACCGCCTTCTAGGTAGGCGAACGGCTTGGACGGTATGAGGTAGAGAAGCGCTATGCTGTAGAGAAAGAGGATTATGATCTGGCTAAAAAGAAGAAACAGCAAATGGAAGCGTACCGCCTGAAGGTGTATCAGCAACTGGAGCTCCACAACCTTCTGGACGCAGAGCTGATGGTTGGTACTGTTATTCCTAGTTCAGGGGGCTTTGTCACGTGGGTGTTGGAAATAGAAATGGCAGAGCAACCAAAAGAAATTCAGGGAAGAATTGTAACACAGGTATTTTATGACAGTTACGTATGGATTTTAGGTTTTCCACTTGGATTGTGGATTTCCCTAACCAAAGACTTGCACATGGCATTTTGTGAACATGCTTACTTCTCCATAAATTACGTTACATTAAACTGTTAAGGTCTCAAGCAAATGACGTTAGAATCCTGAATGTTTTGCATAATTTCAGGGCTACCCGATGCAGACTCATAAGGTACTTCCTCCTATTTTGAAGGGCTGTAACAGGCTTTTGCTGGGATCATGGCTAACCATACAGAACCAATGTGATAAAATAGAGTTTTAGGTTGCTCTCAGAACAGGAAGCTTTAAAACCTCTCCACACACGCACCCACACAGAATTATTTTCCGATTGTTTCATAAAGCTGCGTCCAGTGGAAACGATCACATGAGGTCTGATACTTACTTGAAAGCAGCAGAATCTTGTTGACTGTCAGAGTTGCAGCTCTATTAACTCTGATTTTAGCACGTTGCTAGCCTTGCTTTACAAAATCTCCTTCCCTTTCTCAGACTCGAAAACCACCTGACTTGCCTTTGGAGCCTACGATTTACGCTGACGATCCTCAGTGCACAAAAGCTACAAATTCACCTCGTTGTGAGCGCACAGAACCACAAGAAGGAGAGCCATGGAAAGCAGAGCCTTTGCTGGAAGAGAAGTCGGCAGGTCCCACTTCTACTGAGCCTGTTGCTCCCCATCAGTCCCCTCCTCCTCCTGTGACTCATCCCACAGCCTCCGGGGAAGTGTTTCCCAGAGAAAATGTGAGTAGTGTACCTCTGTTACTGCAGAAATCTATCGCACCAAATGACCTTGTATTCAACCTTCCAAAACAATGAGGTCTTCTGTGGTTATTCTCATGGCTTACATAGTCTCTCGAATTGACTGCATGACTTAGCAGTGCCCATCTAATAATTGGCATGGGTCTTTCTCCTTCCTGAGTTGCTTTGGAAGCTTCTACAAATGTTCATTGAGATTGAGGCAAAAGGGGATTATACCTGATTTACAAATAGATGAATGGAAGCAAATAGATGTTAAATGCCTACTCAGGGGTCACACGACCAACATAGTGGAAGCTGAGTTCTGCTTGCTCCATTAATGGCTTAATAAATCTCCTTGGAGATCACATTGGATGGATCTGCAGCAGCAAGGGAATTTGTTGAAATGTGGTTGTGGGGTAATAGTCTTGGTGTCATGTCTAAAGAGAGGAAGAAAATCATAGTATCTAGTTATCTTCAGGTTTTGCTGCTCCAGCTTTTGGCAAAGCTAAGGAAGACCTGCGTTGATTCCCGTAGCAGTAGTGTTCTCTCTTAACAGGGTATTGACATAAAATAATTTAACAAATAAAGCTTCGTGAATTGCTGGCTTCCTAGCAATGGGTGATTTCTTCTGTAGATGTGTGCACCTCCACAGAAGGCATTTTGGGTGTGTTTTATTGTGTTATAGCCAAGAAATAAGTTTTACTCCCAGGCACTGATTCCATTTCTTCATGATGTTATTATGGGAACCTCAATATCTGTGCTTAATTGTAAAGCGGTACTGCTTTGACAGGGGAGAAAAGTACAGTGAGGTGAATCCAATTAGTGATGAAACAACTTCATCTTTAACTCATTTCTAGAATAGCAAATTTTATCTTCTCTGTTAGGTTGAATCTCTACCGTACGACGAGAGACCTCTTCCAGCTATTTGTAAGCAGTGTGATGAAGCAGTTGCGTACCTTGAGCCGGAGGTGACTGAAGAGGATATCAGTGATACTCCAAGAAGTGGCATTACTGGGGAACCAGAGCCATTAACTGAGAAGGCCCTGAGGGAGGCCAGCCCTGCTATTGAAGTTTTCGGAGAAGCTCTGGTAAAGAACAACAAAATAAACACACAGATTATTGTGATCTTTGTTGAGTTGATTTGATGCACGCTCCATCAACAAAGACCTACTGATATGATTTTTACACGTTCAGATCTGTTACTTAAAAATCTGCAATTAAAATTGGACCTGGGATACATGGGTGCCTGTTTTCAGCGTTTACATGATGCTGTAGCTTTTATGATTGATTACTTGATGAGCTATTAAGCAGATAAGTGTCCTTTAGACTGCTTTAGGGTACGGACCCTACCAGAACACCCATAACTTGCCACTGTCTTTTGTAGGGAGAGAAGCTATCACTGTGCCTGAAACGGTTCCTTGAGCCTGACCTGTTAATCCATTTGACTCATGGTTTTTCAAAAATATGTGCTTTTAATAAAAGCCAGATTCCTGTAGGAAACACCTGGGGGTTTTGTGCTTAAGTTCATATATTCTTTTGAGGCTGTTTCTGTATATAAATGTTGAATAAATATTGAAATATCAGCATTGACCTTTTAAGAGAGAAACTTGTTCTGTGTTCAGGTTTCAGGAGCATATTCCAAAACTTGGTCATATCGAGAAGATGCTTTACTGGCTGTCTATAAGAAGCTGATGGAAGTGTCAGTAAACACTCCGAAGGATGATTTAAAGAACATGCTGAGGGCTGCCATTTTTCTTGTAAGGAGAGCCATCAAAGACATAGTGTCTTCAGTAAGTTGTAGTATGTTTGATAAGAAATGCTCCAGTGGAGAACTAGCAGCAAAAATTGCAGAACCGTGTGATTAACGCACTTTAAATAACGTAAACAAATAGTTTGTAAAACTACTTTTGAGTAAGTTAAAAACAAACAAACAAACCAACCCAAAAAACCAAACAAAAACCAACAAACCCAAAACTCAAACCAAACCAAAAAACCCCCCCAAAACTACTGAAATGTCAGCTTTTAGATAGGATCAAGGACTGGGCACTGCCTAGCATTCAGCAGCATGGAAAATACTGCCCTGGGCTGAGTAATGAGCTTGAGAAGCAACTGCTGACGCAGTAAATGCGTAGTGTGGTTGAGCCTTTTGGGGTTTTGGGTTTTTGGTTTGTTTTATTTTTTTGTAAAGTTGAAATACAGCAATGAAGTAAGTTTTCGTTTCCAATTTGAGAAACTACTGTTAGCCTAAGGAGACTTAGGCTTCAAATAAGCCCTAAACAAGAAGAAAAGAAAAAAATCAAGAGCTGACTTACTCTTTATAAAACAAATTCTGAAGCCTTTCACCTAAGCCCTAGCAACATGTTTTCTGGAAGAGAGGTGCCTGAAGTAGCTTCCATTAAGAGTGTTCCTGTAATTCTAGATTCCCATTGCTGCTGTTCTTTAGAACTACAGAAAAGACTTTACAGTACTGTCTGGAGACAGGGATCTGTGTGGTATTTTTGTTCAGTGTTTCCTTTTTCTTTTTAACTTAGGTTTTTCAAGCTTCCCTGAAACTTTTAAAAATGATCATTACCCAGTATATACCAAAACACAAACTAGGGAAACTGGAAACTTCTCATTGTGTGGAAAAAACGCTTCCAAATTTGCTTTCTAGAACAGGAGACTCTTCATCCCGTCTTCGCCTTGCGGCTTCTAACTTTATTCAGGTAGGTGTTTTTCTGCAAGTTATGGTTTGATTTGCATTAAGAAAGTCACAGAGCTTACAGGTGGGAAACATCTAATCAGACTTGACTTCAAGTCCAGAGTTTGCTGCCGTAAAGGATTATGCCTTAGGTGGAAGGCAATGTGGTAGCACTGACTCAGTGTCTGTGCAGTGTTTTTTCCAGCTGTGTGTTCTCACCGCTGTTGTTGGGGACAGTGTGTGGAGATGGCTGCTGCTGCAGATGCAAGAAGGGTGTAACTCTTCCATTCTTGGTTGTGAGTGATCTGTAGAGATGAGAGCAAGAAGGTACAACATACTCCTCTGACCGCGTTGTGATTTGATTGCGTTTTTGACAGTCAACTTTTGAAAGTTGACTTAGCAAAAGCATGAAAAAGACATCCATTTTGAAAGACACAGTCCATTCCTTGCTCAGTGTTAGCAAAGAGCAGCTGTGAATAGCTGCAAGAAGATTACAGGCTCTCTTTTCCAGTAGAATTTAGAAGAAAGAACAGTAGTTCTGTGTGAAAATGTGTCAATTCGGTCCCAGGAGTGGAGCGGAGCGAGTCACTGGCTCTGGGTTACTTATCTTTGCTTGCATCCGCACGTGGAGGGAAAAGAGGACTCTTTCGCTGTAGAAGTACCTAAATTTTAACAGTGGCGGTGTGTGAAGCAGTCTGGTGTGTCACTGGAACCCCAAAGGTGACAGGTTACTTTATTACTACTGCTTGGCTTGTCTAGAACAGATTTTGTAACAGAATGAGAACATGGTTTCAAATGTATGTTGGTAGACTGGACATGGCCTGGAGAGATGGAAAATGTGTTTATTTTCCATCGCTGCTAATAGATGATATGCTGCCTGAATAAGCGTATGGGGAAGATGCCGCATATTTCTAGAAATGGGGATGCCTAAACCAGACCAGCCAACCCAGTGACCGCTGCATGTGGCCCTCAGGAAGAGGGACTGCAGGACACCATCATCCGCTTGAGTGTCTGTCAGCTGACAGGAACGGGGAATTAAATGTTCTGCTACCAGCAAAGGAAGAAACATTGAGCTTTGAATAACAGCAGAATTTAGCTCTTAAGGTTCTTTACAAAATAGAATGAGAAATTATAAGATGGCATATGTCTTCTGAAGCAGTATTGAATTTCATCTTGATGCCATGTCAAGACTTTGTATCCTTTGTGACACTTCTCATCTACCTCCTCCTCAGATAGTTCAGTGTAAGGTGGAGTTCTTGAAATTTTTCTTGCAGTCCAGTTCTAGAACTCATCTGAGCATGTCTCGGATTTTATCGATTTCTCAGTGGCTTTCTCTCTGATGACAAAAGCAAGACCAAACATCTGTATACTCTTCTCTTTAAAGCCTTTGTGAGCATCTTCTGGCTGCTAAAGTAACAAATAAGCAGCTGCTTCTTGTGCAAGGCTTATTCCATTTTACTTAACTTGCTGTAAGTAACTTAGAGTAACTCTACTTTGCAAAGACAGTTCATTTTCCTCATTTAGCGTTCCTGCATGCACACTGACTCTCTGTATGTTTATAGGAAATGGCGCTGTGTAGTGAAGTTAAACCTCTTCAGATTGTTCCAGTTCATTTGGTTCAACCATTAAAACCAAACTCCCCAACACATCTGGCAATGAGTCAAGTGGAATTAGTGGAATGCCTCTTGAAAGACATGGGAACTGAAAACTCCGGCTTTACCGTCAGCAACGTCATGAAGGTAGGATTCTGAGTTTACAGCACATCAGGCTTTTTTTTTGTTGCATTTTATTAGGGCTTGTCTGTTTGTTTTGGAGTGCTTGGTGAATTACTAAAGAGAATTTATGAGCCTCTTAGAGGTGACAACACACAACCTTGTGAGGAAGCAAGATGCCAATACAGAAAAAAGGAACCACTGGGTCAAAAAGTGTTTGGAAAAACCTGTCTGTGTGGAGATTTCTCCCACTGCAGTGAAATAATTGTCTTAGACTAATAAGCACGTCCTTAAAAAACGTGGGACAAAGAGAGGCATAATTTTTTCTTTTTTTTTTTTTCCAGTTTGCAACAGGAGCTTTGGAACACAGAGTTTACGAAGTTCGTGATGTAGCCTTGCGGATTATCTTTGATATGTACAAGAAGCACAGGGCTGCTATACTGGAATATCTTCCTCCAGCTGATGCAAGCATTCGCAAGACTGTTCTCTATAAAACACTCTTTGACGGATTTACTAAAATAGATGGTAAACTTTCTGAAGCTGAAATTAGGGTACGTCATAAGGCTGTGGAACATGCGTAGCTACTTTAAACGTTGCATTCGACTGAGCAATATAGCTATTTCGTAGCTATATTAGACACTGAGTGACACACGTAGCAGAGTATCTTGTGTGTTGTTGACACTACTCAGTGTAAAAAGCTGGTGTTCAGTTTATCACATATACTCGCTCTTGCGAAGAAAGCCTACAAAGAATACAGAGATGGTACTTCTGAAATAATACACAATCATTTTGGAAAAGACACAGATACTTTTTTATGCTGGCTGGTCTTGGAAACAGTAAGCACAGAGGAAATGCTGTGTGTTTCTTTCAGGTTAGTGCAGAGGAATCTGGGGAGGGGAAGCTGTTACTGTAGCAGGCCGATCATTTAGCCAAGCAGGATCTTTCTGGCACTGTTCTATGCTGATGTGTTTTGCAATCTCTTCTATATGACAGATGGTTCAAAAACTTTTGTAATTGAAAGAGTATTTCTTGACAGGCACAGAGAAAGGCAGTAACAGAACAAGCAGAGAAACAGAAGAAGGAAGAAATAAAAGTTCTGCAAGGTCAGCTGGCAGCTCTAAAGGAGATACAAGCAGAAGTTCAGTCTGGAAAGGTTAGGGTGTTTGGGGCTTGATTTTTTTATTTTTTTTTTTTTTATTAAATCCCTTTTTCCTCAGGTATCACAGGCTTAGATAAGTAACATTACTGTCTCATTATAAACTAAAAAAAGGAAGAAAGAAAAAGAAAGAGAGGGAGACTCCATGACACAGACTGACTTTCATCCTCAGCAGTCCAGCTTAAAATCTGGGGGGTTGTTTTTCCTAACACAGTTTAACATTTGGATTCTTTTTTTATAACAGTTTTGTCTATCATATGGTAAATTTGAGAGTGGTTCTGGAAGTCTTAAGTGTTTCTTTACTAGCTAGAGTATAGGAATTGTACTGAGTGCATCAAGGCCCTCCAGAAGCATGCTCTACTGCACATCCATTAAGTTTTATATCTGAACCTTAGAAAGATTGCTGCCTCAGTACCTGAGAGATTTGATGTGGGACCAGAGGCATGAATGTTGTAATGCATTGGCTCTGCTTCTAAGCTTTTAATTCCAGAGAAAAATCAGGATATAATCTGTTCTCTTTCTCCCTGGCAAGCATCACTTTCACTAAGGGAATTTCTGACTTAAATTTCTTTGTTCAATAGGAGAAAGCACCTGATTTTCAGAAGCCAAAGAATCAAGGTAGGTAGTTTTGAATAGTATTAAGAAACGTAGAGATACTTCAATATGTCTTTGAAGCACTGTAGATGCTTAATGGATTATTAAACGGAATTATCTTAAATGGAATTATCTCAGTTAAAAACATGCCTGAGTGCTTCGGATTGGCTGAGTCTCAACCTGCCGTAGAGGTAACCCTTAAGTTCATGAAAGAAAATGTACCAGCAGCTAACCAGTTAATTTCTAGTAAGAAGTTGGTATGGCTTGCCTTGAAACCATTTTAGATTTCTCTCCAACCTGAGGCAGATCATCTACTACATGTGAAAATAATCACTAAAATATCTTGCTGTTGTAGATCATTAAAGCAATAGTTTCCCAACTGCCTACAGGTACGTTGTCTTTCAGTGCTTGTTTACCACTGAAAAGCAATGGTACGCTTCTGCTAGGTTTTTTGCTGTTAAGGCCCAGAGAAGCAGTATTTCTCGGCCTGCACAAAAGCTAATCAAAATGTGATCTTGTTAATAGTTCTCTTTTTACAGGTTACCAGGTAAACAAAAGCCCACAGCCTGCAGCAGCAGAGATTCCAGATGATCATTCCTCTGTTGCAAATTACTTGGATAAGTAAGTTAGATGAGCAGCTTCTAATCACCTTAAGCACTTAGTACAACCTGCAAGCTAATAACGTTAGCAACATTCTTCCAGTAGATCAACACCAATACCTTCAGCACTGAAACAATGAAAAAGAAAAGCTCTTCTAACAGCTTTGGAATTATCACCAGGCAATCCTAGATGTTGATTTTTTAAGTTCTTGGATAGTGTGAACTTGTTTTCTTTCAAGTAGTCGCTTGTGGGATAAGAAATTGCCATGGCTTAATATTTGGCTGCCAGGACAAAATGAGGCAAAGATATATTGTAGGTTTCCTGTGTAGTGTAGGATAAGGGCATAGAGAAAGCATTTGAAAATTCTGGAGCCATGAAAGCCAATTTCAGTGAGCTGTTCTCAGCGCTTTTGTGGAATTATGTCTTTCTATACGAACAAATCCTTTATAGTTGTATTGACCATAAAATATATAATAGTATTTGTTCATGCCCTATCCCTAAGGTCAGCACTATATAGGGAAAATAAGGTGCACTGAGACGTTAGCTACTTTTCAGAATAGTTTCTAACAGAAGAACCAGGGGTCATCCCTTTCACTCTGTGACCTTACTGATGTTTGTATTTTTTTTTCCTAGCTTATGTATTTTTTGTGGTGAAAGGGACGAATCCTTCACAGAGGAAGGACTGGATCTCCATTACTGGAAATACTGCCCTGTGTTAACCAGATGTGAGCACTGCAAACAGGTTAGGCGTAAACTTTCTAGAGCTACTACAAGGCACTAACTGTTGTTATTCTGGTTTTAAGGCGCTATAAGGTATTTAACGCTAAGGTAGATGAATCTGCAACACAACTGTGTGATCTTGGGTAGTGCTTTTTGAAAAGAGCAGCATTATAAATTGTATTAATAACTGGACTAAAGTTTCATTTTCCCTTTGTCATTTTGGAAAGTGGGATTTAACTTCCAAAAACCACATAAGCAGTTTTGTTCAATACTATCCTTATTTCCTCGGCACAGTACGAATCTCCTTGGGTGCCTCTTGCTCTGTTGCAGGTGGTGGAAATAGCAAGCCTGACAGAGCACTTGTTGACGGACTGTGATAAAAAGGACAGCTTTGGGAAATGTCAACGATGCAGTGAGGCCCTTCCAAAGGATGAGTTGCCCAAACATATTAAGAGCAAGACTTGCAATCGTGAGTACTTTCGAACAGGAAGGTTGAACTTCAAAGGTCAAGTCAGTCAGACTTTCAAATACCGTGTATCTTTGGCAAGTCAGACCACTTCTGTTTAGGTACTGCACTGTGGATTTAGAAATCTAAGTAAATCCTCGGGAGGGAACACTTTTGGAATAAATGCCCAAGTTTCCCAGTGCTTGAAATGCTTCACTTCTATGGAAGTATGTGGGGAGGGTGAGTGAGAACAGAAAGCCTCTACCACATCCCTGCAAATTAAGCCGCATCGTTCCTTTTGATCTCGTTTTGACATAGATGATTAAACATGGGACTTCTTTGAGAGCAGTTAATGATAATAGCGTAGGAGCTGGTTTGGCTGTGAGGTAGTTTTATGCTCTTTGTTGTGCAGGTTTTCTCCTCTTGTATTTGAAATGAGCCTGTCTTTGCAATTCTTACATTATTTTTCTAATCATTTCAGCTGCCAAACCAGAAAATGTGGCAAACCATTGCCCCTTGTGCCATGACAACTTTTCCCCAGGAGAGGAGGTAAGACTGCCTTGCAGATTGGTTTGATGTTGTTAGGTCACTGGGACTGAATTCGTGTCCTCTTCTAACACTGACTTTTACCCAACGACTTAAGAACTTGCCTGGATTATTGCTGGGGTCTCTAATGGCTATCTCACGCTCTGGGGACCATATTTGAAACTGGGTCTTCTGCTCTTAGAGGTGTCTGTGGGGACCACAGGGCTGCGGGCTATTCGGTGTCGGTCTTTCTCCTCCCGCATAGGCAGCGATGCACCTTCCAGCTTTCCAAATTCCCACCTGCTGCCAGATTCTGTGAGTTCGCTTGTCAGCCCTAGGGTTCAGAGTGATGTTATGCAGCTTAAAATACTGCAGCAAGATGTTGATTTGGGTGTAGGAAAAAATTGACGTGAAGGAAGTAAGCAAGAACTGCTGTAATTGTCAAGAGAGTGGAGATGGCCTCTCTCTCGCGTCTACATGCTGTTCCCTCTAACTGCCTAATGCTATGAAATCTCTGACGTGCCAGCTCCAAATCGTGTGTTCAGCAATTCAAAATATGTATTAGTATTATATAGAAAGCAATTTGTTCAGAGAATACCTAACATCTCTGTTTCAGTCTTTTATATGAATCATCTAACACTACATTATGATCATATTTAAGTATTTCTGTGTATGATTTAATTTTCAGAAAAAGACTATCCAGGAGGCAGCCAATGACTCTCTACTGAGTATTAGATACAGTTAAATGTCAATGGCTGATACATAATCTATGTCATTTTCTTCCTTTCAATGGGACTGTTGAGCAGTGCTTCTGTTCTCAAAACCAAGTTTTTTCCAAATACTTTTTGCTTTGCCTGGCATGAGGAGCTCAGAAAATACTGTAACCAAATCTCAAACATTTGTTGAGAAACGTACGTGTTGTTTGGATTGTTCTTTTTTCCCTTGCTTCTGCCCAAATTATTCTTGTAGGAGACTTCACGTAGCCTCTGGTTTGAAGAGGCTGTCACGTTTTCTTGTAACAGCAGCTCCTACTCCTTTGGGTTGCTGAATGCTTTAGCTATTATCATAACCTTGCAGTTATGCCCACACTTTTTGGGTTTAAAATATGTATAGATGAAAAGATTTTCCATGTTATTTGTACATTGCTTTTTCCTGATTTGAACTCAGTTGTTAATGAAGAAGATTTAAAAGAAAACGAACGTCACTCATTTTTAATTTCTAGGATCTGGCTGGGGTTTTTTATTGTGATGTACCTTTTTAGTTATATTAAAAAAAATGGATCTATATCAATTTCTGTTTCACTTAGTAAGTCATGAGGTGCTCATGCTTTTATGAGTGAGCAGATTAAAATGCTGTTGCCGTAAAGTCTGTACACAACTCTTGTTTTCCCTGTGTTCTAAAAAGTAGATGTGCATACATAGTGACTAGATAAAAGTTGGCTAATTTTGCTGATATTGTAGTATCACTTCTTTCTAATTGACTTCAGGCCTGGAAATCTCACCTAATGGGCGAAGATGGCTGTAAAATGAATCAACGGAGGTTACCCACAATACATAAAACTTTTCTGGTGCAGCCTGGTAAGATATTATTTTATGATAATAATGACTCTGCTTTTTACTACATTGCCGTTACTTAAGACAAGTATTCCGTCCTCAAGAGCAAGCTGGCTCTTTGTTACTTGTTCAATGCATTTTTTGCATTTGCATAACCTAACTGATGTTTCTCATGCTGGTATAGACTACAGTATACTGTAGGAGGAGCAAATTCTCAAAATTATTCAATAACAATGATTTCAAAACGAGGACATTAGCTCAGTTGACTGGGAAAACTGGCGTATTTGATCATTTGATCAGTTCAGGGTTTTTTCCTGCATAACAGTATGACTGTGAATAGAACAATCAGCAGCGATACTAAACGGTTAACATTCTGGAAAGCTCCTGAACGCTGACACAGAGAACAGAGCGCCTGATTTAGCTTTTAATGTCCAATCAGAGGATGCTAATCTAATCCTAATTACAAGATGAATTGAATGATTAGTGCTGTGTACTGCTTTTCCTTTTCAATTCAGACCCAGGAGCTAGGCAGAATTTATGATTGTGCAGCTTCTTCACCAAAAAAAGAGAAATGGATGCTGATGTCAGGTGTTTGGTTTTTTTGGTTTTTTTTTTAAACAGTCATCTTTATTTATGAAGCACATGCAAAATCCTTTTATTTCCTAACACAGAAGTTAAACACACAAGCTATTTTCACTGCCTGCAGCACCAAAACTCTTTTGGTCAGTCACATCCCAAACCTTTCCTCCTTCAGCCTTTTTTCAGAGTTCTTTATTCCGCTGCATGTTCAGGTCATCACTAGAGTTAACCTTCTCTGTCTGATATTTGCTTTGCTCATAGCTGTGTTTTGCAACTGTCTCTTTCAGCTGTCGTAAGAGAGCGCGGTTAAACTCAACAGTTTCCAGTCTTGGGCTGGACCGATAATCATGCCTGTCTGTCTGTCTTCAGCTTTGCTGTTTCTGCTTGCTAATGAGAATGCTAGTTAGTTTGCTGCTGCTTAGGATTTGGAAGCATAGAAGGAACTTAAACCCTGCCTGGATACAGCTCGAGCTCCAGAGCAGTTTCCTAGAGACGGGAAAGGAACCCTGACCATTCAGGCCTACCGCTCCCGGTATGAGATGCATCTCAGGCTGGAAGCCTGCCAACTTTTAGTTGCTAGTATCGGTCATTCAGACTTAATCTATTTTGAAAATCAAAATGGGAGATAAAACTCAAGACTGGGACTAGATGTGCTTGCAATAACAATCTGCATTTTCTCTTCACAGGCAAAATAGGTGGCCAGTATTTCAGGAAATCGGGTCCTTCAGGAGCAAAAGCTCGACCTCCCTCTGTAGGAAGCAAGATCCCAACCCCAAGAGGGGGCCCCAATAAAAGCACTGGCAAAACATACTCAAAGCGATGACAGGACAAGTATTTTTTCCTTTGCCTTAATAACTGGGCATATAGTTGTTAATAGTTCTTTAAAAATTGTGGGCAACTGATACCATCTTTTTCGCTTGACTACATGGGGCCGTTTATCAGCCTTGAGCAGTACTTGCAGTATATAACTCCTGTGTTAGCTGTCTGTGCAGCACCGTGGTTTTCTCCTAGAAGTGCTCATGTTAGAAATACGCGCGTGTTCTGGGCCAGGTCTAGCCTGCTGTGTTCCCTGTATGGTGCAAGGAAGGCCGTGCATTGGTCTTTGACTGGTTCCTCATATCAAAAAAACTCCCCAGTGAGTATGGAGTTAACATGGCTGCACTGTGTAGCTCTTGATCCAATTAACGGGTAAAATAATGATTCCGTAAAGCAATTCTTCTTTGTGTGTTTGCTGGAAGAAAAGAAAGGGAGAAATCGCCATGTAGTTGAGGAAGGCTATGAGGTTTATGTTTTTTCACTGCAAGTCCTACAGTGTGGATTTCTTTGCTTCAGTTAGGGCACATTTACAAGTAGGGCCAGGAATTGGATGGCTTTTTCAGTTGTCTGCTCCTCAAGTATGATGAAGTAAATGAGAATCATGGCGTTCTTTGGTGATCAGTTTAGCCACTGTGCCAGAATCTAGTGTATTTTGATAATAAGAAAGATGCTATCGCTGTCTTTACAACAGCTGCATTTTTCTTCCGTGTATTTGTCACGATAAACTTTGTCAGCTAAAATGGGGCAAATTTATAGGCATTGTGAAAGCTTAGAAGTCTATTTATTTGTGCTAGGCTCTAAAACTCTTGGTTCCTTCACTGGAAATGGGAACTGTACTTCTTTCTAAAACTGACTGGTGGCCTTGAACACCTCCTAAGTCAGCTGAAAGCTCTAATTGACCTTGCAAGGAAAGGGATTGGATTAGGAAACATTGTTTTGACAGATAACTTTTCTCTCCTTACTAATACTGGTGTCTGTAATTTTATGAGTGCAAGCATGGCAATAACGTCGAGTGAAAGGGATGTCTTTTCCTTGGGTCCGCCGAGGCTCTAGGAGCAGCACAACCAGGCCTGGTGAGAAGAGGTTTCGCTGTGGAAGCCTGGTCTTATATTTTGGGTTTAGAATTTTAAAGGCAGTAGAGCAGTACCCAAAGCACTATTTGACACCAAGAATCAGCACCAGATAAAAAAGCCATGTGACATGCTGTTACGTAGGAAGTAAAATGAGATAACTATTCCGCACTGCCTCTCTCGCTGTGCACCAAGTGCCTCATTAGTCCGCTTGACAGGAGGGTTGAGCTGAACCGCAGGAGTCCCATTTGGTACGTGATAGGAGCGTGTATCAATGGAGCTACTGTGAAAATTAAAGTTATGCCTTAAAATCTCACAGCTAGGTCTGAAATACATACCCAAGAAATGGCCCCTTAAAGAAAGGGGAAAAAAAAAATCTTGGTGGGGCCCTGAAAAGCTTGAATTAATGAATTTAGACCTTTTTTCCTGCTTTAGCGTACTGTCTCTCAGCTCGCTTCTAAATCCAGCTTTAATACCGAGTTTGTCTAGTTAGGTCTTGATTGAAATAAACACCCGTAGACCACATACAGCATGTGACTGTTTAATAGCTTCAAAGAGAACAAATTCTATTAAGACACAACATACGAAGCTTTGTACCTAAAGCAACAATCCTAACGTGTCTACTTGTATGCTTAGGTAGTTGCTTTCCAGGATAGAATTAATTGGTCCCACATCGATGTCCCCACAGGTAGAACGAGCGATTGTGGCAACAGAAGTTTTGGGGGTTGGGTTCTTTTGCTACCCGGAGTGAATTTGCGGTATTGTTTTGTATATACAGCACTGATTTTGTAATACACAGTTTTTATAGTTTGCGTGCAGCCTATCTACAAGCTTATGAATTTTACAGGTAGATCGGTGCACTTGTATTTTGAAAGTCTTTATATAAATTGTTTCTTTAACTCTTCCAAATATATATATATATATATAAAATAAATAGACATACCTTAGGAATCTATATTAACAAATATATATGTATTTTTATTTCTACTTTAGTGACACAGGTTCCTGTTTGAGAACCTGGTTCTTTACGCAAGCGAAATAACCATTGATTTTGCTCAGAGATTAGCATGTGCAATGGACTGCAGGCTCGTGAGCTGCTGCCCAGAGCATTTTTTCCTTTTGGATATAAAACTGTGAGTTTTCCCTTGTGCAAGTTTAGTGAAAAAAAACCTGTTTGCAGAGGTCCTCCACATACTCGGGATCGGCCAGTATCATATGTACCTTGAATTGGCAAATACAGCTCTCCATTGCTCCTCAACCATGGCTTTTAAGCCCACTCAAGCAAAGTGTAAACAAAATAATCCATTAAATCCTGCACGTAGCAGGATATGTGCTTTCTATTTTATAACATCATGGGACAACCTTTTTAAACATGTTTGGTTTTTTTAAAAGGAAAAAAAAAACCAACCCCAAAACCAGCCAAACCAAACAAAACAAAACAAAAAAAACCCCCCAAAACGGAGACCCCACAAACACTAGTAACAATCACGAGGGTCGTATTTCCCAGTGCTGACCGATCTGAATAGCAGAAAAGTTGGGAGCTACATAAGATGCTTTCAGAGACCTTCTCTCCGGAGGCGTTTTTCCCTTGGGTAGCACTTGTTGCTCACGTTTGTGGCCGAGGTCGCTTTCCTGCTGCTCTGGGCTCAGGCTGCCCGTCTCCCCACGCGGCTGTGGGGCTCCGGAGCGAGTGCAGTAACTGCTTTTCTCTTTGCTCCGTCATAGAGCACGGTAGTTATGCCCTAGGGACCCGTGCAGTAACTCTCTGCAGCTTTTTCAGTGCAAGAACACGTGCTGTCGGAGATTCCTGCCTCTTCCAAATGCATAGGCTTGGGCGCACCACGTTGTGTCTCAGGGCTCTGTAATTTTTTTTTTTTTTTTCCAAATCCAGAACAGCTTTTTAGCAACATTTTAAAGAAATCAGTTCAGTCTTTTAGAGTGTGTAGCATTCACTGAGATTGCTGGGTATCTTTAGACTAAAAAAATGCACTTCTAAAGTGAAGTATGAAGATAATATTAACCACTCAATGGTACGAACTGGAAACAAGTGAGAAAAAGGCAAATTTTTTAGGATGTGAGAGTGCCTCCTTTGAGCACAGTAGTGCTGCCAATGTAATTTTGAAAGGATGATCTCACTGGACTGCTTCCTTCTGCTTCCTGAACAACCCGTGTTTTCTGCAGTGGCAAAATAAACACTGGTGTGAAAAACAGGGTGAAGTTTGTTCCTGCGCGATGAAGTCCCGAGCGAATGTTCTGGAGTTGTCGTCCCAAAGATGGGTTCTTTACCCGGTGTGCAAGAACCGATCCATACACTGAGTCGAGGTACTTGCTTTATTCCGTTTCTGCGCAGAGGTGGGTGCTGGGTGGCAATTCCACAAAGCTAGCGCGCCCCATTATCCTCACTTTGCTTATTTATATGATTAAACGAAGTCACTATGCCTGCTGTTAGCACCTACTTGTTAGCAGTTGGTTATTTTGACTTTTGCTTTGACACCTGCTTGTTAGTAGCTGGTTATTTCTACTTTTGCTTCGATTTAAAGACAGAGCTCCCTTTAAGATCACTACGTGTGCTCAGTGGGTAGCTTTTCCAACAGAGGTGTGGTTTTCTTATTATAATTAGCTGGTTCACTTAGGGGACACTAATTAGTGGATTTTGCTAACTAGTAAAAGAGGAGTAAAGGGGAGTTTCGTCACTCAGGGATCTATGTTCCTTGTTTTAGACATCTCCTGGCCTTCCTGACAGAAGGGTGTAGTGAGGGGGGTGTGGGTCTCTTCTCCCAAGTAACAAGTGATAGGACGAGATGAAACGGCCTGAAGTTGCATCAGGGGACATTTAGATTGGATATCAGGAGAAATTTATTTACTGAAAGAGTGGTCAAGCATTGGAAGAGGTTGCCCAGAGAGGTGGGGGAGTCCCTGTCCCTGGAGGGGTTCAAAAAACGGGCAGAAGTGGCACTTGGGGACATGGTTTAGTAGGTAGATGGTTGGACTGATGATCTGAGAGCTCCTTTCCAACCTTAGTGATTCCTAGTTTTACTTTCATTAAAAAATAATCCAGCCACCAAGCCAGGAAACATGAAATGAATTATTACTCTGCCCTTAATTGGTTTAGTGGTGGACTTGGTAGTGTAGGTTAATGGTTGGATTGGATGATCTTAAAGGTCTTTTCCAACCTAAATGATGATTCTATATGATTCTGCTCCTCATTAGAGCTATCCCGGTGCCTATTACCTTTAGTTTATTCCTTCAACAGTCAGGCATCGGGGTTAGCGGCTTGGCCAGCACGGGGGGCTGGGTCCCCCTGCTTCCCAGGGTTCGAGGGGCCGGGTCCCCCTGCTTCCGTGGGGCCCGGTCCCCCCCTGCTTCCCAGGGCCCGGTCCCCCCGCCTTCCCAGGGTTCGAGGGGCCGGGTCCCCCTGCTTCCCAGGGCCCGAGGGCCGGTCCCCCCGCCTTCCCAGGGCCCGGGGGGCGGCCCTCGGCCGGGCGAGGCGGTGCTCGGAGGCGCGGCCGCGGCGGCGAACCCTCCCGGCGGGGCGGGCCTTCCCTTCCCTTCCCTTCCCTTCCCTTCCCTTCCCTTCCCTTCCCTTCCCTTCCCTTCCCGCGGCGGAGGGCGGCCCGGGCCCCGGCGCGGCGCAGCGCGGCGCCATGGCGGCGGCCTGGCCGGAGCTGGAGGCGGCGGCGCGGGAGCGGCGGCGGGAGCTGGCGCTGGCCGGCGCGGCGGTGGCGGAGCGGGTGGCGGCGGGCGGCGGGCGGCTGCCGGAGGCGCTGCTGGCGCTGCCGCAGCTGCAGTCGCTGGAGCTGAGCGGCTGCGCGGCGCTGCGGGAGCTGGGCCCGGGGCTGGCCGCCGCCCTGCCCGCCCTGCACACGCTGGTGCTGCGCGGCAACGCGCTGGGCCCGGCCGGGCTGGGCGCGGGGCTGGGCGGGCCGCTGCCGGCCCTCCGCCTCCTCGACCTCTCCGGCAACGGCCTGGAGGCGCTGCCCGCCGCGCTGGGCGGGGCGGCGGAGCCGGGGGCGGCCCCGGGGGGCGGCCCGGGGGGGGCCCCGGCCTTCCCGCAGCTGCGCTGCCTCAACCTGAGCGCCAACCGGCTGCGGGAGCTGGGCCCGGGGCTGGCCCTCGCCGCGCCGCAGCTCCAGGCGCTGCTGCTCTCCGGCAACCGCCTGCGGGCCCTGCCCGGCGGGCTGCTGCCCCCCGCCGCCGGCCCCGGCGGGCCCTTCCCGCTCCTCAGCTGTCTGGAGGCGGCCGACAACGAGGTGGCGGAGCTGGGCGCCGACATCGCCGCTCTGCCGGCCCTCAAGGTGGGAGCCGAGCCCGGGCCCCCCGCCCGGCCCCGGGCCCAGCTCCCCGCCGCCGACCGCCCCGGCTCTTGTCTCTTCCAGAGCCTGGACGTGGCCAACAACCAGCTGAAGGAGCTGCCCGCCGCGCTGGCCGACTGCCCCCGGCTGAAGGAGGCCAACTTCAGGGGCAACCAGCTGAAGGACAAGCGGCTGGAGAAGATGGTCAACGGCTGCCAGACGAAGGCCATCCTGGAGTACCTGCGGGCCGGCGGCCGCGGGAAGGGGAAGGCCGAGAGCACCAGAGAGGAGGCCAGGAAGAAGAAGAGGGAGAAGCAGCAGAAGAAGGACGGCGGGGACGGGGAGCCGGACGAGGTGGAGGAGGCGAGCAAGCTGCTGGTGAAGGTTCTGCACGTCTCCGAAAACCCGGCGCCCTTGGTGGTCAAAGCGAGCCCGGGCGTCAAAGACGTTCGACCCTTCATCGTGTGCTGCGTGCTGAAGGGAGTGAACTTAAAGCCGGGAAACGCCCTGAAGAGGTTCCTGTCCGCGCAGGTAGTCGCTGCCGCCTCGCGTTACTCGTTTGCAATGGGAATGTTGCTAGCAGTGCTGGAAATGGAGCATGCTAGGCTCCTTCCAGCACAGTCGCTGAAACTTGGAGCGAGCTCTTCACCTAGCAGGCAGTGAGGGCGCGGCGGGACGGCAGCGCAGCGTGGCCTCTGCCAGCAGCGTGCCGCCTGGTCAGTCCGTAATAAGGAAAAACGGATTTCGCAAAGAGCCCGGTAGGAGCTCCGATACTGCCGTGAGAGGGCGATGAACGCGCGTGCATTTGCATCGCCTCTGTAATGACAGCTTGTTGGTGCTGTGGAACCTGTTGAGAGCAATTAATAAACCCATGTACATGTTAGAAGTACCCTGGTTTGGCTCCAGGTTCCCTAATCTGAGCTAAAACTGTCTCGCGCGCCTAACCTTCCTGCCAAGGTACCGTAACCACAGAGTTTCACCTGGCACGCTGCTCGCCTGTCCGTTAGATGGCAGGTGTTAGCTTCTTTCAGGTCACGAGACTCACGTGTTTGTGATTGTTTTCTGATTTAAAACTGTTTATCTCCCAGTTGAGAAACACATTGTGTGCTGTGCTTCGCTATCTTTATGTTTGGTTTGTAATTCAGTTATTTTGCAGGCGAAGAGAAGGGCTCCGTTCCATGCGAAAGGGTTACTCAGCGAGCCCATAGTGCTAAAACACTAAATACAGAAAAATGGGAACTCTAGGAGGAATAAATCCTGTTGGTGTCTTTGGTATATTTTAATAGCCTTCTTTATGTTTTAGACTAAACTGCATGAAGACATCTGTGAAAAGCGGACAGCGGCCACGATTGCCACCCACGACTTGCAGTTGATCAAAGGTCCTCTGATATACGACGTTCGGCCTCCTGATGAACTGAAGGTAGGGCCAGTGGCATCGGTGGGCCTTGCCAGTTTTTTTCGTTTTGCTTCCTGGAACTCTGTAGAAGGGAGAGTGTTTTTTTTCTTACCCTCTAGGTGCTAGTAAAACTAACTCCAGGAACTTTAATTTAGAAGCTGTGCTAACTTTCTTGCCATCCTGCTGTAACAAAGCCTGCTTGAACAAGCCTCACAGAGCTACCTAGTAATGCTCCTGGACCAGTTACGAGTGCATCTGTCCGAGGACTTAAAAGTAATCACAGAAAGCAGACGTAGGGGTTTTTTTTTTCTCTCCAGACGTTCTGATCTTGCTCAATGTGTGCCTTTGCTTAGGGCGACTGAGGTATTGGTGTTTCAGTGCTGGTCCTTTCTGCTGTGTTGTGGTGTTACCACCTTAATGTTCCCTGGAGGTCCGTATACGTTAGGATGTGCCTGGAGCGTCATACAGCAAGGCAGGTGCTTGTTCCTATGTGTGCACCTTGAATGGCAGCAGCCTTCAAGGTAACCTAATTAAAACCGACTCAGGTTCTCTTGATTTACCCAGTCTTGAGTTGTTTATGTTGCTGCTTTCAAAGAAGAGGGGAGGGGAAAAAAAAAAAAAGCTTGCAGTACATTTGCGTGGCAAGTTCTTAGACCGTACTTGTAACTTTAGTCCAGAATATAAAAATGATACCTCAAATTTGTCATCCTTATTCATTTAGGCCTATTTCAGTGTGTCCGTTAATATCCTGCCTCCAGACCCCATCCTGCTGGAGGACCGAACAAACAGTCTGGATATTCTGATTCTTTGGGGCTGACCCAAAGTTTTTGCTGCATTCTGCTCCCTAGACACCTTGTGTTTCTGACTGTTCTATGCACGTGGCCTGGTCCTCAGGAATGAGTTCTTCATTTTTCTGATGGCTTACAGAGCCTTTTGTACGTGGCTTCTGTTATGAGACAGCGGGTTTTCACATTATTCAGTAAGTAATGACGGTGAAGGAACCGGCTAAGAGAACTGCCCGTGCCTGGTTTAGTACGAGCGAATGAACCTGTTTTTCAGCTGGGTGTTGTAGCTCACGCAAACATTTAAACTCAACATGGTCGTGGTAGTCCGTGTGAAATGGAAGGTGTATTTCCATACCGAATAAGGTGTTAGGAATGACAGCATACAGAAGTATGGTTTTAATTATTGTCTTGCTTACAGGAGAGTTTTAATCACCCCAGCCTTTGAGTCACCCTTAAACTAAAACGTTTGTTTTCTTCTATGGTGTAGATAATACCCCTGGGTCGAAAGGAGATCAAGGCAAAGGATCTTCTCCGTCAGCTGCAGTTAGAAGCTGAGGAGCAGAGGAAACAGAAGAAGCGTCAGAACGTTTCTGGGTTGCACAAGTCAGTATATGGATCTTTTGTGTTTTCCTTTGTGTGAATTTTGGTAACTCATAAGGAAAAACGGTGCTGAAGGAAACGCACTTGAACGATTACGAAGCGTGTTCTGTAATGGTGATGGGGCTAACAAACCCAGCGTGCGCTTCTAGGAGTTGAGATGAAGAACGCTGAGCTGCAGTTAGACATAAAGAGTAACCTGGAGTGAAATGAGGTTGATGAGTGCCTTCTGTTGTTTCTAGCTGCATCAAGAGTAAATTATTGTCATGTGGGTTATTCTTAGAGGTGGCAAATACATTTAAAATAGCAAATAGAAAGGAAAGGAGGAGGAATGTCGTGCACGTTCATAGAATCATAGAATTGTTTAGGTTGGAAAAGACCTTCAAGATCATCGAGTCCAACCTTTATGAAAACCTGTAATTTTTCTTGCTTCTAAAGCAGTGAAGCAGTTTACATTGAGAAGCAGAATGCTTACTTAATCCTTACTTAAAGAATATGTTCTCTACAAGGATATAGTAGACCTAGCTAAAAAAGTAACTTCTGACAATAAGGAAGAGAACTATCAAACTAATTTTAGGGAGGAAAAATTTGTTTATTAATCCAGTCCAGTCTTTAAGGAGTGAGCTAACACCTTACTATTTTTAGTAATTTTGGTAGCATAATCCCAAATTATTTAATAATTATATATATGTTTAAAGTATTGTAAAAAAGACCGATACCGTCAATTTGCCTTAACACGTCAGTACACAAAGCAAGGATTTACAAGTTCAGTAAACTGAGCACGTCAGGGGCAGGGTAAATCTGCACGTAGTAGCAGATGAACGATACAGCAGAGTGTGGCACTGCCCTCTTCTGTTTACTGCTCGTGCAGAGACCACCGCCCGTCTCCAGCGCTCATACCGCATGGGGAAATTCGCCAAGCGCACGATGGGGGAACCGTGTATTGCCATAGGAAGTAAGAGGGAAAATTAAGCAAGCTGTCCGGAAGAATCAGACAGCGGACTCTGATTTTCCTGTTGGAGCAGTGGGATCTCTGAAAGCACTAGAGGCATGTCTGTCGAGTTTGACAGCGTGGATGTTAAAATGTGAGTTACTTTACGGTTCAGGCCCATCACTTCCTGCAGCCGGTGGCTTTCCTCAGCTGTATCACCATGGTACCGTCTTGCTGAACTTCAGTGCTCCAACTTCTGGTCTTGCTACATGGTAGATCAGGAACACATTAGCTCCTTTTTGTCACTGTTTTCTGCCATTGTGTCCAGCTGCTGTTCCAGTTGCTCGCTTTTTGCTTCTTTGTTTTTCTTGGCAGGTATCTCCAGTTACTGGATGGCAAAGATAACTACCCGTGTCTTGTGGATGCCGAAGGCATTGTGATTTCTTTCCCACCAATAACCAATAGTGAGAAAACAAAGGTACTCTCTGCTAGTGGAAATATGTTAATCGGAATTAAACGCTATTTCTTTCTACCGAGAGATATTTCACTCCACATTCAAAGATGCATGCAGTTCTGTGAAACTTGTGATTGCGTTCCAAATATAAATCTTCAGAGCCTGAATCTTCTCTGCTAGGCTGTCAGATTGAGATGGATCCCGGAGTTACATGTTTACCTTTGTCAGTCTGTAAAGCTCTGGCAAGCTGTTCCAAAGGCACCAGTCTGCCTTTGCAGAGGCGGCTTTATTGAAGGGCAAGAGTATGGGTTTTGCCTTGTAAAGAAAGGCAGTACTTTGCCTCTGGTTGAATTGAATGAAAGCCTTTCATTCGGTTTGTGTAGTGAAATGTTCCACGTGACCGTGGGTGAATACACTCCGATTCCTTACCTGCTTTACCTGTGAAATTCTTACAGATCAGAAAAGACACCCGTGACCTATTCCTGGAAGTGACAAGCGATACCAGTTTGCAGATATGCAAAGATGTCATGGACACGCTAATTCTGGTAAGCCGTTCAGTGAAATAGTCCTGTCTGTTCTTGGTGCGCTTCTTAACAAAATGTTTAATTGCTTGCACGTGCCGAGAAGAATACGGAAGTTGACTTCTGTTTTAGTAGTAGTAGTATTCCCTCTCCTTCGCTTACTCTTCCATTCTTGCTGTGTGGCAAAAGGTTTTCATATTCTTGTATCCCGACTAACTGGCAGACCTCAAAACTCACCAGGGTAAATAATGTTGCGCTACCACAATTGGAAATTTATGGTTTGACTTTCAACACCTTCCCCTTGTTAGTGATCTTATGGCTTCAATTGCTGCCAATAAATGGTTTTAGGGAGATTTCTCACCTCAGCCTGCCTGACAATTAGCTTGCTTGGTCCTATTGTTATTACAGAATTATCTTTCGGATACTGTATTAGCAGCAGGACGGTCTCATTAAATGCCAACACGCTGTCTTTTAATTAAAGCTTTCTTACTGAAAAGGGTAAAACTTGGTATATGGTATATGGGGAATACAGGATAGTGTGCTGTTAAATATTTTGCAAGATAGATGTATTTTTTCTTGTCCAGTTAACATAACCTGTAGAACGCGTTAGTGAAGGCTAACTGATTTGGGTAGTGGACACAAGGCGGTAACGGAGATGGTTTCAAATGGACCAAAAGCAAACTCATCCGTGGTGATCCTACAGCAGGCTCTTGGTGCTTAGAATCCAGTGCTTTGACAAAGGCCCACTTCTGTGTTAAACGCAAACAATTAAGCTGTTCAGAAGGAGCATCACCTCCTGGAGAGCACAGCAGTGATAACGTCAAAAGCCCTTTTAGTTTCCTGAAAGATTCTAACCCACTGAAGAATGTTTTCATGCAGATGTTCCTCCGGAGGCTGGCCAGATCCACGCCTCAGAAGCAGCTTGGAGTTGCTCTGAGGGCTTAGCCACAGAATTAATCTTGTTTTCTGTGTTTTGCTTTTAACAGAAAATTGCAGAACTGAACAGGTTTACCTTGGAAAATAAGGAAGACTCGGGCTCGGATAACGAATCTGACGCTCTTCGTGGACCAGTGAATTTGAACCCCAGCCAAAACATACAGACGATGAATTCCCCGTTGGTGGTGGAGCAGGTTCGAGTGGTGGACGCAGATGGAAACTTGAAAGTACTTTATCCTTCAAAAACTGACCTAAGCACAGTTTCCTCTCTTCTGACTGTAATACGTTAGCAGCTATCCAAGCTAAGAAAATTACTCACTTTTCTCCCCCTCCCCGTCCCCATATTCAACAACGCAACTCGTATGCAGTGAGGTGGTTTGGTTTTTTTAAAGAAAAGATGCAGTGCATCCTGCCTGGGTCTGTAAAAACTTAAAAGTTTGATCAAGTGACAGCAAGGAGTATTGCATTCTTTCAGTCTTAGTAGCAGGTCGTCAGTGTTCTGACTAGGTAGAGATAACAGCATCTTCAAACGTGAACTTAAAGGCAGAGAAGGTATTGGAAGTCAGAATGCCTTAACTTGTAGAGAAAATCATTGTGACACCTTAGCGTTTATAAAATGAGTGCAGTTGTATTTCTCTGCAAGATCGCTATTTCTTCCTGGCATGTTTCAGCTGGGTTATTATTTTGGCAGCTAAACTGAGAAATCCAGTAGGTGACAGCATTGAAACTCACATGCTGTGAACCAGTACTGAAGACAGAATGCAAAACTACTTCGCTAACACCTCGTTCTGCATAATTTTATTTTTAGATCTGGAGTAATTGTGATAATTTAATTGCTGTCAGAACTTGAGGACTGAGTTTTAAAGTGATGGTGTCTGTTCAGACATGAACGCAGCTTCCATTTTTTAAGTGAAGTCACTTGAACTGGCTGCAGGGGTTTCTGTGTCCCAGTACATTTTAGAGCCATCGTCCACCCTTGTGGTAATACCAGTTGTAGTGACCTTGTTGTGTACCTGTTGAGTTACTGTTGATGGAGCACTGAATTTATTCTTGGTCGTGGAGTTCGGTTCTGTTCAGAGGGCTAATGCTGCCTTACATCAACACTACTAAAGCTCCCTGTCTCCCCAGAGCGTAAGCGCTCTTGCCCAGCATGACCCTCCTGGAGCTTTTGGGCACCTTCCCGCACAAAGAGCATTGGGGACATCTTCCAAAACACAGGTAGTTCGAGGGGTTCTAATTTTTGCAGTCTGCGGATGACTTTTACACCCAGGCTACTACCTGTATGAATGCGAACCTCTCCATAAGCTAGGGTGACCTACAGATTGACTTTTTTCTGTTAAAAATTATACAGAGCTCTAACTGAACGTCTGGATACTGTGTCAAATACGTCCACGTGCTGGGACTTGCATACTGAATGGAAAAATAAAACAGGTCTCGCAGTCATATGTCAGTGTCGCTTGTTTTGGCATTGGTGAATTTCCCAGTCACGTAACTACACGAGCTTGCCAAAGCAGCTACTGCATACTGCAAAAATGGTAACTTCACGCTTTCTAGCTGCTTGTAGCCAAGCAGTCCTTAGTAGCGCTTCAGGCTTCCCTGCGAAGTCAAATGTTTCTACAGACTGTTGATTTACAATGAATTGTGCTCCGAGCCGGTTGAAACAATTGAATTAGATATTCCTGCAGGACTTGATTTCAGTAAAATGAGTTTAATTTGTTAGTAAGTCACTGTCTCAAAACCAAGGAACAGGAGCCTGAAGTTGGTGATGTATTCAGACTCGGCTGCTAAGGCTGCTTTTCGGGCATTAAAAGATGCTGCCTTGCAGGACTCCTTCTCCTTCCCATAGCACTGGCAGGCAGTGCAGCAGACGTGTCGATGCTGTAGAGCGATGGGACCTTGACGCCCTTCTGTTTCAGCATCTGATGGAACTCCATCCGTTCGTTAATTATTTTCTGAAAATCGGGGATGTGTGAAGAGGTGGGAAAGCATTAGATAGAGAGCAGTACTGCAACGTGTTTCCCTTATCAGTCCCTTGCGCGCTGCTAGAAGCAGGGTTCGCAAGAGCCACATACCTGCATTGCCTCCAGCACCTCCTCGTCCGTGACCTCTGCCTGGGGAGGCTTGTTGCCTGCCGTACTGAACGTAGCCTGAATTATTTTGCTTCGGTATCTTTCAAACTTTTGATAAAAGAGGAACGTAGGTGTGTTTAGTCTTTATATACAGTTCTTTGGTGGTTGCCTGGGTTTACAGAGACTACACTGTTGGGCTTGGACAAAGTACTAGCAAATGATGAAGTGGAGAGTCTGTTTATGTGAAATTATGGGCAGTTTGACTGGGCTTCACTGCAAGTACCATGATAACGATGTGTTTCTGGGTGGACCGAGTCCCTTAGCCAGGTATTGGGCTCTGTGCTTGCTACCAGGCACGTACGCCTGCGGGAAATGGCTTTAAGGCGATAACCTGTTAACTTGGGAGTCTGGAAGGATACTAGAAACTGTTCTGCACTAGAGTTTGTCAAGGGCTTCTGGTGTTTGGGGCCTGTTTGCTTTGGAAGTGACGTAAAAGCTGCGTGCTAACAAGCTGGGCAGCAAATGGACCAAGTTTCCTGCTCCTCTGGCCCCGTGGCTGTAAGGGAAGCCGGGCCCCAAGAGCAAAGGGCTGCAGTGCCCCGGTGCATCCCCCCGCCGTGCTTCTGCCCAGGAATGTCTCTAAGCTTTCGGATCCTCTGCTCGAAATGGTTGGGCTGTCTCCCAAGAGGGAGGTAGGAGGCTGAAGGGAACTTACTTAGGCCGTGCTTACCCTGCTGGTGATGCATTTGAGTGCCACTCTGGTTTGCAGCTCCCTGTGCTGCAGTGCCTCAGCTTGGCTCTGGATCGCCTCTTGGGCCTGTTGCTGCTTGCGGATGTGGCATCGGCTGGTCAGAACCTCTGCCTGTAGCTGGCTGACTGTCCCCTGTAACTCACCGATCAGCTTGTTCTGCTCAGCCAGTTTGGATTCTTGCTCTGTAACAACCTGAGGAGATACATAAATCAAGCTGTTATTGTGAGCAGGCTTGGCTGCATCTTCCCGGTATCTGGTCCAAACGCTCCTTTGTATTTCCTGGGCAGAGCCGACAGACTAACAACCTTGTCAGTGCTGCTAACTGTTATTACTTGGCGTTTTCTCTAAAACTCCTGGGTCGAGTGGGTTTGTTTACATGGCAAACTCCCCCAAGCCTAAACCAAGCACAACTAAGCAGCTAATACAAGAATTTTCTCTAGCGGCTTTGCACCGAATTTACCTGTCGAAGACTGCAGTTCTCCTTCTCCATTGTCACCATCATTTCTTCGTGTTCCCGTCCTTCTCTCAGACTGCAAAACTGAAGAGAAAATATTTTACACTTCACTTTTGCAGTTTGCAGGTGCACCTCCTGTCTCTGGGAAAGGGAACTGTTGCATAAAGCGCAAATTCCCCGCTGCCAGCTCTCCTAACAATGACAGCCGCCGTGCTCTCAGGGCAGTACCTTGGCAGACATGGCTTGTAGCTGATTTTCTCGCTCTCTGAGCTTCTTTTGGAGCACTTCCTTTTCAGATTTGATCCTCCGAAGCTGGGATTCTTGGATCTCCAGTTGTCTTTGCAAGGAAGAGATGGTACCTGTAAGGTGGGAGTTGCTAACGTGAGCAAACCGAATCCCTGCCAAAAGCTTCATGGCATCTTTTTCAGGTAAGCCTAAGCAGAGCTGTTGTAAGCATCTGAGTATAGACTGTGGGTGAAGTTAATGCTACAGCAACGCTGGTTAATAACGCATTTCGTAGTACTTTGCTGCGATACGTATTAAACTTAACTAACGTCATTGTGTGAGGTAGGAGCTACTCTGAGGATTAATAGTTGGCAACAGGAGCACAGGTTTGCCAGAGTGCTGAAACACTACGAGGTGCCCCAGAACACTGCTCGGGGCTTCCTTGGCAGGGTTTCCTCATGCACTTCGCTTCTAAGCAGGGAGAGAAAGTGGTTTCGAAGTAAGTGGTGTTTCTGTCCCCCCCCCCCCCCCCCGTAATCAACAACTGAAAGCAGGAGGTTTTGTGCTTGTGAGAAAATAACCTAGAATTTTTTTCTAGGCAAAAGTAGCAGAATTGCAGGATGAATCTGGTAGCTGGTTTCTGGACGCCTTCCCCGTGGTACCTGTGGCCATGTTGTAGTCATCCTTTGCTTTCCGCAGCTCCTCACGGAGCTCTCGGTCGCCTTTCTGGGTCTCGGTGAGCTTTGCCACCCGCACCTGCTCCTCCAAGACCCCGCAAGCATCGCCCTCGCTGGCGGCTTCATCAAGGGCTGCCTTGTCTGAGCTCCTTCCTTCCATCTCCGTGCTGCGGAGAGGGGCGAGGGCTCCTGCGTAGTGGTGAGGACTCTGCGGAGCGGGGTGAGGGCTCACGTAGCGGCGAGGGCTCTTCGCAGAGGGGCGAGGGGTCTTGAGTAGTGATGAGGAAGGCTCTTGCGGAGAGGGGCGAGGGCCCTTCGCAGAGGGGCAAGGGGTCTTGAGTAGTGATGAAGAAGGCTCTTGCGGAGAGGGGCGAGGGGTCTTGCGTAGCGATGAGGAAGGCTCTTGCGGAGAGGTGTGAGGGCTCTTGCGTGGTGCTGAGGAGGGCTCTTTGTGTAGCGGCGAGGGCTCTTCGGAGAGGGGCGAGGGCCCTTGTGTAGCAGCCAGGGCCCTTCGGAGAGGGGCCGAGGTCCGAGGTGGCGTTCCCGGCGCCGGGGAAGGCGGTTCGTCCCCCGGCCCGGTCAGGCGGCGGGCGCGGAGCTTTGCGTGCGCGCTGCCATGGCGGCTGCTGGAGGGAGGGGACGGGGACGGGGCCGGCACCGGCGCTGGCTCGGGGCTGGGCCGCGCAGCCTCCGCATCCCGCCCGGGCCACCGGCGCCCGGCTGCCGAGCAACGGCGGGGGGGGCCGCGCCTTCCGCTTCCGGGCCGGGCCGGGCCGCCGCCATGGGGCGGAAGAAGAAGACGCTGCACGACTACGCGGCCGAGTTCTCGGAGCTGGCGGTGAAGCGGCACCTCCTGCAGCGCGGGGCCGCCGGCGAGGCGGCGGTGGTGGAGACGCTCTACTGCACCTCCTGCCAGCTGCCCATGCGGGTGCGCCGCGACCGCATCCTCGAGCACCTCTCCTCCGGCCGCCACTACCGCAACCGCCGCCTCCTCCGCCAGCACGGCCTGCGCGCCCCGCTGCTCCTGTGAGTGCCCGCGCCGCCGAGGCTCACCCCAAACCCTCCTCTAGACGTTAGAAACGAGCTTTTTACAGTGAGGGTGGTGAGGCACTGGCACAGGTTGCCCAGAGGCCGTGGAGGCCCCTGGCAACATCCCAGGCCAGGCTGGACGGGGCTCTGAGCACCCTGCTCTGGTTAAAGCTGTCCCTGGCACTGCAGGGGCTGGGCTGGGTGGGCTCTGAAGGGCCCTTCCAACCCAAACCATTCTCTGATTCTATGATTCTCTGTCTCGCCCAGCTCTGCAGGTCCAGACGTCGCCGCCGGCCTGCCCCTGCAGCTCGACGCGCCCTCCCTGCTCGCCCAGCCGTCCTTCGTCCTCGCCGCCAGCGCCGGCACCAGCGCCGGCTACGGCGCGCTCCCCTCTCCGCCCTCCTACCCCAAGCCGCCGGTTCCCCACCACCCCGCCGCCGCGGCAGCCCCCAGGGAAGACCCGACGCCCTCCACCTCCGCCAGCCGCCCCTCAGCGCTTGCCGCCTTCCACATGCGGATCGCGCCCGCCCCCTCGAAGCAGCCTGGCCAAAGCGGGGCTGCGCCCGAGGCCTCCGATGGCCTGGCGCCCGCCGAACGGCACGGCGGCACCGGCAGCGGCGTCGGCCTCGCCCTCTTCGGCGTCGGGCTCGTTAATAAAGCCTTGTTTCAAAGCCTGATGGAGGAAAACGGCTGCCGCTTGCTTTACGTCGTGGAGGATCAGCTGGAGGAGGTGGAGCACGCCTTCGGCGCCGAGTTCCTGGCCGGCACCAGGGTGCTGCGGCGGCAGGACGCCGACGTCGCGCTCAACGATCAGCGGTACTGTCCGCCGCTAACTCCCGTGCGTGCTTCTTCCCTGCCGCGAGGCTTGGGGCGAGCGTTTCCGCGCAAGGCTTGCTTGCTTCCCCGCTCTGGAAAATGCCGCTATGCCGGAGCGGACCCAGACCGTGCTTGTCTGGCCCCGTGTACAGGAACGGGGCAGGAGCGAGGGGCCGTTACGGGCTAAGCCTTACCTAGTACGTCAGCTACCTGTAGATGCCGCAGAAGTCTCTGAGAAGCTTAGCTTGACTTGCGTGCCCAGAATCGGTGGAAACTCAGAGGAGTTTAGTTGCGGGCAGTTTTGTTAAGAAATGTAAAAAAACCCCTTATTTTTCTCCCTTTCCGTAGAGCAATAAGCGACACGCTTTCCTGCTGCCTACCGGTTTTGCTGCCTCGGAGCAGCTGGCTGACTTTGGTGGCTCTTTTGAAACTGTTTGAGATACGCGAGGATTGCTGCAGATAGGAAGGATTGTGGC
The DNA here is from genome assembly GCF_030463565.1 of Pelecanus crispus. Lineage (NCBI taxonomy): Eukaryota > Metazoa > Chordata > Aves > Pelecaniformes > Pelecanidae > Pelecanus > Pelecanus crispus. The sequence goes on along the minus strand of NC_134657.1, from coordinate 9,531,034 downwards.
GTTTTGCTTTACAGTTGAACTGGATGAGAACCATCGAGTGATGTGGTTACAGTCAGTTCTCAAACTGGTATTTTAAATATCATTGCAAAAGTGAGAGGCAGAACTTTTAAGAAAGACGGATTTGATATTAGAAACTAAAGAATGATAAGCTAAGATGTACCGATCACTTGGTCAGCAGCTCTACCACACGCTTTCGGTTTCACTGCGAGTGTCAACTAGCAGGATTTATCTTGTTTTCAAAGGACGCCTTTAAAAGACTTTCTCCTTTAAGATGCAGGAAAAGCAATGCAGTTCCATTGTGCCACTTGTAATTTTAACCTATATAGGTCATCCTGTATTTCATCCTTGCGAGCAGGTACCGAGTTCCTTTTGTAACATAACTTCCTCTTCCAGAGCAATGGGGTTTTATGTCTTTTTTTTAACTCTCGCTCAAAGTTTAAGGCGGCTATCGTAGAAATACAGGTAACTGAAAGGAGCTTTTGAGCGTTGTTCATGCTAGTAAAAACGTTGTCTTCACTGAAGGTCTGTCTTTTGACTTCTTCTGCAGAGTCTCCGGAGCCATTATTTGTTCGCCACCTGAAGAAGCCTCTGAGATTGTAATAGACGCCCTACGAGCGGGTAAGAGGAAGAGCTGCAAATTCAGCTTTTAGCCATAGTCGGTGGCACACGCTGAGGCAGGCCTTGTGCCCTTGCTAAACGCTTTAAATGCAAATGCTTTCTCCTTTCAGCAGTGCCCCTTGAGTCATGCAGACTATCTAATTGCATAGTTAAAGAGAAATTAGTCCACTGATGATGCTGATGTTAATAACTTAACACCGGTGGAGTTTGTACTGCGTTGGTCCCAGTATGGCCACGCGGTGTGTCTAGTCCTAGAAATACCACTAGGACTCAAAGGAAAGCTGTGTGTCAAAACAGCCACGCTTGCTGGGGTCGGCAACCAGCGGGTAAAACCACAGCTGGAGGCCAAAAGGGAGATGGTAGCATCGACAACTAAAAAGCCACACTTCGGTTTCATCAAGCGTGCTTTCTAGAGCATAATGACGTGTATATGTTACTGCAAGATAAAAATGGTTTGTGCAGACCGTGTCTTGCCTATGATCCTGTATTCTGTACCGTTGTGCACAGGAAAAGGAGTGTTTTGCGAGAGGCTGCCCAGTTTTGACAGGCAGACGGCAGAAGCTTGTTTCAATGAAGCTGACAGATGCGGAAGACCGTTGGTGTGTGGATTCTACAAGTAAGACCAGCATTTTTCTTCCACGTTATACTTGATAAGAAGTGTGTGTCCAAAAATAGCATCGATTCCTCGGGCTTTCCTGAGTTTGTCCTCAAATAAACTTAGTTTCGCTGCCACTTGTTAACGTTGTTCATCTGGGAGTTAATTGGATTAATTCTTCGTGCTTGATGGAGATAAAATCTAGCTGTCATAAGATTAAAATAAATGGCCAGTCGAATGGATGCTAGTGGAATTCAAACGATGAAGCTTTCAAGATGTGAAAGCTCCGGTTTTTTCAGAATGGCCACAGGCAGTTGGGGTCCACCTCTCTGCAGTCCTTTCGAGGTTTTGCAAACGCTACAGCTAGTTGGAGCTTCAGAGAAGGAGATATCCTGATGGTGCCGTGCCGTTCTCCAAGGCAGTTTCTTGGTCTGTGGTTTTAGGATGTTTTTTGCTCGTGGTTTTTCGTGCAGGTGCAACCATCAGGTCAGGCAGATCTGTGATTTTATTAAGCGTGCGGCTACAGAGATCTGCTTTTCACTGCTCTGTTGTAAAGCGTTTAGTTTGCAGCCCTGTTCAGTCTCATAATGCCCTATGACCTTAAACTTTGCTCATGTATCGGGCTTCCATACGAAACTTCTGCCCATATGTGTTGTGCTTTTTCTGGATCTGAGGGAAGCTGTCCTTTTTTCCCTGTTTGGCAGCTTTGGTGCTGTCTAAACTAGAAATAACATTGGAAGAAGGCAGTGAATTAGCTACGTTCTTTAAAGTAGCAAAGAAAAAAGCTGCTCTTTGAATACCTTTTCATAATACTGAAAACTCTTCCTTTTTTGTAACTTTTTTGTATTTTTGCTGATTTGCTAATTATATTCTGTGCTTACTTCGATGAGGTTGATCGTCTGAAACAAGTACATGTGTTAGCAAATACAAGTGAAAGCTTAGAGTAACTCTTCAACAAAAGAACAAGCGACCTTTTGAAGTTCCTTTTAGAGCACCGTCTTTAGGGAGACATTGGCCCCATCCAGGACTTAACTTTCCACTTGAATTGAATTTCCAAGCACTGGGGTCTGCATAGAGCTGCGTTTTACCTGTGCCTTCTTTTTACGCCTTTAGAAGGGAAGGTGCTTGAGGGTTATTAACCTTGAGGATTGCAAACTGCATGAAAATTCGGCTTGTCTATGTGGTGGGAATAGATTTATTAATCTTTATAAAGTGATATTTCCCTTGTGACCTTACATCTGGACCTGTAAGATTAAATAATTGAAACAGAAGGGAAGATTAATGGTAATTCACTTCTGCTCCGTTAAACTTGTGGGAACTCGGGGAGCTCTGCTAAAAGGCAAGAATGCCGCTTGAAACTTGCGCCCGGTGTTGAACACCCTACGCTGAGTGGACGACCTGATTGTTTTGTGCTCCTCTGCTGAGGATAGTTCATTTCCTTGCAAATAAAACTTACCTGGAAAATATATATGTATTTCATATGCGCTAATATGTAATTACGCAAAATATCTGCCCTGACATCTGCCTTTTCCCTTTGAGTGCTATATGCACGGGTCTGATCCCAGCCATACGGTTGAACCTCTGCTGAGGTTTCGGTCAACACTCAACCGAATCTAAACTTGTAGGCAGGGCTCGAAGAACTGTAGGTAATTTTACTGGACCTTGAAATGCTTTTAGTCCCCATGGGTTAATTTCTTCATTAAAGTCGTTAGTTGAAGTCTTCACAAGCGCAGATATTAAGCTTGTTTGCGAGAAGCAAAATTCATGCCTAAGAAGCGGCTGGACTTGGAAAGCTGCGTCCAACCCCATCTGTCCGGTGAGGTTCATGTTGCACGCTCACCGCTCTCTGCCATTGTGTCGGGCTTGTGCGCCGCAGCGGTGACGGCGGCCCAGGTGACCTCCTCCTCTTCCAAACGCTGTACCGCATTCCTTGTTTCTCTTTGAAGGCGCTTTGACCCGGCGCTGCAGTTCTTGTGCAAGAAAGTCCGCGACAGCCAGGCGCTGGGGAGGATCCACCGGATTTCGACGATTAGCAGCATATATCCAGCAGCGTCTCTGAGCTTCCTAAAAACGTCAGGTACTGAGCAGCTTGCTTCTGAAAAGTTCGTTCTCAAAGGACTGGAAAAGTATCTTGCCCCGTGTTCTGGTGGAAAGTCCCCTGTGTTTGTGTAGCCTGCAGGTGCGTGGGCCCTCTTCTGAGGAGCGTTTTCTTTACCGATCTTTATTTTTGTTGCATTTTTCTGTTTGCTTTTAGCATTAGTTTCTTTGATGCAGGGAGCTTTTTATGTCGGTCTCAGCGCAGTTCTGAAATGTACGTTGACTGGGGCTTTTAAATGTGGAGACCTTAATGCCCGGTTTTGCTTCTTCCAGGTGGAATTTTTTATAACGCTGCTGTGCACGATATAGATATTATCAGTTTGTTGTTGGGAGAAAGAGCACCAGATACAATATTTTCACTGGGGCACGCATTCTGTGCAGGTAAGAATAAATCTTTTGATAGTTTATTGTGTACTTCTGGACTTCAGTTCTAAGATTGGGAAGAAAACGCGTACGAGAGCATGGCAGCCATGACAAAATTGTTCCATTGTAGAATGGTTGAAAAAGTAGCCCAGTGAAATAGAAGGCAAGTTTCTCAAGAAGTTGTTGTAGGCAGGGTATTCAGCGATGAGTTCTGCATTTGCTCAATTCCCTGCTGGTGCGGAGCGGTTGCTGTAGGGGTCTCGCTGGGCTGGACTCTGCACGGCAACTGAGGGATACCAAGTTTGCTGTTTGAAAAGCAGAGCGCAGAAAATAACGAGCAAAGCCTTGCGCTTACAAGAATGTCCATGCAGTCTCTTTCAGTTCTTTGCTTTCTCCCGTTTCTCTGGCACTTTCCTGTTGATCTCGGCACAAAGATGGGAGTTTACTCTGGATTGTGTCAAGCTGACGGGCATGCTCTGGGTTACCAGACTAATTCAAACTAACCCTAAAACTGGAAGCTGCCCTTTTTCAAATGGAAATGTAAAGTTTTAATTAAGGCAATTGCAGCTGCCGCCAGCCTTGACCGGCGGTTGTTAGAAGGTGTAGCCTGCAACGTTATAATCTGTGGTAAAGCCTTGAAACGCAGCAAACGAAACGCCCCAGGGAGGGTTTTGTACCACCTGCCTCGTTCTACCTATGTGCTGGAAGTTGCCTGATCTTGGTTGTAATAAGCTGCAAAGGCAAACGCGTTTGGAAGAAGCAGCGGAAGCCTTCTTTAGGGAGAGCCATGGGCTGGGAAGGTGGAGGCAGGCCCGGGGGCCGTGCGTTTCTGCAGAGCTTGTTGTTCCCCGTCAGAAGTGCCGATAAAGGTAAACCAGCTGGCGCGCGTTGCAGAAAGCGCTTCGCTGTCGCCCTTGCTTCCTGTGCGAAGGTATTGTAGAGCCAGTGTCGCCCCTTCAAGGAAGAAGAGCGCTTCGTAGTTGTAGTACTTGCTGGTTTGCTGTTCCTGGTGTGAGCGAGTGCCTTTTTTGTCACTCAGATATGGCCTACTTGAAGGATGCAGACACTGTAGCGGTCAGCATGAAATTTCCTAGCGGAGCAATTGTTACTTTGGACATCAGTCAGCACTGCACTAAAAGCTGTGATCAGAGACTAGAGGTGCGTTCTTACTTTTAAGTCAAGTCTGTCGCGACGCCGCAGGCCAGCACAAGTCTTACCCTGTACGCGTTCACGTGGGGCGATACGTGTTGTGCCCCGTGCGTACGCCTGCAAGCACGTTTCGCAAAACGCCTCTGTGCCTCGGAAGCGGTGGGTTGCTTACGTTTGTTTAATCTGCAGTCCGCTTTCTCTTTTGTTACCTGCATTTTGCCTCTGTTTACATGTATGCTGTTGGGGTTACAAGCTGCATGCAATCGCACTAGAGCAGGCATCGGTGTCAGCTCTCCGGAGGCTGAAGCGTCGTTGCACAGTTCATTCGTCATCTTTCCAGGGTGGTTTTAGGTGTGTGGCAAGCCAAGAGTTAAGGATGTTAAAGGGGAAGAAAAGTGTAAACTCAGAGGCAAATGCCTGTAAATTCCTGAAGTCATGAATTATTAGGGATGCGTGGGCTGAATTTGGGGAGCAATAGCTGTTAAATACTTAAAAAAGGAGCTTTGCTCATGTTGGGGGCGGGGGGAAGTGGAGGTATCGCGGAAGCCACTGTACTACAACACGTACCTGGTATTTTCTGTCGTGTCTGATCCATCCACGGGGGTACACCAGTTGTAACTCCTAATTTTCAAAGCTACTTTTTCACTTGGTTGTACAAACCAGGGCTTCTGTAGGCTAGCCAGGTGTTTAAGATCGAAAGCACGATAACTGAAAAACTTTGTTCTCTTTCCTGTTTGCTGCCTCCCCGCAGGTTCATGGTTCTCAAGGAACGTTACGGGTAGATAATCAGAATCCCCTGGGGATTACTGAGCATGGGACTTCAGTGTCCATATATTCACAGACCCAAGCTGATCGCTACAGAGATGCACACAGGGAGCTCTTTCGACACTTTCTGAGGACCCTGAAAGGTAGGACGTAGCTTACATTGATGATCTTAAAGGTCTTTTCTAACCTAAACGATTCTATGATTCTGTGATTAATGGCTAGTGCTGCTTTGGATTTGCTTTCGGCAAAAACGTCCCTCGGAAGCTGTTCCAAGAGCAATTGCAATTTGGTGTTGGGGTCTGAAATCCCAAAAAGAAGCAAGCAGGCGTGAAAACTAGGAGTGAGATTCATCAGGGTTAAGTTTGAGCCAGTGTCGTGCAGGTGATGAGCGAGCTCCCTGTAAGCAGACACGGGGTTTCACGGGCTGGGCTGCCGCCCTGACAAGCACCGGGGTTCTCAGCGGACGCGTGTCGAGCACGACAGCGCACGCAGCTCAGTAAAAACATGCATGGAGTGGTTGGCCTCCGAAGGAGGTGATAGTTCGATGAAAGTGCAAACTACTAACCATGTTTCAGGAAACTAAAATGAATGGCGTGGCTTTGTTGGGGGGGTGTGCTTCTTTTCTCACTTTCAAGTCAGTGAGACGGCGAGGGCTGGAGTGTTGATCTGAAACTGTGTTCTGAGAAGAAATGAAAATTGGGAGGGAAAATTCTGTTGGACCTTGCTGTCATTGGTGAAGAAAGCAGCTGTTTGTAACAGTGAGAGGCGCCTCATCTAGAGTCCTGGCTGCCAGAAGGAATAAAAGTATTTCTGTTCTGCTGGCTGCATTGACAAAAATACATGATTTTAGTCACAGGAGGACAGGAGGGAAAACTTTCTTTGTAAAATCTGAGGCCCCAGCTTCAGGAGCTGAAGAGGGATGCCGCGGTGGGCAGAGCAGGGGATAATACAGGTTTCATCCAGTGCTTCGTTCCTGTCCCTGCAGGCAAGGAACCCCCCGTGATAACCAAAGAGCAGTTTCTCTGGACGATTCAGGTTGCTGCGGCTGCCGAACAGTCCTGGAGAAATGGATCCGCTGTTGACTTGCGCAACGAAGCGATAGATTCGTCTGTAGTCAAGACGGAGATAATGTGATACGCGCTGCTGTTTTCTGAGGTGAAGGGCAACCGTTAAGCTGTGCCACAGCGAGGTCTTTCCACCTAGTGATGTCTCCACTGTAACCTTAAAAGAAGACTTGGGGTTTTGACCCGTCCCCCGGGAACGCCTGGAAGACGGAGGCACTTTTGAACCAGAAGCGCTCGGTGCTGAGGCTGCGGATGTTTCTTAGCGCGTCAGCCAGAACCCTCGAGAAATTCTGAGCAGTTTCATTCCGGCAGCTTTTCCTCCTGGAGAGCTCTGCTGGCCCCGGAGCTCTGTTTTCCTGGGAGAAGACTGATGCTCCTCGGGCCGTGGTGAGGTGGTGTAGACCACCACCGGCTGTGATGGGAACAGTGCAAGTGAGTGGCTTTCCTGGCAGCTTCGCAAGCGAGATGCTGTAATGCTCCAAAAAAATACGGGAGCGTCCGTCTGGTCCGTGCTCATTTCCCTTCTGTATATGCAGGATTGTGACTTCTGTGCTGAACTCGCCTCTGGGCCTCCTATTTATTGTTATTGTTTTGTTTGCGGTTTTTACCAGGTTTTCTACACCTTTTTGAAAAGAGGTTATGATCTCATTTTCTTGGGGGGTGGGGAAAAGAAACAAAAAAGCAGGGAGGGAGACCTCCAACCGTCCTGACATTGGAGAGGCGAGGGATTTCGTAGTAAGGCCGTAAGTTAAGGCTGTTCCGGAGAGGAGTGACCCACTCGGGCATTTCAGTAATAAACACTGCATTATTAAAGGGTATTTTTAGGATGCAATCTGAGAATTTGTACAGGGGCCCAGCACAACGTCTGAGGCGCACGGCTGCCGGGCGGGTTATTCAGCGCCCGGGCTGAGCGGATTACTCGCAGCAGCACCGAGGTAGCTGTCTGGAGGCGTTTTTTTTTCCTTGCTTAAATGCAAATGGTGTGTGTTAACATTTTAGTAGCAAAATCAAACTAATAATCACCTTCTTTGAGTATAGGAAGGGCATCTGATTGTGTTTTTTAAAGGTATTTTTTCTACGGTCCAGCAGATACTTGGAATGTACGCCCCCGGAAAAGGTAGCGCCTTCAACAACAGGCAAGTCTGCTTTTAAACCAGGTTCTTTGTACCTTTTCATTCTTGTGCTGAGCTTATTGCAGATGTCTAGATTTTACTACTGTCTGTTCCTCACACGCCGGTTTTCAGGATCTTTTGAAAGCTTTTTTTATTGTATTAAAGTAACGTTCTTGCCTTGAGTGTTAGCTTATAAACGACACTTCTTGCAAGATTCTTTAGTTCAATCAATTTCCAATTCCTGCGTAGGGAATATATATTACTAAAACTAGAAATAGCGGTGACATTTATAACTAAAGACAATTCTCTCGTGGAAATTGTTTTTAACGGTGTAATTTTTCAAACTCTGAAGCTACACCTTAACGATAAAGATTGCTATCGCTTCTATTCTCTATTTTCTAGTCATTTATTGCGGCGGGGGGGAAGCTTTACCTATAAAGAAGTAGACGTTTGCCTCTCCGTAATCGCCATCGCAGTTTATTAATAGCAAGCGGGTTTCTCGTCGTTCTGGCAGGGTTTCAAGGCTGGCTCTGTGACTCCCACGGGATGCACGCTTCCTCCCGTGGAGCGCTGGGGACAGAAGGCAGCGCCGAGAGCTTGCAGGCGCGGGTAAGGCTGCCGGCACGCAGGGAGCAAACCGCTGGCGCCCGCTCTCCCGAAACGGTAACCCCAGTCATGGAGGAGAGCTCGCTGCTCCCTCGGGCCGGTTGTCCCGGTGCCTGCACAGAGCCAAGGGCCCGTTAACGGCGCTCGGGCGGCCGCTGCTGCTCCCGTGTCTCTTTGTAGCTTCGTGGTTGTTTGACGAAGCAAAGCAAGTTCAGGCCCTTCGAGGCCTTACGCTCGAAGGCTTACGCTGGTACAGGAGGACGCTTTCTGTACAATATAAGCAAGACTTTAGTTGCCAGATACTGTAATTCCCACATGTGCTTTTATTGTGTTACCAAAAAAAAAAAAAAAAAGAAACCACAGCTATAAAAATAACACATTTTCCAAAGATAACATTACAAAAAATACCGTTCATACCGTGGTTGGAGTGCGTCAGTTAATACTGCAGGAAGAAGCCTTAGCTAACTTTGAAAACATGAATGGTTGTTTCGAAACCTTTAAAGCATTGAAGTGCTTTCATTAGCCGTTATCTTAGGACCTAGGTTCACATTTCGGCGACGCCACAGGAGTCGGGTTCCTAATCGGTGTAGTGTCGAGGGGCGTAATGGCCTCCGGGATGGCGCGCTGGCCCCGGGCGGGAGAGCGGAGGAGGGAGAGGAGGCCGCCTCCCGCGTGCCGAAGGCTCGGAGCTGCCCTTGGGCACCGAGAGGAAGGCGACAGAGGGAGGACCCGGGGCCCGGGGCTGCTGTTAGGGCACGTACAGAGTTCACGCTTGCCTTCCCCGCGATCTCCCCTTCGAGTGGGGACAGGCAGCGGGCTGCGAGCAGAAGGCGTATCTCTGAGGCGAGCCCGCAGCGTCGTAGGCGGCACTCGAGCTCCTCCTCTTTTGCTCTACGGCTTAGGGGGTCCAGGCCTTGGCGAAGGGTCTCCTCGCTCCTTCCCGCACCGCGGGGAGATGGGAAATGGCTGTAGGCCTGCCTTCCGCAGGCCTCCATCACAGGGGCAGCGCGGGGAGGAGACGCTGCGGTGGGACCCTCCCGGGCGGCAGCGTTTCCGCCCGGATTCCCTCCGGCTGCCCAAAATCTCGAGCGACCCAAGGTGGAGGGGGCAGAGGAAGCAGCAGCTCCCTGCCCGCCCGCCCTCGGTACAGCGGCAGCCCCTGACGTGCCTTTGGGAGACCTGTTGTGGGACGTCGCCTTTCAAAGTGTGCGGTCGCTAGGAGGGGAAGGAGGGAACACGCCTGCTTGCGGCCTTGCTTTCTGCTGAGGTTTTTTCCCAGCCTGAATTGACAGACAAATTATGCCTGGAAAGAAATGACCGGAAACAGAAAACAAAACTGGGAAGACCTCACGCAGTCACCCAGCCCGTCTCCTCGCTCCAAAGTTGGATCAAACTTACACCTCCCGCGGCCCCGCTTGCTGGGTCCAACCTGGCTGCAGAACCCCCGGACGGAGCAGGGAGGGATTATCCGGACCTCCGGCTTCCCAGGAGGATTCACAGGCTCGGCCCTGCTCCGCAATTGTGTGGAAGACGTTCAGAGGAGGGGAAAAAAAAAATTGAATTTTAAATAGATAAGGCTGGAGACGTGATTTTCTGCATGTTTACATGCCAGAACATGAAATTAATTTACTTGACACTGTAGTGTCTCAGGAGTAAGTATCAATTTTTATAGCTTACATGAAAATAAATCTTTTTTCTTCTTACAGCACAATGAGTATATGGTATGTACATTTGCTTCTGTTTATATACACAAATATTTAAGTACACAAACACATCGGGAACTGACAAACAGGTTCTTTTCTGCTCTACAAAGAACTGAAGGAAAGGGGTGCTTTCTGGCAGTCCCTCAGGGAAGCGGATTGCGTTGCTTCGCGTCAGTCACTGGCAGACGTCCGTACGGCAAACGGACCAGGCAAGGGCTAAGTCCTTTATACAATGATAAAGACCCGTCGGTTTTGGACACCACAGAGGAAACGGAACGGGGGTGGGTAAGCGGTAGCAAAGGCTGGTCTCGCGAAGAGAAAACCGTGCCGTCTTTATGCCGCATCTGGCGGATGCGGGGATCCTCCGGGAAAATGCAGAAGGGCAGAAAGCGCCAGCGGGTGCCTCCCCTGCCACGGGCAGGCCGAAAACCCGCGCTCCGTTCGGCGAGCTGGCTCAGCCGCCCTCCTCGTCCCCTCTGCCGGAGCCACCGCGGTTTCCTCCCCGGGGCAGGCGTCTCCCGCGCGGCTCGGGGCCGTGCTTTCGCACGCGGCTCGCAGTTCACCTCCAGACAACAAAATTACACTTTTTCAGATGCCCAAGGCTGAAAATCTTTTTCACAGGGGGTTTCATTTCTGCCCCCCAGGTCTCTCGCTGCTGCCTTCTGGAGACCCTCAGTTGATCTCTCCCTCCGTGAACTCTTCCTTTATGGACTGTTTGCGAGATTTGCAGTCCGGGAGGTCGAACCCAAAGTCTGCCCACTCGTCGGCCCCGCCACGGTTGGGGATGGTGATGGTGTGGCGCACGCGGAAGTGCACGGCCTCCATCACGCGCTGCCGCTGCAGCTCGCCCGAGCTGCCGATGGAGATGGTGGAGGCGTTGCTGCTGGAGCGGATGAGCTGCTGGGCCCCGTAGTCGTGGCTCTGCTTGAGCTCCTGCAGACCTCTCCAGATGATCATCCTGTACTGCTCCGGGATCTTCAGTGCTCCGAGATCCTGGAAGAACAACATTGCTGAGGCATGGCCGGCTGCTGGCAGAGGCACGACTGTACCGGCGGGAGCGAGCCCCGGGCCCCCGAGCTCATGCTTTGGGGGGGCACGTGGGCACCGTGCCCGAGCACCCAACGGTGCGGGGCTGGACCTCCCCGGGTCAGGATGCCGAGCCCGTGGGTGCATCCCCGGCAGGCGATTTCTCATTTGTAACCAACGGCCAGTTGACCAGTTACTCAACCACAGCTTTTTGCAGGTTAGAAATTTTTTTTTTTTTTTTTTTTTTGGAGGGGTGGGTTCACATCAAAGCAATGTGAAAATGGGAGGGAGGGGCCCTTTCCCCTTTGGACGCAGGTTGCGGAGCAGCACGTGAAGCGTCCTCGTGTCTGTTCACCTGGGCGAGGAGGCAGCGGCCGGCCTGGCTTCGCCTCCGGTCCTGGACCAGGAGGCTGGAGCGGCTCGTCCGGGTACCAGCCCCCCCGGGGGGCTCTGATGGCCCTGGGCAACCGGCCGCGTTCCCTACGGGGGCCGGTGTCGGGCACCAAAGCAGGCCACAGCGGGCTGGTACGACGCTAAGGGCTGCGGCCGTAAAGCCAAACGAGGTCGGTAACCTCAGGACCGGGGGCCTGCACCAGAACGAACGGCGTCGGAGCGGAGAGCCGCCGGAGATCCATGTTAATGCCAAACACAGAGACTCACGTGAGTGTTAACTAGAGAAGGCAGCGAGTACGCAATTAGTAATTACAAACGCCGACTCGGACACACAGCTCAGCGATCTGATGCGAGTTTTGGCTGTACCAAACGTTTCCTCTGACAGCTTACAGACGCTCACGGAGTTAGTTCAGAAAATGGTCCAAAACCAGGCTAAGGTTATGCAACTGGCCCCAGCTACCAATGAAAAATCATCGTGTCTGCAACAGCCGCGTCGCCAACGCGCGGTCGCGCGTTTTATCGTAGCCGCCAGGCAGGTGACAGCTACTGCGAGCCGCCCAGGGGCAAACCGGGATGAGGGCAGGAGCTGGTCTCAGCCAAAACACCGTCTCTGGGATTTACGGGGCTTGCTATGGCTCAAAGGGTTGAAGATTTTTCTTTTTTTGGGGTGGTTTTTTTTTTTTGCCCCCTCCTTCTTCTCATTACCCTGACGGGCTGGGGAAGTGCCTGCTTCGGTGCCGCCCTCGGTATCGTCACCGAGAGACGGCGCTTGAACCGAGAACGGCAGCGGCAGGGGCTGCCGCCCCGCGCCAGCTCAGGTCCTTCCAGCAGCACTCTACCGTTCATCACGCCAGCTTTTCTGACCTGGGCTACCTCGTTCCAGGGTTCCCTTAATACAAACGCCCCGGGCTTGGCTCCCTTACTTCAGCCTCTCTCGTCTTAAAGATTAACAGGGGAAGAGTAAGATCAGATCAGAACTAGCACCGCTGCGGTTCGGGGAGTTCTGCTGGCTCAGTGGGCTTTGAGTTGCTTTGCTGAGCCCCGCAGCTGGTTTTTCTGCATTAGGTGGAAAATCCACCTGAGGTCTGGTCTGGGGGTCTTTTAGCTCTTTTTGTTTCTGACAGTCTGGGAGAACCAGTTGAGACTATCGTGGTAGCTACCGATGACTGAGCTACTGCTAAACGTGAAGGGCCGGGAAGGATGCACAGATGGAAGGCATACATCCTGGGGAGCGTATATTCTGTGCGACAGCTTGGTGCGCAGTTTTCCCTTTCCTTTAAAATGGTTTTGTCCTTGCTTTTCAGATCAACAGCTGAGAGAAACAAGTGGTAAGAACAGATCTTCCCAAAGCATTTACCTCTATGGATAGGTTCTGCAGGTGGTAAATATTCTGTAACCCTTGTGAGGTGAAATAGTCGATGCAGTTTGGACACCCCAATCCTGTTAAAAAACTGCAGAAAAAATTTGGAAAATAAAGCGGCATTAACTTCTCGTGAATCAAAGCTGTGCTCGTAACCATCGCTGTAGCGGCAAACCGTGTTTCGGGTCAGTGGGAAGGTGGGGGGTCATCACGCATCCCAGGCGTGACCTCCGTCGCCACTAATGTCAGAGTGAAGTGTGGGATTGTGTTCATTCCTAAAACTACTTTTTTTTTTTTTCCTCTCCTGATCACCAGAGGTTTCGGCTCAGTAACTTACTCGGAATAACTTGAGAGAGCTCGAGCTAGCGGGGGAGGGAGATCGGGGCATGCCTTAGTCTGGGCAGCCACGCGCAGACTGGCAGCGCCGGGGCGTTCTGCACGCCGTGCTGGGCTGCGGCTCTGCGCCTCGCAAACTGCCCACGCAGCCTCCCTGACGTCGGTAGGGTGTCTGTCGAAACGCCTGCGGTCTTTGTAAAGACTGAAACGTCAGAAAGCGGCTGCAGACCTGTTAACGCGGCCCTGAGGGAAATCAGCCACGTGGACCGATTTCCAGATGTTGCTGGCGAGGAAGGGGAAGGGGGGAGTTCGCAAAGCTACGTGCCGGTTTGACATGCAGGAAGAGACTCTCGTGCGGATGCGTTTAATTTTTAATTGAGCGGGGATGGATTGCCCGGATAGAGGTGTATGAAGGCAACAGAGATTTTTAACTGGTAGGTAGCTGGGCTTTGGCTTTGGAGATGAGAAGAATGGCCTACGTGATTGCGTGAGCAGTGATTTCTCAGTTGGGACCAGTGGCCAGTTGACCAGTTGCTAGACAGATCTGAAGGTTAGAGCGAGGGACGACAGCAAGGAACGTCAGAGGACAAGACAGACAGGGCATCGGACACCTTCCCTACCTGACGAGGCTGGGATCGGGGTTGTAGGGCGGAGGGGGGGTGCAGTGTGATCCGGAGACCATGGACTGGGACGAGTGACCCCCATTCATTTCTCCGTTGGGCTGCATGGGGTGACTGTTCAGCATTCCGGGTCCTAGGCAGCGGCCATGTCAACGCAACAAATGGATCCATTAGACCTCACCCCAACTGCGACAACCACCCGCTCCCTCGGCAGGCAGCCCGGCGTCTGACGGCCAGGACGGACGGACTGCCGCCCGCCCACGCTGCGGCGAGGACCTTACCCATCGGCCCCAGGCTGGGCGCAGGGCCGGAGCTGTGCTGCGCTGGCTGCCCTACCAGCTGGTTGACCGAGGGCAGCTTATTGATTCCTCCGCCGTGAACTTTATTCATGGGCGAAAGGACGGGACCGTAGGAGGAAGGCGTCTGCAGCTGACTCCTGCTCGGGGAAACCAAGCGGCCGGTCAGCCGGCGGCGGGCGGGATGGAGCCCCCTGCCCCGTCCCAGAGCTCCCCCCGGCCCATCAGGCTCTCCCACGGAGGCGTCAGGCAGCCACAGGGATGTGGGCTGCGGCACGGAAAACCTGCTTTGCACCGGTAGCGGCTCTGTGGCGGTCGCCAGCCCTTGCTGAGTACCCGGCGTTGGCGGGCGTGCTGTGAGCCGGCGGGCCGGCCCCAGACGGGGCTGCTCCAGGGCCCCCCCAGCACACGGGCAGGGCCAGGGCTGCTCCCCAGCCCCTCCCCGCTGCCGGGGCTGCGACGGCGGTACTTACTGCCTCTGCAGGAGCTGCTGCTGCTGCTGCCGGTAGGAGTCAACCAGCTGCTGCGGGACCAGCTCCATCAGCTCCAGGCCCTCCTTTATCTTCATCAGGGTCTCAAAGTTCTCCCGGCCCCGCACCTGGAGGAGGGAAAAAGCCCAGGGCTTCGCTTTGTTCCTGTCCCACCTGGCCACCCTCCTCGTGGCCCCTTTTTTCCACCCAGCCACACAAGGCGCGGTGCCACCGTGGCCGGGGACTACCGGGGGATCCAGGACTCCCTCGGACACGTGCACGTACGGATGCTTTTGCTCCTGTTCTCCGGGGCTCTGCTCGGCCCCATGCCCGCTGCCGTCTGGGAGACAGCGCAGCCCTGGCCAGCCCGACAGCGCGTCCCCAAGGGGCTTCTCGCGGAGGGGACGAAGCCACGGCCGTCCCGAGCCCAGCTCTCAACCAGCGTGGCTCACCGACACTTACAGGCAAGTAATACATCTCCTCGTCCCCGTGCCTCCGCTTCTTGATGCCGGTGCCCAGTGTTGGGATGCCCTGGGGGCTCTGCTTGAACGCTGGGAAGGCGAGAGGAAGAGCGTTAGCGCGCTGTCCGCGGGCGGGCAGGGCGCAGCTGGGAGCGCCTTGGCTCCTGCAGGATTTCAGCTCAAGCCAGGCAGGGTGCTAGCTGTTCGCCTGGGCTTTGGCATTGATCTTGTCCTTTTATTGGCAATAATAACGAAGAACAAATATATCTGGATGCGAAAGCCCTGCCCTAACAGCTTTGCGCTCTAGAGGGGAAAGGGAGCGGGTCCTATTTATGAGACTTTAGATTTAGTCAAGAAAGGTCAAAGCATCGCGCCTGGATGTGGATTTGAGCCCGAATTTCTGGAGCCCCGTGATTTTGGGTGCAATGGGAACGGAGCGGAGGCAGAAGCATCGCGTGGCTCCGAGCGGCGAGGGGGTGCGGGTGCTGGGCAGGGGCCTGGGGCTGCGCAGAGCAGTGCCCCGAGCCCCCCTCCCTCTCCCGGCAAGGGGACTCACTGCGTTTGTTGGCGTTGCCGTTTTTAGCTGCACTCTCGTTCAGGGCTTGCTGCTCGCGGTAGTGGTCTTCATCGGCTTTCCGGTCTCTGCCGGGACAGGCGCAGATCCGTCCCTCGAACGATCTCCTTCCTAGGACTTGGCCGCTGGGAGGGGAGAGAAATGGGTGACTTTCTGCTTGGGAAGTGCATCGCGGCTCAGTCCAGCTCGCTGTGGTCCAGCTCGGAAACCAGAGCAGCCAAGTGCCTTCCCCTCCCTCCCCCGTCCGAGCGGATTGCTCGGGAAGCAGCTGAGCCCCCCGAGGCACTGGGTTGAGCCCCTTAGCAGTGGTCTCCCGGGGGAAGAGGAGCTCCGGGGGCAGAGGAAGGCTCCGGCTGCAGGGGCAGAAGCCGCCGCAGGGCTGGGTCCCCGGGCCCCCCGGGCCGGCGCTTTTCCTGGGCGGCAGAGAAGAGCCTTTCCCCTGCCGCGGGCTGGGGCGGCCAGGGCTGCCGCATCCCCTTCCCCTGGGCGTGCTCCCTCAGGGGAGGACTCCTTCCCGCGGGACCCCGGCCCTCCCGCGCTGCCCGTCCCTGCTCTGACAGCCGCTCACTCTCTCGTCTCCAGGGTGATGATGATGAGGATGGGCCTCCTGTTCATTCCTCCCACGCAGCTGCTGTTGCACATGAAGTTGTACAGGATGGTGGTGAACTCGGTCCCCACCTGCGCGGGAGGGGAGAGCGGGCGCTGAGCAGGGAGCGATGGCGGGGGGAGGCAGGCTGGGGCCCCCACAGAGGGAAGGGGGGGGAGGCAGGCCGGGCCCCCACGGCTCCTGGCGTGGGGCTGGCGCCTTGGCAGGGCGCGCGGGGAGCTCCGAGGGGATGCTTCCCTGGGAGCCCCAGGGAAGGGCGGCGTGGGGACGGTCCCAGCTGGGACCAGGGGACGGCACAAGGACTGTGTGTCCCCCAGGGCTGGCTCGGAGGGGATCGCCCTTTGCGCCCCGTTTCCCAGGAACGGGATGCTCTGGGATGCTTCACAGGGCTGGGAGCTGCAGGCGCTCGAACGCAGCGGCCACCGGTGCGGGGATCGAGCAGGGGGTGGCCTTAGACGTGCCAGGGCAAGCAGGAGCTGTGCTCGGGACACAAGCGTGTCTCGTCCCGAGCAGCCCTGTCACCTCAGCGCAGGCGGAACGACCGCAGCCCTGACGGAGGCAAGCCCCGGTCCTGCCCCGCCGCCCCGGGTACCTGCGGGGGCTCGTAGGGCACCATCACGCTCTGCCTTCCCGTCACGGGGTCGTCCACGTACTGGGAGAGGTTGTTGCCTTCCACCCGGATGAGGTGGCTGGCTGGGGCTGACTGGCCTGCAAGGCAAACCTCCGCGTCAGGGGCTCTCCGGGATGCTCGGCCCGCGGCGCAGGGCAGGATGCCGGCCCCCGGACGAGGGGGCGGCCCCCGGCAGAGGCGGGAGGGCAGCACTCACCGTCATTGAAGTCGCGGCCGAGCTCGTGGTTGGGGCAGCGTTTCACCACTTCGGTGACATGCTCTGCCTTCTTGTAGACGGGCATGGCCCGGATGATGGTGCCCGGGGGCGGCGGGGTGGACACCTTGATCTGGATGGGACATGTCTTTGCAATCTGACAGTAGAGTTTCTTCAGCAGGGGGGAGTACTGGAAAAGAAGAGATGCCCACCGGGTGAACGTCACTGGGTCTGACGGGATGGCGGGTGCTCCCCTGCCTGCCCTCGGCGTCCTCCGCTGCCGCGGGGTAAACGCAGGGTTCCCTTCCCGGCAGCGGGGCTTGCACTGGGCGCAGGCTGACGCTCCCGCATGCACCGAGACGGGCGTCTCTGTCCCCTCGGCTCCTCATCTGCCACTTGCTGCTTTCTCAACGCTCCGAGGGAAACGCGAACACGGCAGTAAAGCGGCAAAGTAAAATAATGACTTGTTATAAAACTAATTACTGCCTATCGTATCACAGCCGCGCTGGAGGGCCTGTGCCAGCGCAAAGCTGCTCCGTGTACAGGCAGAGGGAATCGCCCCGGCTCCGTAGCAGCTCCACAACAGATCGCAGCATTGCAAACGGCTATTGCATGCTCCCACTGCATCGTAGGGGAGAGCGACCAAAGGAAATTCAGCCCGTCTTTGCTGTAACTGGAAATCATGCTTAACGTCGTTAACAGAATCACAGCTAATTACACAAGACCTCGGAGTTTAATTCTGACCAGCACATGTGACGTGGGCAGGGTTTGTCCTGACCACGACTCCATCCTTTGCAGCTGCTCGCAGTGACAGCGGGGGCTCACAGAGGGGACGTGGCGGGGACGGCTCCCCCAGGCTGGCTGCGGGAGGAGGATGCTCTGCAGCCGGCCGAAGGCAGCGCCCAGCATCGCTTGGTAATAGAAAATGGTCCGTGACCACTAAAACCCGCCTTGTGAGGGCACAACGGGATCTGCTGGGTCAGGAGTAGAGGCAAACTCCTCTCGCAAGGACCGCGGACCTGCTCAGCACGGGGGAAGCTCCCGGCGGGTGCTGAAGACGGGAACGGCAGCGTGCCCATGAGCCAGCCCTGCTCGCAGCCCCTCGGCCGCGGCGCCCGGGCAGCGCTGCCCAGGGCAGGCAGCCAGCGCCCGGCCCGGGTCCAGCCCCACCGCAAGTGACCGTCTGCGGCAAGGCAGGGACCGGCAGCGGGCCCGGGCGGGAGGAGGCTGCACGCCGCTGCGAGAAGAGGGGTGGGAAGGACAGAGCCTGTCCTTCGCCTTCCCGTAAACACGCGTCTCGGCTCCCAGGTGCGGGGATGCGCAATTCCCTTCCACCTCACCAGTGCCATGCTGTTTTCCATCTCACAAAGAATGTGTTTGCTATACAAGAGCCCACCCCTGCCGCACAGGGAGAAGCCAGTCTCTGCATGGCAGGGCATGTTCCTGCTCAAAGTATTTTATCTCATCCCCACAACATGACGCCTGATGCCAAAAAAATACCACCGTGCAGAGTAGCTGTGAGGATGTTAAAGCTTGTCCCGAGCCATCCAAATACAGGTGTGCGGAGGCTAGCGAGGCTCCCTCCGCCGTGCCGTCAGCCGCCCGCGCCGCTCTCCCAATGGCGGGGCTGGTTCGGAGCCAGGGCTGCCTGAAGCAGAGGGGCAGCAGCGCTCGGCAGCAAGGCAGCCGCCTGCGTGGGACCGCCGGCTGGGCACGGGGGGTGCCGGCAGGAACGGCTCAGCCCTCGTCTTCCCGCTGCCGTGAGCCCGGTCCGGTGCTGCCACGCACCAGGCGCGTTGGCCGGAGGGGTCTGTGCTTCCCGATCCCACTGCCCTTTCCGTAGGGGTGGATCCACCCGGGGGTCGAGCGAGCTTCCCCTGCCCGCGGAGGCTCCCGCCGGGGCTGGATGGGCTCGTGCCACCCTGGGAGCTGCTGAAGAGGCAAACGAGATACATCATTTTCAGGTGGTACTGCTGGGGAAGTTCAGGGAAGGTAGAAAGGGGGGAGGCTGCTGCCAGGGCCCACTGCAGCAGCTCTGGCATGGGAGGGCGCGTCGGACCGATGGTCAGCTGGCAGCAGGCACCAGCTCCGGGGAGGCAACCAGCGGGCTGAGGGGATGCGTCCCGGGGGGCCGGAGCCTGCTCTGTGCTAGAGACAGCAGGAAGATGCTGCGGTCGTTAGAGGGTGCGATCGGGAGGCGTAACGTGAAGCTGAATCTGGCAGCAAGAATTTAATCCTGAGTGCCGGAGGCACGCGGACTAGCCCAGCGAGAGGGGATGCTTAGGAATACCGCCTTTCACTGAAATCCCCAAATTTTGCAACGACGGCTGCCACTAGGCCTGCGTGACTCTGCGGCCAGGTTGGCGTCCCGGGTGCCATCCTGCCTCTCCAGCAGGGATTGCGCCTAAGCTGGAAGCACGGGCTCCGCTCCGAACCCAGTTGCTCCCCTCTGCCCGGCTGGGAGAGACAGCTCTCGTGCTGCTGTGGCCCACGTAAGCTGCTCGCCCGCAGCGCGACGGGGGTTTAACACCCTCGTTTTGAGGAGACAACGTGGCAAAACAAGGGTTATTCGGAGGGGGGCTCTTCCTTGCCAGGTGTTAAAATACTGACAACTCCTGTCAAAGGATCCTTTCATGTAGACATTCCCGGGCAGTCCTCAACACGCCTGGGAAATAAAACTGCTCTGGAAGAGTAGAGGTGCATTATGGCAAGTTCTTTGGTAACAAATTCTCTCATTATACCATGTTATGACATGGATAAATCTCTGTTAAATAGCAGAGCGATTGCCCCGCAGGGAGAAAGGCTGCCGCTCAACGCAGGCATGCCTCCACTGATAACCTTATCATGTCTTAACAGCTCCAGGATTGCCTTCAAAGATCCTTCCACAATAACAAACTATTCTTTTAAGGAGCTCCGTGCTGATAACTCTGGGCAACAAAAGTCAGGGCTGTGCCCTGTGCGGCCACGCTGCCGGCTCCCCGCGGCGCGCAGCCGTCCTGCAGCCACCTCTCCGGCCACGCAGCCGCTGCCGGGGCAAAGCGCTCCTGGTCTCGCAGACCCAGGCTGTTGGTGGCCACCGGGCGAATGAGCGTTATGTTTTGAGGATCCCGGGAGGCTCTACACCCCCAGCCGTGTCTTCAGCCAGGAAGAGCCCTCAGCAATGTACGCTCTCCGTAAGGGACACCAAAACGCATGTCTTGCTCAGGCGCCAAGCGGAGCAGGCGCCTCTGCTCCCACGGTTATCTGTATTCCCTGATAATCTGCCGCACGTGCATCTCTGTGCAGGGCTGCGCTGCAGTCAGATTTACTGGTGCTTTCCAAGCCGCAGCTGAAGTGTGAGCACCTGCCTCGCAGAGAGCACGAAGGCACCGCGCTTTCCTCCAGCACAAGACGAGGCGGTTGCAAAGCGGAGCCCGGGAGATCAAAATGCCGGGATTTCATGGCATAGGCTACTGCAGCCACCTCACCGCCGGGCACTCTTCTTTTTGCCGTGGCTGCCTTTCTGCCACTTGTACTAAGGGTGAACCGCGGGGCTGTTCACTCGTATCCTTCCTGGCCTGCAGCGTTTGGACAAGCTGACCTCTCAAAACGTGCTGCACGTGGCAGCCGGGCCGTAGCCAAAGCTCACGTCGCTCCACTGCCGCCAACTCGCTGCCGCTCCCGGGTGCGGGAACGACATCTTGGGACACCTGAACGCTTTCCCCGCACTGCTGTGTTTGCACGTCCAGACCCCAGCCCCAAGATTTCTTTCACGCCTACAGAAGAGCTTGGGTATGTTCCGGCCCTGGGCACCTCCTGCCTTTGTTTGCAGTTCCTGCTCTACCCTTTGGACCGCTAGCGTCTGCCTCCCCAGTCACGTTACTACCAAGGCCCATCTCTGTTCACGGAAAATGTCGGAGTGCCTCTTGTTGCGCGTTTGCGGAGCACGACAGGTTCAAGTGTCAGTGTGGCTTGCGGGCGCTGGTACGGTATAAACAGCAAATAGTAGCAGTAGCACCGAGTGATCTCCCTGAAGCTTACGTTGTCCTGGTTTCAGCTGGGATAGAGCTAATTTTCTTCCTAGTAGCAGGCACAGTGCTGTGGTTTGGATTTAGTAGCAGAAGAATGTTGATAACACGCTGATGGTTTAGTTGTTGCTCAGTGCTGCTTATGCCAGGCAAGGACTTTGCAGCTTCCCACGCTCTGCCAGGGGCACAAGGAGCTGGGAGGGGGCACAGCCAGGAGAGTTGATCCCAACTGCCCCAAGGGCCATTCCATACCATACGGCGTCATGGGCAGTATAGAAACTGGGGGGGTTGGCCGGGGAGCAGCGATCGCTGCTGGGAACTGGCTGGGCATCGGTCGGCGGGTGGTGAGCAATTGCATTGGGCATCGCTTGCTTTGGATATTGTTATTGTTATTATCATTATTATATTGTTATTATTATCATTACTATTTTACTTTATTTCAATTATTAAACTGTTCTTATCTCAGCCCAGGAGTGTTTCTCACTCTCACTCCTCCGATTCTCTCCCCATCCCAGCGGGGCAGGGGCAGTGAGCGATGGCTGCGTGGGGCTGAGCTGGGGCTGGGGCTGAACCCTGACATACGTAAACTCACAGAACGTACGTTCCCCTGGGCTTTTCTGTAGTTGTGCGGCTTTCAACGTCAGCCCTCATCTGCTGGGGCGAAAGCATAATGCCACCTCCGTCACCGTCCCTTCCCCGCTGCTGTGATCTGTCCTGCAGTGCAAGTCCAGAGCACCAGGAATAACTGGAAAAGCCAAAGTATTTAAGCACTAGCAGTATACCAGCATTAACCTCGGTTTCTCTAGGGACTTGGTACCCCAAAGCGTCTTTAGATGGGGTTTGTTTTGAAACGCGGCTACTTCTCGGGCGTGACAGAGGCCACGCTGCATCGGTGCCAAACGTAACAGAGAGTAAGCGCACCGGAGGGACAGGGCCCCGTGGTGCCATCGGCCGCTGCGGGGCTTGCCAAGGTGATCTCGGGACCGCTGCCGCTGTATCCAAGGAAATGTTTCGCACATCGCGAGACGCAAATGCTCAGACCCGCAGCTGCCTCGCCCGCGCAGGAAGCAGGAGCGGGGAGAGGTGTTTTCCCCCATGGCTCCTGACAGCCTCACACAAAGAATAACCTGAGTCCTCTGCGTGGAAAGACCTACCGGCGAAGTCCATCTCCCCCCAGCCCTCCCTGGGCAGCAGAACCGCTAGGAGGATGTGTCCCAACAGATTCGGAGCTGATAAAATCTTATTTATCTTCAACTGTTGACACTGAAGCGTCTAGACTTGCCTGCTCCGGGAGGGCTGGAGCCAAGTCCTCCTTTCTCTCTTGAAGGAAATGATTTGCTCAACAATTACTTTTTCCACAAATCCTCCCCCCTCCTCCCTACCAGCCTCCTCCTCCTCCTCCTCTTCTACATTCCAGTCTCCTCATTAGCTCTACTCAAGACGTGTCCAGGACTGCAGTCAATGGATCCCAATAAAGCCACTAGCCTGGCAAGAGAGAGAGAAGAAAAGTGCTGCCTCCGGCTGCTAATTTCCTTGCGCTCCCCAGCAAGCAGCTGCGGAGCTGCATCCTGGGACAGGTTCGGACAGATCGCAGCGGAGAGGTGATAATAATGTGTCTGTCATCTTACTCAGGCATGTAGCATCTTGCAAACCGCAAATACCGTTAACCGGCTCGGACAAATCTGTTACGACAGATCCTGGAAGACATGCCGACTGCAGAGCTAATTTTTTCTTTCTAATTTTTTTAATAACCACTTTTTAATCACCGGCCTATATAGCTTCTCACTGAGCTGGAAATTCCTCCCAAAGCGACTTTGTTGCTCATTTACTCTGGGCTGGCTTTGAATATGTCCAGCGCATCGCTGGTGCCCGAGCGGAGAGCACGCGCCGGTGCCCAAGCTGCATGGGCGGGCTGGGCAGCAGCGGTGCTGCCCCGGGGACGGCTCCAAGGGATGCCCCCGCACCCGCCTCCGCCGTCCCTGCGCCACGGTGGCGATGCTTCGGGGTGATGGCGGGGGCACTGCCAGCCGTGCCCGGGACGGGGAGGTCTGGAGGTGCCGGGCAGAGCCCCCCGGCCCCTGCACAGAGCCCTCCTGCTCACCCCGGCTGTCAGCAGCTGCAGGGGACCCCCGTCACCCGCGGGTCCCCCGGCTCCGCTCCCACAAGCACCGCACCACCGGCGACGTCTCGGGGCCAGGGCTGCCCCCACAGCGGACGTGGAGCAGCTGCTTGCGCTCCAGCCTGCGTCCTACCTTTATTATCATGCATTACTGCTAATTAAAATCCCTTGGTTCACCCCCAAAGGAGTCCTCTCCCTTCCTTCCCGGTGTGAGCATCCTTAAAATAACTGCCAACCGGGATCACAGCCGTTCTTAGTCACCGCTCGGCCAGCCAGCGCTGGCACGCTCGGGGCTTGTTTTAATCTCTTCTAGTAAGTCTGACTCCTTCTGTGTGTCTGGATACTCGGGTCCTCTGACCGAGCCGGCGCTGGAGCTCCCTTTCATCCAAAAAGGAAGCCGAAAATCTGGCAAGGCAGTTATTTCATGCTGCATTGTCAAGGCTGGATACGGGGAGTAAGCTGGGAGGGGAGGGAAGAAGAGGCTGAGTTGTGCTTGGGAATCGCTGCTGGAAACGAAATGCAGAAACCAGAGCAGCGAGACCCGTGCGCGGGGGGAGACCACCGCGCCTCGCAGCATCCCTGGCAGGCTCTGCCAAGCCGGGGGAGCTGCTTCTGCGTTCTCACAGCCGCTGCCTGCAGCGGGCACACGCAGAGACCCGGCCTGACCAAGGGCACACCCGGCATCTGCCTCCCCCTCCTTTACGCACTGGAGGCCAGGGCTCCCAGGAACAGTCAGCCGTGCTTCTCGTGGCGCGGGATGCAGCCCCACGTGGTAAAACCCTCTGCTCCCAGCGGTGCGGCAGCAGGCCCCGCGTCCGCTCCCGAAGGAGCCGACCCACCGGGACGCAGCCAGCGCGCTCCACCGGGGCTCTGCTGCAGCAGAGCTGCCCGAGATCGCTGCTGGGCCAGAGCACGGGCACGTGTTTCCTGCCGCAGCCCGTTTATGATCTCGGCTCCTCCAGCGGGTCCCTCAGTCACCACCTCCCCTGTGTGGTTCGGATCCCAGCGCGGAGGAGCTGGCCCACGCGAGCTCGTTGCCCCGGTGCGTCCTCTCCCACCTCGGCCGCAGTCCCTGCAGGAGAGCATTGCCTTCCCGCCGGAGCAGCAGTTGCCAGTAAGTCGTTCCCTTGACCTGTGCATACCATACACGTTCGAGATAGTGGAGCTGATAGCGGGATCGTGTTGGAACATTGCACACCGAATTCCTTTGCCTTTTTTCTTAATTCCATTGTGTCTGGAGCTCCTGGAGCCTCATCCACGCCCTGCAAAAGCTGGTGGAAAGCCTCCAGTGGGCTGGCTTCAATGGGCTTTGGAGCAGGCTGATGCTGAGGTTGCTTTCCTACTTCGGGCACGCCAAAATATCCACGCTCTCCTGCCCAGCTACTCAGATAAAAACAAAGATGTTTATGGCTCAGAGGTAGAGTGTGCTGAGCCACGCCTGCTCACCTCCAGGCCGCTGCCGTTGGACGGGTACCTCCCGAAAATATGGTAAGGTGCCAGAGAGAGTTTGAGGAGGGGGCTCGTTTTCTGTAGACGCTCCCCCAAGTTTTTCCCTCCTCTTTGCAACCGCCTCTACCCCAACAAGCTCCAGACAGCAACCAGGAAGGGAGAACCTATCTCCTGCCACGCCAATTATTTCCATCCTCCTCATCCAGTTGGCATCAGACAAAGCATTTCAGCTCCCCCAGTGCCCACGCTCCAGCTGCAAGCGCAACCGGAGCGCGTCCAGCGCGGCGGCCTGCCCCCCGGCCGAGCGCTGGGACGCGGGCAGGTTTGCCGTGGGTGACCGCTGCGCGGCGGCCGTGGCAGCAGGAGCCGCTCACCTCGGCTTTGAGCCTGCCCAGCCTGTCCACGGCGGGCTGCGTGCCCCCCGGAGCAGCCGGCGAGACCCTGGGGGAGCCCCGTCCTGCTCGGCTCCGAGGTTTGTCCGTCTGCCCCCAGCGCCGGGGGCTGCGCGCGAGCCCGGGCAGCTGCCCCGCACCGGGGGCTCGAGCCCCCGCGTCCTTTTGCCGCCCAGCCACGGGAGGCCAAAGACCCTATTAACGCTTCTGCTGGCTCTGGCCCACGTGACAGCATTTTAGAGGGGAGGGAGCACCAATCCACCGCAAACCCGACTTGAGAAAAATACTAATTATCTATCAGTTACCAGCTGGCCGGCGTGGCGAGGGGCTGCCTGTGAGAAAACAGCCGAGATCGGCTCGCGGCTCTAGCGTGTATGGGCAGCTCCGGGGAACCGAGAGTCCTGATAGCTTCCAACAAACAGGCAGGCTGCCGGCATGCCCCGTCTTGCAGCGCCGCAGCTCCCAGTCCTCCTCCCAGCCCCGTCGAAGCAGCCTACCAGCGGGGGGCTTCGAACCTACAGGGAAAACCTTATTTTCAGCATCTGGCCATTGCTCTCTGCTGATAAGAAGGCCATTAAAAATGAAAAGGGAGGCGGCGGCAGCCGGGAGGGCTTCCCGCAGCACAGCCCGGCGCGGCCGCTTCGGTTCAGAGGTTGCGGCGAGGTGCGGTGCTGAGCCCAGCCTGGCAGTCAGGATGTCCAGCGGCACCCACCCGCTGCCCGGCATCCTTCTGCAAGCGCAGACCCGCTTCTGGCAACGCGAGCCCCACACTCCCGTCCCAGGTCTTTGCCCCTTCTCCATTCACCCATTTCCTCAATTTAGAAACTCAGAGGTTTAAGGCCAGAGAGAACAGATGACGGTCCTCTGGTTTGATTCCCTGCACTGCTGGCCTAGGACCCCTGCCTGCTCGCTCTGCGTTGAGCCAGCGGTGCCTGCTCGAAGTACAGCTTATCTTTCCAGAGATATGCAGGCTCTTCATTTGAATACTTCAGGAGTTGGAGAATCCACCGCATTCCTTGGTAAATTGTTCCTATGGTTAATTATCCTCACTGTTAAAAAATTTCCACCTTGTTTCTAGTCTGAATTTGCCTGGCTTCAGCTTCCAAGCACTGGATCTCATTATGTCTTTTTCTATTAGATTAAAGAGCTGTCTGCTATCAGAAACCACCTCCCGTGCAGACTGCGATCATGCCACCCTTACTCTTCTCGTGGAGACCTTTCACGCAGAACCTTTCTGTGGTATCACCCCACAAGGTACCTGTTCCAAATCTTTCATCTTCTTTGGATCTCCCCCCAGACCTTCTCTTGTTTTCTCAACAGAGGGGTTGAAGCACGGACACGGGGACTGCACACGAGGGCGGTGGGCTCGGTGGTGCCTGGCCCCCCTGCCCAGGTGATGCTCGCCTGCCCAGCCCCTGCAGAGCAAGCCGCCCCAGCATGCAGACGGCTCGCCTCCGAACGGTCCTTGGCCATCAGCCCTGGGCTCCTTAGAGCCTCCTTTCCTAGGCACGGGACAAAGGATAAGGCCAAGTCTCCCAGAAGAAGATCCAGAGGGGTTCAGTCAAAACCCTTCGAAAACAGGAATCTGTGGGGCCACACGATTCCATCAACCAAAGCTTATGATTGTATCAAGAACCTACGTCAAATCGTTCGACAAGACGACTCGCATCGAACTGTTTGGCATTGCTTGTGCACCAGCAGTCCGTTCCTCCTTGGCTGGGCAATCCGTGATCTGTCCCCAGATTGCAGGAGCCCCTCGGAGCTGCCGGTCTGGCACAGCCTTCCTCCGGGGCGGAGGGCTCCGCGCCGCTCCGAAACGCTGCTTGGCAAGGCGGCTCCGCTGAACTCGTGGTCAACGCTTGCAACGGTCCTGGGGTAAATTATTTGGTGCAGTTAATCTTAATGTATTCAAAAGCCATGAGGCTTTCCTAGCTACGCGTGAAACAGGCAGTGTTGTTTCTTTCAAAGCGCTGGATCAAGCCATGAGCGTCCTTTAGCGCACCGAGATGGCTAACTCGGCCACCCCTGGCTGGACTGTCACCGAGCTGTCAGGTGCCGCTGTCCCCAGCCCTACCGACCGCACGTTTAGCTTTCCTTCCCAAGTGCCTGCATTTCCCAGCAGCTTTCCTAGTCTCGCTTGTACGCTGCTACACACGCGTTCATGGTTCACATAGAGAACCATACTGCGTACATACATCATTATTATATTGACTGACTGGCAACACGTAACATATTTTTTTTGCTGAATTCCTTTCCCGTTTAACCAGGACAGACTTTCAAGCCCAGCAGCAGCAGTGCAGAGCTCAAGGCGAGTGGGAGCACAGCAGCAGCCCCGTCTCCCGGCACAAAACGTGCAGCTGCGTGGCTGTGACAGCCGTCAGCCGGGAGGATGCGGAGCGAATCTGGCTGTCACCGCAGCAGGACCGTTCTTCACATGGCAACCTCGGCGAGCCGGGCAGTCTGCACCCACGTCGGCAGTCCTGCAGAAATGACTGTGTCAAATGAAACATCCCCTGCGCTCCCCTGGGTGCGAGATGCCGCTGACCCGCTTCCGTTCTCCGCGAGGCTCAGCGTCAGCGCAGTGAGATGCGGGCCACTTGGCGCTAGTCCTGTGGCCAGCCGGCTGCTGGGGGACGCATGATCACCCCAGCATCGCAGCTCAGGGGGCCGCATGCCCCACTGACTGCCTTGCGCAGTATTAAAGCCAGTTCAGGCGCCGAACTCCTCCGCTCCGGACCGCTCCCCGGGAGGCCCCCCCTTGCAGCCGCGCGCTCGGCAGCCTTGGCTCCCAGCCCTGGCCGGCGGGCGCATCCTCCGCAGGTGCTTACGGCCGCCCGTGGCACGTTCGGTGGGCATCCCTCGGGTCCAGCTGCTCCCCCGAGGCTAGCAGGGCTCGCACAGCATCGATGTGGGGCTGGCTGCTCTGACGTCCAAAGGAGACCTTAACACAGAGGCTTGAGAAAAAAAAAGCAATCCTGTCCTGATTAGCACAGCTCCCCGTAGGACGCAGCAGCTACAGGAGCAGGGTTGGCACGGGGCGATGCTGGGACAGCCTGGGCTCAGTCGGAGTTGTGGAGAGCTGCCAGGCGGCTGGGATGGCTCCAGCAAGGGAAGGGGGCTGTCACGGGTCCCTCACCGCATGGGGCTGCCTCGGGAGCCTCCTGCTGCACCCGCTGCTCTTCTGGGGCTGGCCGGCCAAAAAGACCTTAGTGGCATTTTCAGTTACTCCCTGCAGCTGCAAGGTGCGCCGTCTGGGATGAAGGAAGGGTATTTCCTTACTGCTAGTTAAAGTGGGCACAGAGCGTGCCTTTAGTAGGTGCTCTCGCTGTCTTTACGTGCATGGGTGCACCCTGCCCGCAGTGCTGGCCGAGGGTGTCCTGCAGCACCCGGCTCGGCCCTGCCAGCGGCCGTGGCCGCTCCATCCCAAAGCCGTCCCCCCGGCACTGCTAGCTGGCGACAGTGGCGAGCAAGCATCGGACGCTTTCCGGTGCTCCTCCCTCCATGCCGGGACAGCTGGGACAAGACAGCCTGCATCGCTGTGGCTTTGGTTTCCATTTGGATGCTTTTGTGGCACGGGAATGCCTCCTTGCCCTGTGCGGGTCCTGGGCAGCTTTACTTCTAACTGATGTGAGTTATCCCCCAGTAGGGATGGGATTGGGCTGGAGTCACATCCTACCCTGAGCACCTCCGGTTTATTCCAAACCTAAGGAAATGCATCCTTCAGCAACATCGTGCAAGGAAAGACAGCAGCAAAGAGTGAAGACTCAACCGCTCCTACGAGGGCAAGTGGTATTTCATCGCGGTGCTGGCCCCAAGCCCCCAGTCAGCGCGACTCAGCAGTGAAGCTGCAAAGCTCCGGTGACCGGACACGGGGAAGCTGCTCCGCCATCCCAGCCATGAATGTGGCTGCATTCAAACACCAGCTCGCTGCCAGCTTGCTGCTGGTTCGCCCACTCCGCCCGCCCGCTGGTTTTCGTGGGAGAGACAGAGCTGGCACCGCGGCAGTGGCCGTAACCCATCCCCTCCTCACCACGACGTACCGGGAGCGGCCCGCCGTGCTGCACCAGCACTGGCAAGCGGAGCAGTGCCCGCCAGCCACGTCCCAGGGTCTGCCTGCACAAAAGCATCCAGGGATGCTTTCTGTCTACCGCGGGAAGGACTGTCTTGGCAATTAAACACATCAGCTTCCAAAAATAAAAGTCGTTATCACACCTCGGGCTGATATATCGCTCCTAGTCTGCTCTGCCTGTTCCGTGATAATGTCAAACCGCAGCCCCGGAGGAAACCCCGTTGCTTCCTCGTTGGGTCAGTTCTCTCATCCCAGCCTTTCTGCTCCGCTAATATTTCCCGGAGGAGAAAACCCGCCTGCCTCAACCGTGCCGGTGAGCAGCCCTCCCAGGCGCTCAGGGAGGCGTCCGCCGCAGAAATGCCTCTGACAGCGGCCGCAAGCACTGTTTGTCATCAAAAACAGGGACAGCGCTACACTGAGCCAGGATGTGCGTTTAGGACCTTGTGCCACAAAAAGCAAAGCAGCCGTCGTACGCCCTGCCCGGTTGCCGGGTCCCTGCCCTGCAGCGGGCTCCTCTGCCGGGCTGCAGCCGTGCGGTCAGATCGGCCGTGGACCAAACCTGCAGCTCTGCTCCGGCGGAGCCGGCTGCTGCGCCCACATCCCACACGGCATGATGCCGTGCAGCGACCCCTCTGTGATTAAAAACCCCCTCTGTTATTTGGCCGTGACTTCTGGAGGTTAAGTTACTCCTCTGATATGGGATGAGAAAGGACTGTAAGTGACAAGCAAGGATTTACGGCAAAGCTGAGAGCGGCCCCAGCAGATGCGAGCAAAGGTGCACCTCGCCCGCTGCCTCGCCTCTGACAGCGGTCGCTGGCAAATGCACAGGGAAGCACCACGAGAACCAGGCGGGTACTTCCCCAGCACATTTCTCCAGCTTTGCGATTTTCTGGGGATGTTTACCCGCGCTTTAGGGCACTGCTGTGAGAGAACTTACATTCGAACCGCCATGCCTAACAGCCCTTTTGGAGAAAATCCCTGAAAAGCAAGCGCTGATGTTCCCTGCCCGTTTTGCTTTCCCGGGCCGCCCGTGCGGGCAGAAGTCCCTGTGGGGCCGCGGCGGTGTCCTGCAGCCGCCCCGCGCGAGCGTGCCCTCTGCGTCCCGCTGCAAAGCCCCGCCGAGCCATCGGGGTCGGCCGAAAACACCGTCTGCGGCAGCGAGCATCTCTCTAGCGAAGGTGAGAAGACATGCAACTTACTGTCCAGGTGGCTGACTTGGCGGTGCTGGATTGCTGGAAGGTCACCTCAAAGTGGTGGGGACCGGGGTAGTCGGTGTTGGAGGGGATGACGGGAGCTGGGGACATGGCGTCAAAGGTAGAGCTGGGCTGCGAGTAGGGCGAATGCGTTGGGACATTGGAGGTGTGCTCGGAGCTGTAGGGGCTGGTGGAGGCTGCTCTGCTGCCGATGCTCTGATCCATGCTGTTGTTCAGCAAATTGAACTGGGACTGGAGGAAGGGAAAAGGGGAGGAGGGAAAAAAGAAAACACCAGCCAGTTTAGAGACATGGAAAGCTCAGCCACACTTCTGCAGGGCTCCAGGTGTCCTGTTACAGCCTCCTTAAAGGGCCAGCGTGCGGGAAAGCCAGCCAAAAGAGCCGGTCTGGGTCGCTTGGGTTCTCGAACAGGTCACCACTTGCGCAAGGGATAAGCTCAGTGCGCTTCCATCGTCCCCTCCTCGCCGCTCCATCCCGGCTGGAGCGGCGAGGTGCCGAGCCCCCCGGCTTTCTCGCGCAGCCGGCTGCGCAAAGCCGCTCGTTTGCCAGCGGGGGACCGGGCAGGGATTTTCTGGGGTTTGCTCAGGTGCGGGAGACGTCCCGCCGTGGGATGGGGAGCGGCAGCCCCGACCTGCGCACCGGGCTCCGCTCGGCGCTGGCCCTTCCAGCGGCCGGAGCGTGGAGGACTGGGGAAGCTGCCCGGGCGCGCGGTGACCGCCAGCCCCTGACGAGGGCACGGCTCCCACCGCCACGGTGCTGCCGGCCGGCCGACCTGTTCTGCAGACATCTCCCGCCTGCATCCACTTGTCGCGAACATACGCACGCACGGCACTTCTGGAAGTGTTGCTCGGTGAAGAGCCAGCTCTGAATGGTGGTTTGGGTAATTCATTTCCTAGCCGGGATGTTTGCTTTCAGTGGCTTTCGCTGATGCAGGTCTAATTTGGGGAAAACCTCAAACCTACAAAGCGCGTAGCTGTGATGCAGCACGCTGCTGTAAGGTCACAGAGCAAATGAATTTATGCACGTACCGGCTCTTATTCCAGATGTGCTGGACCAAATCTTGACTTTTTACAATTTTTTCCCTTAGTCCTCTTCTGAAGAGTTATTCTCAGATACTTCCAGTAAGAGCTGGCAGCTCTTTTATCTGCAGGCATAGCCTAAGCAAAGCTACGTTCTCAAAAGCTGCATGGCTAAAGTGGCCTCAATCTTTCATCTGAAAATCAGACCCCCCAAAAAATATTTTTTTCTACAGTAGAGGAATAAACGAATAGTTAAAAAAAAAAATATCACAAGCGTAACTGTTTCCCAAAGCAAGCGGGATGTTTTTTTCCCCAGACATCTGCAATTTCCCATTTGCTCAAGGGTTGCTCTCCGGGCGTTTGCAAGCCAGTGGCACGCTGGCAGTCCCGGGAGCCACCGCTGGCGACCAGGCACAGCGGCCGTCGCCTCGCTGCTCGCCGCCCCGGCTCCCGCAGCACCCTGCGGCGGCGGAGGAAGGGGGCCGCCCACCTGCGCTCCCCGCTTCACCCAGCCTCGGCCGCCTCCGCTGCGCCCCGGCGGGGACCGGCGCTCCGGCCGCCGGCACCAGCTGGGGCAGCTCTGGGAAACCGAGAGCTCCCGGGAGGCGGCTGTCACCGTCCCTCAGCCCGGCAGGCTCGGCCGTCTGCCTTCTCCTCCGAAAGGGCTGCGAGGCTCACAGCTCAGGAATCAGGAGACGTGTTTTAACTTGGGATCCCAACCTCACCCAAACATCTACGATGTATAATGGTTTAAAGGCAATCACCCTTCTCCAGGGAAGTTCTCTTGCAGCCTGCATCTCTCGCAAGGCCGGTGGAGCCTGTGACTAACTGGAGGAATGCTGAACAAGATCTGGCTTGCTTTTATGCATATAGCCATTTTCTCCCCTAAAATATGTGCGCAAACCCCTCTATTCCCTCTCGCCGCTCTATAAACAGCCCAGCCGAAGACAAACCACCCCCATCCAAGCTCTCCACAATCCCAGGCTTCACGTGGAGGAAAAGTTCTGAGAATCTTCAGCAAAACGGGCGTTAAAAATGCGCACGGAAAGCCCTTGCCGTCCAGCCGGGAAGCTGCCGGCAGCTGCCGGCGGGGACCACGGGGCCAGGGCAGGCTCGGTGGCGGGTGACACCGGCTGGAAGGCACGCAGCGCAAGTCACCCTTGAAAAGCAAAGCTCGGGCATCGACCAGGAGGAGAGCACGAGGGGAGAAAGGCTTGCCGCTTGTCAGGGCTGATCCGCAGCCCAAATAATCCACGAGTACCACGACTGAGCTGCTTTGTTCTCCTGAGACGATGGGAGGGCCCAGGGAGCAGGCTGCACACGTGCCCCAGGCACAGCCACGTGCCTTTTTTAGGAATGAATGGAGAGCAAGCGCTCTGCGCTCGACGAGCAAACCAGGCGACCCGCAGCGTACTCGGGAAAAGCGGGCGACATCCATACCGCCCAGCAGAGCACGGCACGTGTGTTCCCGCCGTGGGTCATCTCCTGCCGGAACGGGAAATAACCGGGAAGCCTTTCGCCTCCCGCAGCGTCTGTGGCGCAGCAGCCACAGGTTGCGGAGCTGCAGGGCGGGCTGGGGGCGAGGCAGCCCTTGGAAGTGGCTGCAAGAAAACTCCGCAAAAGTTGTCCCCACATGATTTTGTGAATTTGCGGTGCTTAGAGCCAGGGCTGCGAGCAGCTGAAGCCTGTGGCTGTAAAGCTTAATGGACGGGTAAATCGGGACCGACCCGCTGAGAAGAGCATCCCGACCTCTGCACAGGAGCGAGCCGTCCCTCGGGGCAAGGCGACATCTCCGCGCACGAAGGAGACGCGAGACCCAGAGCGTCACCTCTGCGAGGCGGGCCGGCCGCCGCAGCGGGATCCCCCGCCAGCACAGAGCAGCAGCAGGCAGCGCCCCGGGTACCGGGGCTTTGGAAACCCGCTGGCAGGGACGGCCCGAGTCAGGTGCAGGGGAGAACGAGCAGCCTGTTTGCAGAAATCCGCTCGAGTTTGGAAACATTCCCTTAAAAGACAAATCTGTGGCGTGAGTGTTTGTGTGCGTGTGTGTCAACAAACCCAGCACAGCGCTTGTGTGTGTATGTCTGTAAGCATATATATATATACACACGTTTATACACACACACAGATAAATATTCACAGCTCTGCAGCAATGACCTCCCAAGTAACAGCGCTACGGTACAAAGCGAACCCGGTACATACACGCTTTGCACCAACGCATGTAAGACAAAAAAGAGGAAAGAAGTAATTTCTGGTGGCGAAGCGCAGCACCGCACCTTTCTACCTCTGACTGCATCTACACCTATGCCTAACTTTCCTGAATGCCGGAGAGCAGATGCAAACCCTTTCGGCTAAGAAAGCAAGCTCAGCACTTGAGGACAGGGCTGACGATGTACCTCCTGCAAGCGCAGGTACCGTGCACCCTCCTAGAGGCTTTAAAGCAGGGAAGGAAAGCCTGCCCGGGGTGGCGGGTGCGTGCCGTGAGCTGGGCTGAGGAGGTCCCCAGTGGCTGACAAACTGGTGCCTGCGGTGCCCAGCACCACGGGGTGTTCTGGGACGGACGCTCCAGCTAACCCGCCTGCCCAAACGCGGGGGAGGGAGCCTGCACGCCTTTGCCCCAAAGGTTTCAATGGCACCTTGGGCTCTGCAAGCACCGGGTCAGGCAAAGCAAGAGAGGAATGCCGACTGAGCTGCCAAGGCTGCGGCATCCCGCGCTGACGCAGGTTATGGTTCGCGGCGGGGGCTGGAGCGGCCACTGCTCCTCCGTGCATCCACGGGACAGAGGAAGGCTCGCGCCGCTCCGAGCCCCCGGCGCGTCCCAGGCAGCGGTGGGCACGGAGGCTCAGCGGG
Source organism: Pelecanus crispus (assembly GCF_030463565.1). Classification (NCBI taxonomy): domain Eukaryota; kingdom Metazoa; phylum Chordata; class Aves; order Pelecaniformes; family Pelecanidae; genus Pelecanus; species Pelecanus crispus. The sequence continues at coordinate 9,496,881 of NC_134657.1, read as the reverse complement.
CAGAGCCGGAGCCTGTGCCCAGCTCCCGCCTCGGCGGCAGCGGACAATTTCAAATAAGAAGCAGCACGGCAAAGCCCGCAAACAGCAAGTAGCACCTACCGTGGTATAATGCTGCATCGGGTCGCTGATGTACAGCATTTTAGTTGTCGTGGGATTCACAGAGCGCTGGGAAGCGTCTCGCCACGGGAGTCATGGGGTCGGGGCGGCGGCGGGGACGGCCGGGGCAGGAAGGCAGGTGGAAGGAGGGAGCGCTGGAGCAGGAACGGGGCGGGCAGCGCCAGGGATGCTGCGCTGGCCACCCGTGTGCCGCCGTGTGTTGGCTTTTTTGCTTTTTTCATCTCCCTTAGTTCTGTCAACTAGCTGCATCCAACAACAAAACGGGGCCCACCCCTTTCTGTCCCTCATGACTATTCATTAAAGTGCAGGGCAGGCCCCAGCTTGCCCAGTGATGGACGGGGCACTACCAACCCTTCCCACTGCAGGGAGCGCGGGGGTCCAGCTCCATCATCAAGCCCGGCTAGATTCCGCTCCGGAAAGCTGCTTGCAGCCGCGCTGAGCTGGAAACCCGCTTGGCCGGCACCCTTCGCCAGCAGACCGAGGTGGCTGCACTTGCATCGACCGGACGATGCAGTGACTCTGAGACAGCCCCGTACCTCGGAGATACGCAGTTATCCCTATCTAGATGGATAGGTACGGATAGGTGTGGGTAGATATCTAGATGGATAGATACGGATAGATAGGGATAGGTAGGGATAGATCATAGAATCATAGAATCATAGAATCGTCTAGGTTGGAAAAGCCCTTTAAGATCATCCAGTCCAACCATTAACCTACACTACCAAGCCCACCTAAACGAATCAAGGGTAGACTAGACTAAACCATATCCCGAAGTGCCACATCTACCTGTTTTTTGAACACAAAGATACGGATAGATAGGGATAGATATGGATCAATAGGGATAGATACAGATAGATAGATATGGATAGATAGAGATAGGGATAGATACGGATAGATAGGGATAGATACAGATAGATATGGATAGATAGGGATAGATACAGATAGATAGGGATAGATATGGATCAATAGGGATAGATACGGATCAATAGGGATAGATACAGATAGATATGGATAGATAGAGATAGATAGGGATAGATACAGATAGATAGGGATAGATACAGATAGATACAGATAGATACGGATAGATACGGATAGATACAGATAGATATGGATAGATAGGGATAGATACAGATAGATAGGGATAGATAGGGATAGATAGGGATAGATAGGGATAGATAGGGATAGATGGCTAGACAGATAGCTAGACGGACAGATATGGATAGATATCTAGATGGATAGATAGATATCTGGAGCGACCAGGCAGATTTCCTTCTGACTCAAGGTAGATGGGTGAACGGTGTTTCCTACGGCCAGACCCGCCATGGAAGGCCGCGTGCTGAAGCAGATAAGCATTTCAAAGAGCAGCACGGCGTATTTTGAAAGGTGGAACCAGCGCGCACAGCCCACCTCCCACCGCTGGCGTGCACGCACAAGCAGGTCCGTGGCAGCATCACATGTAAAGCCTAAAGCACTGCACAAACTACCAGTCCAGAAGTTGTCGTCTCTAAGCGAAAAGGGTGCCCGAGGAATTGTTCACATCTTTAATTACAGCAACTCCTCCCGCAGGACCCCGAAACAGGTTTTTAGGAGCAATGCAGCGCCCACGCAATGCCGAGAGGGAGCATCACGCCTGGCTGATCACATTTGGCCACCCAAACGCTCTGTGACCTGCTCGCAGCCTCTGAGCATCGGCGCCGGCGCTGGGTGCCGCAGCGCCCGCTGCTTCCTGCATGTCCGCTCCAGCACTGCTCAGCGTCACGAGCAGCAGGCATCACAGCGCAGACGGAGTGGCCCCGCCGCCGCGGCTCCCGTGTCTTGCCTTTCTTTCAGCGTCACGTTAGCTGTGCGTTTATTTTCACGCATGTCAGCCTGCCACGCGTTTTGGTGATGCTGGCTGGCGAGAGCTGGCCGCGGCTTGCCGGGCGCTCGGCAGAGCAGCGCTCGGTTGCACGGTCGGGCCAATGTAAATATTTACTACCGGCTCCTTATCTCGAGCAAGGGCCAGCAGCCAGCTCTGCCCTGCCTGCGTGCAGCCGCTGCGCTCAGAGCCTCTGTCCTGCTTTCGGCTGGGATAGAGTTAATTTTCTCCCTAGTAGCAGGCACAGTGCTGTGGTTTGGATTTAGTAGGAGAAGAATGTTGATAACACGCTGATGGTTTAGTTGTTGCTCAGCGCTGCTTATGCCAGTCAAGGACTTTGCAGCTTCCCATGCTCTGCCAGGGGCACAAGGAGCTGGGAGGGGGCACAGCCAGGAGAGTTGATCCCAACTGCCCCAAGGGCCATTCCATACCATACGGCGTCATGGGCAGTATGGAAACTGGGGGGGTTGGCCGGGGAGCAGCGATCGCTGCTGGGAACTGGCTGGGCATCGGTCGGCGGGTGGGGAGCAATTGCATTGGGCATCACTTGCTTTGTATATCATTATTGTTATTATCATTATTATACTGTTACTATTAGCATTACTATTTTACTTTATTTCAATTATTAAACTGTTCTTATCTCAGCCCAGGAGTGTTTCTCACTCTTACTCCCCCAATTCTCTCCCCCATCCCATCAGGGTAGGGGGAGTGAGCGAGTGAGCGGCTGCGTGGTGCTGAGCTGGGGCTGGGGCTGAACCACAACAGCCTCCAAGGCCAGGGCTCGCCCAGCCCTGGCAGCCCGGGCTGCACCGACTCCTGCCGGGCTCGGCTTCGGTTACAGCGGGAACAAGAAGAAAGGCGATGGCAAGCTCAGCGAGGGGCAGCTCCCCAATTAGCACGGCCGCCCCGCCTGCTCCCTCTGCCAGGCTCCTGCCCGCTGCAGACAAAGGCCGGGGAAAGGAGGGAAAGCAAGCGAAAAGCGAGGGAAAAGGGGGCTGGGGGAGGGGATGCAAGCTGGCGAGGAGGGAAACGGCGGCTTTCTGGAGGGAGATGCTGCCAACGGCCAGAGCTGCTTCAGGGATGCTCCCGGGAGGCCACGCTGCTCGGGGCACTGAACACGCACAAGTGACCCGGCCGTCTCGCACGCCCACGATGCTTTTCAAACCCTCTGCCTTAGATGCAGACACACCAGCTTCTTTGGGGGGAAGCGCCCGCAGCAATGGCACGGACCCTCGGGAAGCACAGCGGGAGCAGAGCTGGGCGTTGGGAGCACGACGTGCCCCTCCAGCAGCTCTGCCTCGCCAGCCGCTTACAGACGGCTTTTCCTACACAGCATGTTTATACTGGAGCGAATTCTGCCCTCCTCATGTCCACTGCCGTTACAGCACTAAGCCCCCGCTGCTGCGTGCAGCAATATTAGCTGTTCGGAAGCAGCCGCTGTTTTAGTGAGCACTGTGCCATCCAGCTGCAGTCCTGCAGCGCGGTCACCGATCACAGGTTATCAGACCCTGCACAAACCACAGCGGCGCCGCGCCTGTGGTGTTTGCGTTCGGTTCGTGAACCAGCAAGCACCCCAATTCCCATCCCAGAGCCCCCGGCCCGCTGCGGGGAAACCAAGTTTGTGTTTGATGCAGCTCCCGTTTGCGCAGTCCGAGCACACTCACCATGACCGAGTCATTCATGCTTCGCATCTGGAAGACGTCCATCGTGACCTCTGCGCGGTTGGAGACCTCATTGCTGCCTGCGTGGTCGGACGGAGAGAGGTCGAAGTAGGTGCTGTCTGGCTCCCTGCGGGAAAGGCGACGGCACGGTCAGCCTTCCAGCCCTCCACCGCAGCCTGCACCACCACCACCCAGCACCTCGCCCTCGAACCCTGTCCCCTTCTCAACTTCTCCCTCCATCCTCTGCTTTTATTTTCACACGGCAGAGCAGGCTTTGCTCAGGCAAACTGTTGCCTGGTGGGCAAAGCAAGCAGAGACTTGGGAAGTTTTTCATCCGCCCAGCTGCTCCAGCCTATCTGTCACCTCAGGATGTCTTAGTGGGAGGATACCAAGGAAGAAAGAAGATGAAATGAAGCATAGTCCTTCTTCCTCACTTGATTAGAGTGTGAGGCTCAAAGGCCAGAAGACTTGCAAAAGTCTCGGTGCGACTAGAAGATATTTAATTTTAGAAAACACCCATTCCAATTAGGCAGCTACCAAGCCTCATGACCTCATGAGTGAAGACTGATGAGTACGAGCGCATCCTCTCAGGCTTGGTCCCCATGTCCCCTGCCGCACCCCAGCAAGGGTCCCAGCCAAAAGGGGACCTTTGCTCTGGCCCTGACGCCATCTCCATGCGGTCCTGCAGCATGGCATCCCCAAACACCTTTGCTTCCTTGGGCGTGAGCAAGCGTGCCCCGATGCTGCCCTGGGACGTGCACGAGGGCAGCTGTGCCGTTGGGAACGCCGCGCCGCGCCTCGCAGCTCTCCTCCCCTTGCATTTACGGTGCGCGTCGAAAACGCTGGGGGCTGCACGACCCTTTCCAGAAACAGCGTCCGGTACCTTGAAACAGGTTTGTGGGGCCCTGCTTTCAGCGCATGCAAAATCCACAGCCTTTGAACCGTCCAGCATCACCAGAGCAAAGGGGTTTGGCAAATGAAATGACCTGAGCAGACAGATCGGAGTCTGGGAGCAAAACTCCGAATGTGGAAAAGGAATATGTGGAATATGTGCAAAAGAAACTCATCTCCCTGTGGGCCCCAGGAACGATACGCGCTGACACAGGTTACGGAGCCAAGGGCCACTTCTGCCTCAGAATACACCTCAAGGCCAATGATCAACCAGCACTTACAGCGTGCTCCAGAGGTGCTCAAACGTCGTGCCTTCGTCAGCTGGGGATGACTGGGACATCTTCACGGAGGGGGAGTCTGACAGAGGGTAAATCACCCTAGGGGCAAAGAGAAACAGCAAGGTTAGCGTTGCTAGAGTGCCATCGCACGTCAGCAAAGTGGCCGGCGAAGGGCGGGAGCTTCCCACCTCGCTCCCAGCAGCACGGCTGGGACCGGAGCCCCGAAGGGCCCGTGGTGGGGAGACGGTGCCGCTCAGCCCCGCAGCGGGCAAGGAGCGGTGCGTGGGACGGGCGACGCAAGCTCAGCCTGCCCTGGAGCCTGCTGCGCCGAAAGGCTTGCACGGGGCGGGAGGCGGCTGCAGACGCCTTTACTGCAGACCAGGACTACAGACAGCAAAATAAACCAGCCAGGCTTTCCCTCAGGGCTGGTATTTCTGGTGACGACGGCACAGGCACATGTTCTTATGAATATGGGGGTATTTTGGAACGGGCCAACGTGGCAGGGCGTTGGGATGTCAGCCCGTTTCTGCTAAGCACTGATCCTGGGATGCCAGGCCCCCGTCCGAGATGTTTACGGTGTGCTTCAGCGCGGCACAGGCAGCTCCCCCCGCCCTGGGGAGGCTTCGCACAACCGTTCTTAGTAATCGCTTTGGACCTGCTTCATTCAGCAAAGGGCTTGGGCTCTCCAGTTAGATAAAGCAATACCGAACTCTCGAGTATCAGCTCTCTGAATCAAACTGAAACCCTAAGGCGGGTGGCAGAAATCCTGCAGCGAGAATCAGAGCCGAAGGCACCCTTGTTGCAGCCCCGGGTCCGGGCTGGGCTGTGCGGAGCGCGCTCTGCTCTGGGGGGGGGGAATCCAGCTCCACGAATCCGGGGAACACGGGAGAGACCTTCCTGCCTCTGAATCATGGCAGGGCTGCAAATTCAGGCCACGGGCTGTACCCCGCAGGCTGGTGTATGGAATACCCTCGGGTGCCACTGGCTCCGAGCAAGGCGTGCCAAGAAAGCGGCATCGCCGGAGCTCCGAGCGCTGGCAGAAGCTCAGGCATCCCCAGTCACCAGGGGCCACTTCAGCAACTCCAGAAGAAGTCTGCCTCTGCTCTATTTTGACGTAGCCCTTCAGCCCTCACCCTGGTTTGCCCATGTTAGGCATGGGGCAGCTTTTATCCCAGGAACATCGTTTGCCAACAGGCTACCCTATTTTTCTCAGGAAGCTCTAGTGGCAAATGCCCACAGATCTGCAAAGGCACGCAAGGCAGGAGCGTTGCCTCTGCTTTGCATTGGGGAAGCGCTGCTGGGAGAAAGCGCGCCATTTACCCGGGACCGCATGCGGGAAGCCTGTGGGAGAGCCAATTCTTCAGCCAGAGCGTGGGCATAACCAGAGCCATCCTCGATCCCCTCTGCTCCTCTTGCCCCTGGACAAAGTTTCTTGGCCCCTTTCAAGCGCGGAAGGAAGCACGCAGCGTACCTCGGCTCTCCCTACGTCCCCAGCACCTCTCCGACCCCAGCAGCAGGAGCGGCAGATTTCAGGGAGCCATCTTGAGCCCCGCGCCGCCTTCCTCCGCCATGTGAGCGTCCTCCTCCTCCCTTACCCGCTCCCTGGAAGCAACGGGACCGCTCCCCTGCCCTGGCTGACACAGATGTGTCCCAGGCACCATCGGGCTACTCCTGTTACCCACGCCAGCGTTAGCATCTCGTTTCAACTCGGTACCGACATCTAATAGTGAAAGTCTGAAAACTTCCTGCTTTTGGGGCTCGAAACGCCGAGCGCGAGCGCGGCCGCTTTCTAACTGAGTGATGCTCGGGGTTGCACGGGCCCCTCTGAGTCAGCTGGGGAGCGGGCGGCTGCCGGGGCCGGGAGCTAAAACGAAAGCAGGGCGATGCTCCCGACGGCCGATCCCGCGGGCTGCTTTCTGCTGCCTCTGCGCCTCGTCTGCGGGACACGGCACCCGCAGCTGCTCTTCCAGGAAGGTTTGCCACAGCAGAGGAGGGCTCGTTTCCCGCGGGCCTCATCACAGAATAGCTCGCAGCGAGAGGCTGGTGTCCTCCCATCCCTCCTCGTCCCACGTGTGACACGCAGAGAAACGAAAGGACCTACGCGGCAGCTTTCAGAAAAGGAAAAGCCTAGAGCTGAGGCAGGCGACTGCTGCTGGCCTTACCCTGCTTCCATGCTGCTATCCCTGGCGCGGGGCAGCGGCAGCTTCAGGAAGGAGCCAGGCCTTTCCCTTCAGCGGAGAAAGCACCTCTGCACCGCCCCGGCTGTGTGGTCATGATGGGTGACACCAGCTCTAACCACGTGGCTGCACTCGTTTTCGAAAGGAAAAAAATCTGAATATTTTTAAGGGCGTTTTAGAAGTTCCCTTTCTCTTTCAAAGCGCGATCGGCGCTTGCGAAGCCAGGCCAGCGTCTTCTCACGCTTGAGCTCTAAACTCGGTGGTACAAAGAGGAGTTCGGGCTGCCGGCGCTGGTAACGTGCATCCTTGCTGTGGCGATCGCTGCACATCTCGGGAAAGCATCTCTGCGGCAGGAATGACAGCCGGGCATCTAAGATGATAATGAACCATACCAGACTTTGCAAACAGTGGTCCCCGAGGTGTGCAGCGGTGCTGCTGGCAGTGTCATTTACTCTAAACCGAGGTGCCATTTAGAGCCCCGTTATGCCATGAATGGTGGAGGCATTCGCTCTGATGGTGGGGTCCAGCGGAAGGAAAAAACATCCCGTTGGAAGCAGAGGAGGCCCCGTGGCCCAGCTTAATTCATGATGAACTAGGAAGAGCCTTAGAGACTAATTCTGCATTGCTAGAGAAGCATTACTAGCGGGCTTGGATGCGATTACCTTCCCGGTGCCTCCATGCTGTGTAAATGGCACTGGGAGGCCACCAGCCCGGGGCTAAACACAGCAGCAGCGGCAGAGCGAGACCAGCCACGGCCCGGGTTCAGCTTCTTGTTGCTTCCAGCCCCCCAGCTCCGTTCCAAGGCCGCTTTGCCTCTGCCGCAGCTGTGTGAGCTCCCTGATGCCACCCGCTTCCCAGCACCAAAGGAAAGACCTGAGGTACCGCCCTGACCTCTGCCAGAAAGAATTCTCTAGCCGAACCCCCGCCGGGAGGATTTAACACCTCCAGAGACCCAAACCTGCTGATTAAACCGCCGACCTCTTTGCCCAGGGAAGGGTGCGGCGAGGGGTGCTCCGTCCCCTCTGCCCCGACGCAGCAGGGAGGCGATGGGCGATGCTTGGCGTGGCCGGCCGGGACGCGGGGCTGGCACGGGGGCAGCCGGGGGAGCCCGCGGCAGGACCTGCACCCAAGTTATTGCAGGCTTCCAGAGGCAGGGCTGAAGCGTGCAAACCAGGGGGGTTGGTGCCGGGCGCCGAGGCTGCCGGTGCGATTTGCCTGTTTTCACGTGGGAGAGCGGCTCGCCGCGCGCTTCCCCAGGCTGGCTCCACCGTTCGCTGGATTGCTGCTTCCCTCTGTTGCTAGTCGGGGCATTGCAGGGAAACCGCACACGGGGAAAAAAAGGCCAGGAGTACGGAGACAAAGCCTGCGAAGAGGCCGTCCACCGCCTTCGCTTGCGTTGGGGTCAGCTTATTCCGCGGCACCAAGGTCCGCTGCAGCCATCCCAAGGCGGGGGAGCGACTCTGGAGAAGCAGAGCAGATGAACTTGCATATATTCCACCGTGCTTCGTTCAGCCCACGGTCTGTGTTTCGACCACAGAGGCTGAATGTATTCTTAGAGTTATTGTAAATTCAACTTCCTTCCTTCATCAGTACATGGAAGGTAAAGGATCCCGTGGGTGGAACGAGGGGGCTGCAGCCTTGCTGAGGGTGATGCCTGGCGGCTGGGTTCCTGCAGGCTCTAGAAGGAGCATCTTTGATCTCACCGTTAACTTTAAGCCTCGGGTTTAGCCACTTAGAAGTGCCCGTTGCTATTTCCCCTAGCAATAACATATTTGCCGCTACCCTGCCACTCTAACAGCCCGGAATGAGGCGTGACAGCATTTTGCAGCCCACCTTCAAGGGAGATAAATGCACCAAACCTGTATAACAGGGCTATTCCTAATTTCTAAAGACTCTTGGCCCATCCTGAGGGAGGAAGACTTCCGAGAGCCGTTTCCAACTCGCACGTTGAAGCACCGTGCGTTGCTCGATGGTTTGTGAGCCAGCCCCTGGACCTTCTCTCCTCCCCTCCTCCGCGCAACAAGAGCCGTCAGGCTCATCCAGCCCGCAGCAAATAACTTAACATTTGCAAAATGTTGACAGATCCCAAGGTGCCAACGCTACCCTGTGCTATGGCTCGCCGCTCCCAGATTATTAAATTCACACCTGCGAAACAAGGCTCGTAAAAGTGACCGGGAGCGAGCGAGCTTTCCCGCAGCATGCTTGAATCTCAGGAGCCCTCCTCGGGGTCCAGCAGCTTATTAAGGATTTTCTTTCCAAGGAGCAGGCAGGTTCGACAGAAATCCTCTCTGACGGACAGAGTCGCCGACAGGCAGCTCGTGACGGGGCAGGAGGCTAACCCAGCCAGCTCTGCCTCCCTCCCCGGCAGCCGAGCCCCAGCCCTGCCAGGGACCCGGCGGCAGGCAGCCAGCCTCAGCATCCCGCCGCGACCCACCCCGCTCTGCTTTTCCCATTCAAGCCTTGGCCGGTTTTGCCTCCGCCAGCGCTTTAACTCCGGATGGAAGGCACTTGGGAGCAAACTTTCCGAGAGGCTTTAATACTGTGTCGCCAGCCTACAAAGCAAAGCGGCCACAAGTCATCGTCCAGCTGCGTTATCGAGCGCTGGCGAGAGGGTTGTGCCGAGTAACTCGCACACACAAATAGCAAGGGGTTTCCTTTTGTTGTTTTTTTTCCTCCTACCTGCTCCGGCTCCCCAAGCGTTTCGAGTTCCCCCGGAGGTCTCCCGCAGACAGGAGCGGCCTGGGATTGAGGATCTATGTTATTTACTGCACTACAATCAAGTAGCGTCCCGGTCGCCTAGGCAATGACATTGGAGCTGCTGAAAGCTATGTGAAAAGTGAGGCAAAGGCTTGCGCGCTCCTTCCTGGAATAGGAGGCAGTTGCAAGGGGGTGGGGAATGCTCAGCCAAGCGTGCCGGGGAATTAAGCTGGTGGCCAGCGCCAAAGCGACTCCGGGGCAAGCTGGCCCTCGGGGGTCCGGCAGCGGCAGCCACCCAGCAGCGCGAGGCGGCTGCCGGGGCTTCACGGCGATGGAGAGGGGAAGGCCGATGGCCGAGTTGGGTTTGTGCTCGCGTTGGTCACAACGAGCCGCTCGTCCCTCTTGGGTTGTCAGAGGACTGGGGCAGCCTGACCGGGGGCCAGTGAGGGCCCCGTGCTTCGCCGCGCTGCATCCCGCGGTGGGAAAAATGGCTCGCCAAGACGTGCGTAGAGTGGCAGTGGGTAACGATTGAGTGTTTCTGCTTAAAAACCGTCAGCCATGAGACTAATTATCTGCGTCGGGTGGACTCACTGATGCACCTTCTTGCTGACACCCGTTTTTGAGAGCTACCGTTTTGCCGGTCGCTCGCCCTTTCGCCTTGGGCACACGGGCGCGCGGTGCTCATCGCTGTGGAATCATCGGCCGCGTGTTCAAGTCACTCGCCTCCATCCAGGGACCGACAGCCAGCGCTCTGCCTGCCGGCACCCACGCTTCGCTTCCCGGGGCGGGCAGTGGCGGCCGAGCAGCAGCCGCATTCCGCCCCTTCGTTACGGGTCGGGCCAGAAAACGGGCGCGTTCGCCAGCCCCTAAACGCATCCGAGTGGCTGTAACCGGTTTTTGGAGCCTAACTGCCTAATCCATCATGAAAACAAAACTCGAGCGTTTGCTCTGATCCCGAGGTTTATTTTTTAAATGACGGCGAGCGTATTCCCCGAACAAGGCAGGGGGGTGCCACTCGGAGCGCTGCTCCCGCTGGGCACACGCAGCCGGGCTGGAGGACCAGACCGTTTTTAGGACACAGACGTCCCTGGCACGCTCCTCGCTGTCCCCCAAGTTGGCTCAGAAAAGCCGTGTGGCCAGCTCGGCAGCCGGCCACACCGGGGGCTGTGTCCCGAGGGAATAGGTACCCTGGGGGGGATTATCCGGGGTTCTCCCCCTTGGCTGGTGATGCTTGGCTCCCTTCCACCCCCCAAACTTAATTTATTCACGCCTCCATTTATTTATTCATTCAGCCATTTATTTATTTATCCATCCATTCATTCACTCACTCATTCTAATGCAATCTGCCCCCTGTTTACCGGTGTATTTCTACTGCAATTTGCAGGCCCTCTGTCCCAGCTAGGGAGCCTTTTTGGGACGCCCCGCCTGTTCTCCCGGTGCCGTCCCTAATTAGCCGGGCGCTGTAATTAGCAAAGCGCGGTAATTAGCCAGGGCACGGGGAGCGGGGGGGGGGGGGTCCCTGGCGGCGGGGAGGCGTGGCGGGCTGCGGCGGGCCGCGGGGGCGGGAAGGCGGGCAGCGGCGGCTGAGCACGCGGCGCCTCATTAGGCGGCTCATTTGCATCATAATTAGGTTCATGCGGCGGCTTCCCGCCCGCTTCCCGCCGCCGGGCGCCCGCCCCAGGACTACAGCTCCCGGCGTGCCGCGGGGCGCCGCCGCCCCGCTCCCATTGGCTGTCCGGCCCGCCCGCTCCCGCCCCTTCCGGCCGCTTCCGCCGCGGGGCCGGGCCGGGCCGGGCGGCTTTGAATGGCGGCGGGGCCGCTCGCCGCCCGCCTCGCCCCGCCATGAACTTCTCGGAGCTGCTCCGGCTCTCCGGGCTGCTCGGCAGGTTCTCCCCCGACGGCAGGTGCCTGGTGAGTGGCGGCCGCCGCCTGTGAGCGGGGCCGCGGCCTGAGGAGCGGCCCCGGGCCTGCGCGGGTCTGGGCGAGGGGGACCCGCTGAGGGCCGCCTGTGCAAAGCGCTGCTGCTGGGGCAGGGAATCACTTTGTAAAAACTCGGCTGAGCCACCCGGCGCTGCTAGAGTGAGCGAGGGTTCTTTTTACGCGCCCCCCCCCCCCCCCCCCTTCCCTCCCGGTTGAGCTCTTGCTCTGGTTTGCAGCGGGGCACGGCGCGCGCCAAGCCTTCCCAAACCCCAAAATTCCCAACTGGGGCCGAAGCGTGGGAAGGCGGCGGCCCCGGGCGCGGCTCCCGGCCCCACGCCGGCTCAGCTCTGGTTTTGTTCTCGCTCAGGCCTCCTGCGTGCAGTACCGGCTGGTGGTGCGGGACGCCAGCACCCTCCAGATCCTCCAGCTCTACACGTGCCTGGACCAGATCCAGTACATCGAGTGGTCCTCTGATTCCCTCTTCATACTGTGCGCCATGTACAAGCGAGGGATTGTGCAGGTAAGGGCGGGAGCGGGACCGAACGCTTTTCCTACTGGGGATTTGTGCGAGTGAGAGCTTCTTAAAGGCAAGCGCTCGTTCAGGGCTTTCGCCAAAGGAACTGGGGTCGTTATTGGTAATGCGTGGTTTGAGGGTAACCCAGCATGCCGTTATTTTTAAAACCGTGACAAAGACCTTAGTTTGAAAAAAAGAACAGATTTAGAATAAAAATATTTATCCAAACAAATCAAAGCTGGAGATTATCCTACAGTTTCTTAGTTCAGAAGGAAATAAACTTGTTAAATAATAAACATGCAAACTTGTTGAATGGACTAAACCTTTTTTTTAAAGTGTTGGATTCAGAATATTTGTCGCGGGGCGGGGAAAAGCCCTCACCTTACTTCACAATTTGTACTAACACACAGAGGTGGGGGGCTTACTTTTGTAGTGGGATCCAGCGCCAGTCCTTCATGGCCACGGGCTTTCGGAGGTTTCCTGACCTCGCTGGTATGTGGTGCAGGAAGCTTTTCTCGGCTGTAGCGTGTTCTCGTGAGCAGATCTTTTGACGAGCTGTTCGTTTGGTGCGCTCTTTGGTTTCCTCTCTGACCTAGGTCTGGTCCTTGGAGCAGCCAGACTGGCACTGTAAGATAGACGAGGGGTCAGCGGGATTGGTGGCTTCATGCTGGAGTCCGGATGGTCGTCACATTCTCAACACAACCGAGTTCCATGTAAGTGTGAAGTCATGATTACTCTCGAGGGTGTCAGATGTTACTGTCTGCCCTTCGCCTCTTAAAATAACCTAAAGCTCTTAAAGCTGTAGTGGTAGTGAAGAATGTGGATATAGTTCTCCTATATTCGTATATGTAATCTAGGTTAATTCCAGTTTAGCTGTTAGCTATTCTGTTAACATTTTATCCCCTTGCTTCTCATGATAAGATAGAAAATTGGCACTTAGCTTTGAAGGTAAAATTATGTGTTTGAGAAAAGCGTAGGGATAACTGGCATTAATCGAAGCAATTTTAGAAATCGGATGTGTTGTAGCTCAGGGAAGGGTCAGGGTTGCTATAAAAAAAAAAAAAACCCCAAACATAAACATGTAAGAGTGGCTATGGAATTAACAAACGTGGTCTTAGGTTTATTGACCTATGAGATTTAGATCCAGATCCTGGAAATATTGTTGTAACTGATTTGGCACATAGGAGCCGGACTGCTGTTGATAGAGCCACTCGCGAAATTAAAATTAAAACGCCTGTAAGCGCTTATTGATTGAGAGCCATGTTCTGGAATCCACGCTAAGGTAGAATCCAAATCAGTTTGTGGATGCTGGGCTTGTTGGAAAGCACATGGAAGTCTGACTCCCCACCTTTGTAGTCTTTGGATTAGAGCTGACAATTCATGTCGCTCAGCACAACGATGAACGGTCAGAAAGTTGCTAAGAACTACATGCAAGATGTTTTTCCCTTTGCTATATTTACTCTTTCAAAACTAGATGGACTTTAGATGACAGGTTATTCTGTCGTAACCCTTGCTAGCACTGAATTCAAATGTCACACTGTAAGATTCTTCCTTTTTTCATGCATATCCCAATGTAAATGGAATATAGATGGGGGACTTTGTCGTCTGTGCGTGTGGACTAGAGTTAGTGCAAATGCTGATGCCCTCAAGGGAACCTGTGGAGGAACTTGCATATGGCTACGGCATAGTTCCTGATGCACGTGTGGTGGAATTCTCCGGCGAGGATGTTTAGTGCTGGCAAGGATTTCCAGGGCTGACTGGGGTAGAGACTTTCTGGCTATAAAGCAGTCCCTTTCCCTTCCCCTACCCCTTTAGATAGTGGGTTATGAGGAGTGATGAATTTAAGCCTTAATTTTCCCAGGAATGAGTCACCCTGATGGCGATTAAAATAAAAAAAAAAAAGAGTCCCGAGTTTCAGCCTGAAGTCAGTAAAGACATGCCTGCCAGTTGGGCAGAAGTGTTGTGGTCTGAGTAACCCAAACTGAGGGCTGGTGTTATGTGCTACAAGTGAGTATCTCATGGCACGTGCGTGTGGGGGTGGACTAGCAAGTATTTATTGCCTCCCAACAGAACTTGGTTTGACCTTAGAGGATTTCATTAAGCCTTTGCCAAGTTGGCATCTGTGTTGGGATAAGTTTTCTTTCCAGCTGTAAACAGGTTGCTAAATTAGCTTTTGTCAGACAGCTGCTTGGGTTATGCCGATGTCTGAGTAGTGTTTACTCTCTCTATGCTAAATCCACAGTCTGGTGGGACAGACACGAGTAGTGCTCGAGACAGAAACTGTCAGATACTTAATATTGGTGTATTATGCATGTTATCAAATTCAGCAATTGATGGGAGTGCTTAGGGGTGCCCCGTCCACCAGCGCAGCTTGGCTTTGGTAGCCCAACACTAAAGAATTACTCGTAATTTTTTGGGTCAACATGGGGGCTTCACTGTAAGCTCACAAATAACTCAATCCTCTACGTTTTTTTTAAAGGATATGGTTGTGCTAATTTATTTCTAGCAATCCATACTTACTAGTGCATCAGAAAAATTACTCATTGGCTAACTCATAGACAAGTTCTTTTTGTGGTCAGCATTATAGTGAATAATAATGTGGGTTTTTTTGATGTGACTGGTATGCGGTTCTTAACTTAGAGATGAGATGAGTTCTTAACTCGAGATGAGTGCATCAGAATTCTGCCACATGTTTCCAAAATCCATTTTGACTCTGCTCAGTCTTTTGAGACAGGCAGCAATGCTCTGTGTGCACTTAATATTAATGTAACTCTGCAAATGCAATCATTTTATTGGAGATGAGTCTGTAATAATGCGCAAGGTTTTGGGTCCCAGAATTGTTACATGATGTACAGTAATATTGAAGGGTACAGGTACCTGTCTAAATCTTGACAATAGTTCCTGCAATAAACGGCACGATATACAAGGCAATTAAATGGTACAGTCTTACTGGAGGAAGTATATAGAGACGCTATCCTTTCACTCGGGAGTGGGTTGTTTTTCACAATAATGGATTACTGGCAGATGCAGAGGAATCTACCCTGCTTAATTACAAAATTGCATGTAGTACGTAGTTACTTGCCCCAAAATTTTGAAGGCATCTTTGTGCTGTATGTTAGCTTAAGTGTTATGTGGGGAGGGGTCGTTCCATCAGCATCTAGGATGGAAGTCCTGTTGAGATGTAGAAAAGATGTAGGCTTGTTCCTTGAACTCTTGCTGTGCTGTGTTGGAGGATTTCCTTCTGCTGGGGACTGTCAGCGCTGCTGTCCAGACTGGCAAACTGCAAGGCGAGATACAGACTTGCTAGGTGTTGCCAGGCAAAAACTAGTTTTACTGGGCAGCAGATATATTCAAAGGTACTCCCAAACTTGGAAGGCTTTTTTTTTTCTCTTTAATTGTTGGTTTATGTCTTGCAGCTCCATGTGAGAACTGATAGGATAGTTGCAGCTTGATTTTTTTTTTCATCACCTTGTTGTTCATACCAAGCTAAGAGTACAGTTCTGTTAGGAAAAGCAGGGTTTTTTTGGGGGGGTGGGGGGAAATGGAGGTAGCAAATCTAAATTGGTTGGAAAAACACCTTCTGAAAGCCTGCTACGCAAAGTCTATCTGGAATCTGAAAAAGTTGGAACACTGTTAATTATATTGATTCATGCAGTGTGCTGGAAAGCAGCTTGTTGTCCCATAGCTATCATTTGTTACTTATTTTGTAGTGGGCGATTCCTCTCTTGGTGAAATCTGCCCTGCTTTGTGAGGCAGTTCTGCATGCCTGCAGCGTGTAACGCGGCAAGCTGATGGCTAGAAGATTCCGTGCGATCAGTTTGTCCTGTGGAAGGTGTTGTACCAGGTATCTCTCCTCTTACAGTGCCGCCGTTCCACCCGAATTCATAGGCACATGTAGAGCTTAAGCAAGAGCTGCAGGTAAAAGATACAGAGGAAGCAAATGGATCCTCCGCTTCCTCATGACTCTCGTGTGTTGTGATAAATGGTTTGAAGGTCAGCGGCATTGTTCTTGAGTGTTTCTTTGAAAAGCCGTACTTATAAACCACATATATTGTACTTTCCCTAGTTCTTCCTTAGGTACCAAAGCATTAAGGAGCTTCTTTCGAACTGCAGCAGCAGGGGGAAAAAGTGTGTGTTTCTGTGTATATTGGAGCTAATCCTTAGTAACTGTAAATGGCTGCGTTGGTTGAAAAATGCTTTCTGTCGAGGAATGTGCTCTGAATAATCTTCTGAAATCCGGTGCTGACAGACACTGCTATGTAAGGAGGCCTTGTGACCCAGTCAAGTCTGGGACAAAAGTTGACAGTCATTTGAGATGCAAGGTTGTTTAAAAGTGTGGTTTTATCTATTGAAAATCGCCAGTCTTACACCTGCCTGTAGCTGTCAACATTGGGACGTAGTCCTGAACCCAGTGCTGGAGACTGTTTATCACGTTACCATCTAAATACCTTTTATTTCTCAGCTGTTTTTAGGCTATTTTAAAAATGCTTCTGCTTTTGGTTTGGTTTTCCACTGCAAAACAACAGCTGAAAACTTCTCGGACACCGTTATCACTAGCATTTGAGTTTGACAACTCCACTTAATCAAGTCATCTATGCTAAAGAGAAAGTACCCCTCAAAATGATCAGGGAAGAAGTGCTTGCTGCAGGCTTAATTGGCCACTGTTCTGCTGTAAAAGCAGTTGGCCCTCCTCTGCAAAGTCTGAGAAAAGCAAGTAAGAGCGGTGCAATTTATTGTCATTTTTGAAGTGTTTGGTTTTCTTTTTTCACCCTCTGTGCATTTTCTGTTTCTGTCTCTCATAATCATCTCCGCTAGCTGTGAAATAATCTTTCTCGGGCTAGTTTACGTTGGCAGCTTGGGCAAGATTGTGGAATAACGTTTCAGTTCCAGTTGGGAATACAAAGGTTCTCCCTTTGTCACAATTTAATCATACATGCGTTGTTAATCCGTGTAAGATAGGTGTGAAGGCCCTATTGTAAGCACATAATGTAACTTTCTCAGTTTATAAAAATGTTTGAGTGTATACAAATAGAACAACTGAAAAGAATCCTAATTTCAGGAATTAAAATGGTTTTTCTTTTACACATATCTAACGCTAGGCCAAAACCTTAGATTATGTGTCGTGTGACGTGGGCAAGAGGTTGCAATGACGTTACAGCAGCACATCTACGCGGTCTCTGACTTGCAGTTGTGTGCTTCTCTTACAGCTTGCAGCCTTTTCAGGAGAGAGATGCTGAAGTTGAAGAAAGGATCTTAATAGTTGTTATGGGTGTGTTGTGACTGATTTAGATCAAGCCTGAAGATGAAGCGCTTCGGTTATCAAAGGGTTGTAGGCATCCGGTATAATAATAGGTCTTTGTTTCAGAAAGTGTATTTATGTGGGGTGGTTTTTTTTTTTTTTGTAGACAGGGTGTAAGCGTGTGTTGGTTGTGTTCTGTAGTCTCTCCCCAGTACTGCGATGCCATTATTGCAATTTATGCAATGTGTGCTAGCAGTGATGTGTTGGGGAGGTGTAGGTGGGTGCTACTCCAACAGTATCAGCGTTTAATGTTACCGAAACCTTCGGTTTTGGTGAAGTGCCTGCTCAGCGGTTAAGTGCAACGTGACAAGAATGAACAGGGAAACAGTTATTGGTGCCTTCTCTGGGGAGTTACAGAACTTGACCTTTTTAGAGAAGGTTCTGTCTGAACAGAGGACTGCGCTCCAGGATGAAGCAGAGGTGGATGCAGAAAGACTTTTCCAGATGAAGGTGTCCCTGCCTTTTCTCTTCTGCGGTGGAGTCTCGGGCAGGGCAGAGGTGACAGTAAGAGCTCTGCACACGATGTACTGTTTCTCACCTCCAGAGATTTTCCTCTTCCGATGTACTTGAGCTTGATGTGAGCAGGAAGGCTTTGCCTTGTTCTGAGGCTCTGAGCCAGCCGATGTGGTCTGGGATAGAAGAGCTTTTGACACACAGCAGGCCAGGTGAGTTGATTGTGAGGCCAAGTAGCAGCACAAACGTAAACTTGGATTCCGTTGTCGGGAAAAATGATGATCCAGACCTCAGCATTCAAAGCTTGCAGCTGCTAAGCTGGTATTAAGTGGCTGTAGAATGCGGGTTGTGTATGCTGTGTGTTTTGGTCAAGGGAGGGTTGGCAGCGAGTACCTTTAACACTGCAATTAATAGCAGCAAGCAGCATATCACTGTTGCAGTTGCTATAGAAGAATGTGAGTAGGCATTGTGTTGGTATTTTTAAAGTAAATCTTGCGTGAAGAGCAGACTAACAATGCTGTATTTTTGTATGTCCGGAAGTGAGCAGTTGCAGTGATAAAACTTGATTAATGTTGTTCATCTAGTGGATTCCTCTAGGACCTGCTGAACTTAAAGCTGGTTCTATAGATGTCTAGTTGTAATTTCATACCTGTAAAATAATAGAGGAGAATAATAAATGCTGCATCAAATAGTGGTCAATAGCTTTTTTTAACTTTGGATAGCAGCGGACTGGAATCTGACCTGGTTGTGCTCTTTCCTGTAATAGATTAAAAAAAAAAAATTGATTTCTGTGTTGTCTCTTCAAATCTTAAAATTTTCTTCCGTACATAGAAAGCAGCAGGGAGAACAGCTAATGCTGCTCTTTTGCTTTGGGACTCCACGTTATCTCTGGAGGGAGGCAGCATTTATGAGGATTCCGTAACTTGGTTTGAACACCTTGTCAAGTACTTGAGTCGTGCTCCCTAGCAAAAAAGATGTCAGCAATAAAAAAAAAAAAACAAACCCCTCCAGGTTGTGTTGCAATGCAGAGTCTGTAGCGTTGCAGGTGGAACAGATACATAGGATGCTACTTTGGAGTCCTCTGTCACCGTTGAACAGTACCAATTCAGGGCAGGAAAATGCGCATTGAGGACAAACTGCGCAAAAAAAAAAATCATAGCAGAAACTTCCTCCCAAGACTGCTGGTGATGCTGGTGGCCTGCATCTGATGCAGGAGGATGATGAGATGGTAGGCAGTGCAGACGTTTGACTTGTATGATGAATCAGAGCTAGGTTTTGGGAAAGGCAGCTTTACAACTGTAGTGCTTTATTGCAAAAATAGTTTTACCTGCGTCTCTTCTAGAATCTCTTACCTTGGTGCGATAAAACCTAGGGAAACGCAAGAAAAAAAATTACACTGGAAACATTCCTCGCTCCAGATATAAATGCGAAGGTTCACATGACATACCAATTAATGCACATATGTCTGGTGTGGCTGCCGTTGCTAAGGGAGAGTAAGTATTTGTTTTTAATTGAATAATCTGCAGATGGCAACGCGGAGCTTCCAGAATGCAGGCTGTGACCTTGAAGAGCTGCGGAGAGGCTTGTTTTGCAGCTGACTGCCCTCTCTGCAGTTCTTGTGTTTTCTGGATGTGCAAGCTGCCAGAAATACCCGAAACAAGATGTTTAATGCCTTGCTTTGCATAGCGTAATTTGGTCCTTTTCTCATTCTTTCAGTAATTACGTAATGTTGCCTTCTTGTGGGTGGCTGAGGAGGGAAGAGCAAAATGCAAATTAGCTGTCACGGCTGAGTGTGTCTAGAAGCTGAAAGATATAGCTTAAATTTTCATACTTGGTAGCCTTGTCCTGAGAGAGACAATGTTCTTGAGCTGCTGTAAGGTCTCATCCGTTCGTAAATGCAAGAAACTTCATGCCTCTCTTCTAGAGTCTGTGATGAAACTGTGTTTTTCCAACTGAAAAGTGTCTATGTACCGTACACTGGCAATCATGTAGCTAGATTCTTGCTAATATCAGTAAGTTTAACGCTGATGAAGAGCTCTTCTCCATGTCGGTGTTCTGCATCTCATTCCCCTCTAGAGTATTTGGTGTGCCTGTAACATTAATTTGGAATCGGTAACCTTGCTAGCTGCAGGCAAGCCGGGAGATAATTCCTCACAGTTACTTCTTAGGGCTTTGTGTTTGAGCTACCACAGAAGGTATATTGATCTACTTTGTGTTCTTGAATTAGACTTCTGGGTTTCTACTTACTTGTGTGTTTACCTACAAAAATAAACAAATACTGCCTTGTCTTTTTCTCTTTGGGACAGCTGCGGATAACTGTGTGGTCCTTGTGTACGAAATCGGTGTCTTACATCAAGTATCCCAAGGCTTGTCAGCAGGGTAAGTGTCACAAACCTAACGCAGGGATGGCAGAAAGGGGGAAATGAATTTGATGTGTGCTGCCGAAACACGTGTTTCGGAGCAGGCTCTGGCACCCTCCCTGCTGAGGGCTTAGCTGGCCCTCAGGGGTGCATGTCTCCGAGATCAGTACCTGCGTGCCGCCTGCTGCCATGCACCAAGATGTGCTCTGGGGTTGTCGTATTCTCACCGCGAGCGAAGGATTGCATCCGATCTGTGTGCCTGTTCTGCAAATACGCATCTTTCTGTTGTGTTCGCCTCTGAAGGGTCCTTTAAGGCTTTAATTAAGCTGGATGCATTGGTGATGAAAACACTAATCTGAAGGGGCTTTTGTCATCTTCTACACATGGAAAGATCTGAAAGCGAAGCTCATGTCAGGACTGCCTAGCCACATGGCTGGAGTTAGCAGTTCCCTGCCTGAGGCTTGCGTGTGGTAATATCCCATGTACGACAAAGTGAATTTTGTATTCCATATAAAGTAAGAGTGGATGGGGACCAATGCCTGGAAGTTGGTGGAGTACCAGTGGTTGCATAACGAATCCATTTAGCTAGGCTAAATGAACTGTTCATTTGAAACCTGTGGGTTTTACAACTGTCTGTCAGTAATCAAACGTGGTTTTTTGAAGCATGCTGAAGTTTTGCACTAGCTGTGAAGCTGCATCCTTAGAAATAGTATATTCAAAGTTTAAGAATGGCTGACACAAGGCAGTTAGTAAAACTAAGCATTGCCTTGATTAATGTGATCTTCTGTGAAGATATTTTTCCTCCTCCTTTTACTTCTCTGAATTGGGAGTAGCTGCTTTTCATTGAAGAATAGTCCGCTATTCTGTCTTGTTTTCTGTCTCCTTTTTTTTTTTTTTAATGGACTTTGCCTCATTGACAGGGATAGCATTCACTAAGGATGGCCGCTATATGGCAGTAGCGGAAAGACGTGACTGCAAGGACTTCGTTAGCATCTTTGTATGCAGCGACTGGCAGCTACTGAGAGTAAGATCCGTCCTTGCCTTCCACTGCTTCTGCATTGACTACAAGAATTCGTTGCACACTAAACTTGGTTGCTTTGGTAGTCTGGTTTTAGGCTTGCTGATGCATTTTTCTACTCAGCATCTGGCTCCTTCGTTGGCCTGCAGGCATACTTCCGTAGCAATATTCTGTTCAGGAGGCCAATGTATACTATACGCACGTAAAGAATTTCTGATGGAATGCAGAAGTTCACCTTTAAATTCTTGCATGAGCTTATTTACAATAAACTATGCTACACTAATAAAAATGGATGTATCAAATGCTTGGTAAGGTCATAATTTGGAATGTATAATATTTTCTGTTTAGCAGTGAGACTAGTCTGTGAAGGATGCACACTAGCATGTCTCAGAGGACCAGATGGATCTGAGAAATTGAAACCCATTAAGAACTACATAGTGTCACCTCTGGTTCAGGAATTCTGAGTCTCATTCGAAGCTGAAAGCAAAGTTTGGGAAATGCCACTAAATGCTTGTCACGTTCCCAGGCTCTTCCCTGATGATCCTGTACCGGTCTTTCTGAGGCAAGGAATTAGGCTGGCTAAATTTCTTGACTGATTCAGTGTAACTACTTTTATTTTCTTATGAAATGCTGTTCACTTTAACGTGTAGCAACTTTTTGCCTTTTCTGAAAAGGGAAACCAAAGAAACAGTGACTGCAGCATGCTGTCACAAAAGAAAATAGTTCTGTTTCTACCCTAGCATGCAAAAGGCTGTTTTGCAATTGTGGTAGCACTTAGAAGGATAAAACCGAGGACTATGTTCAGTCAGATACAATGGTATTTGCTAGTATAACGTTTCAAATGGTTTTGTTTTCTCTCTTTTGGGGGCAGCATTTTGACACCGAAACGCAAGATCTGTTTGGGATTGAATGGGCTCCTAATGGCTGTGTTCTGGCAGTGTGGGATACATGTCTGGAGGTATGAGGAAAAAGCAGATTATTTTCTTGGAGAGTTCAGGTTGGTTTGTAGCTGCCATGTATAAGGCAGTAACTAAAATAACTAGCATCATAATTTTTTTTCTTTTAAACATAACAAGAGCTGAACTCAAACCATTTTAAATATTATAATTGTATTGGTAACGGATGTCCTTACAAGTGCATGTCAAACTGTTACGCAAATCTTTAATGACAGCATGTTATCTTACTAGCTTGCTTTCTAATTTATCTTGGGGAAAAAGAATTTGATTGTAAACATTGCAGAAGCCACTATTGAAATAATGAAAGAGTTCTTCTGTAAGACTCTTCTCCTATTTTGCTTTACATTGCATTGCACAGTAATTTTACAGTTCAGTAAAAGTACTCATCCAAAAAGTTAGCAAGGGATATATCAATTGCTATCCTT
This sequence comes from Pelecanus crispus, assembly GCF_030463565.1. NCBI lineage: Eukaryota > Metazoa > Chordata > Aves > Pelecaniformes > Pelecanidae > Pelecanus > Pelecanus crispus. Next base: position 9,474,257 of record NC_134657.1, on the reverse strand, counting down.
TACTGCTCCGAGTGGGTGAACTTCTAGGTGTAGAAAAGTGTCCCCCTGTGGCCGTAAAGTTAGGGGCAGCACGATCAAAATGAATACCCCTGGGAATGGGCAGGGCTGTAACGTCCCTGATCAGATGGCATGCAGAGGCTGAAGGAGCACGAGAGTCTTCCGAAACAGCATCTGCTGCCGATGAAGAGCGTTGGGCTGGATGGGCCATTGTTGAGGCCCAGTGGGGCATTTGTGCTCCTGGGGACAGGCTGGACGTCTTCTTGAGTGCCAGAAGAGCCAACCTGGAAGCCTAGAGCCTCTTGTCTTAAGTCACAGATAAGAGACCATGCCCTTTGTATTTAACTTGCTGCATTTTAAGCAGGGAGGGATAGTTTGGAAGGAATGGTTTCACCTCTCTATGGATCTTAATAATATTGTTAGTCTTTAGAATTAATCTATTTATGTTTCAGTATAAAATATTGCTGTACTCCCTCGACGGCAGACTGCTGTCCACATATCGGGCTTATGAATGGTCACTAGGCATAAAGTCAATCGCCTGGAGTCCCAGCAGTCAATTTTTGGCAATTGGCAGCTATGATGAAAAGGTAAGAAACAGTTTACTTTCTCTCTTTTACCTAAGCCTTCTGTGGAACTTTGTCGTAACAGTTTTGTCTCACAATGCTTCCTTGAATTAGGTGCGTATCTTGAACCACGTAACTTGGAAGAAGATCACTGAGTTTGAGCACCCAGCAACCATTGCTAACACCAAGACTGTAAGTATGGTTCTAAAATCCATTGAATCATTAGCAGTGCTTTGATGCTGCTGTCTATATCTGAAGGATGCTAGTAAACACATTACATTCTGGAGACCTTGCTTTTTCCCCTCCTAATGTGTAAATAGGGCCTGGGAAACTGCATGAAAACTTGGGGATGTAAGGAAGATAGAGGAATCCTTTCAAGTTCCATGGAATACACACATACGATCCTCTCGGCTTTAGCACTAACAGATTCTCAGACAACTTCTGTCGTATGCCAATGTATTTTGATGTGTGTGGGGATTGCATTACAGATTTGGGTATGCAGATGACGGCAAACTGGGAAACTTTAACAGGAGAGATTTGTCTTGGCTTTATACAATTTGTGATTTTAAACAGCGTTGGAACTGGATTGCGATCAGAGTTACATCTTGTGTGTACAAGCTTATCCAGCTCACCTAAAGAGCATTTCCTGCAAACATCTGCCATCGCTTATTTCTGTCCTTGAGTACATGTATATGCAAGGCCCAACAGATTCTGGGTAGTTGGCAGCAGGTGGAGAGCTGTAGCTTTTGTTCCAAAAATCACAAGCTGTTCTCATCCATCAAGGTAAAAAGAACACGCAGCGTAGTAGTGCTGCATGCCACAGCAGAGGAAGGACTGGTCTTGCATCTGGACAGATATCCTGCAAGAGTTTACATCTGTAGGCTGTAAGTCTGCAATATTCACGTGACTGTGGTGATGCCTCTTAACCAGAAGCAAGGCATGATCCATTAAAGGCACCTCTGCAAAACTCCTCACGACTGAAAAATGCCCTTACTTCCAGTTAGGTGTAAAATATGTAATGGAAAACAAATGGAAATAGCTCTGTTAATCTCTTCCACACAGACAGGAATTGCAGTTGGTGCATTTTAGCCTGGTGCTTGCATTTGGGAACAACACGTTGTAGGCACACCATTAAAATATTTTTGCTATTTCCTTCTGCAGTGTTGCACTTTGCGTTTATTTATGATAGTATCCGATTGGAGATTCTTTGTTGCAACAATGGAATATATGTTCCCATTGTAATGAAGATGATTTATTATACTGCCAGATTTAGCTCTCAGGAATAACAAATGAGGTGTACTCTGGCAGACTCATTCTTCGTAGACTTTGAGGTTTGTTTATTTGTCACAGGAGCGTTTTTCCTGATCGTGGTTCCAAATAGCAAATGATTTGCTGAGAATGCTGGATTCGGTATTTGCCTGCTGAAGCCCTTTCTTCCATTGATGAACTAGGGGATGCTGAGATACAATACGCTTGCAAATGAGTTAGTGGGATGTGGATGATTTGGTAATGGTCCACGTTCAAATTCTCTGAGGCCCTTCTGTAGAACTCTGGCTTGTTTCTTTGTAGATTGTGTATAAAGAAGTGGAGAAATCCCCATCTGTTGAAACAGAGAGACTTTCTTTCCCTCCAACAAGAGCATTGGCTAATTCTCTCTTCAGCACACAAAGTAAATGTAAGTCAAAGTTTACTAAAATGAGATGCTTGAGTTTGCCATGTGGAATCTTTCTATAAATAAACGTTCTAGGCGATTTCTGCCTCTTTGATATTGGAATGGATCCTCTGGATGCTCTGCTCGAGGCTCCCAAGTTAACTGAAGAGCTCCAAGGGCAGTAAGCACCCTGCTAGAGGGGATGCTGTCTGCAAGGCATTACAGCCTTGCTGTCTGTTCCAGGATAGTAATTAATCCCTTAGGTATGAGGTTATGAAAAAAAGCAGAGCATGAAAAAGGCCATTTGGCTTTTGTCTAGGAAGCTATAGTCGTAGCAATGCTTTAAACTTGCCTCTGGACAACAGGCTTTGAAATAATAAAGAGATGGCAGACAATGTAAGATTAGTATTTTTTTTTTTTTACTGTCTCATTGTTTGTGGTACTGTAAATGACCTTTGTTTTGCATTGGTGTTTGTTTGAAATATAAATTAAAAGGTAGTGGAAAACTTGATCTCTCCTCTCTTTCTTCATAGTTTAATCTCAGACTTGCCTGGATTTCCAGCCTTTCTTTTTTTGTAGAAAGGCAACAATAGTAAGCTGTTTATATGAAGATGCAGTACCTTAGAACAGTTGCAGTTTTTGATTGGAACATCTTGGAGAATAGTAAAATATGGTCCTATTGCTTCACAGATGAGGGGGTTTTTAACAGTTGGAATTTAAATATTTTGTCCATTCAGGCTTGCTTAGTAAAGTACTTTTATTTCAAATTCCAGATGACATTTCCCAGGTGCCAGTTTCTTTGCAATATATCAAACCAGTTGCTGACAGGGCAAATCCCAAAATGGGGATTGGGATGTTGGCATTCAGTCCAGATAACTGTTTCCTGGCAACCAAAAACGGTAAGTTCCTGCTGCCCTATATTAAAAGGGGAAACCTATTCATTGTATGTGGCGTGGTTTCATGAAAGACACGAGGGCAATAATCGATCAGTTATTTTGTGCTATGAGAAGACTCGTGGCCCTATTTAAAATCATCTCTCCGTTGTGCAAGCGTGTAACTACAGAGGATATTCAGTCCATGTCTTCTAGCGTCCATGAAGTATTGTGAGCTGCCGGAACCACTTATCAGTGCATTAGCTGGGTCTTGGCTTTGTATTTAATGAAAATAGTATGCTTTTTGTATCTCTTCAAATGGATGTGAGCTCACTGTATTAGAAAATGAGATGCACAAATCTCTCCTCCTCCATTTACAGCAAGTGTCTCTTGAAAGGCAGCGTTCTTCACTACCTGTAGTAGGGGGGCTTTTGATCACCTCAAATAGTGAAAGTCATGGATTTAACATTTAATCTTTCCCTTCGATGGTCCTGAAGGGCTGTTTGCGTCTGGATGCGAAAGCTGTGGTTCGGATGCAAAACCCATCGACAGCAGCGTACCTGTGACTAATTTGACAAAAGCTGGTGAAGGACCGGAAGACTGAGTCACTTCTTTTATCCTTTTTGCAATATTTGCAAGGCAAAATTGAAGGCACTGCTAGGCAAGAGTGGTGTTAAACCTGTAGCGTGCCTAAATGGTTTGTGTTTTGTTAGGCCTCAATTAATGCCCATTTCTTTGGGGGGGGGGGGGGGGGGGGGGAAGTGTGATCTTTTTATCCTCCAGGTATTTACATGATTACCTCTTACTTTTCTGACAGATAACATTCCGAACGCTGTCTGGATCTGGGACATTCAAAAGCTGAAACTGTTTGTAGTCTTAGAGCAGCTGTGTGCCATCCAGTCTTTCCAGTGGGATCCACGACAACCTCGACTTGCCGTTTGTACAGGAAATAGCAAAGTCTACTTATGGTCCCCGGCTGGCTGTGTGTCGGTGCAGGTTCCGATGGAAGGTAAGGCTGCCTGCAGTAACTTCCACAAACCATCAGCAGCTTCTTCTTTACAAAATATTTTTCTGCTTATAAATTGGTCCGAATGTTATCACGTAAATGGCCCAGATGTGTTCTTGGAGCTTTTTAAAAACAGGGAATTCTATCCTCAAAAAAGAGGAGTTCATAAGAAGACATAGCAAACATGATAAAATATATCAAGGACAGAGTGCAGGGGCTAACAATGGTTTAATTGTTGCTTTAATCATACAGTACGTTGAATTCTTTCTCAAGATTTCTGTTCATATCAGTTTGTTTACATAGAAACCGTAGTTGTGCAGAATGCCAAGTGATGAAATTGCAATAAAGACTCTGAAATGCCTATAATGGTTTTGGGTATTCTGAAAACAACTAAGCTGCAACAACATGCTAATGGGGAAAAACGTGCATAGTAAATCCAATGTGGAAAGACAGAAGGACACACATGAACCTGAACTCTTAAGTCAGCCTGCGTGACGGGAAGTTTTATGGTTGGCAGTAAGTGATACGAAGCCATTAGCTTGATCACATAAATGCCTTTCTGTGTACTAAACGGAAAAGAAACCGCAAAGATTCCACTTTTTCCTCTCTACCCAAGGCGTGCAATAGCATTGGGGTATGCAGCGCTCTGTTGGTGAACAATCTTGTGGCATCTATTTGCATTACAATGCTGAGTTTACAAAATCTGTGCTTGTATGTGGAGTAGAGAGGAACTGCAGGTTTGGAGCAGGGGGTCAGTAACGCAGCTTACCGGCGCTGCCGTGTAGGAGGATGGATGGGCTCTGCTGCAGCAGTCACAAAACCGAGTGCCCTGTCAGGGCTTCCAAGGTGGGGAGGATATTTTTTGTAGGGTGTGTGACTGACTCCTGCTACTTTTTCCTAGAGTAAGAGGATGGACTGTCAGCTTCGTGCTGACAAACTCTGATCTGTTTCTGCAGGTGACTTCCAGATCGTCTCTCTCTCCTGGCATTCCAGTGGAGACTCCATGGCACTTCTGAGTAAGGACAACTTTTGTGTGTGTTACTTAGAAAGAGAAGAGGTGAATTAACAATCGTTTGCGTTAAAAACGCTCGCACATTTGAGGAAGAATGAGGAAAGGGGTCAAACCCTGTTGCCCAGTCTGCAGTTTCTGTATTTATAAATTATTTATTTGAAGGAGCGTACCCAAACTCCAGTGTGCAAAGTACTGTGATTGCGTTTGAATGAAGTGACGTAGCAACTGAAGCGTAGAGAATGGAGTCTGGATTGCAAAAAAACTTTAGTATCGATGTAGTTGAACTTTCTCTGAACTTTGTCAACCATGAAACCTTATTTTCTAAAATTGTAGCTGTGTGTATATAATGTATAGCTATTATTTAAATTTTATAATTTCCAATAAATATTTTGATAGTTACAAACTTGGTATGACTCTAACTATAAACCTGCCCTTCTCCCTTCTGAAGTCTGTTTCCATATTATCAGTGATGTGATTATGTGGCTCTCTAGCCCAGCACAAGGCAAGGGTTGCTTGCACACAGCAGTGTACAGCTTGTATCTAGTCTTGTAAGGCAACAGATTGTTCTGGTGTATTAGAATTAAGTATTTGTAGCGGAAGTAGAAAATCAGTAAGGTGCTTTCTAGCAAATCAATTACTGTTAAAGCAAAACAAGTTCTTTGTTCAGAAAGCACATTAAGTCGTCTGTAATAATTTTGCTTTTCCAGACTAAGATGTTAACAGGTGACAGTAATACCATAGATTTGTCATACTGAATCTTTACAAGAAGGGTCACAACTGATACTTTAGAATGATGTTATTACAGGCAACCGAAATGGGAGCTTCTGACCCAGCTATCTAGTGCCAAACTGGAGCGGATGGTTCAGCAGGGAAGGAGCAGCTGGACTGTCCTTTGTCTTTACCCTGAGCAGCCAGCCACTGTGTTCTTCGAAGGGAGGGAGCCCATCGTTTGGGAACTTACTGGATGGGGCTTTTTTGCAACTTAATTTCACAGCCTTGGTCTCCACAAAATGAAGAACAAAGAACAAACTGAGTTGAAATTTAATTCCGCTGCGAGATTAATGAAAATTAAAGAGGTATCTTAGAAAACGCATTGAGAAGGGCGTGCAACTTGTTGCACCCCATTGTGACTTCAGCTTTACGTAAGTTTCATGAACACACATCTACTTTAAGTTCCACTGCAGCACGGCGTTTATTCAGCACTGCAGTTGCGCAGCTAAATGCTCTGATTAAATGGCACGTACAGAAGGGTGTACACAATGGAAAAGCTTGTTAGAGTAACCTCATGAGCAATTTCAGTTGTAGTGTCCCTTATGCTGCTTCTGAATTTCATTACTGGACACTTATGTGAGGTTATGTGCAAGAATGTGTAAATTAGGATTGGCGTACAATGCTTAACGGCTTACCAGTCTCCAGTAAAAAGTCCTGCGCTGCTGCTGTCCCCAGCTAGAGCAGACTTAAGAAAAATTGCTAAGGATATAAATCTAATCGAAACAGAATTCCTTTTCAGTTTATAAATAATAGCTTTGAAGGCAAATGTGTTTGTGAGGCTTTTGGCAATATTCTCTCAGAAGAGTCTTTATTCTGTGGCTGCAGCAAGAAAACATACATAAACTCAGAAGTTCGACTCGGTTTTTAGAGGGAGGTGTTTCCACGGAAAGCTAATGAACGCGTATTTAGCCATATGCTTCAGTTTACATAGTAATAGCTCATGGCCACTGCTTCTGAGCAGCCCTACCAGTACGGCTTTAACAACGTGCTGACTCCGTTTTGCTAAAGAGCGACATACACGGCTTTCAACATGCTTAACAGGCGTTAATCAAAATGCTAAGATTACTGTAATTGTGAACGCTAATACCTCTTTAAACAATACGAATCGATCCCAGGCACACGACATGATTTGACACCATATATAGGGATAAACTGTAACACGGCATGAATGTTCTGCTATATCTTGGATATTTGTGCGGTGTTTGCAGCAGATGCCAATTGCACTTAATTAACGGGGAAGAACATGTAGTTAGAAATGGAAAATACCGCTGCTCGCTGGCCCTGTAGAACCAGTAAGAACTGTGAATTAGAGACAAGAATGATGCTACCCTGTGCCTGCTTCAGGTTAACCTGACCCGTGCCTTCTCCGTAACAAGCGGGGCCTCCTGCGAACTGTTGGATCTACAACCACCCCCTTTTGTTCCCCTAACTTGATTATTGAGTATTCTGCCACGCAGCGTGCTCTGCCCAGGAGACCAAGGTCAAATCACTTTCCCTTTGAAAAGATTAAACGCAATGACTTTTAAAATCCAATTTTGCCTCTTGTCATGGAGTAGCCAAGTTTGGCCTCGTTGTTGATGAAGGACATCAGTCCCAGGTAGGTCTCGATCAGGAGGGGACGCTCCAGCACGAGCACGCCGTTAGCCCTTCCTGGCAAGGGACGCTCCTTATGGGCCTTCTTCACAGCTTGAATTAGCTGAGTTTTAAAGTTTTCCAACTGCAAGGAAAAAAAAAAATCACCTTGATGTTTTGCTAAGACTGGTTAGGCAAATGGCTGCTGATGTTGGGTTGTAAAGGATTAACACTAAAGCTGTAGTAGAACTTTGCGTTCTGGCACTTAACCTTAAGGAAGCAGTCGATTGCGTACCAGGGTACTATTTGCACCTAACTTCAACGTGTGGGCTAGATGTGTAAAGACTTACCAGTGACTAATACTGTTTTTTTCTGACTCTAGTTCTCCCGTCCTTATCACTGACGTGTGGAACTTAAATTACCAGTGTTCGGTTGTTAAGGACTTCTGCAGAAAGCAACTATTGCAAGAAAAACCGAGACCCGCCTAAGTGAATGCTTACAGTCAGCAATTAACCTATTTGTTTCATTAGCTGGCGGTCCTAGACAGAGAGTCAGGCATCGGCCTGGCGGGTGAGCAAGAGCAGGAATGGCACCGCGTCCCATTTCCTTCCGCGTTTTACAGACTCTGCACTTTTGGAAGTTTCAGCTTCCTTCTCGTAGAAACTATTTATGGGCAGCCGGCACAAACCGACAACTGGGTTGCCCTGCAAGTCAGAATTTGGAGAAGGGGGAAACGCAGCTTACAGCTTTAAGTTCTGTCTCTTTGATTTAACTGCTTCTATTTGATTTAACTGCTGTATCTTTTCAAAATAACCTAAGTCGTATCCAGCCCGTGGGATCAACGAGCTGCCTAGAATAGGAGCGGCGATGCCCTTACCAGGCAAAGGGATGCGATCTTCTCGTCAGCATCTGCCATGGGATGTTCGGTGAAGGTGACGTATGGGATGTTTGTGGACCACGGGTTCCATCTGTTTATGAAGGAGGCGCGGCTTTGCTTGTCCCACTGAATTCGAACACCGACACCTTCTCGCCTGATATTGAAGACAGCAGAATTAATACGGTAAGACTTTCGGGTCTTTGAGGCAAGTTTAATTCGAAATGCTTTGTCTGAGAGCGACCTACTTAAAACTGGAAGCTGAAATAGAAGTTTGACAGTAAGTTTTTCCTCTAGAACAGTAATAGAAGAATTCAGACCCTGAAAAACGCAAAGGTGCGTCCTTGTAAGCTGAGTGCGAAAAGGTTAATTTAAGCTCATTAGGCACCTAGGACACAACGCCTCGACCGTACTGCCCATGATAGCCTGCGTTTGCACATGGCCTGATATTTACATGCGGCTTTCTAGTAACGCTAAGGCACTACTGCTACTACTTACTGCCTTACGCAGTGGCGACCAACTTCTGCCCCCAGAGCTATTCGTCTTACCTTGAAAGTCCTCGAGCAACTCGCTTTTAACGTAACCGCTGACGAAGCGACAGCTCAAACTATTTACAAAATCAATGCGAGAATTACAGTGACGTTACGGTATTCCTGCCTCAACTTACTTGTTCAGAGATTTAGGTGGGAACTCAAACTCGCCTACAGAGATGGTGTCAACTGCGCCGAGGGCTATCCTCGTCACGTGCTGGCACTGCAGGCTGATGAAGTTGTACTTGCAGACGAGGAGGGACCAATCCGTGATGAGAACGAGACGCTCCTTCTCGTTGTTCCAGTGATCGATTCTGGTAAGAGAACACGACTGAGCTTTAGCGGTTTTGATTAACGGCTGGCAACACTTAACAGCTCGACAGACAGAAGAGTCGCTACGGGGAACGAAGCTGAAGCCTCAGTAATGCCGTATTTCCCGCTAGGGCTTTTGCTTTGAGTCGGCAAGTCTGGTCGGAGGTTGAATGTCACGACGCAGTCATGCTGCAACATAGGAAGATATTAAGAAAATCAGAATGAGCCTGAAGATCTTGAGAGCACGCTCTAGTGCTATCTCCTGTTATGTGAGAACAAATGCTACTTACTGGGGCAGGTGAGCCTCCCACAGCCCTTCCAGCAAGCGTTTAATACCGCGCTGTTAGCGTGGTGTTTGCTAAATTATTGTTGTTTAGCGTGTTGCTAAATTATTAACCGCATTTGTGCGTGTTCAGGGGAAAGAAATCGTTTTCTTTCACTGTGGGGCCTGGCTGAGCGTTCCCCTCTGTGAGAACAGCCTGTATGTTCAGAAGTTGGTGGGTTTCTTCAAATTCTGTGAAGAAAAGATCCTGCCTTTCCCCAAGCGTTTTGCCAGACTGCGTTGTTGAACCATCACAGCTATACTGCTATCTCGTCCTTAGGGCAACCTAAGAGTAGGGCGTATTTTTACCCTAGGGGCAACGAGCTCAGCTTTTAAACTAGCACCTGGGAAATCTACCTCAGCTTATTCTTAGTGTTACCCATTTAATTGTCTTTCTGGAAATTAAAACCTGTTGTTTTGACACGAGCACTGATGTAAAGCTGCTGAGCCCACAGCGCAGAGGTTAAGTGCACACGGCGGGACCGGGCGGTCGCCCGGCGTGCCTCCACCCACCGCGAACCTTTTCTTTCCGCTTCTCCCCGCCACTTCGACTCGTGCCACGGTGGAAGGACCAGAACCGCCCCTGCCGCCCGCTTGCCCCCAGGAGCGCTCGGGGCTGGCGGACCCGGCCGAGCGTCGTTCCGGAGAGGTCGGCGCGCTGCGCTTCGCCTCGGTCCCCTAGTCCGGGTGCGCTGCCAGGTGTCGCTTCCCTTCCGTTTGGTGAATTTTAGGGCTGAATTTTGGAGCCTCGGCGTGGCGTTTGGCGAAGCGGGTTCGGCAAGGCTGCGTTAGCGGGTGTAGCACGCGAGCCCTGCACCCTACGCCTTCCGCGGCGAGCCCGCTTGCGAGCTGCCATCGCGCTCCTCGGCGGGGCCGCACCGCGGGCAACCGGTGCCCTCGCCCCGGGCCGCCCCGGGGCCTGCGCTGCCTGTCGCGGGGGTCGGCGCGGCTGTCCCGGAGCGGCCCCCGCCCGCGGCCCGCTACTTACTCGGTGAGCAGCCAGACGCTCCGCACCTCCCCGTCCTCGCCGGGCGCCACGGCCGCCCGGATCTCGCCCACCGCCCGCTCCACGGTGCCCGGCTGCGGGGGGGGGGGGAGAGGAGCCGGTTACCGGGGGCCGCGCGTACCGGGGGCCGCGGCCACCGCCCCGCCCGCGGCCGTACCCGGAACACGAAGTACTCCCGCAGGCGGCCGGCGCGGCCGGCGGTGCGCACGCTGAGCGGCCGCAGCGTCTGCCGGGCCTCCGGGGCGGGCCCGGGGGGCGGCCCGGCCTCCCCCGCCAGCAGCAGGGCCGCGGGGCTGCCGGGGCTGCCGGGGCCGCCCTCCTCCGCGTCCCGCAGCTGCAGCATGGCGGCCGGGCCGGGGGGGAATGGCGCTGGCCACGGCCTCCGGGCCCGCCCCTGCCCCGCTCCGCGCCGGGGGCGGCACCGCGGGGCGGCGCCGGGGCTGCCGGGGCCCGGGCCGGGGCCTGTGGTGCTGGTGCTGCCGGGGCCGGTGCTTGTAGTGCTGGTGCTGGTGCTGCCGGTACCGGTGCCGGTGGTGCTGGTGCTGCCGGTGCCAGTGCCTGTGGTGTTGGTGTTGCCGGTACCAGTGCCACTACCGGTGCTGGTGCTGCCGGTGCCAGTGCCTGTGGTGCTGGTGCCACCGGTGCTGGTGCCGCCGGTGCCTGTGCTGTTGGTTTTGCCGGTACTGGTGCCTGTGGTGCTGCTGCTCCCGGTGCTAGTGCCTGTGGTGGTGGTGCTGCCGGTGCTGGTGCCTGTGCTGTTGGTGTTGCCGGTACCAGTGCCACTACCGGTGCTGGTGCTGCCGGTACCGGTGCCTCTCCCGGTGCCAACACTGCTGACACCAGTACCGGTGCTGGTGCTACTGGCGCCAGTACCAGTGCCTGTGGTGCTGGTGCCACCAGTGCCTCTCCCGGTGCCAACGCTGCTGATACCAGTACTGGCGCTGGTGCTGCCAGCGCTGCTGGTGCCAGTAGTGGTGCTGCCGGTGCTGGTACCTCTCCCGGTGCCAACACTGCTGATGCCAGTACCGGTGCTGGTGCTGCTGGCACCGGTACCGCTGTCTGTGGTGCTGGTGCCACCGGTGCCTCTCCCGGTGCTGACACTGCTGATACCAGTACCGGCGCTGGTGCTGCCAGCGCTGCTGGCACCAGTACTGGTGCTGCCGGTGCTGGTGCCTCTCCCGGTGCCGATACTGCTGATGCCAGTACCGGTGCTGGTGCTGCTGGCGCCGGTACCGGTGCCTGTGGTACTGGTGGTGCTGGTGCCTCTCCTGGTGCCAACAGTGCTGATGCCAGTGCTGGTGCTGGTGCTGCTGGTGCCTCTGCCGGTGCCACCACTGCTGCTGCCACTGCTGGTGCCTCTGCCGGTGCTGTTCGTGCTGCTGGTGCTGCCTGGGCACGCGTGGTCCAGTTTTGCGGGCACACGAGGTGCGTGCGCGGCAAGCCCTGGCCCTAGCCAAAAAGGAAGGTGCTGCGCCACTCAGGCCGTCTGGGCGCACGGTGTGATGCACCCGCCAAGCGGTGAGATTTGTGGGGCTCCGCGCAGGCTGGGCAGAAGTTGCAGGTGCGATGCAGCAGATGAAGGACAGGAAGGTGACAGAGTGAGGCAGAACTGCAAGTTTAAGCCCTAAAGCCCATGCCATGTTCAGTGTACTTGATAGTGATGATTAAATAGTGCTAGGGAACGAATGGCAAATGAATATTTCTATTTCTGTCATCTCTGGTGCTATTGCAGACACCATCATCACTACTTATGGGACCACAGCGTATCTTTGACCGTATCGTACCTTTGACCACTTTCCAGGGCTGTTTTACCCTGAGCCAGAGGATGGCATCTTCAGCAGCAGTCGTGCTGGGAAAGGGTACAAAATTGCAAACGTATTAAATCGATTTCGCGGGCAGCATTGGGTTTCAGATATCCATCTTTCCCACGCGTTTCACAAACTCTCCGCTGTGCTCCCTGCCGCCCCTGCTCGCCCTGAGCCCGTTTAGACGGGAAGCCTCACCGCTTTCTTTAAAGCGACTTACAAGAGAATTGCAGCACTGGCTTTACGCTCGGTAACGTCGTGCACCGGATTCAGAGCGCGGCTTTTTCCATTGGGGCTCCCTCTTCCCTCTCCAGGCAGCTTGCTGGGGATGGCCACGGCCGAGAAGGCGACCGCGCCGGCATCGCTGCCTCCTGCAGCCGGACCTGCCTGGATCCTCTTAGCAAGTTGTCTCCTGGCCGCCCGGTAGCCAGGATCGTCACCTGAGACGCAGCGTGGGAGCGGTGGCTGGGCCGGGATGAATCCCTGTCCCTGTCCCAGAGCTGAGACCTGGAGAGGGAGCCACACTCCAGGCTCTGCCTGCTGCGGGCCGGCTGGGCTGGAGGACAGGCTGCCCTTCACCCGTCCCACCGCCCTGCCTGTCGGCCTTTGGGCAGCCCTGGCAGGGACCGGTGCCTCGCCGCGCCCCGAGGTTTCACCCGGACCAGGTACCGCGAACCCTGCGCTGTGTTTGCCAAAGCCGGACCCAAGCTGAGGACCGGGTGGGTGTAGGTAAAGCTTTTGCGTAGCGGTACGCAGCGCTGAAAGACTCGCTGGTTTCCTGCTGTGAGAAAAGTCCTAACTTTTAAAGTCCTGACAGGAAAACGGAGGCCTGAGTTTATCGTATGCCGGAGCGCTCTCTGTCATTATAAAACATCCTTATGCAGCTGCCTTTCCTCCCCAGGAACAAGGAAAGATGTTGTCTTCGCTTCTGTTAGGCTTGGCAGATATTTCTAAGGGGAAACTTGAGCCCCGCTTACCCGCTCTTCTCGCTGGCCTAAAGGATTTATGCGAATGCTGTGACTTTGGAGGGGTTGAGGTGTAAAAACCATCCTACTGCGTCGCCCACTTGCTCATCCTTCCTGGAAGGAAGGCAGGAGACGGCTCAGCCCTCCGTAAGCCCTCGCCGTGGCTGCCGAGGCTGGCAATAACCGCTGGCCGCAGGTTTTTGGAAACGTAGCGGTGAACCGCCCGAGAGTTAGGCGTGGGCGCTTCTCTCTCCATTTGCTCGTTTCACAAGGGCCGGCGGACTGGCACCCAACGTCAGCAAAATCCTTATCAATGTGTCCCCAGGTAGGGGGGAGTTCGGTGGGAAAAGGTAGATGCAAATTTAATCTCGTTCCCTGACTCCTCTTTGCCCAGCGCCTTCCCCTGCCACCCCGGTCGTTCAGCTGCGCTCTAGCAGCCGAGCGCAGGTCGGATGCGTCCCTGCCTGTTTTACACGCGCAGCGGAATTTCCTTGGGAAGTGATCAGTTTTGTTATCTGTTAGAGCGCAGAGGGAAGATTAAATCTCTGCGGGCTATCTTTGGAGCTGCTGGGAAAGGGATTTTGGGCAGCACACAGAGTTGGCCTTGGGTCGCGCGAAAAGAGCTGTCTTTGGAGAAACAAACCCGAACCGTTTCTGCTACCGTTCTGCTGGGTTTGCCCCCTCCTCTCGTCGGGGCTGGGCAGGGCTGGTGGGAGGGATTTCTGACTGTCAGCAAGAAAAGAAACAAGAGAGCATGTGAGGGAAAGGAGCTGGACCTGGGGAAGGCAGGAGGGAAGTTTTGTTCCTCCCGTGCAAGGCAGGGAAGCGGCTCCTGGCACGCGTGTGGGAGCGCTGGGTCCTGTCTCGGGAGGGAGGTGGGGAGCTGCAGCGGGAGGATGGCTTCAGCCGTGCGGGTGGGGTGAGCCAGCACCCCGCCTGCTTTGGGAAGAGTCCTCCGGGAGGTGGGCTTCTCGGGGCGCAGGGGAGCACCCCCCCCCTTTTTCCCGTCCCTTGCCCGGCGCTGAGTGTTATATTGCCTTGCGAAGCAGATTGCGACTCTGCATCGGCTAAACCCACATGGGGCTCCGTTGCTGGCCGGAACCCAGGTCTTGTGAGCTGCCAGGTCTTTGGGCTTTGTCAAGAAGCGACTGCCAGAAGGAGAAGTCACTTCGCTACATTTCATGATGAGCAAATGAGCGTAAGAAGCCAGGTTTGGTTCGGGGAAAAGCCCAGTGACAATCTGCGCTATAAGCATTTCCCATGGACTGAAGAAACGTGCTGAAGTGAACCCGTACGGGAGGAAGCATCCAGGAGCACCAAATCTGCTCTCCCCGTGCAAGAATTCCTGTGTGCTCCAGTAGCGTTGTCCTCTGCGAGAAGGAGGGACACCGGCAGGTTGGGAACAGGAGGGAGCCGGGAGCGTTCTCCGCGAGGAGCAGGAACGCGCCAGCCGTGCTCGAGAAGGCTGCGAGCACTGAGATTTTCTAGGCACCCACCGAAGCGCTTCGGGGGGACAGAGGAGCTGTTGGGATGGAGTTGCACGCGGTGGCACTGTCGCTCGTCCTTGCGCTGCGAATGTCTTCTCTTGCTTCTGGGAACAAACTCCAGCCCCATATGTAAGTAGTGAGCAAAGAGCACCGGCGCATTTTCATGGGGCAGGGAGCTGTAAAGCGGAAGGTAAACGCTGTGTTTTACAATCAAAGGTGAAGGGGGAGCAGAGGGAGTGAGGGGGAGGGAGGGCTGCTCTGCATTTCTCTATCTAGTCCCACAAGTGAACAGAAATCTGAGAATCTGGCTAGTCTGCCTGCGGGGCTCGC
This sequence comes from Pelecanus crispus, assembly GCF_030463565.1. NCBI lineage: Eukaryota > Metazoa > Chordata > Aves > Pelecaniformes > Pelecanidae > Pelecanus > Pelecanus crispus. The sequence continues at coordinate 9,459,182 of NC_134657.1, read as the reverse complement.
TCGCTGGCTTTAATCGAAACGTCGCTGTTGTGCGGGCGTGGGACGCGACCGATGTGTGAGCAAGACCTGCCGGTTTTATTGCGCTTCGCCTATCTCTTTCTTATTGCATGGTTCTTTCCCCCTTTTGCTGTTGCTCTAGCAGCACGTAGTCCGTTCTTTTTAATTAAATTTTACAGCTACAGTTTGCTGTTAGTCATTTGGCTTCTTTGGAAAACTTCCTTGCAAACTTGGTCTCCTGCCAGAAGATGATCTCTCTGGGCAGGGGGATCGCTCTAATTCTTTTTGTGAATGAACCCAGCGTTGTGTGGTGTGCTAACTCTAAGCTTCTCTCCCTGATGTTTTTAACTTTTTGATGGAAAAGGGGTCCTTTTCAGCAGATAAAGCTTTCGCCAGAAGATGCCTTTTCTCCCCACATCAGAGCTTTTGTGCTTCTGCCTTGACAAGTACTTTTAGGGCTTCTTGGATGAGACACCGGAGATGAGATGTGTGCCAAAGTGTCAGCGAAAAGAAAACGCCAGTGCCCGGGAAGCGCCGTCGCTTCCCATAGGGCACTGCTGACGGTGCCCGTTACGCACACAGCCGCTGCTTGGGGCACACAAGAACCTTTCTTCGCTGCAATAAATCACGCCAAAACGGTGCTGCTGCTGCCAGCCTTGTCCTCGTGGTTCATTTCGGTTCTTTTTTTGGCGGTGCAGACAGCTCGGAGGTGAGGCGCCTGCAGGCTAAGAGCAGAGGAGGTCCGGGCGTAGGGAAATACCACCCTGCATCAGCTCGCAGCTCGCCGCGCATGGAGATGCTCACGGGATGGAACGGCTTCTCTGGCAGTCGCCGTTAGCGCCGGGGGCTGCTGCGCGGGTGAAGCGAAGTGTGCGGAGCTTTGCGAGCCAGGCAGCTCGGCTCTGGCCACGTCGGGGGATGAGAGGAGGTGCGAGAGCGAAGCTAGAGGGGGAAGGCAACGTGCCATGAACCCCGAAGGCATTGCCAGGCTTGCTCGCGCAGCGGTGCCACTGAACGGCGTGGAGCAGTCAGGTGCCGGCTGCAATCTCTCTGCTTCACCGAGTCCAAATTATTTCCTTTAACTTCTTTTATAGAAAGTGTTTTTGTGAAAACTCTCGGTCCCTTTCGAAGGACTGGAAGCAGCAGAAGCGGTCCCCAATAACGAGTGGCTCGCAACTCACTAGGTCAGGGGCAAATGCTTCCCTCTTCGTTCTTAGTTAAAGCTACTGGCTAGTATTTGGTGAACGAGAGTTAGGATTAGAAAAAAAATAAAGCGCAAATGGTATTTGCTTTATTTTCTTACTCACTGAATTATACATATTCACTTTATTTACTGGAGTTAGTCGTGCAGCCCTTGGCTCTGAACGAGTGAGAAAGCATCTAAGACAGCAAACTGAATTCTCATTTCAAGCAGTATTAATAAAATGATGTATCATGGCTAGCGGCAGAATAATTTTTTTTCCCCAACGCTCTCAGAAGATGCAGATATCATTGGTGTTTGCAATGACGGTAGTCAGGAAAATAATCCCCTAGGTGCAAAGAAAGCGTGTGTATTCTTCATTAACTGAGAGCGGGCAGAATGGACAAACACAGAAACTACGGTGCTACCGTGTCGTGTGGGCTGCTGCCTCTTTTCTGATCCAGCCTCTCTGTTTTAAGGCTAAAAATTAGCCTTAACGTATCAGTGGAAAAGTAACTGCTGCATTTTTCAAGTGGGCCGTAGCGTGTCCCAGGACCTAGAGGTGCGAAGTGGCAGCAGCTTCCCAAGCTCGCTGAAGTTTGCTGTGTTGCAGTCTTGCCAAAGCGTATCGCTTTAGATTTGTTTCCACGCCCGAGCCGCCCCGGGGGCTGCAGGTCCGGAGGTTCGAGGAGGGGGTTCAGGGCAGAGCGGGCTCCGTTCGCGGAGGCCTAATGACGTGCTTCTGAGCAACGCAGGTGATGTTGTTGTGCTGTGTTTTGCTGGTGCCGGTGCCACGCTCTTACCTGTTCACAACAGCATTGCATCCAAGAGTTTTTGGGGGAGGTGGGTAGGCTGCACTGGCAGCTGCTTGTGGCTGGCCGAGCCGGCAGATTTCTTTTCCCTGCAGCGATTTAATAAAATGAGGCGGCAGATATTGTACATTGCATAAGATCTTGCTGCTCTTTCAGTAAGGAAATGAAGTTGCCCCTAGCTGGCGCCTGCTGAAGCGGTGGAAGCGCTGCGCTCCTCCCGCGGCAGCGTGCCGCCCCCCGTACACCCCTGTTTCTCTGTGCCAGGCCAAACGTCTGCGCGGAGCCGGAGCTGGCGATCGTGGGGCACCGGCAGCCGTGCGCCCAGGCTTTTACCCGCACCGTCAAAGCGTGGAAGCAGGACTGCGGAGGACGGCGGTGGTGCATGGGCTACGAGCGGAGGTACGTGCTCTTCCTTCGAGCTTGGGTTGCTCCTCGCGGGATGAAAATCGATTCCTTCTCGCCAGCAGCAGTGGGGAAGCGAGCTCGCTGCTCGCTTTGCGCCTGCAAATGGGAGAGCCCATCGCGCCGGCAGCGGCCGCACCGCTGGCAGGGTCGGGGCGCAGGAGGCGAGGGCTGGGAACGGCCCCGCCTGTGCCCGTCCCGCGGGCTGGCACGGGAAGGGGCCTCCATAACCGCTTGGTGCCCTTCGAGCAGCGTCAGTGACCGGACAACACGGCTGCGGCTCTCCTCGGTCCCCGGCAGCTCTCCAGGGAGAGAGGAGAAAGTACCCAGCGCTCGGTACCTGGCCTTCAGCGGGGCCGGCACTGGGGTACCGGGGCGGTTCGTTTAGGCGTCGATGCGAACGGGGAGCTACGTGCAGAGGTGTGGCTCTCAACCCACAAATCGGCCATAAAAGGGAATACTATTTTATTAGATATTTTTCTTGGCTAACACTGGGAGACTGTGAAAGATTTGTAAACCCTACGTGCATGTAGCCGGAGGGGTTCCTGACCCTACCTGGCATCTTTGTGACGCTAAGGGTTTTTAAGCTGTTGAGGAATTCCTGAAGAGAAGATAGACGGCTCTTGTTCTGAAGAAGCTTTGTCGTTGTGGTTAGCTGTTTCCAGTCTTCTGACGATGTGTTACATCTGTTCCCTATGATCATGCCGTGTTAATGAAACGACTTGATTGCACCACGTGCATTATTCCCCTATCTTTAGATGTCTCCAAAGCAGAGGCAGCTCAATGCCTCCGTAGTCTCACAGGGCTGAAGGCAGTAGCTGGGTCCAAGTGACATTTATTGAGCACGGTCTCAAGACAAAAAGGAGCCTGGAGAGCAGGCAGGGAGGGCCCTCAGAGGGAGGCCTACGAACACGTGCAACGGTGCAAATAATGCACGTTTCTCACCTACGCAGCAGCCAAACTACAACGTGTTCAGTCTGCTGGACTTCGCCTTCTTTTCCAGCCTCGTTGGGCAGTTACAAGCCTCTACAAAATAGTAACGATAGTAGTAGTTTCAAAGAAGGATCTTGGACTAGAGACAGCTTTTAAGTCTTGACTTCAGGAATTCCTCCTAACCCTGTAATTGCCAGTAATTATCTCAGTGATGATATCTGTGTAGTGGTAATAAAGGAGCAAAGAGAGTCCGTCTTTTGGCCGCGTTTAAGAGAGGACTCTGAAATGATAGGTGCCCTGTCTGCCTCTACTTCAAAGGCTGTGAACCCTTCAGACCCAGCTGTCCCTTTAGTTCTTCGATGTACATTTTTGACACTGTAGATCAAGGAACTGACATGAAAAAACTTTCTGTCGGGCTTTGTTGTAAGCATCAGAACAGCCTTGTGCTAAAACTCTGCTCCTGGTGAAAATACAGAGGTGAAGCCTAGAGGTGCTGTGAGGGATTCCCCCAGGGAATTTTAAAAGCGAGTACAGTAAAAGGACAATCGGCTAGACTCTCCTCGGGCAAGACTTTGTCCCATATCCCGTATCTCACTCTCAGCTTCTTTCAGGAGTTCCCATCGCAGCCAGCTCTTTGCAGTGGATGGAAGATCTCCTGCCAAGCTCCCTTGTGCGAAGCAACTGAGGGCAGTGGAGCGCGCGGTTTCGGCACTGACAGGGATGCTACGCAGCCCCTGTCTCACCCGCTGGAGCTGCTCCGGTTGGACCTGGCTCCGGAAGCACGTTAACAGCTTCAGGATCTGACACACACGGGGCTGGACTGAAATTGGCCTCGGCGCCTTTGAGTTCATGGGCGCGAGTAGGAAAATCCAGCATCTGCTCTTCCATTCCCCGGCGCACGGTTCAGCTCTGCTGCCTAGCTCCTGCGGGCGAGGAGCGGCTGTCTGCAGGGGCCGAAGCCCACGTCACGGACGTGCAGCGTTCATCACCGTTAGCTAATTTCCTGCAATGCCCGGGCACGCGTGGGGTGCTGCAGGCACCGCTGCGGTCCCGTCGTTCTGCCTAAGCCCTAAGTGTGGTTTAGGGGAGGTGGGCAGGCAGGGAACGGGGGGCAGCCGAGGGGGTGCTTCTCTGCTGAGTCGGTGCATTCCAAAACCAGCAGCATTTGGTTTTATAAGGCTTGTATCTGTCCCTAGAGCACTGGATCGCAACATTTCCTAAAAATCAGAGCAAACCTTGCTCTGCGCCCGCAGGACACGGGCCCTGCCTGCTCCCCAGCAGACAAGCTGAGCCTACCCTGGGCTGCACTTTTCCTCGTTCCTGGTAAAGCTATGGTTTTTGCTACCAGTTCCCCAACTTTCCCGAATTAGGTAACAACAGAAGGTAGCTTCGCTCAGCCCTCAGTAACGCCACTTGGAGGAATGACGGCGCTGTCCCAGAGGGGCTGGAAGCATTTTCCAGCAGCAGGACACAGCAGGATTTTTATGCCTGGATTCCATTAGTTCTGGCTCATTCAACATTTTCTGTGCCAGGGACTCCTTAAAGCACAAAAGAAAACAGAAACGTTGAAGATAAACTATCTCCTGCGCGGCTCTTTCCAGTCTGCAGCAGCCAGATACCCACAGGCAACTGAGGCTCTCAAAATATTTGCATCTCCTTGAGAAGCCACTTGGGCTGACTTAAGGACCTGAAGTGGCCGAGAGAGCCCACCAAGGCTCGTGGAGACGAGATGGTTCGGGCGGCTGCTGGGGGCAGAAAGGGGCCCGGGCTTAGTCCGGAGCTGTCCCACATTGCTATTTCTTGGACTACCTTTCCCTCCTCGTCCCTGAGCTTACGCAGGGCAGGTGGCAGAGGCTGCTTGCTGCCGTGCCGTTCTTGCTCGGTTCGGATGGAAAGGACGGCGCCTCGCGGGACGGCCCATGCCTCAAACGCTTGTCGCACCGCCCCGCGCCCGCCGTGTCCCCTTGCGCTTCCGATCGCACCCTGCCCTCTGCCTTAAAGCCCCGGGCTGGGCTGGGAGCCTGCGCGCGATACCGAGAGCATCCGGACGGATCCGCGCCCGATCGCCAGCGGTTCTGGTGCCTGCGTGGCTGTGAATTGCTCTCTCAGCTGCTTCTGGAACACGAGTGTTTCCTTCATAATTTGTTAACAGCTCATACGACAAAAATTGGTATCTGCTTTTATTTTTCTCCGCTGTGCTTCCCCATGCTGGTTGGCAGAGAAGAGCAGCCCAAGGTTTCCCTCACGGGAATGAATGGTTGACCGTTATTTAGGGTTTTTTTGTAGAAACATTCAGACAAAATCAAACAACTAGACAGAGTTAGGATAAATATTTTCAGTGGACATGTACAACACATCTGCTGTGCCAAATATTTGTTGTTGTTTGTCTGATTTGTTTTGGTGGAGTAGTTTCATGTCCTGCCAAAGGAGCTTTTTACAAATCGGCTTCAAAAGTCTTATCTGTGTTTCAATTTTCACGTACGCACAGCATCAAATTTCAAGGGAAAAAACGTCGCTTTTATTTATTTATGCTTCAGACCAACCCCTGCGTTACTGCCCCAACTCCTGCCCTGGAAGGGAACCGGCAGGAGTCGTAAAGGGACCTTCAGCTTCTGCCGGGGCGCAGCATCCCCTGCCAGGGCGAGCGGCGGCGCTTCGACTGCCGCTTCCCGAGCGGCTGCCACGCCGTTGCGTCCCGGTGCCGTGCAGGGCCGGAGAGGGCTTCTGGCTTTTTCTGGAAGACGGGAGAGACGCGGTCCCGCGTGTGGCGTGGCCGGCCTGGTGCTGGCTGCAGCGCTGGGCTCGTCGGTGCGGAGCTGAGGGTTGCCGTGGGGCTCGGCGGGAGGAGATCCGCCGAGGCGAGAGCCCTTTCCATCAGGGAATCGGTTCTGCCGGCCTGAGCCTGTAGCAGCCTCACTTGGCATTCCCATCAGGATTCTGATGATTTTTTTAGCTCTCCAGCCCCTTGGAGGCTCCTGCTTGTGCCCACCAAAGCTGGACTGAAATATCCGTTGTTCTTGATGTTTAAATTTCCTTTGTTAACAAGTGGTTTAAGAAAGGAGGGAAACAAGCGCTGAGAGCTGTGAAATAGTTTCCAAAAGAGAAAAGAGCCAGGGATGTTACGAGGACCTGGACGCTCCAGTCTCTCATGTTCCCGACTAAAGGAAATGACAAAGCATTTTCTTAGCATCGGCAAGCGTTGCTAGACCAGGCGGAAAAAAATGTCAGCACACTTGAAAACCAGATTCTTCATTTTATTTATATCCATAGAGTTCCAGCTTCTCTTCTTTCCGGTTTCCTCGTTCTGCAGGAATTAACGTTGTCGGGGTGGCATCTTGTTTTGTGTTTCAGAACGGTGTATTACACGGGCTACAGACAGGCGTACCGGGTGAAATACCAGACCGTGTACAGGTGTTGCCCGGGATGGTCCCAGCTCGGAGGCGATGCCGGCTGTCTCTACCGTAAGTACCACGCTGCTGGCGTCAGATTCTTTGTTCGGCACTGTTGGTGTTGGTTTTTTGGCTGAGGGTGCTCGTTTCAAGTCCTGTGCCTGCAGTCAACGCTATAGAATTGTCTTTAAAAAGAACTGGGGGGGGTTTGCTGTTTGTTTCTGGGCTTTTTATTCTTATTTTTATTTATAACTGTGTGTCAGGATTTTTCTCTGGCTTCCCAGGAAGTGCTGTGTGTCGCTTTCCCTTTTTGGAGAACCTTCTCATAGCGGCATGAAAGGGTTTTCAGGACACATTCATTTATCCAGTTGCCAAATGCTACTAAACATTTAAAATCAAGCCCAAACTGGTGTTTCGCATGGTGCCATTGGCGGAAGTTCTGGAAAACCCCAAACCCTGAGTGGACATTTCATTACAAGACCCAGTAATCGCTGTCTGTGTGATCGAACGTGCCGGCGACAGCTAATTTGCCAGCTGGTTGGTCTTACTCGGCATTCGTGGAAGAGGCGGCCTTTGATGAATTGCACGCAGGCTGAGAAATTGAGGCTTTGCTGCTGTGCCCCAGAGGGCGGGGAATTTTGGCTGGTGGCATGTGGCCACTTGTCGGAGCGCGCTCCCTGGCCGCTCCCCGCTCCTCACACCGAGCCGCGAGCGAGAGCGGGACTCGTTCATCGACTTAGACGTAAAGGGATGCGACCCCTCCGCTGCTTTGGAAAGGCTTGTGTGTCAGCTGCTGGTTCTGTTGGTTTTAAGACTCGCTGAGCTTGAGATGCCCCTGCCAGAGGTTAGAGCTCTCTGCAGCCCTCCCCTTCGTCGGCTCCCTCCTTTAGCCAAAGGGCGAGCGTTCGGGCTCGCGGCCGGTGGGATCCAGCAAGGGAGGTCGCGGCGTCAGCCTCGGAGCAGAAAGCAAACTGCCAGCATGGGTGCGGTGATGGCACTCATAGGCTTTGAAGCGGAGACCCAGAACTTGAGACTTTTGGATTCTGTGGCTGGCTTTCCTCCTCTTTTTTGTTTGCCTTAGTGTAATTCTCTGCAAAACAGGCATGGAAGTCTCTCCTTCCCAGCTGCGCGGGGAAGGTGCAATACATATTCAGATTTGCACGTGAGTCAGGCTAGGGATGTGCAAATATTAGTATGTAAGATGATTTTATGCTGTTATTGCAGAAGACGGAGGCAGCGTTATCCTCGTGGGCCCCATATTCCCGCCTCCCCTTCCAGGCTGCACTGCTTAACGTGGGAGGCAGCTGCTGCGTAGCTCCCGGCTCTTTTCCCTAAACGCCACGGCTATATCCAGCTGGGGAAATATTTAACTTTAAACTTTGCTTTTGAGATGCTGAAAGCAAATTAAGATCTTCTCTTGAATCAAACAAAGGTTCATCTGAGCATATGTGTAGAAATAAATGTCACCATCAAGGCAGAATCGCACGCATATGTGATATATTATTAATTCTCAGCCTAGCTGCATAATGGAGCTCCGCTCTTCTCTCAGCTAGGCTTTGAGGTGCACTCCTACCCTCGCCATAGAAAAGCAGCTTTCGTTCTAAGCGACAGGCAGGCGAACCACCAAAGCGTTGGGGATCTGACCTGCCCCGCCATCAAGGGAATGAAAGGTAGCCGTGTCCTACTCCATTGTAAAGGCAATTTTGATCGTAATTGACCTACAATGTAGGAAAACGTCTCCCACGGCCAGTCATCTTTTGTCTGTGAAGAGGCTGCGTATACCTTCCATGCGCTTTGACGCTTGAAGTAAAGGTATTAAAAAAAAAGCATGTCCAGCAACCAGTCTTTATTCTTCCTATTCAAAAGCCAGCAACACAGGAGAGCAGCCCCACTGTGCCGGAGGAAACTCCGTGGATGCCTAATAACCCGCTGTCGGCAAGCAGATAATAACCTTGGATGAACTCAGAAAGGCGCGTTCTGTAATGATTTTTCCTGCCGAGGAAGTGAGTAATTCCATCCAGGAAGGAAGCAGAGAAAAGGAAATAAAGCTGCTCAGGGCATGCTCTTAGCTCGTCCTCCTCCTCATCGGGACCAGCGCTCGGAGGCTGGGTGATGGTCCGCACCGGGCCGCTCGCTGCGGGGTCGGTCTGGAAGAAACAGGAGAGGGAGGTCTGCCTCTTCCGCAGATGAAAGGCTCGCGCTCTCCCTTTTAATTTCAAACTTGCTGCCAATGAGATGGGCAAGCCGTCGGTGTTTATTTTCTTGTCAGACATACGTCAGTAGTTCCCGTTGCTCTCTTTTAAACAGGTCTTGTTTACGTGTTTTCTGTGCGTTATTCCCAAGAGCAGCCAAGCTGGAAGATGTTTTGCAGCTGGGGTGTCAGCTGAAGAACAGGTTACAAGCTCCTTGCTTTTCCCTTGCTTCCGTCCATTAGCCTTTGCATTTCCAAGCGCGAACGAGGGCGCCGTGATCAGGTAAATGCTGCGTTAGCAGGAAGGACGCGAATGCGCAACTCGAGGCCGGCGACGCGCCCGGTGCCGCAGCGCAGCGCTGGGTAACTGCGCGCGCGCTCCCGCCTCTGCGCTGGCTGCGGAGCTGTCCTGGCGATCCCCGAGTACTCAAAGCATCTTAAATAATATTCCTGTGATAGGCAGCCTGTGTGGTTTTGTTTCTTTTTTTACCAGCTCCCAGGGACAGCCAGCCCTGGTGCTCTCTGCAAAAGCAGGATGACACCAACTCCAAAAACTCAGCAGAAATTTTTTTTTTTGCCTCCATCCATCCATTCAGATCTGGTCGAACACCGTTCATTCGAAAACGGGGACTGTGCTGTAGCCTTAAGTTTCTCGGACTGAAGAAAGGGGTGTTCATACACCTCAAGCGCAACTTGTGTGTCAGGGAGCTCGTCCCTGCGGGCCCTTTGCAGGGCAGAAGGAGGGTGTAGGAAGGACTGGCAGGGGAAACGAGTCAGTAAATATTAGTGACCTGCCGAGGCAGGGAAACACAGCCAGGGCATTATGTATGCTAGAGAATTTTCTGTTTGGTATGTAGCAATGGCGAGGCAGCCTGCGTTCACTGGCGTAGCTCCGCTGAAGGCGATGCAGCTATGCCAAAATATGTTAGCGGGATTTGTGGCCCTTCCTATCTGGCTTCAGAGATCCTTGATCGTGTTCCAGGAGCGCGAGGGTGGGGAAGGCCATCGCTGTTGACAGTTTAATTGGAGCTGCTGGACACGGTGCGATGGAATCGCTCCAGTAAGGACGTCTTATCTTGCATTCCCTTGGAGGCTGGCATCGCTTCGCTGCAGTGCTCTCCTTGCTCCAAATGCTGTCCATCGCTTGCTCGTGGCGTGCCCCGGAGCTGTCAGATCTCGCCTTGTAAAGGCAGGGTGCCCAGTTCCGTTGCGGCGTGCCTGCTTTTTGTCCTGTCTGTTCTGCTGGTAGCAGAAGCGTGAGGGCTTACTGCATTTCTGTTGCCCTCTGTCTTGGAGCATTCATCCGCTCAGTCCCATTTGGGAAGGAAAAAGGTCAGAAGTCAGGGCACCCTTTGCATTTTTAGCACGGCATCAGGTTCTTTCCCTGCCTGATTATTGATAGATTGACTTTCAGACTAAGCTGCTCAGTTTCAAGTGGCCTCTGAGATGCTACTTAAATTCCGCATGGGTTCGATAACACAGTTAAAGCTCTTGTTGATTAAGACAAGGGGCCTGCACGTCTGGTCATCCCCGTGATCTCCACTTTCAGCTCGAGATGTTGAAAAGCTGAGTCCCACCGAGTCTGTAGCTCTTGGCCTGCATGGAGGAGCTGGAGTTCAGCCGCAGACATCGTGCCTGCGTTCTTGGGTGCCTGGCTCTGCTGTGGCGCGGGATAGAAACACCTGAGTCAATTTTTAATAAGCTAGCTCAAGGAAATGCAGCAGCCTCGGTGAGCGCAGCCTGGCCGAGAAGCAGTTTAGCCAGTGCTGCCATCGTGCAACTGCGTGGCCAGGCAGCTTCCACTGCTCGGGCTCACGCTGTCTGGCACCCTGCACCGCGTGCCGTTTGCTGTTCGGATACCTCCGTGGAGCTACCAGAGGAGCTCGGCTTGGGCTGCTGGCCTAAAGCTTCAGTCACCGTCCCTAGTTCTTTATCTTGAGTTTTTATCTGGCCCTTGTTAGGATCACGCTTTGCTCTGATTTTTAGCTCAGGTAGAGGCAGAGCCTGGCCCTGGGTAAAGAGGGAGAATCAGCGTTCATTTGGCAAGGAGGTGGGAGGAAGCATCAGAGTCTGGGGCACGATGAAACCCCCTCCGAGCATCCCCAAGGGCTGAGGAGAAAGCAGCTGAATTTTAATCGCCTCATTAAAAGAGAAACTTTTATTAGTCACAAATGGCCTATTAAAAGGCTCCGGAGTGAGTTACCCTGCACTGAACCGCATTTCTTCCTGCCAACTCTGCTTAGCTTTAGCTTATCACCCGGCGAGCAGGGAAGGAGCGCTCAGCAGGGCCCGCTGCCGTGGCCGTGCTTGGCTGCCACCCTCGCTCCGCAGGCACGGCCGAGCCCGGCTCGCCGCACAACCCCAGGAGCCCGGCCGCGCCGGCAAGCGTGCACGGGCAGGCAGGAGCCAGCTGAGCCGGCGTCGCGGGAGCAGCTCCATTATTTGCCATGCAGGTTGGAAGGCTCGGCAGGAAATGTGTTCGGTTAACAATTTAATTTCCCTATTAGGCTGCCTTTCCTTTGTACATCACCTCTTGGCTCCTGGAGGCTCATTGTTTTGTCAGCTGAAAGGCTTTGACTGAACTTCTGAACCTTTTGCCTGGGATCAAGCCTAGCAGTGGTTAAACTTCTAGAGGACGCTGCCCTGGGAGCCCATCTTTGTGCACGCAGAGGACGGCTGCGTTGTGCTTCGGTCAGCCCGTACGTTGCGGGAGAAATGCTGTTCTCCATCGCTCTTCCTTTTAAATCAGTCTCTCATCTCTGACTTCCCAAGAATCCCACCTCGCTAAACCCTCTCAAAAGGCATCGCCTGCCCTTTCAAACAGAAGGAGGTGACGCTTTCTGTAATTTATCCTTTCTTTCCCGATTCCTGGAACAGCGTCGTCGCCCTTTTCCCAAATTTCATTGCATTAAACTTAGGTCGCACTGAATTAGGAGCTAGTTTGCAGAAAGCTTGGAAGGCGCAGGGGAGGGAGAGCCGCGGACCCCGCAGCCCCACCGGGCTGGGAAGTAGGCTATTAGGATTCCCACCCCGTGTGTGCCAGCCTGAAGCACAGAGCAGGGAATTGTCCGGGGCATGGCCAAGAATAATGCCCGTATCTTCTCATCCCTGATTTGTGTCGCTGCAGTTGCTTCGAATATTTTCCACTGTTGTGCTTTGGGTCTTACTGAACCGAGGGCTGAGCGCCGCTGGCAAATAGGGCATCAGGCAGCCAGGCTGAGCGTTACTGACACCCCGACTAAAGTCTGGTTCTTAGGTGATTAAGGTGAAGGATTCGGGGAAAACCAAACTGCTGCCTTATGCAATTTGGCCACTCAGTTCTATCTGATAGGGTTGAGGCAGAAAGGGAGGGAGGCGGAAAGGAAAGGGAGAAGGCAGAAGATGGCCCTTCTTGCCAGACTAGAGCTAGCAAAAACTTAAGGCTGCAGCCCTGGAGAATCTCGGCGTGCACCCGGAGATGGGAAGCGGCAACGAAACGCTCGCTGCCGGGAGCTCCGTCCGCCTCGCCACGCAGGAGGATGCGCACGGGGAGGCGTTTGCGATCGCAGGCGTCGCACGGTGCGGCTCAGCTGAGCAGGGGGCCTGTGAAAGAGTTTCCCAGGTTCCAGTATTCTGCACCAGCAGGCCAGCACGGGATTCATATGGGATCGCCACGGTGCCCAAGGATACCTGGCTATCAAGAGTCACTAAAGCGTTAGATGAGAAGATAACTGGCTTTCTGAAACAACATTTCATCACTGTCTCATTAGTTTGGGTAGACGAGTATTTGGACTTCAGTGCTACCTTTGTATTACTAAATAATCTTTTTTTTGGAGGGGGGGATTTGAAAAATTGTCAAGTCCTTAAAAGAGCCAACACTGAGGCTTAAGTATTTCAGCTCTAGTGCATCTGAGGTGCAAAGTTTGGGGAGTTCAGGTATCGGTGAGAATGAGACTTGGAACGAGCTGACGTTATCGCTCAGGCTGGTGAGCCGTGTCAGCTGCGAGGGAGCTCCCGCATCTCACAGCCACGCTTAAAACCGGGGTGTATTGTAAAAGAAGTGACAGAGCAAACCTCCTTAAAGCAGGTACATAGCTTTCCCTAGTAAAAGCGTGCGTTTTGATCGCAAACGTGCAAATTTGTAGAACATCATATTCACCTAAACCTTCACAAAACCTTCTTAATCACCGCGGACTGGGCGGAAAGCGTTGTGCAAGGCAGTGTCGCGATTTAGCACAGAGGAGAAATTAGGAAGTCAATTGTGTTTCTGTAGGAAAAAACAGAGCCAATACTTGATATATGGAGGGTTCAACGGTAGGAGGGGAATGGTGGGAAACTTAGTAATGCAGTTATTAGATTTCCACGTAGAGTCAGTTGTAACTGATTGCATTGCGGTAAGAGCTGAGTAAATACCTGACGACATAGTGCCCAGGGCTTGGCCACCACCGGGCTTTGACCCAGTGATTTGACTTTTACCGCGCCCCAAAACAAAGCGCCGCTGTGTCTCTCTCCACGCTGTCGTCAGGAGGCAGAGCGCCTCAGGCAGCTTCCCGTGAGCTGTCGGTGAACTTTGTGCAGCTGGTGAAACCTTCCAGCATTTAGGAGTTTTGGGGCCGTGAGTCTGCACTGCACTAACTATGTCACCGTTGTTACTTAGCGGAGAGGAGGCTGGAGGTGCGGGTGGGGAAAGACAAAGGACCGGCCTTTGCTGCCCCGGTAATCTCCCTTGGTTATAGGGGATGCTCGTGCTGCCAAACGCGACTCCCATTTGTGCAGACCTGTAATCAGGAGGGAAGGATTTTTTCTGGCATGGCAAGCGGACACCCGCACGCTTTGGGTTTCTTTTGTGCAAGTGGTACCCGCTCTTTCCCATCTCTGATTTTCCATGTACGTCTTCAAGTTTCACGTTATCTTTGAAAACACATTGGTAACATTGCCAATTTATCTTCCGGCGTGCATGAAACGCCCTGCTGATGTGCCCCAAAAATGCAAACGCTTCCTTGCACTGTTTCCATCTGTGATTCTTTTCTCCTGAGTGCACAACTGGTGTTTTGGAGTAGGCACGGAGTATTTGGTGCCAAGTATTTTGGAGCCATTTTTGAAGCCGGCATGGGGTGCCTCTCCTCCCCGGTTTTAATGACACAAAATGCAATATATAATTGCAGACCTGCTTTTTCTGTTACTAATTACTTACAGCTTGAGCTGGAACGGGAAGAGAAGCTGGGGGGCTCCCAGCTTGCAGATAGGAGGGAAAAATTATAGCCGGAGCGCGTGTGGAAACCTTAGTCCAGTGAGCGCCGTGCTAATTGTTTCCAGGTGGTTCCGTATCGTACGTAGGTTTGTAATTTAATCGCAGGCTTTGTGTGGTCAGTCGGTAACTGCAAAGGTGCCATTTCATCGCTGGCCTGCAGCAGGGTCCGGAGCCTTCTGGTTGGGGACTTCTCCACCGGCCCGTGCCCAGGACCGCACACCGCTCTCCGCACCCGCCGGTGCCACCGGTGTCTCGCAGGGGCCTTGCCGAACGCGCTTGAGCAGCTGACAGTCGGTTCGCAGGCTGTACCTGCTGAGATGTATTTAATTCTCCAGCTTTTTCTCTGAGGCAGTCAGGACATGCAGAACTGACAGCTTCGCAGCTTTAGAGAAGGAAAAATGGCTTTTCCGGGTTTTTATTTATTCATTTGTTCAGCCCATCGGCACTCATGAGCCCAGGTAATGTTAACGCAGGAGATGCTGCTGTCTTGTTTTCCCACGTGGTGTGAATGTACCGTGAGGAGTTACAAACGCGTCGTGAGAGCGGCTGGGAGCTTGCAGACTCTGATCGGTCTGAAACGTCTCGGGCTTTTTCTTTACCAAGTGAAACCCTTGAAAGCGCTCTTTACCCTGACCCATGCAGTCCGGTTGTTTAAAGGAAAGCGTGACTGCTGAAATTTCGAGGAGAGGCCAGTTCTGGTGTTATTCTGGAAGGTGCTTTTGCGCCTGAAGAGCGGCCGTACGTGCGCGTGCCGCATCGGCGAAGCCGGCTGCACCTCTCGCCACAGCAAGTTCTGGCCGTGGCTCTGGCACGGGGTCACCAACTGCTTGTGATCAACGATGCTGACCAGCAGCTCCGCTCCCCCCGTGTGCCTTGGCGTCAGAATAACCCCTACCTCTCCTAGAACAGCACTGCACTCATTTTTTTTTTTCCCCTATTGTTTCCACTAAAGCCAAAGACAAATCTCATCTTTGCTTCAGCAGAGGAGGCTTGGCATCTTCCCGAGGACACAGCATACGTTTGCAGGTTGATGGTTCGCTTATTCCGTTGGCAAGTCCCTTCAGCCGGCGACCGTGCGGGGCAGCAGCCTGCTTCAGCCAGCGCACGGTCCACAGTAAATCGCAGCGTAAGCTGCGCTTGGCTCCGTCAGCGCTTGTCTGCTCCCCTGTGTTCTGGGCTCTTTCTAGCAAACCCGCCTTTCTGAGCCAGCCCGGCTCGGCTTGCCAGGTCTGTCTTTTGTCATTTCAGCTACTTGAAATAACCGCGTTCTCTGGATCCATCGCTGGGCCAGCAGGACACGAGGGCCCCTGACGCAGGTGACCGTGACACCGCTGGCGCTTGCAGCGCGTTCCTTCCCAGGCTGCGTGAGCTGTAACGCACCGGTCCCGCTGCTGCTCCGGGCCCGGGGTGTCCGCAGCCCAGCGGGGGCTGAGCAGCACCTCGGGGTGCGCGAGTGGGAACCGCCGGACCGGGTACTACCACGACATCCCTTGTGCCGTGGGGACGGGTGAAGCTCTTCTTGCTCCCCGTCGCCTGGTTTGCCACAGCTTTTGTGAAACGCATTCCTACCCAATCCCGTTGTTCTTGGATTTTGTTACGGTTTGTTCAATGAAAGCGAAAAGGGAAAGAAAAAGAGGAGGGGTGGGAAAAAGGAAGAAAAGGGAAATTGGCCGGCGACACAGCTATGTCCAGATCGGTGAATAGAAAGAAAATGTCATCGTCTGAATCTTTAAATGGACTTGAAAAAGAAGATAGGTGCTTGTTCAGCATCCTTATGCTTTGACAAAGGGCAGCACATGTGACAGCATCGCTTGGTAGTGACATTTCTCCTTTTGAGATGAGCGTTTTCCAGCGGGAAATATAAAACACGGTGGGCTGCGTTTCCTGAGTTATAAGAAATACGTGTTTTGCTGGAACACCGTATCCTTGGTGGTGGTTTTATTTAGACGATTTGAAAAGGTGGATTTCAGAAGCCTAATTGAGCATTCTCTGTCTCTGTGTCCATTTTACACCTCGCTTGTTGAGAACAGAGAAATGTGGCTGCTCAGGCTTACATAGCGTTTAGCTCTATTTCATCCTCTCGTCCATTCGGAAGGTGATGCGCCGTTCGGGTAGCCAGCTCTCCAGGAAAGCTCAGCGGAGAGCTGTGGAAACAGCTTCTCGTGGTTTGTTCCCAAAAGATGCCTCCAATTTCAAAATAAAGAAGTTCTCTTTTTGGCCGCAAGATCTGGCATGATTCTGCACGAGTCATTTTCTGCCTCTTTTACCCACTTGTTGGCTGGAAAAGCATTATTTAATCAACAACCCTGCAGCTCTGCTGATGCTTTCCTGTGAATTCTCACTCGGCTGCACTTTCAGAAAAGCCCTTAGACATTGCCTGGGGTATTTTACTTCCGATCCTAAATTTTGAGAGACTTTGCGTACTGTTTGGGTATCGCATTGTCAACCAAAAAAGAGTCGCCTTTCAAAAGTGGTTCAACAGTGGGTTTATAACTATTCCAGTTGTCTACAGGGCTGTGGGAACTTAACCAGGGAATGGGTATTTGTTCGTGCATGCGCACGTCCGATCGCGACCTCAGGAATTATTCTCTCCCTCCTCCTTGCAGCTGTCTGCGGTTACGGGGTTTGTTTCAACGGGGGAAATTGCGTAGAGGGATCTTCGCAGCTCTGTCATTGCTCCTCTGGTTTCCAAGGACCTCGCTGTCAGTACGGTAAGCGGTCTTTTCAAATTCCCCCTTTAATTTCGAGTTGGAAGTGAAGGGGATGAAGAGCGAGGGATGCCCCGCTCTTTTTTTTTTATCCTAGCTGTTGTTTTATCTGCAAAACTCCAATAATCTGCTCTCTACTTTTTTTGGCCACTGTTTGTAATGCTTGGGGAACTTGGATGTTTGGAAAGGAAATGCTTATCGTGACTTGCTGTGAAACACAGCTCCGTACTGTACAATGGCCTTTATTCCTGGCTGCCATCAGCAGAGGGATTTGCTGGAATGGGAGAAGGAAGCTGATTAAAGTCGGGTCAAACAAAGAAACCTGTGGAGCGAAGCTCGGCCTGGGGGAGCGTGGCAATGGGCTGCCACATCAGAAGGGAAAATAGTTAAGCTCTGACTAGCTGGACCGGTTACATCCTTGGCTGGGCTTTATTGTGGGGCTGGTAAGCTTTATTTCATTAACCTTCCTGCAATATGCAAACGCTCTCTTGAAGGTTATTGAGTTTCCTACGTTTGGTAATTCAGAGATGTTCTGATTTGGTAACGTGACAGTCTGTAGCAAACAACTGCTGAAAGCCGGAACGGTTCCCCACGCCTCGTACAGGGTAAGGGAAAAACCCGTGCCTCGTACTGTCGTAGAGAGAAACGGCTGCCCTTTCTTCCCTCTGACTGCTGAGCCTGCAAGGCACAGGGCAGTAACAAGTACTCAAATTCTGGATTTATAACAGCAAATTAAATAATAAGACTTTTTTTTTTTTTTTTTTTTAACCAACCATTAGTATAGATCTCTTCCTTCAGGCACAGTTCCTTGCTCTTTCAGAAATGGAGGTGAGTTTATGGATGCAGAGGAGTTGACATCGGAGTGGTCCTTGGCAGCAGCCGGTCTTTTCCCAGTGAGAAGGGCTGGAGAGGAGCTTTTTCCTCAGAGCCTGAAACCCTCCAAGCCTGGAGTAATCGGAACGGAGGGTGGAAAGGTGTCCGTGCGGGTGGATGGGTTCAGGGAAAGCGTGCGTCTCACCACTGCGTTTTTTGAGGGCGGATGGGAGGCCTCGCCACCTCAGCTAGCCAGCAGCGCGTGGCGGCGGAGCTGGGCTGCAGCTGCTGAGCCAGCCTGCTCTTGTGCGTTTTTCACGCTGCATCTGTTTTAAGGAACGTTAATTGTTGTTACAAGCGGCGATTTAGAAGTGCTTAAAAGGCCCTTAAGTTGCATTTAGATAAGAAAATCTATGCCTTTAAAGAAAAAGAGGATTCTCTCAGTCAGATACAAACCGTAGATTGGCAAAACCCTCCTTGATGCTGTTGACTGTAGGCTCTCTTCATTCCCTGCTCTTTAATATGCGTCATTAACTGGAGTTCGAGCTGTGTTATTCCCATCGGAGGCTTTCCCGGGGCTCGGCTGGGACAGCGGTTTGCATGTGGTGGTTACAAGTCCCCTGCCCCATGTTCCCGTGGTGGCACAAGTCCTCAATCGGGCGGGGAAGCGCTTTCCTTGGTTTCCTGGGGCTGGCAGCCGCGAGAACCGGAGCGATGCCCGGGAAATGAAGCCATCCGGCTTTAGCCCGCCGGTCACTCCGAGCTCTGTGGCTGCTTTAATGCTAACCGTTTACACTCTACGTTTTGAGTAAGGTGAAGAGGATGCTGCTTAGTATAAAAACAATTTGCAGTTTGTTTTGCTTTTCTGCTCTGTATAAAAACAATGTGCGGTTTGTTTTGCTTTTCTGCTTTATGTTTCTAAAATAGTCGCGCTGCAGACACAATAGCAGCCCGTGCAAATTATTTATCTCCCCAGCGACGCTCTCCTAACTGCAGTCCGAACACGTTACTTAAAACACTGCTTCCCCCTCATCCTTTGACCCCTGAAGGATCGGAGCGTGGCTACTTCTCAGAGATGTACACGATCCTGCCCTGCCGCTTAGGTTTGTGTTTGCACACGTTCCAGGGTTTTCTAGGAAATCAACGGGCCTTAAATTCTCCCGGCAATTTTTTTGTCATAGCTTCTCTTGTACGAATTAATAAAATGAACATCGGGTGTCTTCCCGTACAGAACCTGAGAGGTAAAAACCGCTTTCACATTTGGAAATGTTTAGCGATTCCCACAATTATAGTTGGTTGCGGCTTTGAAAATAAAGCACGGATTTCTGAGACCCCCCCCAATATTTTTTAGAAGGGAAATGACTGGCTTATTTGGGAGGGGAAGAAAATACATCTGTACTTGTACCGATGTTACCCCCGCTTGGATGAGGGACCTGAAGTCGGTGCTTTGTGTCTTCAAAGGTCAGCCTGTGGACGGCTGAAGATTAGCTTTTATTTTACTGCCCTGCAAAGCATTTTGCAGGACCCGCGTGAGGCAGCAAAGGAGGACGACAGCGGCTTGCGTCACCGGCGTGCGCGGGGCGGTGTGCGTGCCCCCGGGGCTGCTCGGGAGACGGAGCGGAGAAAGGCTGCGGGCAAACGGGGCAGGGCTGGAACACAGCGACCACTGCCGTGGCGTACAGCTCGCCTCGCCCGCTTTAACAGCTCCTCGGTGCAAGAAGCCTTTCCCCTTTTCTGGGGAAGAGGGTGCTCTGGCCAGATAGGAGGTGGCTGTTAGTCAGAGAAATCAGGAAATTCTAATTCTTGGTTAAACAAGAGGTGTGGGTGAACCTCCAATAGTTGCCGTTTGGGCAACCGTGTAAAGTATGGCAAAGGTTGAGCCTTTTGGATGTGATAAATCGAGTTTAAGAAAAAGAAAAATCCAAAATTTTTCTGCCAATTAACAAAGCATGAGGTGGCTACAGCATAGTTGTCACTTCGAAGAATTTCTAAGCAATTCTGACTTTATTTTAATTCTTTGGAATTCCAAGTGAGTTGGCTGTTGAACTGTTCTCTCAGGATATTTGACCTTTATGGTGATGTTTCGATACGTGCCTCTGTTTGGAACCTAGAAGCAAAGAACCAAACTGTAAAACTAGATTAAAAAAAAAAAAAAAACCGAAGAGCTTTTGAAACTTACTGAATTTCTGATGGTTATTTTGAACCTTTAAAATGTCTTTACTCAAAATACGTTTTTAGTGGCAGCTCAGAGAAGCTCCTCATCCAATTTGCTCGTGTCTAATACGCCCGTCAAATTTTAAATGACTGCCTGAAATCCTGAACACCTGTGGTGGGGTCCTTACCTTCCGTATTTTGGCAGAGCTTCGCTCAAGGCAGCGGGGATGGGCTGCATACAGCAGGCGGGGGCTGGCCAAGGATCCGCAAATCATGGCTCTGCCGCCTGAAGTTAGGGGAAGAAACCAGCCCAAACTCTTTATTTTGGAATGAGATAATTACAAGCAACAGGGTTGAGTGAATGGAGTGGATAAATCATTCTTCATGCTGCTTAACCTCACTTTTTGAAGTGTTAATTGTTCTGTTGCCTTCTCAAACAGCAAAGCCCGGCTGACTTGGGAGCATTCCTTTGTGTTTGCAACCTCAAATTATTTTCATTTCCGAGTGATTCATGTTTCGCGCTCGTGGCAAAAGTAACCCCCTTCTGCCGGGACAACGCTTCACTGTCCCCAGGGCCCGTTGTTTATAAACATACCGTTGTCCTGCTTCCTTCAGCAAATCCGCCCGGACGGGATGATCTGGTCACTTCAAGGGCTGGAAGGCAGGCGATGGAGCTTTGAAGGCCCAGCCCCAAGCAGGACGCGCTGGCTGGCTCAGGACTTCCACTGTTTCCTCGTCTCCCAGCAAAGCAGCAGAGAACGTAACGTGATTGATACCAGCCCGTACGTGCAGTGAATTTTTTGGACAGGGCATGTGGTGGACGTGAGAGATGCCAGCGCGTTGACAAGAAGAGCGGTCTATCTGCTTGGGCCACTGCTCCGTAAGCTTCAGCCACTCCGGAAGACAAACCCCGAACCCGCTGGTGTAGACTCTGCAAATGATGGAGCATTTTCATTACCAGCAGACAAAGGAAACCTGTAGATATAATAGACTGGGGACAGTGTTCGTTTTGCAAGACAAGTTACTTTGCAAGCATCTTCAGAAAGCTTTCCTAGCTTTCAAGTTTCAAGGTGTTAACCTTTGTTTCCACCCTGCTTTTAAACGGATGTTGGTCCTGAAAAACTCAAAAAGACCAACGCAAATGCGATATTAGGCCTAGCTTGCAGAGAAGTGATGTTTTTTGTCTGTCTCCTGATGCTTTTCATTCTTCATAGCATTTTCCAAAAGCCAAAGTCCTTGCCACAGAGAATGTGCTGACTGAGGATACGGGAAGATCCCAGCCGCAAACTCATCCTTCCCTTCATCTTAATTTCTTATTGACTATTGTAAATTATTTTTTGGGTAAATACTTTTTTGGACAAATTTCTGGTGGAACCCTAATTGTCTGGATTCTCACCTTCTCTTTCACTCTTAAAAGGCCTCTGGGTAGTTAGCTCCTATGCCGGCCAGTCAGCATTTGTGCTGGACTTTCATGATAGGATGGGAGGCTGGAGGCTGCTTCAGAGAAGGTGGCTTTGGGGGAAAGACACCCAATGGTTGATCAGGGAATTAGTTTTTCTTGTCTCATCTGTCACCTATGAAAGAAGCTATCCTGGGATTTGAGATGATGACACCTTCTTGAGAAAGTGTTCCCCAAAACAGGTCTGTTCAGCATCTGACTGGGATGAATCTGGCTGTGGTCCAGAGGGCTTCTGACAAGGCTGTTCAATGAAAATTTCGATGAAAAATTGAATTTAATGGTGGGAAAATAACCCAGAGCAAATGAAGCCACGCCACAGCGATATTCTGCAGTGTCACTTGGCTTCCAGAGATCTCAGTGTCTGATCTCAATGCTATCACTTCTTTTCTGGAAAGAAATACAGATGTGTTTGTTTTGAAGGCAGGACGTTCTCTATCCTGGCCAGACTCTTATCACACCTTTCAGCGTGGGGTATTTTTACTGGCCAGCCTATTGCAGCAGCAATCCTGTGTTTACCCTGGCTGCAAAACAGGCGGTACCCAATCAGTCTGGCTTCCAGGGGTGAGATGCTGTCCTTCCTGCTCCCCTAAGCTGTCGAAAGTGATAATATTTGGGCACTCTCCGCCTGCATTCAATCACCTCGCTTTGAAGGCGGGCCTCTCCGTAGAGCTGCACGAGCTCCTTCGGGAAGGTCTGCAGCGCATTTTGCCTACCCGTCTGGGTTTCAACACCTCTTCTGTTGCCTCTTGCATCCCGGTGGCTTTTTGATCCTGTAAAGTGCTGCCGGCATAGGCATTTCTCTTCTTTTTTTCCCCGTGCAATGAGGCATCTCCTACCTGCCGTTAACTGGGGCTTTTCTAGAGCAGCAAAGCAGAGGAAGAGGTTGAGCTGAACAATGTTATAGCGACTGCAGAGACCATTTCTGAACTGAGGAAACAGCTGGGCTGTCCTTCGTTATCTTCCACGTCTGGTAGATGAAAGGGTTGTAAATGGAGTGTTTGAGGTTTGGTTTGGGCTGAGGCTTTCTTTAGGAGCTCCCTTCTTTGAGCTTGGATGTGAATGCCCTTTCTGTACAGGGCTCATTGCTGGGAGGGGCAGGGTGTCGGAAAACCCGGGCTCTGCTCCAAGCCTTCGCAGGGATCCTGGGACCACCCGACACTTCGGGGTCCGGTTTGGGTGAACTCGGCGTACGCATGTGAACGCGGCGGAGTGCAAGACCTCTGCACGCCCGGGGGGGGTCGCGTGTTCGTGGCCGTCCATCCGCGGGACGGGTTGCATGAAGGCTGTTGTTATTTGCATCTCGTGTTGCCCGTCAGCTGCTCGCCTGCAAGGCTTGCTTACTCAAAAAGCTTCACGGCGGAGTGGATCGTTTCAGCAACACTCAGGCTGTGAGGGCTCTTGTGTGGGAACTTCGCTGTGCTGTAGGGAGGGGACCCTTCCTAATTAGCCCGGCTGCATTTTGAAGGCTCGGCCAGACCAAAGCTTCTTTCGCTTTGCACAAAGGAGAGGTCAACTGTAAGCGAGCGGGGCCCGTGATTAGTGTCTGCTTTTGCAAGGCCAGCTGAAATGGCTTTGTCGCTGCTTCAGGAGACTGTTATTGTCCTGTTCTTTTATAGCACCGCCCTCATTTACACAAGCGTTTGACATGCCCTCAGTGTTGTTTGATTGACTAATGACCCCATTTCTCCTGCTAATCGCTTTGAGCTGTTCAGCTGGAAGCCTTTGCGGTGTGTTAGGGCATGGGCTGCTTGGGCAGAGGGGTGGGAGAAGGGGGTTTGCTGCAGCCTTTGGGACAGAGGTGATTTTCAGAGGGGAATGCAGGACTGCAAAGCACTTGAAGGTGTTGAAGTCGAAACAGGAAAGGTTTAGTCTCTGGAAGCGAAGCAAAGCACCTTGTAGACTCTCCTTGGATCCAGGAGCCAGATGCGTCTTCCCGAGACGGAAAGATGCTACCGGCGAGTGTGCACGTGCAGTAACGCTTCTTTGGACTCAGGAGGCTTCCCTGGTCCAAGGGGACCCTGCTGCCCATTTCAGAATGACAGGAGCAAGATCATGCGTTCGATGTTTCGTGGGTTTACAGTTCACAAGGCCGATTTAAAATCCATTTGTGGGATTACATAGCAGCAATTGTTCTTCAGCTTCAGTTTACTGGAGAGAATCCGCTGTTAATAATACCAGGGCTAAATTAAGCAGAGCACTTCTCTGACAGCCAAGAAGTCCAAATACTTTTATTTACAAACGGCCTCCTGATTCAAAGGTTTCACCTTCTGCTGGGGAGGGCAGAAGAGCCTGAGGCCAGAGAAGATTTCTGCCAGTCCGCAGCATTGCCGTGCAGCTCTGCCTGCCGGGCTTCGCTCTCTTTTTGGCTCAGGAAGGCAGCGGAACAAGGACGGCTTGTGCAGAGCCCTGCTTTGTCCTGCGCTATCTGCTTGTCCATCGGCCAAACGTGAGGTATTTAATAGCTGGCAAACAGGTAGCGCTGAACTCTTTGAAAAAGTTATGAGAGGAAACAAGCCAAGGCTATGTAGGGCTTTATTCAGTTAAAAAAAAAAAACCCACAACTTTTGTGAAGTGAGTTTTGAAGAAAAGGGAAGACGTGCTGAAGCTGGGGGAGCAGCTGGGGTTGTACCTGCGAAACACATTTCTTGGCATTTCCATCTGCAGGGTATTGAGGGGTCCAACATCCTTCACCGAGACGCACCACGCGGTGTTCATCGCGGGCTTCCCGGCATGACCTTGATTTTGCAAATCTGGACGTAAATGCAGGGCAATTGCTCTGTGAATAACTTCACAGGTCATAGGATCTGAGTTTCTGAAGGTTAACTGGAGTACAGCAAAGAGCCTTTTGGACGTACGCTACCACATTTAAAGTTGTCCAGCTTCATCAACGAGTGATGGAGCAGATGCATAGGCAAAAATGTCACCGACACGTTTGTTTAAAGGAACGTGATGGCAAGTGAAAAAGAGCTGCTAGTTTAAGAGACTAAAATCTTGTGGGCTTTAGTGAATTCACAATATGGCTTTCTTTGTGCTTTCCAAGCTTTCCTTGGGTTGAACTCAAGAATTAAGGATTTCTTTATCATTTAAAAGAGGTGATTATATTGGGTGAAAGAAAATGCATGGCTCAGGTCCTTTAGATGAGTTGTAGCCCTCTGCTTAGATTTTGGCAAATAAATGAGAGAGGAGTCCTATCGCTGACATTGCACCGCTTTGAAATTTTCATATAGATCTTTACTGGTCCTTGTGTTAAGATCTGTCTGGGGCAAGAAAAGCTTGGAAGGAAACTGCTTACAGTGCCATCTGGAGAAGACCAAATCTGCGCTTTGTTTTGAGGGATTGGTACCTTGGGCCAAGTCATGCGAAGCAGCGGATGCCATCTTCAAAGCGGCGCATATTTTCCCTTTAGTGAGGATTGAAACTCCTCCGTGCCTCCCGTGATCGCCTCCTTAATTGCTACAGTGCCAGCGCCGTGGCGAAATGTCAGGCCCCGCTCTAATCTCCCTGCACGGATTTCCGCGAATGTTCGCAGCCAGCTGTGACCAATTAAAAAGGGGGGGGGGGTTGTGTTCGCAAAACCTCAGCGACTCACAAAGTTGAGCTAGGGGCCCGAAGAGCGTTACATTTTTGAGAGCTTTGTAGTCTACCCTAAGTATTTTCTTCTCGTAAACCATCTGTTGAAAGTCAGGCTGTAAGCACGGAGGTGAGTCAAGGATACTTGCATAGGCGAACAGGTTGTTTTCCAAGCAATGGAAAAGACCCTGGTCTAGAAATGGACCACGGGGATCCCGTCGTGTAATCGGCGATAAGAAGAACTGGGCACCCGAATGCCAAGTAGGCGGAATCGATGCCGAGTCCTGGGGCCGTTCCCGGAGGGAAGGAGGGCACCCCACACTTACGGTTGCTCCCCCAGCTGCCTGGTTGCTTGGAACGAGAGCGCGATACGAAAGCGTCGCGCGGTCCAGCCCGCGCAGGGCCCCCTTTCTGGAGGCACGTCCGAGACGCACCTCTCCCGCCTCCTGCTGCGGCCCTCTGCGGCTCTCCCTTTTGCCTCGCCTGGTTCGTGCTGCGGAGGAGGAACGGCGCAAGGCAGCGGAATGCTCGGGACCTGGGCTCTTCCGTTGTTTTCTGGGGATCTTGTGAAAACTGGCGGCGGGGGGATCTGCGCCGGCTGCAGGCCCAAAGGAGCCGGTTCCAGCCGAAATAGGTGGGCTAGGGAGTGAAGCGAGGAGTGAAGGCCAAAGCAGAAAAGAGAAGCGTTGCTGCAAACCTTCCTGGAATTTTTAGAATTAATTTATGCTAAAATAGATGGTACAGTCTGTAAGAAATCGCCAGTATGTTATGCTTTCAATTTCTGGGTTTGGAAATCTTGGAGAAAGCATTCTTTTTATTTATTACGTGCTGTCTTCTCTGAGGCAGCTTTTTGAAGCGGTGTTCTCTAGCAGCTGATAACATCTTTTAACCGGCTCCTTATCTCCACCTCAGCCATGGGTTTTCCTTCAAATTTTGCTTCGCTTGTTGCATTTCAGTCCGTTTCCTCTCCTTTGCTGTATGGGCTCAGTGCTACAGTACAGTCTGTGTAATAATTCAAGAAACAAACTTATGTTGAGGTTCCAGTTGCTACCAAGACTTTTTTTTTTTTTTTTCTGGGAGGATTTCTCAGAGGATTCCCGCTCTGGAGGTTTAATTAATGAGAGTTATGTGAGAAATGGAGGAGGACATTTTCCGTATGTCCTTGATCCAAGTTCAAGTGCCTGTGCGTTCCTGTTGTGCAATGCAGTTTTTTGACTTGGGCTGAAGCTTGCTGTTCTGTGCAGCCTTAACCCAAACCAAGTTGTTTGATAGCGGAGGAGGAAAATCTCCTGCTGACATCCCACAGAAACAAATCAAGGGTGGCACCAGCCAGCAAAGGAGTTTGTTACAGTCGCTTTTTACTGCTAGGTATGTTACAAAATTCAAATGAAAAATGATATCTCCGACAATGAGGATCCTCCTCCTCCTGAGACCGTGGCACCAGGTTCAAAGAACAAGTTGAGGGAGTCTGTGCCTCTGCAGCTCCTTTCTTCTCAGGTTTCCTGTGTGCTTAGCTTGCGTTCACTGATTACAGCTATGTTACGGGCTTAAGTTAATACAGTAGTGCCTACATATGTGTATGCGTGTATACAAATGCTAGGATACCATAATACATACGTGGTTTATAGTATATTAATACCACCTAGAGCTAGTATTTAAAAGTATGTATTACATTTTTACAGTCCCCTCACTGGAAACAGGGCAACGATTTGCAGCAGAGCGGTTATCGGTCTTTCTAGCCATATAGAAGCCCGCAGACCCTTCAGGTGCAGCCAGTGCCCCACGCTCCGTAGCAACCTCTGTCTGGATCCCGCTCCTCTCTGCGTTACCGCCGTCCCAGCCTGCCAGGCGCGACCTGTGTGCGGTGCTCTTACCGGTAGCGCTGGCGCTGGCACCATGTTCGAGTTTGTAGGGAAGCGGTTGGGGACCGTGCTGTGCAGGGGCTGGAGCCACGTCGTCGTCTTCGGGCTCCGTGGCTGGTTTCCCCCTGCCCGGGAGCGGGGCAAGGGTGCTAGCAGCTGGAAGCAGGCGCATGGCAAGCGTTCGTCAGCAGAAGCAGCTCTAGACCAAAAGGAGGATCCTGGCAACCCTTGCTCTTCTGGGGTGAGATTTCCCGGTCCCTGCCTGCTTAATTTCATGGGACTTCAGTTTCTCGCGGCTCAACTTGCGCACACAGATGCGTGTGCTGTACAGAGTTTTTCTTTGCGTAATTCAATGGCTGGGGGGGCCTCTGTAAGCCCTCTACGTTCCCACTGGCTACAGGGCCACCTGTTAGACCCCCAGTCTCTATACACCAGCCAAAACAGTGTTTTGAAGGCCAACGGGTGTTTGTAGTTTGCCATATGTGAATGCATGGTAACCGTCTTTCTTCCTGCCTCCCCAAGCAAATAAAACCGCAGTTGAATCTGGAAATCCTCCGCTCGACACCAGAACGGCAGGCGGCTGCACGGGGGTGCTGGGAGGCCCAAAGAAGCTCCCTTCTCCACGGCGGGCCATGTAGCACGCTCACGGGCTAGACGCCGGGGCTGCTGGCCCTTAGCTGCTCTCCTAAGTAATGTGTTTGTGGTTTACTTCCATTTATCCTGGAACATTAGCTGAAAAGCCTGGCACGCGGCAGCCTTTGGGACGCTGTCATACCCGCAACACCGTTGGCTTTTGTTTGCGTGTAGCAGCGCGGATCGTCGGGCAGGCTGGTCCAGCGCCGTTTGTGTACATTCGGTGGCCGTCAGTAGTTTTGCAGTGGAAGCAGTTTTTGATGTTTTTCACCCTGCCAAGTCCATCTGCCTTTCTCAGATGCCTCCAGTCCAGGCTTCTCAAAGAGGTCTTGTAAGTGGTAAAGACTTAAAACCCCTGCATCGTTGATTTGAGGTGAGACTCTGCTGCAGACGGGCTATGCTGATACAAATGAACGGTGACAACAAAGAAGTAGAATAACCAGTGTTTGCAGATTAAAATGGGGATTCTTTCTGTATAGCAATTTAAGTGGCTCACTTAAAGACTGGATAGAACATTACCAGAGGTCCAGACCGGCTCTTGGCTCTTCTAGCCAGGAGCTGGTTTGCATCATTGATAGCGGCAGCCACTTATGCCGATTCACGGTCCTGATCTGTTGGAGGTCGGAGGGCCCACATGATACGGTCCTGTGTCATAAATGCCAGCGATCGGTAGGATGCTGGGCTCCTCTGGCTGCTTTAACGATACAGTGCGCAGCGGATAAAGGGGACGGGTGGGTCTTAAGGCGTTGCAGAGGATCCAGGGGATATTGTGCCTTTCCTCAGCATGCCATTGTGTTTTGTGGGGTGTACTGGATTTCAGCACGGCAGATGCTGAGATAATGGATGCCAGATGTATGTCATTAGAGGACACCTCTTTTTACCAGCTGCAAATTGTCCATCGCTTCCTCTGCTGTACGTTTTCATCACGAGAAGCTTGAATTCCCACAATTTACTGATATCTCAGATGTTATCAGGCTTCTCTTTAATGGGTGAGTAGCGGGCTTGTGCAGCCCAAACCAATCATGTGTGGAAAAGTCAAATAATGTGTTTTGATTTGTATTTGTTCAGGAGCTCAGTTATGATTTGCCTTGGTAACCTTGCCCGGAAAATTATATTCTACGTTTAGCTTGTAAAACGAATCCCTAGAAAACTCCAAGGATTTAAGTGAAAGAATGCCAGGGATGTTTTTGTACTTATGGGAGAATGAGACATGGCTTTTCACTTTACGGTCTCTCGTGTAACAGGATATGCTCTCTAAAAATGCACATTTTAAACTGAAGAAGTGGTTAAAAAGAGAGCATTAAGTCAGGCAGACAGTATGAATACAGAATGCATCACGGCATATTTAGGGATAGATCCTCTCTGAAACTATTCATACTTTACGCAGGCTTTTAATCAGAAGGCCTCTGAGGTTTAAGTGAGATTTCATATGTGGTGTTCGATACATCTCCATAGAACACTTATTTAGTTCTGTGAATATACCATTTTCTGAGTCTTTTTGAAGTTCGTGCCTTCCTGCATGCATTTCCAGGACAGAACGCTTCGGAGACTCATTTTCTTGAAATGGTTTGGAAGGTCATTTTTTTCCAAACCTAGAAGAAAAGGTTCGTTGGAAGGAAAACAATGCCCCTGCCTTACCCTCCTGAGAACTTTCTGCTGCTGTGAACACCTTTCTCCTTTGCTGAGCTTCCCTTAGGGCTGTGCTCGGTTCGGAAGGAGGAAGGTGGGAGCTCAGCGCTGTGCAGGCGGTGCTGGAAGCTCTCTGGATAGCTGCGTGCTGCTCCTGCGGCTAGGTTGCAGGAGATAGGGGAAAAAAAGGACTCTGGTCTCCTGAGAGGGAAGCGTTTGGAGATGTTCGTACCGCCGCTTTCCATTCTGCGGGATGGAAACTTTCCGTAGGTGGAAATGCAGTGACTTTCTTGTGCAGGATATCGGCTTTGGCCTTTTTTAATGTAGCAGTGAGCGGTGATACTTGAAATGCATAGGAGAAACAGATGTAGAAAATGCTTTTTGGGAAGGAGCAGATCAGGTCAGTTTTCTGGTTTAAATGATTTAGGCATTATGCCCCTCCACTGCGGTCTGGGAAACTGCTCCGAATTGCACAGCAGAATACTTGCTCCTAGCAAATAAATACATTATTTCCGCCTTAATTTTTCCCGGTTGCTCAGGTTCTCACCTCATTAACAGTGAAGATTTTGGAATGTCAAATATTTGGAGTATCTGGGTATAAGAGCTATACAATAGATCTCTGTAGCAGGCGGTCACCGAACTCCATCTTTCTGTGGAGGTGTTGGGTTTGCTCCTAATTCTGACGGCCCGCGCAGCGCTGCGACTGTCCCTGCCCAGCAAACGTCTTGAAATGCAAACAACTGCTTCTTCAAGAAGGTGGATTTCAAGTTTAAAACATCACATTTGCGCTTTTTTTTTTTTTAACTTGTGAATTTAACAAGAAGCAAGTAGCAATGACCCTTTCATTAGAGACAAAAGGAAGTGTGTATAAATGTCTTTTGTGGCTTGGCAGTGAACTTGCTGAGGACAACATAAAAACGTGCTCATTAAATGTTCTTTAAACAGTATTGCTTTTTGTTTGCAGAAGCAATGTGATGTTTCAGCCCACCATTAATTGCCTTATACCAATTATGCCATGAAGAGGCCATTTGCTATTGTAACTTTTTCAATTTATTTTTCAAGGTTCTTACTCTTGACACCTATTATGCGTCTGGGAACGTGAGTGGCTTTTGCAGTGAAATATAAATAATGAGATCAGTAATCAATAGTTTTCCATAGACCATCCTGTGCTATAAATTTTGCTGCAGCTCTTGAGAACCTTACAAAATGCTTCCCCCCTTGGATGTTTTGTAGCACTGAACTCAATTATATGGGGACAAAGAGACTAGGAGAAAACTATTTTTTCCCAGGGACTTCCCAGTTCTTTGGAATAAGACGTGTACTGCCCATTGTACACCGGTAGCTGAGCGAGCAAGCCTCAGAAAAGAGGTGCTATTTGTGGTAGGGTTGCATACAATCAAAATTCTGCAAAGTGCCTAGAAAGACCGGGTAAAGGAGGACGGTTGTAGCTGAGCCTTCTGGTTATAACCCTTCGGCCTGAGATTATAATCTTCTTTATGGTATTTCAGCACTTCCGACTCTGTTCCAGCCAAAAAATGGAGGTTTGCTGGGGGGAGCAGCTGACAGTCCATGCCTCAGAGCTTTGAAAGATGCTTGCTTTCGGATTCCTTTTGAATAAAGAGTATAGCTCCTGGAGCTTCTTATTCACATGAGTAAGTTCAAACCTGACTGGTGAAATAGCTGAGTGTCAAACCAGTTCCTTCCGTGCCCGTACCTCTCGTTTCTTTCTTTGGTAGCAGAGCCTTTTGCTTTGCTGTTGCTGCTCCTGAAAACGTGTTGTCAAGTCTTATCTCCCCAGCTGAGCGTTCTTTGCCAGGTCATCATCGGTGCCCACTTAGTACAGTTTTCATTAAAGCTTTTGGCTTTAAAGAAGGCCGTAAGTCATATTTGGAAGGCTCACTGTAATTCACATTACCTTCTGTCAGCGTCTTGAGCGGTCCTGGCTGGCCAGGTTGGCAGCTGGAGGAGTTTAATGTAAGTACCCTGCAAGGCTCTGTTAGTTAGTCGTCATGCTCAGCAGTTCTGAGGAGCTGTCAAATCACTGATTTTGGACCTTTCGGAGCTAGCCCAGAAGCCTCAGTTAATTGGTCAAAGAAGAGATATTCAGCAGATAAGCTTTTCTTGGATATTTCTGTTTGTATTCTATTTACGGTTTAATTTGCGTTATTTATGTTTGTGTACAATAACATCTCAAACATAGATGTGGGGGACACGCAGCTGAAGATTGCCAGCTGCCCGGTGAGCACCGAGCTTCACCCTGGCATGGGCTTCTCTGCCAGAAGCAGTTCACAGCA
The DNA here is from genome assembly GCF_030463565.1 of Pelecanus crispus. Taxonomy (NCBI): domain Eukaryota; kingdom Metazoa; phylum Chordata; class Aves; order Pelecaniformes; family Pelecanidae; genus Pelecanus; species Pelecanus crispus. Next base: position 9,427,926 of record NC_134657.1, on the reverse strand, counting down.
GGACAAAACTGCCGCTGACATCCACACCTTCATATGCTCAGCCTTGGCAAACGCATCCGTGATCTCATGGAGCTGAGGTCACTTCAAAGATCTGGAAACTTTGAAGGAAGTCTCCTCAGCTTCTCTGTAAGAGGAAAACAGGTTCTTTCCCAGGAGACCCATCTTCCCGTCTTTCTGTGAAATGCAGGTTTGGCCATACAGTGGAAAAAAAAAAAATCATCAAACCCCAGCCCGTTTGTTGAGCTCCCGAAGGGAAGCCTTGGAAAGCCTGCCAAGTGCAGTATATTTTTATATTGCATCCATTATATAATGTGTCAAAAAAGAATTCTCTCCGCTACGGAGAGATATTTATAGTCCATAAGGTTTTATGGCAGCACTTGAGAGTCTAAGGTTACTCTCGCTGAGACTAGGCAGAGCGTTGCCTCTGACTTCAGCAGGAGAAAGTCTTTAAAGAGTGAGAGTAACCTTTGTAAAGAAACAGCCCGGCTGGATGGCGTTACCCATCCCGCCTCCCTGTTTCCTGCGGACCCTTGGGAAGATGAAGTGGGAACTTGCCAAAACGGCGAATGAATTGGGCATGGCAGTAGGGAGCGAGGACCTCAGTAGAAACCAGTGGCAGAGTACAGGAATGGGCAGAAAGAGGAGAATATCTCTGGTGATGTGGGCTGAAGCCCGGCTGCGGCTTGCAACGGGGAGGAAGCTAAGGAAACGGGATCAGACGACAGCGAGAGGAGTAAGAAATGTGTGCGCTCCAAGTGGAGTAAGAACACTTGATGAAAATCTTTGTCTCGCCCCTTAACGGGAGCTGCGTGGAAGGTACCCGGCACAGCCAGCCATGTGTACGGAAGTCCTTTCAGATCCACTTAGCTGTTCTCTCCCTCCAGAACATTTGCATGGCCTAAAGAGGTAACTCGCACTGATCTGGCAGGTATTTGCACACGTTCCGGCGGGAAAGGAGCGATCCCAACAAGCCCTTCACTTCTGCATTGCGATGCAGATGAAGAGGTCGCAGATGTTATTCTGAGTCCCCATGAGGTCAGGGAGACTTCTGGGAAGCCCCTGGTCACGGTTTCACTGAAAAGATAAATACCTTGTCTGGGAGGAGGCCGTGCAGCTGGGAAAAGCGATGAGCAGAAATGCATCTCTGTCACGTGTTTACCCAAACTGAACCACTGAAATATTTGACCTTGATTTTCCTCTTCCTTAAAAAAATAAATACCTTAAAGAGTAGACAAAATCCTATGGCACTTTGCATGGCTTAGCCCATCACGTCCAGGAGTCAAGGTAAAAACGACCTGCAAAGTTTATGGTCAACGTAGGTCAACTCATTGTCTTATGCAACTTCAAGTTCATAAAAATGTAAAGCCCTAACTACAATATTGATTCAATGTAATTTGGCCACCTTACGTAGTTATATTTGTGAGAAATTTGACGGGAGCCAAAAATGATAAGGCAGTCACTCTGGAAAGGTTGGCTATTACTAAACGGGGGATTTAAGATTGCACGTACGCAGTTGGTGTGTGTGGGAATGATACCACTGTGATAAAATGAACCTGTGGGCTCTAGTCCGTCTGTCCTGGAACTCTCCAAACCTCTGCTTTAAACAGGCAGCACACTTATATACGTATGTACAGGTATGTATATTTGTGAGTCTTTATATGCACGCTGTTGCATTTTCTACATCAACGCGTCTTAACGAGCGTCGCAGAAGTAGCTCGCACGCTGCCCTCCCTATCACGGCAGATACAGCCTGGTGCCGTGTAGTTTATGGCAAAAAGGTTATGATAAAAAATGAGACACGACCAGATACGTCAAAATTGTTTGAAAAATGATGCGTTAGTGACCAGCAAAGTTAAGATGATGTCAGTTTGGACAGAAAGTTACGGAAGAAATTATGGGTGAGCAAAAAAAGCCCGTGAAAAGCAATGAACGTTGCACTGAGTAAGTTTTATCTGAGCACTGCAGGCAGCTACAGAGTTGTGAAAGATAATCTGCTCCCTGCAGACTGCGGCAGATCGCATCAGGCATATTCTCCTGAAGGGCTGCGCTCTCTTTTATCAAAAAACAAGAGATTTCCTGGAGGTGCCGTCTGTCATGGCTGGTTTATTATGTCTCTGTTATCGTAGATCAGGAGGAGACAGGCTGAGGTTGTCTGAGCGTTTGATATAATCCGTGGAAAGACGTGGAGTTCATAGACCGTTAGGTGGGTAAGGATGAGAATCTGGTTAGGAATTCCCAAAAGCCGGGAAAATACATGATATATCCTTACAACTTCTCTTTTTTACAAGTCTGGTTGTACCCTTGTGTTTTGCAGCTTGTCTTTTCCACCTTCAACCCCCTTCTGCACCAGAAACGATTCTGCCCTGCCTGAAGCAGGGGCTGCATCGCTGCTTTGTTGAGCAGCGAGAGTTGAGCAGCGGGGGAAGAGCCCCGTCCCTGAGGTTCCCCGTCCTGGGGCCGAACAGCTCTCCCCTCGGTGACGCCCGCGGGGACCCGCGTTCCCCACGGCCGCAACCCCAGCGTTGCAGCGCTACGGTCGCTGGCCCATCTCCTGGATGTACCGTGGGAGAAAGGGCTTTTTAAATACTCGGATGCCAAATCCCAGAGTGTGCTGAGTTGTAAAAAAGGGAAGCAAAACAAAAATGAAAAAACCCAACAAGGAAACAAAAAAAAATCCCCACCAAGCATGGATTATATATGTAATTTCTGGTTTGCTGACAAACTTCTCAAGCAAGTTTAGTGATTGCACGTGATTGTGCAGCAGCCTGCTCTTGGCTCATCAGTTTGGCAGATTTTCAGAGAAACAATTGGAAGTCCTGTCGCTTAACCCAAAGTCAGCCGTGCAGAAGTGTCTGGAGGACCTGGGCAGTTCTGCTATTTCTGCGCTTAACTGCTTACATTTTAGTAGTAGACAAGGTGTATTCTTTTATTCCCTTTGGATTATCCGGAGTGCTTGTTATCAGGAGAACTTTATATAAACTTTATTAAACGGGTGGTGTTCTAATGGCTATAAAACAGAGTAGCTCAAACTCTCAGGACATCGCAGCTTTTTTCCCAAGGCAGTGACTTGATTTTCGGGAAATAGTTATCCAAAGGTTCGCCTCTGAAGTGAATCGATTCAGGTCGGTGCTGCCAGCAGCAGCTGTAAGTCTCTGTTAACTTTCATTCCGGCCAGAGGGAGGGGATAAAGCCTCTCTGCTCCGCTCGGGAGAGGATCCTGGAGAGCTGGGTCTCTCTTCAAAGCACCTACCTCACCCTTTGACTGTGGTGAGAATTCTTCCCGTTGAAGAGCTGCAGGGTTATCCCTTTGGAATTAGATAAAAATGATTTTATCCCAATTTTAAACCCAAACCCTTTTAATCTATATAAACTCCAGCGGTTTTCTTTGTAATTTTTTTTGGTCAAACAAAGTGTAGCAACTTTTGTTTATTTTTTTGTCTTGTTAAAGGTCACTTCCCTACAAAAACAAAGGGAAAAAATTCTTTTTTAAAGCTTATAGGAGTTTTTTGGGGAAAAAACTGTTACAGGTAGAAGTTATATATGTGTGTATGTACACAATACTACACATGTAAGTGTGGATTATGTTGGAAAAACAGATTTCACGGGTTTATTTACTTTGGGAGAATCCTTTCTAAGAAAGTAATCTGGAATTTGGAAAGGTAGCCACAAGCCTTTGTTGGCTTGCAGGTTGCATGTTGTGAACTCTGGGGACCGGGACCATCCACCTGCAGTAGGTATCTAAGAAACCCGAGTGTCCAGTCCGGGTACAGATGCTGCCCTACCAGCAGTATAGGACAAAAAGCTTCAAGTCTTGTAAATACTAAATGTGAAGGTTCAATCTCATCCGACTTGGAGTTTGCCACAGAGTTCTCTGTGCCGCCAGCTTGCGCTCGCTTGCAACCGTGCGTGCTGAAGAGGAAAAAGGCAGGTCTCGGGGTCTGAAACGCACAGGAAATGGAAACGCGCAGGAAATGGAAATTATAATAAATAATTAGGCAGTTAAAAATCCTTTTACTAAAAAAAGGAAAAAGATGGTGATGGGAAAAAGTAGCGATGCTGTTTCTCACTGGATAGCAGCAGACGGCGGGCCACGCGGCGCTGTGAGCTCTGCAGCCCCGGCGCTCCTCGCGCTGCCGGTCGTTCTCCCAGGCGTTACTGCAGAGGTGTAGAATAGGACGGATGGTTTCTGAAACACAGAATCAAAACAATTCTTCTACCGACCAGTGCCCCAAGCATCGGTATGAACGCTTGCTCTCGGACGCTCGTTCTGTGTTTCTGAAGCCAGGACTGGCACTGGATCTCTCTCGCAGCCAGAGAGAATGCGCTGGCCCCAGGTCCCAGGCAGCGAGACCGCTCTCTGGACCATCGTGGAACAGAAAGGTCCAGCAGCCGTTTACACGGCATCCTGTATAGGCATCAGGTCAGTATCGCTGAGAGGTGTTCGGGGCTGAGCCAGCTGAGGATGGGAGTTTTGCATCTTACAGATAAGAAATTCTGTTTCCTTGGGGATGACGGTTCCCCAGCGAGGAGCATGGAGTGCACAGCCGATCTCAGAAACACACTCCCCTCCACTGGTAATAAAGAACGTGTTTAAGTGAAGAGAGAGCAAAGAGAGCTGCCAGTAATCGGCTGCCGGCGTGCGAGTGGCTGAGGTTAGCGAGCTGCTGAGGGACCCACCGGCGTGGCTGGGCCAAGCGATGGGAGGAGAGTGGCTGCAGCAGCCTTCAGAGGATGCGCAAAAGGAGGACTCCCAGCAGCAAGGGGGTTTCCCCTGAATATTGGGACCGAATCCGATCTGCTTGCTCTATCCAAGGTGAAGAAACGGGCTGCTGAAAGTGGAAGGAATGAGAATGAAGACAGCAGCACAGACCGGGCTGCTTGTACTCGAGGTTTTGCTTCTCGCTTGCTCCCTCTTGGGCAGAGCTGCAGCATCCCGGCTTTCGGCAGAGCGTTGGCAGCGTCTGGGTCCCTCTCGCGGCTCATGGGAAAAATCCCGGCAGTGCTGGAGCCTCTTTGGACACCGAAATGAAGGAGGATGAATGTAAAGGACTGGAGAGAGCAAAGAGAGTCAAAATCACCTGCACAGTGGAAGCTTTTGGCTCCACAGAAAAGTCACAGTAAGGACCGCGGAGGCGTCGGTCTGCTCGTGGCCAGGAAAAGGGAACTTCCCTGCTCTCGGGGGCAAAAGGGCCCTCACGAGGTGCAGCCGAGCTGGGTCGCCTTTGAGACACATCCCAGCAAGATCATCCCTCCCTGAGTCCCGCTTCACCCCCTCTTTCCGCGGCCTAAAGCGTGATCGCTGTTTTCTAACTTGGAGAGGGAATTCGGTGCCAGCAACGTCACCGCTCGCAGCCTGAATCCTGCTGTCACGCTTTCAGCAAACGCTGGCGCTCCGTTTGCCGATGTAGCCCGGCTGGCTCCAGGGAGAGGAGGTGACGCCGGTCAGGCTTTGCCCGCGCCCTGGGCTGCCCCGCTGCAGCGAGACCCTCGGCGTTCGGGGGCCGTCGGTGGTGGTGTCCTGGGGACCATCCTGGGGACCTGGCCGCTGACACCGGCGGGCGATTGCTCGTTTGTAATCCAGTGGCGCAGCGCTTCCCAGGGCTGCCAGGGGAACGTGAGAAAATCTCCTGCCAGCTCCTCTCGCCTGCCAGGTTGGGTGATTTTACTCAATTAAGGGAAATTAAGCCACGTAAAAACTTAGCCTGCTGGGACGGGGAAGGGGTTGGCACGTTGGCGCCAAAGTTTGGACCCTGCTCCTCTTTTCTAGGGAGTTGCGACTATGCAAACAGCTGAGATGATTTGTGCGGTCTGCATGCGCTTACCTTTTATGGTCATCGGAATAACATCCAAAGACGTCCCTTTTTCCATCGAGGGTCACGTTCTCTGCCCTGAGTCCCCAACACTTGGCTGATGCGCGTGCTTTCCAGCCGGGAGATGACTCCGTCACTTCACGGCGCGTTTTCTGGGTACGCTGGAAAGGGGCAGCCATTGTTCAAGGGAAAGGCAGACGCTAGGAAACCGGGGCCCCTGGGCATTTAAGCTTCCTTCAGGCCTTTTTACAAGATGTTGTAAAGTTGCTTGACAATAGGCTGTGAATCTTAATGGTCTCTTAGCCCAAAGGCAGATGGAAAAGTTGGGGGGGGGGGGGCGTTATCAGTTTAAGTGGATGGTTTCTTTCATATGGGAGTGTGTAACCTCCATAAATAAAATACCAGATGTGCTTGAATTCTCTTTTCCTTAAAATGACTTGGGGATTCTCCTAAAGGAGAGGATTACCTCCTGTTACCAGCATTTTATTTCAAGCCTTTTCTAGCGACAGGTGTCAAAGTGAGTTTGCAAATGCCGGAGCGTAGTAGCCAGGTCGATGCAGAGTGGGTACCACCACCATCGCATCCGGCCTCCGCCCTGAGGCTCTGAACTCTCCAGATTAAGCCGGGCTTACCTGCCATTCCAAATCCCATCGCAAAAATGCAGATCCTCCAAAAAGTTTCCTTTCCCAAGAAATGCAGCTCACCTTTTGATTTGGAGCGCCATCGGTCTTGCTGCCGGCTGCAGCCCTGGCTGCAGTGCCGGGAGAGGGCTGCTCCTCGCGCAGTGCCGGCGGCAGGGACAGGGGCTCCTGGCAGACGCCGCCTTCGGACAGAGCAATGGGGGATGCAGGACCTTCCCGTGGCCCCGTGAGCGAGCGTCTGAGCCCAGCGCCAACGCCACAGCAGTCCTAAAGGTAAGCCCGCAACCCAGCTGAGCCTTTGGTCTGTCCGTCTGTCCCGTCTGTGCACGAGAACAGTACGTTGAAGCGTTTCAAAGGACATTTCCAAACCACCACCAAAAGAAACACCAGAAGGATGATAAATATGGGTGGGCAGAGCTGTACGGTGCCATGCAGAGGGAAAGGCGCGAGGCAGAGAAGAGAGCGAGTCGCTGCCCATTCTAATGCAGGCAGGAGTTTGGACTTGGCTGGGGACTGAGAATATATTTGAAACAAATCTTGCACCGGTGCAAGGCTAAAGTAGCGGCATGAAATTCTACCAAAGCAGATGAATTTAGTTTTCTGAGAAGCATGGTCAGTGGTTGGGTGTGACGGAACTGCTGTAAAAAGTCTAAGTATTCCTCTGCAAAGCTGCTTAAAAATACGGAGGGCTTTTTTTCTTTAATTTAACTAAAATGGGACATTTCTTCTCATATCACAGCCCTGCTGCTTCAAACGCCATGGGTTTCTTCGAATGTTTGAAGGTTAGGCTGTATCTGGGAAGGATTACACAATTCAGCAGCGATTTTGTCGTAGGACCCTTACGGTTGCTTTTGGCTAGCTGGGGCACTGCACAGGTAGGTAGACAACCGCTAAAGGTAACGAGCGTGAATATAAACTATTGCAATGCTTGAAAACCTCTAGTGATCGCTGCCGAGAGGGAGCACAGAGCTAGAACGGCGAGGTGACAGCTGAAGTCTAAGTTGAACCACGCCGGAGGCACTGTTCAGGTGGTTTTAGAGATGCTTCTGGCTGGGGCTGAGATGCACCAGAAGAGGTGCCCGGGGAATCCGGTTGCGCTGCATCACGCTGCACGAGCAGCGCTCGTTTCTGTGCAAGTTACTTGGGAAACAGGCAGAAAACACCACAGAGCTTTACCGGTCATATCGCATATGTATCTTTCCTCTAATCAACATCCCATTCCTGCCTACCTTTAATTTAGTGGGGGTGTGAATTATCTGGAGATTGGTGGTTTGAAATGAGCACAGGTTAGCTGGAAAAAGGTGTTATATGCGTGAAAGTTCAGTACAACGGTCTCTTATCTGTTCCTAAGTCATTCTTGAAAAATAAAAAGAAAACTTCTATGCATTTTACCAACAGATTAATTGAAACCAAGATGTAACAGAAATCTTGTAAGAAGTTGCACGTTGAATTTGCTTGCATTTACATGGCACTTCAGTAACGTGCGAATAAAACTGAGGGTAGTGAGAAGCCTCCCTTGGGGACCAGGTTTCTGGGAGCTCCTTGATGTCCGCTGTGCGTGACCTTGGAAATCAAGTGTAGGTGGAGCCTGTGGGTGTGATTTGAGGCGACCCATGCTTGGTTTCGAGGGTCTGCAGGGAGTCTCCGGAGAGGAGCGAGCAGAGCGCTGCGCACGTCCTCCGCTCTGTTCCCACAATGAAAACATGAGTGCACGAAATACCGGCCTTTCGTTGCTGAGGTTTGAATTGACTCAGTAGTACTCTTGGACGCTGACTTTTTTTCGTTTCGAAAAATCATCCAATGTGGGCAAAAAGTTACATTTCCCGGGTGATACAAACTGTAGGAGTAATCTGGACACCAAAACTGCATCCTGATGAGCTGAACGGTCTCGCACAGTCCTGCCTCCATTCACCTCTCCCCTCCGCAGCTGAGTTTTTGAGCGATCTGCAGCAGACCAATATCCGTAACCCCAAACATTTATGGGTGCTTGTGCACCTGCAGTCATGTTTCCAAGCACTGCTAAGGCCGTCTGAGGTCATTTCACACCCTGCTGTTGAGCCACGTGCAACTTTGTGCTCTTTTCTTCCCCGGCATCGTCTTGTAAAAAAATGTGCAATGTTTAAGTCCAACTGAGGATCATGGTCCCTCAGGCTGGATTTGAATTTGACTTGGATTTGAGTTTGAACGGGCCTCAGGCTTCAGCCCGAATGACAGACTTTGACTGGATTCCCTATGAGCAGTGTGAAACATCTGCGCATTTTGCATGGCTTCAGCGGGAAACAGTAACTTGGCCCTTTCGTGCTCAAACCCAGTCCCGGTTTCCTTGAAAGAATTTCAGACCTTTCAGTGAACTTGAACTGAGTTTTGAGTTTGTCAGGAAATACAAGTCCAAGAAAGCTCTAGGCAGGATTGATGTTGTAGCAAAAAAAAGTTGACGCAAGGCGGTGATCTCAGGAACATGCGGTCCGTGGGCCAGATTCGGGGCTTGGTTGCGTCAGCTGAGAACGACGGTGGCGAAGCAGCACTGGGCTTACGCCGGTGCCTCAGAGGGGAGAAGCAGCCAGCGCCTGCTCAGAGCGCCCAGCGTGGTTCGGTGCATTGGCTGTGCTGTACGCAACCTCCCCCAAAACCTGCGCCCGTTCCTGCAGCTACGCTTTGGCACCTACCGCACCGTTCCTCGGGGGAAAGGAGGAGAGGAGAGCGTTCGTAAGCTTGGGTGGCATGTGGCATGCATGCCTAAAACCTTTAGTGTAAGCCAAGCACATCGAGTGAGGAAATGCCTGCAGCCATCACACCTTTCTAAAATACTAATGGATTGTTTCAAAGGTGCACGACAACCTCCAGGGAATAATGTATAATCTTTCCTCCCGAGCGCGCCGAGGGCCCGCGAGGGCCGATTCCAGCACAGCTGCTCCTAGTTAGCTCGCACCTTCAGGAGGTTCAGGCTTGATTTAGGGACCAACCTTCACCACTCTTTGTTCGTGACGCCTGGCTGGTGGTGACAGCTGATTCATAGCTGCCTGGCAGAGGCGAAATAAATCTCATACTTCTGTGCTGGGGGTTGACTACAATTTCAAGGTATCCTTTGTCCAAAGACGTTATAACTCCGAATGGCCAAACAGCCCTAAATTGATGACAGCAAAATAGTTAACCTCAGCCTCTCCCCCTTTCGAAACAAGGATGGGCGGTAGATGTGGCACTTGGGGACATGGTTCAGTCTAGTCTACCCTTGATTGGCTTAGAGTAGACTTGGTAGTGTAGGTTAATGGTTGGACTGGATGATCTTAAAGGGCTTTTCCAACCTAAACGATTCTATGATTCTATGATTCTGTTCTATCTCAGAGCCACTTTTCTGTGGTGGTGGGCAATTCACGCCCTTGGGGCACAATGGCACTTTCCCTGGCTGAGGTGCTAAGGGTGGTGGGGGACAGGAGGGTGCTTGGGCGTTTGGGTGATTCAGGTTTAGGAGAAGCTGTGGGGACCCAACGCTGAGCCTCCCAGTCCGTGTCCCGACCAGCGTAGGACTCGCCTCTGCTGTGAGCTTTCAGGCTTTGCTTTGATAAACACAAGCCCCAAGAAACTGAAAGCGGTGTTTGCAGAGCCTAACCACAGTGCTTATTTTTACAAAACGTGGAGGCAAGAATAACTCCTGCTCTCGCTGTATCCTTCTGGGGAAACTTACAGCTTATGGGGCAGCCACTGCGATTGTGTCCACTTAAAAGATTAAAGGGAACTTTATCCGAAAGCTGCTGTTAAAAAAGAATAATAATAAAAAACCCTTAAAATATGCCAGGCTTCAGCTGTATCCAGCACGTACCCAGCAAAGCTACAGAGCCCTTCAAGCTCAGGGACAAACTCCTCTCCATCAGAGTCTGGGAAACCTGGCAGCAAAGCCTTTCGAAAAGCCGGTGGCCGATTTGTGGCTTTGCTCCGAGTTGGGTGACATTGAGTCCTGGTGTGGGCCCAGAAAAAGCTCGGCTTTTCAGCTGAAGGCGCCTTTGTGACTGCTGTTTGTCGAGGTGGTTGGGTTTCGCATTCATTTGCCTCTGAAGCATCGGGCGCAAGACCCAACATGCAAAGCACACCCCAGGCAAAGAGCTCGAACCCTTTCCAAACGCGGCTGCTGTTTGCTGCAGACGCTCGTTCGAGGGAGGCATACTTCACGTTGCCCCAGGTGGCTTTGGTCCTTGGCATTTAAGATGTCTTTCCCTCTCCCCTTATGGCTTCTGTCTAATCCTTCGTAAGGTCGTGATCTGGATTTATGGCCTCAGAAAGGTCTCCTCCACAGCGATAGATCACTGTCACAGGCGTAGCTTCAAGGTGTTGCTGTGTGAGCAGCTGAGCAAGAGGCTTATTAAACCGTGAAACATTATGAGGATGAGCAGCACTAAGGCGGCCAAATTTTGGATCATAAACTTCTCCCTGAACGCTCCTAGCAGGCTACCGGCATTGTGGAAGGACCTTCAAAGCAATAAGCTTTTCTTACTGCTCTTTCCTTGCCTAACTCAGCGTGACAGGTCTTTCATTGCCTCCAGCTGCCCTTTTGGCTTCTAAAACACCAGGTTTTCAAGTCCGTAAGCCTTCCCTAAGTTTTACAAAATCCCCCAGGGTCGCATTTCCTAATTCCCCCTCTGCTCTCCGTAACGAGTCAGTAAGTATTTCTTTGAAATACTGCATTGCCCAATCAACGCGTCTAACCACCCACCGATACTGTTTGCGTAAATAAAACCCGTGTGGTAATGGTTATAGGAACAATAACAGGGCAGGATCAAGAGTTTTCTCTTGTATTTGTGAGCGTCGCTCACAGTGCTTAGAATCGCTTTCCTTACCACAGGTACAACAGGGTCCGTCGTGTCGCCTCTTGGGGTAGCTGCCGGAGCTGGCGTCTGTCTTGAAAGCGTTCGCGGTGCAACAGTGTGTATAAACCTTGCCAGATCTTTGGTGAAAACAGGAAAGCCTTTAAGGGATGGACAGTTACTTTCCAGAGCTGGTTCAAAAAACTCTTCTTCTTACAGTTGTGACAGTAACACACCTTTCCTCAAACAGGGACTGCGTTTAGGCCATCACAGTACACGAGAATCTAATTAAACGTTATGGAGCTACTGAATTCATACTTTTAACACCTCTAGTGTGAAAATCCGCTGCCAGAGGGAAGATGAGGGAACCGCTGGGTAGCCCTCCTGCTAACCACCTGGTAGCCTTTCCCTCTTGCACAGAGCGTTCGGGACGAGCCGTGGGTCTCCTAACGCTGGCAGGTTGCTGCAGTGGGAGGATCCAGCACATGCAAACCCTTGGGGATTTGTTAAGCTCTAGCAGGTCTGAGGATTTCTGAAGAGTAAACCAAAACTTGCGTGGTCTGGTGTTTCAGAAGTAGTTAGGGCACTCCGAGCCCAGGCAGGACTGAATTAGACGAGGCTGAGGGAATTAAATGGTGGCTCTCTTTGATCACATCAGCCTTGCTGTGATCGCCATCCTTCTCTATTGTTGGCTGGTAATACATTAAATTCTTTACGGCTTGACAAGTTTGCACGCTGCCCACAGACCCCTTTTATTATTGTTACCGCAGGAGTGATCTAGGGCCTGGTTTATACTGAATAAAGAGCATTGCTGCACGGATGCCTCTGCAAAGAGCTTTTCCATGGGCAAGGGAAGCGCTGCTGGCAGAAAGCGGTGGGTGCCCGGGGCACGGTGGTGGCTCTGCCTGTCCCTGTCCCCATCCTTGTCCCCATCCCTGTCCCCATCCCTGCTCACCTGCGGCGAGTGCTGTGTGCACGAGTGCTGCTGCGCTGCACCGTGCCGCCCTCCTAACCCCGCATCCCCCTTTCTTTGCATCTGGAGTGAAATTGCACGTGGCACTCACGGGAGCGCCTTGCTTCACGTATGCTTGTTGAACGGCGCACGGCTGCGGCTACGGCTGCAGCTACGTGTTGTTCGAAGCAGCGGGTGCCTGACCAGCAGCTCCCCAGCCGCAGGGAGCAGGGTGGAGCTGCTCGCCGCCCCGATGCACCCTCACCCAGCGGGCGAGCGCAGCCCGAGCAGCAGCGTTTGCTCGTGGATGGTACCCGGGCAGTCCGCACTACCTTGCAGTCCCCGTTTTGCGAACCACTCGTTTCAAACGTAGTGCAATAGCTCGGTCCGATACCGTTTATTTTTTTCTTTCAGTGGGACATGCTGATAACGCGTGCAGAGGTCCGCGGCTGCCCGCAGGCTCCCTCTGTAGCATCCTGAAATAAAGACGGACCAGGTGCCTTTCGGGGGGCTGTGCGTGCTCTCCCTCGGCGTGTGCCTGGCCAAGCCTTATTCCCCACAACTCGTCAAAGGATTCTGTCTGCGGCCATGGAGGCAGCAGAGCTCGAGTCGGGCTCAGAGCTAAGAGCAGATGGAAGCGGGGCTGGCTCCCGGCAGACCGTGAGCTCTGTCGGCTCGGGGTGAGTGAAAGAAACCCAGGATTTATCTGCAGTAGCAGAAGGAAATGTACGGAGTACAGTATGGCTGGAGCCTGCGTTTTTGGCAAAGCTGCAGCTCATTATTCTTCCATCCAGAGCAAATGCCTTAAAACAGTGTTTGTCTCCATTTTTCTACTTTCTTTTAAGAAGGCAATGCTTCTTTACAGAGCAAAAAAAGTAGCTTCTGAAGCACAGATAGGTTTTGAGAGTGCCTTGCTTAGTGCCAAACGTCAAGAATGTGCCAACAGCTGATCAGTCTTTTTGAAACCTCCTCATATATTTCACATGTCTAACTGAAACTTGGCGTGTCCTAATCTGGGGATGATTTTGATCTGTAACTGAAATAATAAAAATGGCCTCACGTCGATGCGGCGCAAGGTTTCCTCCTCACTGTCTCGCTGCCAGTTCCCTCTGCCGTTTTGGAGGCAGAAGATGTTTTGGAGGCTGTGGCAGGGACCGACGTTCCTAGCTGAGCAGTCGGTGTTTCTCCCAGGGACTGCGGATGCACGGTCGGTGCAGGAGCGGGGATTTGCATCCTGGCAGTGGGAGAGGCTCCCCATCAGCCTGGCCGGGTCCCGCTGCCCACACGTTCCCGAAAAGCCGGGGCAGCTGCTGCTTGTGGGCTCTTGCCTGCAGGTTTTGGAGATTTCAGCCTGGTAGTCTGGGGTCACGTAGCCAGCCTGGTACGTTGTGCAGGGGAGCCTTGGCAACACACGGTCTGGGGTTTTTTTGACTAATTAAAGCAGCTGTCGTATGTTTTGGTGAGGTGCGAAGAAGCTTGAATGGAAAGCATCTCCGGCGCTTGTTAATAGCTTCCAGCTGGACTTTGGGGAGGGTGCTGCTTCAGAGTTAGAGGGGACATACAGGTCTCGGCTCGTTTGGGTCCCCGGCTGCTAAATCCGTGGGAGCTGAACTGAGGAGTGGAGGGAGCCTGTGTTCAGGTAATGAGGAAAACAAGGGGGGTGGCGATTCCTCCATTTTCACCTGGGGATTAGCCGTTCCCTGTATTTGAAAGGTAATTTCAGAAAGGCGCTCTGCGTTCCTTAACAGTCTGGCCCATGCTCTGCTGAGGGGAAGAGAAATCTCTGCTTTCAGCAGGGTAATGTGACTTGGTCTGGGCTTGAGTTACAAAAATTAGCGGAAAAGGTGTACTACGTGGACATTTTCATTTTTACAACCTCTCAATTTAGTCTGCTCTGGATTAATACTGTTTGGGCAACTTGTGCGGGTTTATTTGAAGGCATTTTAGTGGAAAAGTGTAATAGTTCTACCCCTCTGATGTAAGACAGGAAAGTAAAACTGTGAAACCAACGGATTTTTAAGGTAGAGAAATTCAGTCTTCCCATTTTCATGAAGAAAACGGCCATTACAGAGTGAGGCGTTGAGTTGTGATAATGAATATATTCTTCTCTGTGTGAGTGCCGGTGTTCATCCAGGGTAGGAATCCTTTGGGTAGTGACATCTTCAGCGTTTGAGCATGTAGTGACGGGGATCATCTTGTACTGGTTAATGCTCTTTTTTCCTATTGGCACCGCAAATTTAATAATAGGAAAATAAGCTGTAACGAAAGCAGTTGTTCTTCCTCTCATGCAGCATCCCAGCTTGGTCTGGCAGCAGCAGCTGACCCGTGCTCCCCCTTCTCCTCCCTTCCAGACGTGAACGAGTGCGAGGCGGGGAACGGTGGCTGCGAGTCCCAGTGCTGCAACACTGTCGGGAGCTTCTACTGCAAGTGCGCGGCGGGGCTGAGGCTGGAGCAGGACGGGAAGGCGTGCGCAGGTAGGGCTGGGCTGCAGGCGCCGAAACCCGAAAGCCTCGGCTTTTCCCTCTCCTATCGTGCAGGCTTCTGGTGGTGCTTAGCCCTCTAGAGAGAGTGCTCTCCTCCTGCCGCGTGCTTAGCAGTATATGTGACAGTCGGAAGGAAAGCGTGACCTGGATACAAGTGTAGCTTTCAGGGCGAGACCCCGTTGAAGTCGATGGTGTGCATTTTATTGCTTCAAAAAGAGATGAGGCTTCTCCTCCAGAGTCTATACCACCACATTGTTCCCTGTCTTCCACTTTAAATCTCCTGCTTCTAAACCAAAGTGGAAGAGAAGGTGCAATTTTCTGTTTGTAAAATTAAAATACAAAGTGGGATTTGTATTGGCATAATACCCAGAGCAAGGCTCACGTCGCGTGGCCGTTGCAGCTCCCGCAGCTTGAATCTGTACCGTTGTGCACGGCATGGGTGCCCCATCCCTTTCTCCCTGGGCGTTATCATCTGGGCAAGTGCTGCGTGTCCGAGTCAGCTGGAGCTGAGAGTCAGAAAAATGCAAAAAGCTATTTGCTTATCAGAGCCAAGAACAAGACACATTTTTTTGAGTATATTGCAGTTCCAGGGTTCGCTGACAGTATCAGAGAAAGACACCTTTACTGGGCTCCTGCAGACCAGAAACCTGAAGCTCACGTATTCTCTAGTGTGACATTAAAATGCCCGCTGCGGGGTACTCTATTGATTGCTTAGGACGGCCATGGTTTTGTGGCGCAGTTCTTGCATATTTTTGACACTGGTTTGCTTAAAGTATTCAAAGTAATTAACAAAGACTGCTGACAAACTGGGAAAGAGTCATTTCTGTGGATATCGGTTTGGACATTAAAGAATTCTGCAGAAAAATGTCACTTTCTTGCCAATTTGGTACATTTGTCTTGTTTGTTGAAAATAACTGAAAAGTATTTCCTGGCTCTGTACCACTGTAGAGATGTGTGAAATAAACAGCTCTGCCCTTATCTTAGCCAAGCTAAAATATTTTCAGTTTCCCCAGAATTCCCCTGATGAGGATTAGCTTGTCGGATGATTAAGAGGTTCAGGATTTTGGTGGAAAAAACAATCCTTTCCTTCCCCCCCCCCCCCCTTTCTTTTTTTTGGGGGGGAACAATGTGAATCCCTTTGCATATATTCTTGGAATTGTTTGCAATTAGCTGAGCCCACAGAGCCCGCCCGTGCCCCCCCCCTCCCCCTCGTTGCGATGGGATGGCAACCCACCTCGGTCCCTCCCCTTCGCCTGACTCCGTGTCGGGGCAGTGGGGTGCAGTCAGTGCCGTCGTCCACCTGGAGCTCCTCGTTTGTTCTGTCTGCAGGTTTCATCACGCAAAAAAAGAGCACGGGAAAGATTAAGCCGTAATTTAACCGAGACTAGAATTTGCATGGGGCCCCATCACTCGTATACTCCCAGTGTGCTCAAGTGTAAGTCTCCACACACCAGCAAAGCGGGTGTCAGTTATCCTCTCCGTGGTTTGCACTTCTCCATCAGTCTTACTACTGTGATAATGGGCAGACCCTGCTGTACTCACCACTTTTTACATTAATTTTTATTTTTACATCAGATGAGAAACTCTTTCCAAACACCCCGAATGCTAACGCACGTATGGAGAAGAGCAGATGGGATTAGATCCGTGTTTGTACAGACGGGGGAGTTCAGAAAAGACAAAAGGCACTGACTGATGTGTACAGTTTGCAAAACATTCAGCTTTTCTTGATCAAAGTCCTGATGGAGCCTGAATAAAGCAGCCTGGGCTTCCAAACACGAGGTTAGGTATTTGGAGCCCTTTGCTGGCTCCGTGTTGGACAGGAGGGTTGGGACCTTGCATCTTTCCTGAGCGCGGCCCGAGGAGCCGCGGGTTCAGAGGCCGGCAGTTCACTTGCTTCACCCTTGTGACTCGGTTCCTGGCTCTCGCCTGGCTCAGAGTGACGTCAAGCTGGCCTCTTCGGAGTCCTCCTCTTTAAAGTATCTGCTAAACAAATAGCCACGCAATAACATCAGCAGGATGCTTTGTGCGGAGAGGCAGAAAGCTACCAGGACCCAGTGTTTGCTTCGAAGGTAGGAAATTTTTTGAAGAGAGACCTTTAATCTCAGCTACGTGAGGACTTCCCAACCTAACCTCTGTTCAGAAACAGAGGGGTGTTGTAGCTCAGGGACAGCTCGCCGCTTTTCCTGCCCGGAATTGGTTAAAGTTATGTCGATTCGCTCTCAGCAGAAATACGGGAGGTGGGGGATACCACTGCAGGAGCAAGGGGCAAAAAAAGGCATTTCTTTTGTGGTTGGCTGATGACTGGGATCTTAAAATAAGCGTAAATGTTCTCCCGCAATGCTGCAAAGAAACGTAAGAAATTCTTGAAATGTTGGCTGTCCAGAGCTTGGCACGCTTGTCAGACGCGATGACGAGCAGAGATGGTCACGTGCGACGTCTTCTGAGCTACAGGACCCTCCAGTTACTTCCCGCGGTCCTCCATGTCCCACTGCCAGCAGCGTCCACCGCAGGATGGGGCTGGGGTACGTGTGCGCGCGTGTGCACACGTGTGCGTGCACGCTGCTGGCTCAGACCTAGCCTGGTGCCTCACTAGATGGCTCCTGGCTTGGTCTTACCCATGAAACAGGCAGACGGGTGGTAGCAGCAGCAGCGTTTGGCTCTCCAGTCTGTTTTCACTTCTGAGCTAAAGGGATAATAGTTAGAAAGAAAATCCTCCCTTGGATTTATTCAGTCCTGGGCTGCTTTGCTAATGCTGCCAGGAAAGGAGCCAATTAGCTCTTGTACCCATCTGGGACCTGTCTGACGAGCTCACTTAATACTGGCACTGAGTCCCTGGGTGTACCAGCGCTCATCTTTATTTACGAGGTGTGAACTTGAGCTGGCTATCTAGAGTTGCAAGGAAATGTATTTTACAAGCTACTAATTCTCATATGATTTACCGGTATCAATAATATATGGCTGACTTAGGTGCTTGTAGAGCGTTTTGGTTTTGTTGAGTATAGGATGGTTATCCTGGTAACTGTCAGCCTCTCTTTCTGTATTTCTGATTTTATCTATAGTGGAAGAGCTGTCCGTAGAGTGGTTTGGGGACATTGTGTGTTGGGTTTTTTGCAGGAAACCAACTGGTTTTCTTTTTTACAACAATTTTTGAGGTATGACAAATTCTAGGGGAGCTCAAGTGCTGCTTGAACATCTTCTTGAGGTTCCACTACAGAATGTTACATGATAATGTCAGGGACTTGAAAGACGTGGAAGCCCCTTTTCTAAATCCATTGGCCACCATCAGTTCGGGTTTAAGTTACACCCCAGGGAGAGGAGCTCATTTCTGCAGTGCTACTAAGTCATTCTTCACCTCCAGATTTCTTGTTTTGCTGTAGGAGGTTTTGCAGAAAACCAGGGCCCTTGCACACACTTTTGGAAGAGTCGGTACGCATGGGGTTCTGCACCAGTGATCGGTGTGATGGAGAGAGCTCAGCCAGGTATGCAGTGGGTAGAGCTCTTAGAAAGCGTCATAAACCAAACCTCTAAGATATGATTCTCACAAACTGTCCTTTATTTTATCCTTCGAAGCGCCACTTCACATCAAGAAGTGTATTTGAGCTTTTCATAGACTTCTTAGGACAAGTGCATTAGCTCCAAATTTAAACAAAAATTCACATTTTAGCTGGACTGTGTGTAATAAACACAGGGGGTCTCTGCTCATTTAATTGCCAGCTAGCATTTTCCTTACGCACACGTAGAAGGGTTCAGAAATCTGTCTGGAATACATTTCAGCGTGCAGCCCGTGACTGGTATGCGTTAAATTTCCTGCGCTGTTTGTTTATCCGACCCTTCATCAGCCAGCGTTACAGCACGGCACGACGTCAGAGCGCCGAGCTGCTCATCTGCGGAGTCAAGACATCACGGCTAAGCAGCCTGGAATTTGAAGTTCCTCTCAACGTAGACAGATGGATGCAGGTGATGCCCAGCTCTCCCTGACCTCGGCTGAAACGCTAAGCGGGGAGTGAACTCGCTGAACCGCAATCCTCTGTTAGAGGGGTAGCCTGTGTTTTGGGCTAGCCTTTAACCGCAGGTGGTGAACCTTCCTCTTTCAGCTTCCAAAACCCTTTGAGCAGATTACCTTGGGATTCCTGCCAGACAAGCCTTAGCTTGATGAGGAGCTCAGGGAACTAGCATGTACCAGTACCCCGGTGCCATTACAGAACACCATGCTATGGGAATTTTCCCCTCTTTAAATGCCCTTTGAAATGGATTAAGGAGGGCTCGATGGCTCATTTGAAACAAGCCAACTCCCGACTGGAAGAGGGAGTTCAAACTCTGCAGCTGGAAAAACTAAAAGCTCTTAGCTTTTCCAGTTTGCACTCATTCCCATTTCTTCCTCGAAGCTATTCCTGTGGTGTCGTCTTTGGTTAAAATTGATGAGTAAGTCGAAAACCTTGCCCACGGTAGCCCTGGGTGTCTGGGGGTGGCAAGCTAACCCAAGGCAGGTAAGATGTCTCCCACGGGAGGGTGAAGGACGCTGAGGCAGGAATCGTTAAGCGCGCAGCCACTGCTCACCCCTCCGCTGCGCGGGGGTACGCGAGCCAGCAGCTGTAAACGCTCTTGCGCCGCTCGCGTCCGCAGGCAGCCGGGCGCCACGCGAGGGGGTGGCTCGCCCGGCGCTGACCCCAGGATCACAAACCCCGGGCCTCAGCCTCTTCCTCGCGGCTCCCCTGCCGTGTTTCACCTCTTGCATTTTTCTGCACTGCTTTCATATTCTCCATTCAGCTATTCCCTTTTAACCGTAGAATCCTTTTTCAAATGTCAGAAGAACCTTGCTTCAGGGTTTGGGTAATTTTTGGAGGAAGACTCAAGTGCTCACATTTACCTAAGCTGGTTGACCTGCATCTGCGCAGGGACAAATTAACCCCAGGACCGTGCACGCCGCGGAGCTGCAAAGTACCGCATCGGCGGCTGTAACTTGTTTGGGTCCTTCCGAGAAGTTGTTAATGCTACGCCTGAACCTGAATGCGCGTCCATGAGAGTTCCGGGTTCGGTCCAGCTCGGTCCCTGTTGGAAGCACCCCTCTGTTCTTCAGGGAGACGTTAATGCTCTCCTAGCTCATTCCACAGGCAGCAGGAACAATTTGCTGCCGATGGTAATGTGTTGCTGTACTCGAACCACCTCTTAGTACTTAATCAGCTGAAGTAAATTAGGTGACAGGGAAGCTCGAGCTGGCTCAAACCTGGCCAAGCATAACTTATGACATAAGCAGGATCCAGTTTATGTTCAAGCCTGATGTACTTTTGATACGTGTGTTATACCGCAGAGCCGTTCGGAAAAGTCTGAGCCTCTCATCGTGGTTTTTTGTTTTTTTTTTTTTTTTCAGTAGGCTAAGAAAATAAGAGATTGAACAAGTTTGTCACGTAATTTGTTGAGCATCAGCGGCTGTGCTAGCGTTTGTTTCTGCAGGGCCAGGAGCGAGGGCTCTCTGTCGCGAGCTGCAGATGCCCGGGTAGGGGGAATTTCCAGGTCGTGGAGCCAGCGGAAAGGTCCCTCCGGTTGGTGCTTGTGGAGTCGGGGAGTCACTTGGAGAGCTGCACTTGCTGTGATTCATCTGCGTTCCAGGCAAGGATAATTTAATATAGACAATGTCCTCATAACATTACTGAACTGAGGAAGTCGGTCTAAACCGTTTGTCACAGCTCTGTGGCAACATTCCTTTTTGTATGTCAACACTACTGGAAACATTTGCAGGAAAAGTGTCAACGCTAGCCATTGTAATGGCTTAAATGTCGCTGCCCAGAGGGAGTATTCCCAAGGAACCGACCCGGGCCAGCGATGAAAATTCATCGTGTCTGGCACTGTGGTGTTTGTAAATGGGTGAAGCATTCGGTAAATCTAAAAGTGGCTTCCAGCAGGACGGCAGCACGTGACCGCCTGCGCGGAGGCGTGTTGGGAAGCAATGCGACGGGGCGACGGTTCATCGCGGGACTCGGGGGGTGCAGGAGTAATTTCGGGTGCCTCTCGGTAATCCCCCTCCAGCATTTCCCCTCCTCCTGCCCCGCATCCTCTCCCCGAGGGCTGAGCACCTCCTCGGGGGACTCGGGTGGACGTACCAGGCAGCGCGAGGGAGGCGCGTGCTAAACCGCTGGCGGGCGGTGGCACGGCACCAGCTTGCGCTGGTTTTCCTTCTGCAGGCTGTTTCTAAAAATTTGCAGCATCTTTTGGAAAGGTTACATTTTTTTTCCACAAAGCAACCGACACATTTTTGGGGCAGATATTTTTGTTAAACTCAAAATATTAATGAGAAGCATGTGGACTGTTGCAACGGGTCAATATTAAGATGAGCTGAAGCGCGCCACGAAATGTTAGGAAGCTGCTCTTGCTTGGAACGATCCGCAAAGGGGACTCGTGACTGGAGTCCACCTTCCTTTGGAAACCGCCGCGGCAATAGCCTTAAATTGTTATTTTCTTCCTGGATTCAGCTTCTCTCTGTGTTTCAAAAATTTTCACGGAATGCTATTCATTGCAGTCTAAACCACAAGTTTTAATTTGGAATTTTACTACAGCCAAATAATACTGCTAAAACATCTCAAAGTAGCAGGCCCTGCTCTCCCCCCGGCTCAACCCTGCAAGCGCATTGTTTCAAAACATTCCAGAAAGTCAAATGAGGTTTTTGAGCTTGCCTCTGGAAAATCCAACGAGCTAGTCTTACTTCTTGTTTAATGAGAAAGGTAAAATAAAATTCTCGGCTCTGTCTTAGAGGAGACGGGAATGCTACGGTTTTCTTTGGACTAGCCACCGTGGCCGCTCCTCGTTTGAGCTTAAACGTGTTGATGAAGGTTTCTTTTTTTCCTTACTTTAAGAAAAGCCCAGCGAAGGTTTAAGGGGGAACTCCCTTTCGGCCATCGGTTAAGGACTCGTGAGGCCCTTGCTTTTCTGTGGAGGAGCTGGATTTTACCAGCCTGCACACACAGCCTTGTGCTTGGGCCGGCACTGGCCACTCGCGGCAGTCACTAGCCAGGGAGAGGAGGCTCGGTGGCCTCGCGTGCGGCTCCGCTCGCCCTCCGCCTCCCCCAGCAGCTGTGGCCGAGCTCCCTGCGGGCAAAGCAATGCAGGGTGCTCTCGGGTGCTGTGGGAGAGCCTGGCCAGCGACGACCGCCTTTGATCTCTCACCAGACGTATTTTGGGCAAATCCGGGCTTTGTTTTATGGCGAAGGTTCTGCTCGAGTTTCGGCCGCGTGCCCAGCGGCTGCACAGGCGGGTGCCGCAGCGGGTCCTTCGCCTCTGGCGGGTCACCTCGTTCCACGTGTGTGCGTGGGGACAGCGCCGGGCTCCCGCTGCTCTGCTGCACCGGGGCCCTGCTGCTGCAGAAGCTGTCTGTCTGTCCACCCGTCCCCGACAGCATCCAGGGCATTTTGCTCCCCGGTGCCCAGCAGTGTCTGAGCTGCCTTCCAAGCCTCGGGTCGGGAAAGCCCAGGATCGGGAAAGCCCACCCTGTGCTCCCCAAGGATGGTGGTCGCCAAAGCCCCGGGGCTGCTCCTGAGGGATGTGCTGTGTCAGGGGGTGCAGGGGCCATGTCAGGGGGTGCAGGGCTCCCTGGGGGGCCCAGGGCTCCTCCTGGGATGCAGGGGCCATGCTGGGGGGTGCAGGGGTAGTGTCGAGGTGTGCAGGGGCCGTGTCAGGGGGTGCAGAGCTCCTGCCGGGGGGTGCAGGGGTCCTTGGGGGGTGCAGGGGCCATGTCGAGGGGTGCAGGGTTCTTTGGGGGGTGCATGGGCTGTATTGGGGGTTGCAGGGGCCATGTCAGGGGGTGCAGGGGCTGTGCTGGGGGTGCAGGGGTCATCCCGGCAGTGCAGGGGCTGTGCCAGGGGGTGCAGTGCTCCCGGGGGGTGCAGGGGCTGTGCCAGGGGGTGCAGGGGTCCTCCCGGCAGTGCAGGGGCCGTGCCGGGGGGTGCAGGGCTCCCCGGGGGGTGCAGGGCTCCGGCCGAGGGTGCAGGGCTCCTCGGGGGGTGCAGGGGCCGTGCCGGGGGGTGCAGGGGTCCTCGGGGGGTGCAGGGGCGGCGTCGGGGGTGCAGGGGTCCTCCAGGCAGTGCAGGGGCCGTGCCGGGACGTGCAGGGCTCCCCGGGGCGTGCAGGGGTCCTCCCGGCGGTGCAGAGCTCCCCGGGGGGTGCAGGGGCCATGCCGGGGGGTGCAGGGCTCCTCGGGGGGTGCAGCGCTCCCCGGGGGCCCCGGGCTCCTCCCGGCCCCGCTTTCACCTGCGGGGGCGGGGCGGGGAGGGACCGCCCGCCCCCGCCCGCCCCGGCCCCGGCCCCGGCCCCGCCGCGCTGCCCGGCGCCTCGGGGCTGCTCCGCGGTTTTCCCCGGCAGCTGCAGCTCGGCACCGCTCGGTCTGCAGCGGGCGGCGGCGCTGGGGGCGGGGGGGGGGGCTGCCCTCCCTCCGGCTGCCTCCAGCTCCCGTCATGGGGCAGGAGCGGCGGCTCTGGGTGCTGCTCTGCTGCGTCGCCCTTTTGGGTGCCCCGCCGCGCGCGGCCGGCAGTCACTACCACTACCTGTGGAGAAGCTGCTACCCCTGCTACCTGGGGCGCGCGGGGCACGCAGCGGGCCCCGCCGAGCTGAGGCCAGGTACGTAGCCGGGCGCGGCGTCTTCGCCGGGGCTCCCGCCCTCGGTTGCGGGGCGAGCCGAGCGCTTTCGCCGCCGCTGCGGCGGGAGATAACCGGGCTGCCAGGTGGGAGCCGCGGGCCGGTGGCGAAGGTCACAAAGCGGTGACCTGGCTGCGCCTCTGCCCGCGCGCATGTCGCCGCTTCGCGCTCTTACGGGCACGGTCTGCCTTCGGCGGATGCGTTGCTGAGAAGTCGCTTCTGGCAGAGGGGGAAAGAAACTCTTCTTTCTTTCCATCGGTTGCTGTGCAGCGATGCGGCTTGGTTAAAGACAGCTGCTGCGCAATGCTCCTTTAAAAACCAAATGTACGCGTTTTGTTAGGGTACGTTGCTTCGTTTTTTCCTCGGTTCCAAAGGATCTCACCCCGGTCCAGGACAATAAATGAAATACGACGCTGCTTTATCGTGAAAAAAGTCTGCCTTTCAGCGAGACCATCTGCGCTTGTCTGGCTCGCCTGAGTATTGTACCGTGGAGTCTTGCAAAGGACGGAGCTCGGTGCTGCTCGGGGTCGTTTTGTGCGCGAGGGGAATCCTCCGGCAGCAGCGACCGGAGCCAGGAGCTGGGGAGCGCGTGGGCTATAGCTGGTGGATGCAGTCAGACGAGCCCCGTCACGCAGGTTACGTCCCTGCGCTGAAACGTTCAGGCTCGCCAGCCTCCGTCAGAAGCAAATTCCCACACAGGTGTCTCAAGCCTGTTGCTGTGGCAGATAGCGCTGGCCCGGCCCGCGTTTCCCACGGAGCAGGTGGAGGGGACGGAGTCGCTCCCTGCTCCCGTTGTACCTTCTGGCGATGGTACCCCAGTGGTTTATCATCCCTTCGGAAAGTCAGAAGCGTTCCCAGATGGTGTCTGCTAACAGTAGCTGGAGATTCCAGCATACCAGAAGGCAAATGACCAACTTCCATGGGTGCATTTCCCCGTCAGCAAGGAGCAAAATAGGCAGTTTGTCCCGGTCCTCGCTAGGTCAGCTTTTGTTTGTTTGTTTGATGAGACTTGCGCTTTCTGCCACGCTGTGTCAGGCACTGCAAGGAGGCAATAAATACTTTTTTGTCACCTCCCAGCATCTTTTATTGAACATTTACGTGTGCCAGCTTACATGTGATGGTGGATGGGGACGCTGAGCAAGGTGGAAGGGCTGCGAGTGCACACACCTGCTGCTGCTTCTTTGTGCCTTCAGCTGACTTAGCGGCAGATAAAGTTTGCGGCTGCCTGAGGATTTAGGAAATAATGGAGGATATGTGAAGTTCACTAAAGACTTTGGACGCTTGTGGGTAATGTAGACATCAAGGAATGCATTATCTCATCATGAGATAATCCTAATAAATAAATGCCCTAAGCAGTAGGTTATAAAATGATATCAGTATATTTGTGAGATGCGCCAGACCTTTGGAAATGGGGTGAGTTGCTGTTTTGTTATTTATAGAGCCGATGTTTGTCTCAAACTCAGATTGCCTTTGCTGTCTCCAACTACATTAGCTCATACGAGTTCTCCAAGACAAGCTCCTGAGATCCAGCTTTGTGTCTGGAACATAAACCTCCAGCCTTCCCTTCCCTGCCGCGTAATTCGCCTGGTCCCGATTCTGCTTATCTCAGCTCTGCAGATGGGAAGCTCCGTGCACGCTCGTGGCTGTATCGTAGAATCACAGAATCATAGAATGCTTTGGGTATCCTGACGGTCGTGTGAGGCATCTCTCAGTCTGCAAGGCTGAGGGGTTTTTCTCATGTTCGGGAAGAATGTCGTTTAAAGCTTCAAGCAGAGAAGCAAAGCACCTTCACCTAGGCCTTTTGGCTACTCTTGCAAGTGCTCTGAACTTGGGGAGAAAAGTAACGTATCCACTGAAAAGTGTGTGATCTAAGCCTCTTTTTCCAGGAGCCTGCTTTGTTTCATCTTCAGAAAAGGGGTGAATATCCAGCCATTTGCACGCCAAAATCCGGCAGATAAGCTTAATAGTCTTTCCTCCGAGAAGTTCTGTCTAATATTCTTACATAGTTTACAAAGAGGTAGGTGCAGATTACAAAATAAAACAAACTCAATCCAACCCACCGCAGCCTTCAGGCCCACCCAGCCGAGAACAAAAAAAAGACAAGAAAAAAATACTCTTCTTTCCATCTCTGAAAACAAGTGAATTTTTGGCATGTTGCAGCATGAACCACCTTTCCTCCGAATGGTACCTTTGACGGAACCAGCAGACGGAGGGCTGAAGGCTGACTCGGGTGAGGGCCTTGGTTCTCTCCTCCGGCAGGACGAGCATTTTCGGTGCAAGTCGCTGACGTGCACTAGCAGAGCGCTGGGGTTTGGCCTCGAATCCCCCGGGAGCGCTCGCAGCTGCTGTCTTTCCCCTGCACCGCCACAGGCGCTCTCTGGACCTTGCGTTGCGGGCGCGGATATGAGAAACGAGGTAATTTTTCAGGGAACTTAATTTTGGGCTTTGGATGCGAGGAGGGCCTCAGGAGGTGGTGGGGGGAAGCTCCCCGAAGGTGTGCCCCCCTCGTTCTGCAGCGCTTCGCCCACCGGCATGCAGGTAGATACCCCAAGGTGCGCGGCCGCGGTCGGACAGCAGGAGCTCGCATCGCGCTCGCAGGCGGCAAGGCAGAGGAGACAGCCGTAGATGCGTTGCTCATCCTAAACTCGATACTACTGTGCTTTTGGTTGATTTTTCCTTTGCTGCTGGGGCTTCTCTTCGACAAGTAGTAGCAGACGGTCTCTTGATCATACGATTTTTGCGGTACCGTGCACTGGTTGACTTGAAGCGCGTTCCCATTTGCCAGTCCGGGCGGCGCGCACTTCTCTGCAGATGTGTTTCTTCCGCCAGCCAGCTGCAAAAGCGAAGCAAGCACCATGCACTGCGGTATATGCGTTTCATCGGCACTTTGATTGCGTGAAGAGGCGTTTTGTGTAATAGTGGTGTACGTTTCCTTGCGGCCTTGAGTGCCTTAAAACACGTTCTGTGTACAAACAGCGCTCCGTTGGATCCTTGTGCTGGCGCAGAGCAGCTAATTGCAATGCTATGGATTATGCCCTTATACAGCTAACCTCTACGGGAGGGATCATTGTGCGCTGCTGGGGACTTGCATTAAATCGTCACAGGGAAGTAGACCCGGTACCTTGGTATTCTGTCTGATCCTCTGAAACACGTCAGAAAACAGCGCAGAGCGTAGCTGGTCGCTTTTGTTTGATTATACGGTTTCCATTAGCCTGTGAGCTCCTTCAGGAGCGACGCGCGTTTCCATCAGTCGGTACCATTGCCATTGCCGGGTACGTGTCTGTGTTTACCTGGGTGTGGTTGGCTTCCAGAGCGCGGCGCAGGAACCCAGCCGACGTGCCCCTGCGCAGGGACGTCTCCCAGTCAAAATGACGTCCTGCATGGAGAACTGGGGTAAAACAAAGCTCCGAAAGAAGGTTTGAGAGGCTGAGTGTAGCAGCAAGTCAAGAGCAGGCTGCCTGCTTGTTGTTACGTGCACCTCTGCCCCGCTCTGAGTAATACCTAATTATCAGCACCATCCAGAGACAGAAATGCAAGCACAAATGAGAGCTGGGCGACTCTCCCAGCTGCTGTGCTGGAAGGCAAAAAAGGTGAGCTCAGGACAAAGCAAGCGACCGAGGCAAAACGGCTCCCTGATCCATTTTCCCTTCATCAGATTATTGTAAAACCAATGCACCCCTTCCCGAAGTGCCTTTGGAAACTGCTGCTGTTGAGGATGGCACGGGGAGCGTGGGAAAGCTACGGGCATCGCCCGCCTGTCTCGGAGAGGCTGCAGCGGGAGGAATGCCAGCCCGAATCACTCTGCGGGGCTCTTTAAGAGCCTTCAAGGCTTTCCCAAATGACACTTTTGCAAAAAGATGAAAACTGAGGGTGCGGAGGCTTTTTGACCACCCCAAATGACCTTTCTTCTTTCCTCGTGTGAGTCGCTCGGATTCCAAGCTGAGACCAGCCTGAGGCAGGCACCGTTCTTCCTCGCCCTCATCCCGGAGGAGGGAAAGGCTTCCGCGTTAGCAGAGATAAGGCCTCGTCCTCTCCTGTGTCTTCCTCGCGCTGCTGGACCTTGCCATTGCCAAGTCCTGTCTGCACGGTCTCCAAGGGGAGCGTGGAATGACGGGGCCTCCGATGTCTCCAGGCTATTCGTGCTAGGGGCTGTGCAGTACGTGCAAGAGACAAAGTAACGCATAAGGGTTTTTCCTTCTAATGCATCCCGGCACCGTTCTGTGCCCTGAGTTTCTAATCCGTGTCTGTAGTGCGGGGCAGCAGCGGTAACACCGTGCTCCTCCACCCAGGAGCGTTCGGCTTCGGCCGTCCAGCGTGCCGCTCTGTTGGTTCGTCTCCTTCCAGTCTCTTTACTTCTGAAAATTGCTGAATTAGCTTCGACAAACTGGTACCGGCGAGATAAAGTCCTACACGTGCTCATCTTGACAGATTTTAATTAACCTTTTCCCTGCAGCCCTGCTCTGTAATCCAGGCTAATTGCCGCAGGGATTAAAGCCTGGCACTGCTGTTTGGCCAGATAGAGCAAACCTTAGCAGCGTATCTACCGCCTGCGCTTCCAGCTGGGATCCGTCTCCTCCTCCTCAGCCTTTCAGAGGAGATAAATTGCCTCTGTACCAAATTTGCAGTAATTTGCAGAGCTGCTGTTGCCGCTTTCTTTGCTCTGACACGGAGTTCTTCTTTGAAGAACTCACAGTATTTATTTGAAGAAATCTCAGTATTTCTTCATGAAGACCTGTGCGCGGTCAGGGAGTGCACTTAAATACAGACATCTCCTCGCACCTTCCTCTTTTTTTGGGTCTTGCGTTCCTCTTCCCTGCCTGCGATTACAGCATTGCCCCCGTTGGTCCAGGTAGCCGGTGTCTGAGGTCCGATGGATTGTTTCTGTTCGGGGAAGAGGCCGAGGAGGGCATCAGCTGGCTCTCAGGTGAGCCCCGTGTCCCTGCGGATGAGGACATGAACTCCAGTTTCCTTACGCAGCAGGGGAGTTTCCCTGCCCAATAAGCCAAGTCCCGCTCCCAGGCTCTCGCTGCGTTTGGGTTTTGTGTCTGCCTCAGTGGGCTCTGGCCGGGATCCACAGCCCTATCCATGCCGGGAGCGCCCCGGCACGTGGGCTCGGCGTGCTCCGTCCTGGCGTGGCTCTGGGTTGCTCGGTGTCAGCTACCCTCCTCGGAAGAGAAGCCTGTATGCTTCTAATTTTCTTTCTTTGGCATATGAATTTCAAGCAGATCTTGTCAGCTCTCCAATAGCTCAGCGTGCCACAAACTGCATCAGGCAAAGTGTCACGTAGATTTTCGGGTCTTTGTACTGCCAAGACGTGCACTGGGGGCAACATGACCCTTTGCAGGGATGCTCTGTCCTGGCCCCGGGAGGAGGCTCCTGCTGCCTCCCGGTTTCTGTTCCAGGGTGAATCCAGGCTGGCGAGCCTTGTGCGGGCTGGACTGCACTCCACAGTCCGAGGACCGAAAGCAGCTGGTCCCCACCAGAAACTGGAAGCTTTCCTTCAGGGAGCCGGGCAGTAGCTAGAGCGTCTGCCCAGGAGCTGCCTCTTCTCTCTGTGCGCTCGTACCAGAGTTTGAAGTTGGTTTGGCAAATTGCATGGTTGCGTTATTTCCAAAGACGCGAACCTGAGATTTCTTGGGGGATGCTGCTGCTGCCCTCCCGTCAGGGGTGCGAAGCATGGGAGGTTTTATTTTGGTCACACCGTCATGTAGCATACATCCAAAAATCTCTCTGTTGCCGCAGGCGGAGATAAGCGAGGCCCCGGAAGGAAAACCGGGACGTGGCGGGTTCCGCGGGAAGCGTGCGCGGTGAAGGTGATGGGTGTTCATGCAGCGGGGCGCGAGGAAGGACTGGCCGCTCTCCCAGGCCAAGGTGGGACGGGCAGAGGGGGCTTTGGGGTGGGGCAGCCCTCTGTAATTACAGCCACTGAGAGGGTGAAAAATACAAAGCAGGGAGAAGAGACGCTTAGAGCAGAGATGTATAATTACTGAGTGTGAGTAATGGGGTGAGAGGAAGAAGTTTATTCAACACATCACTAACTTTTTTGGACGGTAAATTCTCTATGGTTTCAGATGAGAGTTGAAGGGAAGCAGTGGAAGAGTCATTTAAATTCAGGCCAAAAAACTTTATTACTCTCTATAAAATCTTCCCAAACCCCAGTTTTCCTGTTCTTGAGCTGAATAGAGCCAATTCTGTGTATTAATAGCTAATTCTGCCCATAGCGGTGCTGCAGCACTTTTTTTTCCCCTCCCTGAAAAGCTGGTTTGGATTTGGGTTACTCTTCGGAGAGCATCGCTTAAAGCTTATGTTTCACCTCAAAACTCTACTCATTTGCCTTTCTTTAAAAATCAGGTCTCTGGGGAAAACCAAGGAGAAAACACCAAAACCTGCTAAAATGCCCAGAGAAGGACTCTACAGTCCACTGAATGAGCACCGGTCTGGCACGGCAGGAGTTGCCGTTTTCGGCGGGGTTAATGAGGGCTGGAGCTGCATGGGGAGCTTTGAAGAACGAGGCTCGCGTGGCCGTGGCGGCAGCATGGCAGGAGGCAGGAGTGGGGGTTCGCTGGGCATCGCCAGGACAGAAAGGGCAGAGGGCCGTTTGCACGTGCTCTGGTCCTTGGGTTTTAAGTCTGTAAGCAGTGAGAAGCCTTCTAATGAAAAGTATTCTGAGAAAACAAACATTTTTGTTACTGCTGTGTAGCTCAGAAACACTGAGTAAAACAAGCATCGCCGTTCCCACTGCGCTTCCCGCTTCTTCCCTGACCCTGTCCATTTGCTGCTGCTAGCTGATTTTGTTGGCAATTAATCGGATGCCATTTAATGTTAAATTTTAGCACCAGCATCGGTCAAGGTTGCGTTTCTCCTCTTCCGGTGGTTTTCGATGCGCTTTGCGAGAGCCGTGGCTGCGATGGGGTAAGGGCAGGCTAGCAGAGCAGGCGGGGAGCTGGGCGATGCTTGGGGCAGGGGAGCGGGTTGCAGGCGCTGGGCGAAGCTCGAGCAGGTTTTTGCACCGCTGGCTTGCAAAGACACAGTCAGGGGCAACACCCTGCCGTGATTCATCGAGGAAACGTTTCTTTATCTTAGTAGTAACAGTCATGGATGAAACGGTGCTGGTTCGCTGCTCAGCGTGGCTCTGCGTGGCCCTGCTGTTGCGTGACCCGCTGCGCTGTGCCAGCGGGCTCTGCCCTCCGGTTTTCCCCACTGTGCAGCACCAGGGGAGCTGCCGGGGAGTGTGTGGTGGCCCGTGCAGCCTCCGGAGCGCGCTTCCCGCGCCTGCTGCCGGTCCATGTGCATGGGAATCCCGCCAACGGGCCGAGCCCGGGGCACAGAAATTCTGCTCCTGCTCTCACCGGTTTAACCTTTCCATCACGTCCTGCTTTAAAAGTGCTGGGGAGGTTCAGTGTGAACGGGGAGGCTCTGGCTGAATAAATAGGGTGGATTTGATAGATCTACCGAGGCGGGTGACATGGTAGCAGGCAGAATCAAGGATGCAAAAAGAAGCCACGCGTTGTCAGGACTGTCAGGAGCTTTGTACAACGCAGCGTAAAGTCTTCAGTACTGAAACCGTGCGTTTTGCTTGCGGCAAATTCGAGTTGAAATCCTGATTAACAGCACGGATCTCAAAGCGCTGTGTCCTCAACCGAGTGGCTCAATTATGGTTTAGCTTCATATCTAACCAGCGGTAACAGCTTTTTGTGGTACTTCAAGTGCCCTAAATAAACTCAAATGGTACATGCCCGTACCCCGAATGCCCGCCGTGGCCCTCCCCAGACCTGCTCTTTCTGAGCCACGTGCGCTGCTGTGCTCAGTCATCATCCCAGCCCCGTTACTTCATTTATTTTGATCTATGTGTGTTTCTGTGAAACTGCTTAGGAGCGTTGCCTGCGGAACAAAGCTGCTGGATGGATGGAGCTTTGTGTCCGATACTTAGCAGCCTCGAGAGATTTTCTCCTCAACCCCCGCCCGCACAGTCAAGGCCTCGGGCTGGGGGCTCCGTACCTGGGCTGCCCCCATCGCAGCACCCCGGAAGGGTCTGGCTAGCAAGTCCCTGCGCGGAGCCGTGCCCCAGGGTATCTCCTCGCTTGGGGATTTGGCCTTCTGTTCTAGCAAAATCTTGCGTGACAGGTGTAACGGGTAGCAGCAACGCTGTGTAACGGCAGAAAATAGTTGTGCGTGCTGAAGACATCCTCACAAAATGCAGAAGGTGCGTAGAAACGCTAATAGACACAAAGCTACTGAAGTTTTCCCTCCCTGAAAAAAGGAATCGCTGGTTGGCTTTTTTGCTGTTCACGTGAATGTGATCTGGTTCCCCCATCTGACCAGAGCTCTTTGATCCTTTCTGCTCTGAAAGGTGGTGTGCACGCAAACGTGTACACACACACAAACGGCAGGAATTGGGGCACTGCACAGCTGTATCCACAAACGTCCCTATTATTTCTAATTACAGCCATATGAAGGAGTCTTATGTCTCAGAAACTTGAAATTGCCTTTGACAAGTTTCTGATACACATCTTAGCACCGTGTAGCTGGGCTCTCCAAACATTTTTACATTTCTTCTCAGTTCTGGAAGTTATTCCCAGTGCTTAAAGGCAATTTAAGGTCTGCGCAACAGGAATGAATCTCCCTTTCTGCAACACGCTGCCGTCTGTCTCCCTGGGTTTGACGCTTTGATAATCAAACGTAGCAGGATTTTTTTTACTGAGAACTTGTGGGCTAGTTCCCATTTCAGCTCTTGAAAGATCCCTCAGCACTTGGCAGAAGATTTTTCTGGCTCAGAGACTGTCTTTTGTTCGAGGGCCTGTAGTTTCACCAAGAGAAATGGATGTGCGCAGTTTTATTGGCCAAGTGGATTCCTTCTTGCAGGAGCGGCTGCCTCGGTTCTCCCGGGCTTGCTCAGGTCGTGGAGCTGGGAGGAGAGGGCTGGGGAGCTGTGGTCAGTCTCACCATTTGTAGTCTGCCTTTTGTATTTGGGGGTCTGGTTGAACTTCATCGTGTTCTTAAGTACCATATAATTCTGAACAAATCCTTGCTAGTCACGCAACTGCTCCATCATAGTAACTTCCTCCAGGTATTAACGCGTTTTCTTTCTTGTCACCAATGATGGAGAGCAATTCTGAGCATAGCTTAGCACCAGATACCCCAGGTTTTGCTGCATTTCAGCAGCAGGTCAAGCGAGTTCCAGGCGTAAATGGTGTGAAATGTGTTAAATGCTTTGTGAAGCGCCGAGATGAGAAGCGTGATGGCAAAGCCTCTCACCTTGGCTGAGCTTGGTGGAAGCCAGCTTCCGTGCTGCAAGAGGACGAGGTTGACTCAGCAGGATGAGACCGTCTGCTGCTGTGGCACCGAGGCGTTGAACTTCGCTGCTTCGGATCGCTCCGCCTCGCTTCAGACTGTAATGTTAGGTGTAACTCTCACCGTTCGCAGGAGCGCGTAAGTAAGAAATGGACTCGCCCAGCCTACTTTCAACACGTAAAGAGAAAGGAAGTGTAAAATTTTAATAAATCCATAATCTTAGAGCAAATGGGAAAAGCGACTGTTGCGAGGTGAACAACATGAAGGATGGTTTATGCCCATTGATACATGAGATGCTTTTTTCCTCCCTGATTGCATGCTTGTCCTTGAAACTTCTTAAATAGCTTGACCGATTAAGCATAATGAAATGGCAATCTTGTTCCCTCTGCACTTATTCCTCAAATCTGGAGTTGATCAAGAGGATAAACAGTCCTGAGCTCAGATACCGTTGTGCCCACTCCTCTGAATTTTTTTCCCTCGTCCCTTTGCTTCCACAGATGTTGACGAGTGCCAGGTCCACAACGGGGGCTGCCAGCACAGATGCGTGAACACCCTTGGGTCTTACTATTGCGAATGCAAGCCAGGCTTTCGCCTGCACACGGATGGCAGGACCTGCATCGGTAAGTCACGGTTTTCAATTTCTTGGGACTCTCATTCTTCATAGCCCTTTTTGTGCCTGTACACGCGTGGCATTGCGCCCAAAATGCTTGCATTGGCTTAGCCCCCCACATCCGTCCTCTGTGCGGGGAATTTGAGATGACGGGGATGGATTGCCTGTTCCTTCGTTTCTCAGGATCCTGGTCGCCTTTCCTAATGTTTGCTGTTCTTCAGCATGGATACGTGGAATTTAGACTTCTTTGCAGTTCTTTAGTTTATTCTGGTTCAGGAGAAGTAACTTCCAGTGCTTCGGTGCTTCTGCTTTTGACAGAGGGCGTTTCAGGTACGGCATTTTCAGAACAGATGCATAAACTAGGTTATGAAAAGGTTCAAGCCAGCCTTTGTTTTTACCTCAACTATTGCCCTAGTCTGCATGGTAGGCACTAGGTGAGACAGACAAGTGAAAATAAGCTTGGCTGTGCATGGCACTGTAGCCATAATAATCTCAAAACCCTCTTCCCTGGGATGTTGGTCACGCGTCCGCTTGGATGGTGCATGTCCAGACATTACAATTCAGATGCCAGGTCTGGCTTGCAGTTGATTTCTGGGCCAATTTCTTGAAATCTTGTTGTCTGCCTGCCCCAAACTAGAGGCTCAGAGACACCGGGGTGGAGCTTGGAGTCTGCCTTCCAGCATCTGCTGCTGCTGTTGTTTTTATTAAACCACTTCTCCCTCACAGCTTTATTTGACACATTTTTCCATTTTTGAGGGATATTTTCATACAAGTGGAAAGAATTCCTGGGCGATGGTATTACAAAGGCCATTCGCTTGTTTTTCTCAGAATATAGTCACGTTCCAGAGTTTGCTAAAAATGACTGTGTCAGCATGTGCGTTCCAGTTGGGAATGGTGATGTGAGCAGAAAAAAAGCCATCGAAGGAAGCGGAACGCACCGTGCCCAGAGCGGCACAAACTGCCCATCCTTCCGCAGCTGCCCCCACTACGTGACAACGGTCTCGCAAGCGCAGCGAGACGTACGCTTAAGGTGCAAGTTCACCGAGTGCCCTGTATTTTCCTGGGAAAATCCAGGAGCAAAAGGATCGCACATAAAGCAAAAAGCCAAGCGCTGCCAGCCCGCTGCTCTAGCGCTAAAGACGCAAACTTGTGTTCATGGCTGTGCGTTGCTACTGTGTGCATGTAAATGTGGTCTGTCATCTAATAATTGTCTGTGTAACACGTAGTTCTCTTGTGTGTGGTATAGAGTGATTCCGCCGCCTCTGCCTCGCAGAATGAAACATCAGCCAGCCGTTGGGAAGCTCTGGTGTTCTCAGCAGGGTCAGCCCCAGAAGGTGAAACAATTTCCAGAGAAAGTATAGAAGGGATCACTATAGGGGGGAATCTTTTGTTTAAAAGCAGTGTCCATCCTTCGCTGTCATTCTTCAGGCTTACCTGCTCGCGTGGCTGCGATGTGCGGAGCGTTTCTGCCGGGATCCAGGCGGGCAGGGCTTCCCTGCTCCATGCTGCTTGCGCCGAGCGCCGCGAACCTGCTTCGCATTAAACTTCTGAGCGAGTATTTGCCATAATGTGCACAGTGTTGGAATTCATCTGCCAGAATTAGGGGGTCTCTAGTCATGAAACCTGATCTATGACGGGAGTAACTCGGGCAGTTTCTGGAAGCTCTGGGGAGCGGAGCTGGCAGGATCTGCTCTTAGATCAGAGGTGCCTGTACCCCCGTGATCCACAAAGTACGCGGAAAGTAGATGCAGACCAGGCAGGGCGGGTGAAAACTCTCGCTACTTAATTGTCCAATACTGTTTCTAAAATAGCCACAGAGCAGACCTAAAAATCTGGCTTTCTTGCTTCAGGACTGGTGGCTTTTGTTCTTTACACTTCTGTGACAGAAATGTGCATGTGTATATGTGTGTATATATCCCGCCTTCTTAATAGCTCGGTACTAACCTAGTAAGCCGGTTGTGCAGAGGGCTGGAAGTAAACTTATTTTTCTTGTAAGAGCTCGGAACGGAGCACAGACTTAGCGGCTGCTGCTCTGCTGGTGTTTATGGCTGCTCTCTGCGCCCGCAGACGTAAGGCTGCCTCGTGCCACGGCTGCCCCGCTTGATGCCGTTGCCTCGTGGACAGAGTTCTGCCCCTATGGATTCTGTACGGCAGCTCCCGGTGCCGGAGCCCAGCGGCTGCCCGCCCTGCGTCCGCTGGCTGCAGGGCAGCAGTCGTGCACAGCGGCTCAGCGCGATGCGGTGTGAGTTTACACAACCCCGATGTGTGTCAGTACGGGCTGTTCGTGCCCGCGGAACGAGCCCACCCCACGGCAGAGCCCAGGCACGGGCAGCGCTTCGGCTGCTGGCAGCGGGGAGGCTGCCAAGGGGACGCTCTCGCCCCGGGTTGGGTCCTTGCAGCGGGATCATAGAATCACGGAATGCTTTGGGTGGGAAGGGACCTTTAGGGATCACCCAGCCCAGACCCCTGCAGCGAGCAGGGACAGCTTTAACCAGATCAGGGTGCTCACAGCCCCATCCAGCCTGGCCTGGGATGCGTTCTCCCGTTCGTTGCCTTTGCTGATGCTCGGATGGCGAGCCCGCGAGCCTGGCAGCGGCGTGCAGTCCGGATGGGCAGCTTTCCGTGGATCGCTCCTAGCAATCCCGGGCCCTTGAGTGTGTGCTCGCTTTCTGCGGTGTTTTCGCAAGTACATGCAAGTGGTTCTTTCCTTTAGCGCCCTGTCTACGTAAATATTTACACTGTGAAGTCAGAGGCTTTGCTCCAACTTGATCTTGGAAATCGCAGGGTTTTAAGTCAGCATTCTTGACAAGAGTTACCAGGCAGCGATGGCGGGGCACGGGCAGTGTGCAGGCAGCAGCAGCAAAGGCAGGAGGCCTCACTCAACACGCCCTCCCTTCACGCTTCAATTTTCGTGTTTCAGGAGTGCTTTCCCAGCACTGAATGCCGAGCTTGAGACCAGCTGTAACGGGAAGGCAGAGCAACACGAATGAGCGGTGGAAAGCAGCGTGAACACCCATCAAAGCGGTGGGTGTGTTGGGGGGACCCGTAGCAGGGTCTCCCCAGGAGCGGAGCAGCTCTTCGGTGCCTTGGAGGCTGAGTGACCGCTGCGTAGAAAGGCGGCACGGTAGCCTCTCTTTGTGGGTGCAATTAGTTGAGCTTCTGCGTGGTAATGAACTTAGAGTTGTGTTGGTTGGTACCTGTGAAGAGTTGGGTTGTGGCATACGGCAAAGCCAGAGCTGCAGCATGATGCTGAGCGGCTCAGAGCACGTGTTTTGTCCAGGCAAGTAACCTCCGTTGCAAGGAAGCGGGGCGGAGACGTTGCGGTGCCTGGTGGCCGCTTTCTCGGGCTGAAGGTAGCAAGAGGTGATGGGTTGTGCTCAGGAAGACCTCAGCCACATTTCTTCACTCCTGTGATGTTTCAGGCACTGACTTGACTTCAAGACTTTTTTTCCCTGCGTGGTTCTGAGGGATTAGGTCAACTGGTAAAAACTGTGTTTCTCTTCAGGTCAGGATAGCCTCTGATTTTGCTGGACAGGTAAGATTCAGTGCTGCTAAAACAGCAAAAAATTGCCACTAAACAAGAGGAATCAGGTAGGGATAAAGAGAACTGGAGCCAGCGAGGCTCCCCCACCCATCCCGCTCTGCCCCAGAGCTGCTCTGCCCTTAGGGGCAGGGGAACTCGCTGCTGGTGATCGGAGCCAGGGCTGCGGGCGGGCTTGCCGCTCAGAGCTGGGTCAAGCCTGGAGATGGGCTTTAGGAAGCTGCTGGCCAGCAAGCATTCTGGAGACAGGGAAAGACTAGTGCCGCGAAGTTCCGAGTTAAAACGATGGATCTAATTCTTTAAATGTTTTCCAATCGCCACAAAACCCACAAATGCTTCAATTAA
Organism: Pelecanus crispus; assembly: GCF_030463565.1. Taxonomy (NCBI): domain Eukaryota; kingdom Metazoa; phylum Chordata; class Aves; order Pelecaniformes; family Pelecanidae; genus Pelecanus; species Pelecanus crispus. The sequence goes on along the minus strand of NC_134657.1, from coordinate 9,390,835 downwards.
TCAGCAGCACTGCCTGAAGCGGGGAGCTCCAGAATTCCCCTGCGGAGGCTGGTGGCTGTTAACCCCGGGAGTGCAGGGCTGGGCAAGGAGCTCGGCTCTTGGGGGTGGACTCAGGGCAATGCGTCCTTTTCCACCCTCTGGCTGAACTATTAGTCCAAGCTCGCGATGGAAAGGCGAAGCCTAGTTTATTCCCGAAGAGGTCAAAGAACTGGAAGACGGATAAAATCTTTTTGCTACTTTCTTTGGACGGCTTTGCACCCTTGGTAGTTGTTTGCACCTTTGTGCTAGTATTGCAGGTGATAAAGCAAGGCACGATGCAGGGCAAAATCAGCAATGGTTTTCAGAAGTTACTTAGGCATCTTTAAAAGCAATTTCGTATGACGTGTATTGCGGTTCCAGATAAAGAGCTGTTTAGATTAGCACTTGTGTTTTGTAGGATTGGAAGAAATGTTTTGCCTTTAAAAGCATTTTTCTTTGACAGTGTTGGTACCTTCTACAGAATAAGCAGAGCTTGGCTCTATGCACAGCCCAACGGGGGCGGTTCTTAAATCTCATCTTCGACGTTGCCTGGAGGGCAATGTCAAAAAATGTCAAAATTAAGGGTGGTTGATGACAGCAGAGCCGTGGTGTCCCCGCACGCTTGCACCTCGGGATCTCTTCCTTCGCTAGAGCTACGACTGCCCCATCAATGGTCACGGGAGCGAGGGGCCCCAAAAGCCTCGCCGTGATTCCTGCGGTGCAGGAGCAGAATAAAAGCTTACGGTCAAGGCCAAGCCTTCAGCTTGAGGCTGACGTGAGAAAGGCGGGGTGGCAGGAGCCTGCCGTGGGCTGCGTGCCGCGTGCCGGAGATGCGCCTACGCGAGCGAGGAGGCCGAGGCTGCTCTCCGGGGTTAACTTGTACCCGGCACCGCTCTGGTGGCTGTGGCTCAGGAGAGCACAAAAACCGGCTTCGAGCCACCGTCCTGCATCCCACAGCAAGTCTCAACCCTTGTCGATGCTTTGGGTGATCTGCAGCTCTGTTGTGCAAGAGTCTTTTACTGCGTCTTTGCTGTTCAAGTATAGCGAGCCACTGATGATTTTAATACAGAAGGGAGGGAGGAAAAGGGCAGACATTTCTACTGAAAGTGAAACAGAACAAAGAGAGTCGTTGAACGTCCTGAAATCACCTCTTTCTTTATCAGAACCACATGGGCAGGAGGCAGGAAGCTGACATCTTCAGGTCCTTCTCCACTGCTTCAGCAGAGGGATGAAATCCAGTCCAAGGCAAAGAATCTAATGTGAGCCAATTGCTTTTGTTGGCCTGCAGAGTAGAGAGATGGTCTGTATTAACACACGACATGTTTCTGGAAATTGTCTGAGGTTAGAATAAATCGGTTTGGGATTACATGATGTATCCCTAGTTATATTAAGAGCACTTCAGATGAAGAGATCTCAAATATAGCAGCGATTTATACGGTGAACAGAAGGCCTATGCCATAGAGGTTTGCGTGGGCTTGCACCATGTGCACAGAGGGTACTCGTCCGTCCGTACTTCGTAGAGGTTTTCGGTTTGCAGGCATTGCGCAGACAACTCGCACGCTTTAGATTTGCCCTTTTCTGTCTCCAGTGGGGCGTTTCTCAGCTGTTTCTCAGAATCGATGGGTTTGTGTGACGCCGCAGAAGGGAATGTCTTCATCTAGTTACTCTTAATCCTAGATACAGCTGCTTACGGTTACTTTTAAAGTATTAGCTCGCTGCTCCTGATGGCAGACTACTTGGATCTGAGAGAAAGGTGATACGGATGGGAAAGAGGTGAAGCTAGAGTGGAGGAGCCCGAGGGAAACCAAGCGAGGCGTGATCGCTGCGTGCGAGGGTTACGCCCCAGGTTCGCAAGGCAGCTAGGCGCGGGCACGGCTTCAGCGCCGCCGAGCCAGCCTCTGCCGCGGGGGAGACGCGGAGGGAGCGAACGCCGACGACGCCGAGTTGCCAAGGGTGCCCGGGCTGAGCGAGGGGCAGTGCTCGGCTCCCAGGAGGTTGCAGCGTAGCTGCGGGGGCCGAGCACAGCTCTCCCGGTTTGTGCAGGTCAGCGGGAGGGAGCAGAGCTCGGGTAGCTCAGCTAATAAATCAGCTCCCGTGTCAGGCTGCTACTTTGCCGACCCGCTTCCCGCGTGCAACCAGTAGTAACAATGTCCTTTTCATCCTTGTTAGCTGTTTCCCGGGCCCGAGAGGGTCAGAACTGAGGCGCTAGCATCTTTCAGCAGCACTGTGCTCCCTTCAGACAGAGGGGATGGAAGTAACATCCCTCTTGCAGACGATGAAATATCATCTGTGGAAAATCTGTCTGAGCTTTAATTACAAAAAGCTGTGTGATGTACAAGATGACACTGGATTTGGCAATGTTGTCACAGAAATGTTAAGCTAGGAAAAGCATCTGGGATTGGAAATATTTTTAGAGCGGTTCTGTAAACAGAAAAAAAAGAGCAGTAATTAAAACAAGGCCAGCAGTGAGGTCTACTGGCTGTTACTCTGCCAGAAGCCAGCTAAGGAGACCCAGAATTAGAAGGCCCTTGCTTTAATGGAAAGACACCCAAACCAGTTTTAACGTTTCATTTGTTTCCTCTTATTATTCCGGATTCTTAAATTGAAGTAGTTGATACCTTAGCCAAACTGCAGTGCTGCACGAGCACCCCTGCCAGTCAGCGCACTGTGGGCAGCTCCGTGGGATGCGATTGCTTTGCTGGTTACGTCGCACGTGTGCCGCCAGTGCTGTAAGGCTTACGAGCGCCGTATAGCCAGGGGTGCCAGCCACTTCTTCCCTGTGCGTGAGTCTCTTGGCAGGGAAGGACTTCTGGTTCCCATTACCCGCAGTGGTCTGGAACGCACCCGCGATGGCTGAGACAGCAGCGTGCGCCGGCCCCTCCGTCATCGTGTGCAATCGCGGAATGGGGAGGCTCAGATGGGGTTATTAATCCTGAAGAGTACATTTGCTAGCACATAAGCTATACTAAAAGCAAGGCACGAGGAAAGAAAACGCTCTGCAAGACCCCCCCCATGCTCCCGCTGCTGCACCTTTTGCGTTCTCTTAGCGGTCCACAAACAGCGCCGGTTAAGCTCTGCGTAAGCGGTTCTGGCGCTTGGTTGTGCTTAAGCGCCTTGGCCGAGGAGGATTCACTGGGACGGGAACGTGCGTCCTTTTAGTCGGTGCCCGTACCCTGCTCAAGCCGCTCGCGGTGGCCAGGCGTCGCCACGTCCCGCGCGGTGGGTGCCCGGCGTGTTCAGGAGCAGCCTTTGCCATTGCAACGCCCCGTTGCTACACGGCCACCGCGGGCTATCGGCTGGGTATCGTGCCTCAGCGCCCGTGCAACCCAGAGAGATGTGCTGATCTTGTGTGTAGAAGTAATGCTTTGGGAAAGTCTGCTGTATCCAAGCATACACAATTTCTGTCTGCTGAAATTTTGTGTGATAAAGAAGAACCTGGACTTTAGTTTTTTTCCACTCTGAAAAGTTGTCTTTTAGAGGTATGCAAGGAGGGCAGTTATTTAGACTGCAAATTCATACAAATAACTGCATATGGTATTTTAGACGTAAGATGTGTTGGCTTGTTATACGTTGGCCCGGTACTTTTCCCATATGAAGGAATGTTTTGGCAGGCGATAGCATTGTTTTACTTTTTAAAAACAACACTGCAACAAGCGCGTTATTTATGTTTATATATTTTTTGAATATATGTTGTTAAACACTTTAAAACAGCAGAATGTTTTAAAATGACCACCCATCTCTGCTAAAGCTTGAGTACTGTAGCTCTGACCCATAACTTTTCAGGAACGTCAAGTATTTCTGTTGTTTCCTTCCCAATGGATTAGAGGAAACAATGTCAGCACAACTAACATAAACTGATAGTTCTTGCTCTAGCTGTATGTTGTGTATGGCAATAGTTCGACCCTGTTAAGACACTTTTATCCCCCCAAATGTTGTTTAGTTAATTAGAGATGTACAATGGGAAGTTAGTTTTTAAAAGTTTGAAATGAGAGAGCTCCTCAGCTCTGAGTCAAGGCACAGTTTTTGCACGGAAACTGTTTGCAGAAAAAAAAAAAAACCCCAGAATTATACAGCTTTGCCTTTTATTTTCCTCCTGTGCCAAATATTTGGTTTTCACTAAAATACAAGAGAGGCTTAATCAAATTACTTTCGGTACTTTGTCTATAGAAAATACTCTTTTGACTACTCAGACGAGGCGCCGGCAGAGCAGTGCTGCATACCTGCCTGTTGCAACGCGTTGGTGCCCGCCGGCAGCCGGTGCAGGCTCCTCTGCACCCTGGGCAGGGGTGTCTGATGGACCCAGCTTTCCTTGGGATTCAAAGACCTCGTTAAAAGCGGAGACTGTTACTAGCATACGCTTTCCACACTCGCCTGCTTAGCAAAACTCCTGCGGTTGTTGAGGGCACTGTGATTACCTGAAGTGTTAGTTTGTGGAGAGATGTTTTTAATTAGAGATGTTTTTAGCTCTCTTATAAGATTGCTCAGAGGCAGCACGTTAGTTTATTTGGGAGTTTAAAAAAAATAGGTCAGAAGCATGAGACCAAAACTTGTCATACCATTCTGCTTACGGAAACCGGGTCTGGGTTTCCATCCCAGACGTGGCCATGCTTCAGCCATCTCGCACCCATGGAGCTTTGATGTGCAGCGTGTTGTGCACTTCACGCACGTTCGTGTCTCCTGAGAGGAAGAACAGACTTCAAAGGCTGATGTCCCAGTTCCCGTGAGGGGCACCTCTCTGGAGCAGTCTCTGTGTGAGATGCTCACCGATTAAGGAGTAGGTAGGCTGTGCAGGAGACATGCAGAGGAGACTTCCATTGCTCTGGAGGAATCACCCCAAGATGGCTTATCTACCAGAGTCTGTGAATCCCGCTCCAGAAACTCCTTCCCTGCTTTGTTTTCCAGCCTAAATTTTTCCTGGGTGCAATATGGTCAGTGGTCCCGGATAGCTGCTGCCTAGTAAAACTAAGCAGGCAAACTCTGCCCACTTGCTGGTTGCAAGGTGCACGCATCTCCAGTTAAACATCATGGTTTTGTTGCTTAGCCTGCAGAGAAGTCCCAGATTAGAAGAACAGAGAGGGGGGAGGAGAAGGCTGTTTTAAGGCTGATAAATGATAGCAAGCTTGTAAAGAGAAAATAGTCCACATGTTCGGTCATAAGATCTGTTTTCTGCCGTAGCCTAGGCAAAACCTTCTGTTTTCTGACTGTTTGAAATCCTTTGGGCAGGAAAGCGCCTTGCGCAAGGCCACACAGAAACGCTGCGGCGCAGCCAGGAACACCAGTCGGGAATCTCGATTCCCAGTCCCGCCTGCACTTGGGATGAAATCCCAGTTCCCGCCAGCGTATCTCCGTGCTCAGCAACTCTGCTGTTACGGTGTCAGTCACTTGCAGCATGGATGAGCACACGTGTCCTGACGTTCATGTAGACATTTCCTAGTCAAAGCACCGAGCTGGGGGTTGTTACACCCGATCGAAGGACGGACATGCAGGATGCATCTTAAAACGTTTTTCCTTAAATGTTCCCAGAAGAACTGACGGCACCTGCCAGGCCTTGCCCTGTGTAGTTGGTGTCTTTTGCACGGCACGGAGCCAGAAACTTAGTCTTCCGTATCATTTTGTTACAGAAAAAGCTGAATACACCCGAGCACAACTCTCCCTGAGCAGTAATTAAGCTGGACTAGCTGTAGCATTGCACCGGCAGTGACCGTCTTTGAACAAAATTACGAGAATTTCAGCAATAACACAGCGCGAGAAGCCTGCCCTCTGACACGGGCACCCTTCAGAGAGGGCTGATGCTTGGTAGGGAGCATGCCGGTTGGCGGCTTCCCTCCCGTGTAATACTGCGGAGGACCTAGCCCAGACCCCCACGTCCCGGTCTCGCCTCCCGGGAGAGCTGTGGGGAACTCTTATTGTAGAAAAGAGCGATTTTAAGCTGCTACCCGACTCTGTTGAGCTGATCTTACCTTTAAAGAAAAGGGCCCCCATCTCGAGGGGGTCTGCCCAAGGTACCTCTCTGGCATGGCGGTGGGCAGCCTCTCTCGAGCACTGCACACAGAACAGAGTTCCGTAGCAACAGCTCACATTTAGCACACTTCTCACTTTAGCGCAGGTTGACTGTGCCCCAGTTTTGAATTCTCCTTAGCAATGCTCTGTGTAAGCGTGTGCGATTTGCCCCGGTCCCGTGCAAGAGGCTCATCCCGGTGCCATTGCTGTTGTGATGAACGTTCTGTCCCTTTGCCTCGTAGCTGTGAACACGTGTGCCCTGAACAACGGTGGCTGCGAACACGACTGCGTGCAGGTGACGCTGACGCAGCACCAGTGCCGGTGCCGGCACAATTACCAGCTGCGGGAAGACGGCAAACGCTGCATCTGTGAGTCCCCTCGAGCGCGCGCAGGGAGCTGGGGAGCTTCGCTTTGGCCTTTTATTCAGGGGCAGCTGAGAGCTGGGGGGAACAGGGAGCATGCACTTGCATGCTCAGATATCAAGTAGATCGGACCGGGGAGGTCCTCTCCAGTAAAAACTCTGCACATTATATAGTCATGGACATATTCTGCAGCTTATTCTGAAAGGCAAGAAAGAGCTGAAGGAGTGTAGCCAACAAAAAAAAGAAATTGTATGAAGGCACACACTTCTGAGAAAGTGAAGGAACAGCAGCGTGTCGCAGCGGGATGGGATCTTCTCCCTCCGCTCACAGACAGCTTTCTGGCTGACCTGCTCCCGGCTGCAGGAGGGGGAGAAGCTGAAGGGGATGTAGAGCAGAAGTTTAATCTCCTCATTCACAGCAGTCGGCATTCAAGAAGTAGGAGGGAAGTCTTTCGCTGTGAAGTGGCTAAGGGAAAAGGAACAACTGGGGTATTAACAATGCAGCAGTCGGTGGGGTTTTGTAGCATCTGTCCAGGTCCTGGAGCAGCTCAGAGACTGGCAGACCTCTCGATAGGAGCACTTGGAACAAATTTCCCTAGTACTTGCTCTGTCATCTCTGTAGAGGGACATGCCCATGGCAAGCTTCTGCATGAGAAGTTTTACTCAGATTAGTGCCTGCCTTTTGCAGGATCTCGCACCGTGTAAATCCTCCTGCCTGGATGGAGCAGTGAACAGTAGCAGAGCTCTTCTGTCTGGTGAACGGTCTTTCACAGATTGCAGACTTTTTTGCTAGGCATAACTGCTCGGTGCTCTGTTTTCCCATAAGCGTAATGCCAACGAGAGCTAGGATTAGTACAAAATAAGCCTGCCTCTTCCGCTTTGACCCGCAGTGAGGAACCCCTGCACCGACAGGAACGGCGGCTGCATGCACCAGTGCCGCAACCACCGCGGAACAGCCCGCTGCGAGTGCCACCCTGGCTACCGGCTGGCGCCCGACAATAAGGCCTGTGAAGGTAAGCTCCCTGCAGCAAAGCTTTCATAGAGAAAAGCAGCTGTATCTCATGGGGTGCAGTAGTGCTCAATCGTAGTAACTACCAGCGTTTGCGAGTTTAACGGAGCCATGCACAAGCCTTCCAGAGGGGTGGCATGAAAGCGCTCCGCTCATGTGTGTCCAAGAGCCCTGCTCGAGCTGTCCGGAGCAACACTCGAGTTTCATGTGATCCAATTTCCTAGGAAGCTTTACAGTCATTCTGAACTCTTAACTCTGTTTCTTTGTTGGTCTGCACCCCAGTGAAGGATTCAGGGTGCAAGAAATGGGTGAGAAACTCGGAGCCAGTAACAACTGTCCTTTTGAAAGAATGTGTGTGGCTCAACCCACTTTGCTTATTGCTTGCTCATCTCTTGCAGACGTGAATGAATGTCTGACTGGACTAGCCATGTGCGCACACCAGTGTCTCAACACTCGCGGCTCCTTTAAGTGTACCTGTAACCCGGGCTACGAGCTGGGGGCAGACGGCAAGCAATGCTATCGTGAGTACTGCATGCAGACCCCTGGCTCAGGCGGGGACGGGAGGCGGTTTGCTTCCACAGGCAAGCGTTGGTGTGCTATCTTCTGTCAACTGTGGGGCCGAGTTACAGCAATCTTTCCGAAGAATTTCTCAAGCAGGTTTGAGTCTGTTTACTCTCCCACCAAGATAAAAAACTTTGTCGGCTCTTTAAAGTTACTGTGAAGCTACTTTTGCTGGTTTAGGCAATTTATTTGGAGCCATTTGGCTCCAAACAGGCCAAGTTCTGCTCCTGGGGACTTTGTTGGATAAGTTCAGTCAGCTGCAGATGTGTAACCGAAGAAGGAATTGGGCTAGTGAAGTGATCACATCTGCTCCCATCAAGGAAAGAAATAAACACTCTTATGCAAGACTGAGCCAGATTGTCTGTACATCTTTGTTCAGCTCATACGCATCAGCAGGGACAGTCCAAAGCGGAGCTATCGGCACTTAGCACTAGCAGCCCCCTTACAGATGAAAGCCACCATGGCAGTCCCAGTGCTGGCAGCTGGTGTTACTGGGAGCCGTGATGCTCCACCTGTGCAGCTCGGTCAGGCTGCAGCTCTTGCTGGGAGCCTGCCAAGGGTATGAAGGTAAGGCTTTGCAGACCATAAATGGGTCTTGAAAGGCATCAAACGGGGAGCAACATGAGGAACTACGCTGATGACATGCTATTTAAGAGCCTAAGCACGTACACACCTTTCTTCCTAGGAACACAGTTGTTCTTGCACCACGTATTCTGTAAAAAAAATATCCCATAGCTCAGTTGCATGTGCACCTGCACATTTACCTTCAGCTGTTGGGGTGAAGATGCACAGTAGCCAGCAAGGATTGGGTTTTAGGAAACCAGGTCTACACCTAAGAAATCTTAGCTACCTCCTCACCTCACGCTGTGACTGCAGCAGGGAGGATCACCCTTTGTGGCTTCAGCCAACTGGCCCACAGGTGACAGAAAGCTTAGTTTTATTGCTGCTCAAGTCTTGGTTTTCCAGGAAAGCCCCTGATAAGATGGTCAGCCCTGGAGGGTCACTTTTGACAGCAGGGACAGTGGAAGCACAAGGCCCACTCGCGTTCTGACGTGGCTCCTCCAGTTGTTGCAGCTCATTGCCATAAGCACTGACATTGCCATAAGCACTGACAACACCTCCACTTTGGTGCCAACTACAGAATTAAGTAGCCTTCTTGTATGAAAAGTGTTTCTCCCTGCCCCCTCTAGCACATTTCTCTGGTTGTTCTTGCATTAATAAGAAAAGGAAAGACAGAGGGACCATATTCATGTTGTGAAATCTGGAAGATAGCCTTCCACCACGGCACAGCTTTTGTTTTTGACATGCACAGATCCATTGGGAAGCATCAAGCTCCCCTTCTTTCATCGGGTCTGAACACACTAAAAACTCAAAAATGTTCTTGAAGGCAGAAATTGTTTTCCTGAGGTTCAGGATTGAGTCAAAGCTCTTTTAGTTTAAGAAAGCTTAATTAACTAGACTGAAGTTTATGTAAACTTTGGCAAGCTAAGAAGATATACGGCTGCTATTGATGTTTGCGCCTACTATTTTTGACATGTCAGTAACTAACATTTCTAGCTGTAGGCATCTGGGTGTTTCTGTAGTTAGCTGTATTCTGCTGCTCCCTTTTCTAGTTGGCATCAGAACAGCTCTGTACTTACGAAGACCGAGCCAACTTTTGGTTGGCAGCACATACTGCCGCTTGTCAGGAATGGGAGCAGTTTTGTCTGCAGTCTGGTTCATCTCAGATTGTCCGGAGCCTGCTCCGCAACTCCGTCCCTAAGAGGCTACATGGGGCGTTGCCCTGCGATCCATCAGCTTATTTTTATACATCGCTTCCCAGCCCAGCAGCAGCCTCTGTGCAAAACTATTTTCATCCTTTCCCCACTGCAGATCACTCTTCTCCTCAGCAGGGCTGTGCACACAAAAACGCACGTGCAGGGAGCTCGGCTGGAAGCTGCTGTGCAGGTGCCTGCTCGAGCGCAGCACCGAGGGAAGGTGCAGGCCAGCCGGTATGTACAGATGTGCAGCATCCTAACCAGTGCACCTTTTCCAGGGATAGAAATGGAGATTGTGAACAGCTGTGAAGCCAACAACGGTGGCTGTTCCCATACATGCCACCACACCAGCTCTGGCCCCGTCTGTACCTGTAACTTTGGCTATCGGCTTGAAGAGGACCAGAAGACATGCACTGGTAAGGCAAGGGAAAAGGTACATATCTTGTTTTTGCAAGCACATCTCGGGTAATCCGAATCTCCGTATCTTAGCTACTCCGTGTATATGCACTACAAGCAGGTTAACAAAGCTAGAAACAGATGCAAAGTAAAAGGAGATGAGATACTGCTCTACTTGAAGACATCCTCAAACTTCCACTCAAGACCTGCTTGGACAGCAAATGTTGACTTCAGAACTAGCTAGTTTTTCCCTGCTGAAAATGCTCCAAGGTGGCATTGGCAGATACAGAGACTTGCATCTCAGATACCTATAAGCCTACGTCTAGAAGGGATGATGCTCAAAACATACCATCTTGCCTGTTATCTCAGAGGAAGCAGCAGTGTAATTTGAGTAAATGAGTGATGTGGATGAGTCACTAGCTGCAAGCCAAGTGTAGTTCAGCCCCATCCGGTTCTATAAAGTCTGTGCTAATGGAGAGCTAAGGGCGAAACGCACCTCGAGCTCTGTAAATGCTATGAAGTTGAGGCACGCACTTTCTGTTCCATTACTCTGAGCCCTTGCAGCAAATAACCTAGAAACCCGCTGTAGTGCTCACTAGCCAGACATTTCCTGCACCAGTGTGTCAGGCTGTGGTTTGCTCCCGTGCTCATGAGCGGGCTGTGGCTCAGACTTGCACAGCGAGGCTGGGCGGGTGTTTCCATCCTTCAGGCAGTCCAGAGCTGTAAGAAATGCTGGTGCCCTTCCTGCAGGTCAACCGGGGGTCTGTGCCTCAGTGCATTGAGGCGCTTACACCTAAAGACTTCTCCTTCTATAAAACCAGCAAGCGGGAGGTTGCTAGCAAAGAGTAACAGCATGTAGCGATGCAAAACAATACTTATGTATTTCTGTGCGGTGTAGAGTTGCAGTTCATATTACTCAAGAAATAAGTCTTGAATTTGTTTCTTCTTTGTTCAGTCCCACCTTCTTCCCACAGTTTTCAAGGAGCACGTCTGCCCAGGACATCTGTTAGGAACAGGTACACTCCTTAGCAGGCTGCCACGGGCACCTACAGTTACTTGTGCACAGGGGAGCGACTCCTCTGCCAGAGGAGAGGAGCCCAGAATCCCCAGGACATTTTCTTTCCTCTGTGGCTCCGAGGAAGCTGTAGGAGCTGTCTCCATACAACAACAGGAGCAAAAAAGCCAGGACCTGAACTGAAGTCTGCTCTGAAAGAACATCATTCCTTTGCATACTACAAAGCCCAGTGCACTTTCTGTAGCCCAGCAGTGCTATTTCTTTTCCTACCAGACACCTCCTTGCTCCAGCCTCCTCTGGTGGGAGGGGATGCTTCACAAACCCCACTACTACTTGGGCACCATGGTAATTCCACTTCACAGTGGGCAGATGAAGCCCCATAAATACAACGGGCTTGCAATGTAAAGCTGCAGGAGCTCCGCTTTCTCCAGGTTATCTAGGTCCATCCTGCAGAGAGTTCTCTGAGACAGTTTGAAGGAACCATGCAGTTCTCACCCATCTCCGTACCTGACATCAGTATTTGTAACAGGGTAAATCCAAAAGCAAGAGTCAGTGGTACGGTTGGAATCACCCCCTGTTGTAAGCGCACAAAACCTTTTAAGAGTGATCTCAAACTGAAAATCACGGTTAACTTCCCACAGGCCTCTAGGATTCCTCCCTTGGCTGGGGAGCACATTGCCAAGGATGATCTGTCAACATAAAGCTCACTTATTTCAGAGGAAAGCAGGAATACTAGCTCAGCATTTGGCAGCCAGATCGGTAAAAGCTTACCAGAACTAGTCACGGAGCAGTTTTAACAAGTACTGTCACCACTGCAAAGCTAGATGTGTAGTAACATCCAGTGCCCTTTGTTTTTTATTTAGATATTAATGAATGTGACAGTGGTTCTCACTGTTGTCAGCAAGACTGTTACAATTATCCTGGAGGCTACGAGTGTGCCTGCTATGCTGGATACAGGCTCAGCACGGATGGCTGTGGGTGTGATGGTAAGCAGACACATCTAGCCGGACTCCTGCAAGTAACCCAGCAGTGCCGCAGTCCTCAGCCTTGCGGCATGCCAAGAGACACGCACGGAACAGGCTCCTCTAATTCTGGGTTTCTCTATCTTGTCAGCCTCCTCAGTTTGCCTGCTGTTAAGGCAACTCAGCTATTCTAACCCATACACTAGCCCAGCACAGCTGAGGAGCAGCAATGGGGCTTTTAAACACACTGAATTCAACCCAGGATATCTCAAAGTGAGCTGGTCCAGGTCTGACCCGGACTGATTCACAGAACTCCTTTTACATTCAACCCCAGAGGCCAACGTTGCCCATCATTTTCACCCGAGACATGTAGGCAAATAAAAGCGTATAAAGTACAGCTAAGACAGTAACTAACGTGAGCTTTTAATAAAGAGAACAAGAAATTGTCCTACCTGGTTGCAAACAGCCAGGCATTTCTTCCAGCTTCTCCCAGCTCGTAGCAGTTTTCCTGTCAGCTGAGGAGTCACCTTCTTAGCATAAGGAATTTGGGGCTTTTTTCCTCCTAATGAGTTGTTCTCACTACCAAAGCTCTCCAATAACATTTCACAGGTGAAACCCCAGGCTTGCCCACTTGTTTCTACACAATTAGTGACAGAAGTTAGCTGACACCTAGCACATGGTATTTTGAAACCCAGGGCTCCCTGAACCACTTGGGTAGGCGCACTCAATTTGGGGAGTCAGATGGCTTCACATAGCTACCAGAGAGGATGCCATCAGCATCAGAAACATATCTGGGCCCCTGCCCTGCACCGAGCGCCTGCTCCCATTAACTGGCGTATCCCGTGTTTTTCAGATGTGGACGAGTGCTCTTCAAATAACGGTGGATGTGAACACACGTGCCAGAACCAGCTAGGGTCTTTCCAGTGCATGTGTGAGATCGGATACAAACTGGATGAAGACCGAAGGAGCTGTGTCTGTAAGTGCAATGTCCATGCCACTGCACAGCAGGCTGCCTGCCCCTCGTCCTGCTCTTCCCTGGACACAAACCCAGCCAAGCCAGGACCAGCCCTGGCTGGAGCTCGTTAGCCCCGCACACAACCTCTTCCAGCTTTCTCACCACAGTTGCTATTAGCAGTGGAAAGGACTCCCGCCACCAGTAGAAAGCATTCCCCTGACAGGACCAGTCCTGTTTTAGTCACGTTACACAGCACTTTCCAAAGAAGCGTAGGGGATTTTGGCACAGCTGCACTTACAATAGTCTGCAGGGATGACTCTGCATTAACCAACAAACCAGAACCCTTTCCACAGTCACCAGCCTCTATGGTTTGTCCTTATAAGAAATAATAGATTTTTTTTTTTTAAGTGGTAACATCTTTATGCAACTACCAAAAGCACCATTGCCCAACTCACTTGGTAGGGCAGCCAGCACCCCACTCGCTCCATCTAACAACCCCCAGCAGCGTTGCCCAGGTCCCCAGAAAGGCTTTCCGAGGTCTGGACCCAGCAGGGCAGCACTTGGTGCCTCCACACTCAGGCAAAATGCCTGAGCCCCCTCTGGCCCCCGGGCTTTTATAGGGTCTGCAGCCCCTGCCCCAGTTCCCAAGTGTGCCTGCGCTTAGCTTGATTGCCTGCCTCTTAACCCTTGCCTGCCCTGCAAGGGAAGGAAACCGGTAGCTGTACCCGATCGATACGCTTTCCAAAAGGAGAACCAAGCTGAAATGCTTAATTTCGTTGGATAGGCAGTCTTGCGTAATTTTCCAGAAAAGAATTAACTCACCTGGAAACTCAAAGAAGCTGAGTGGCTCTGGTCAGAAAAACAGCAGGGCAAAGGGGATGGGGTGAGCGTGGGCTCAGTTACCTGAAAGGCCAGAGCTGCGCGTCAAGGTTAAGATCAAAGCTTCTCCCATAGATTTGGACATCACTTACCTGGCCTGTGCCCATCCTAGCCAAAACGAACAAGCAAACAAGTTGCAAAAATTTTAGAGGTGTCAATAGAGAGATCAGTGGTGCAAACTGTGCCAGATCAGATGCACTGGCCCTGTACAGATATTTCTGTTTTCCCTTTCTTATTACGGAGGTTCTGTCCTACCATTCACCTCTTAGAGATCTCGTCTCTTTTCCCACTCTGACATTGTCATCTCCCTGACTGCTTCCCTAGCTATAGAGGACCCTGTGGAAGCTCTAGACGGTCAGCGCCCCGTTATCCGCCCAATCCCTCATGTTGCAATCCTGCGAGATGAATTTACCCAGCTCTTCAATGATGACTATGAAGAAGAGGAGGAAGAGATGGAAGCGAGAGGAGAGCACACACTTTCAGAAAAATTCGGTAGGCGTTTTGCACTGGTAAATGGTATGCTTTGCTCAGAAGTCTTCAGAATCAATTGCACGTGCTAGGTTTAGTTGTGTTTGGTGAGCATACCCACGAGACTTGTTGAGTACCTTTTCTACATACACAGACCCTGTGTTACAACACAGATGCATTTAGCTTTGCCGCAGCCTGCACCCAGGGGGTTTCTCTGCCCAAACTCTCCGAGATGCTGAGGTGGCCCCGGGGAGGGCTGTTCACCCGCAGCACCTCTCGTTGCAGTCTGCCTGGAGCACACGTTTGGCCCCGACTGCAGCCTGACCTGCGAGGACTGCCAAAACGGAGGCACGTGCAACGCGGAGGAGACCGGCTGTGACTGTCCGGCAGGCTGGACCGGCGTCCTCTGCAACCAGAGTGAGCGATGCTGGAGGGCAGCGGGCGAGAAAGCTCCTCTCGTCCCTGCTCCGGGATGCATGGAGGCAGCAGCCGTGCACAGGGCTGCGGCAGCCGGCTGAGCCTTGCTTCTCTCTCTCGCCCCAGCCTGCCCGGCCGGCACCTTCGGGAGGAACTGCAGCCTGGCCTGCCGCTGCCAGAACGGCGGCACCTGCGACCCCGCCACGGGCGCCTGCCGCTGCCCGCCCGGGGTGGCCGGCGAGCTCTGCCAAGACGGTAAGCCCACGGCTCTCCATCGCCCGCTCCACGCGGCAGCGAGGGCGATCCCCTTCCTCCTCGCCGCAGCCCTCGCCAAGGCGCGGGGACCTGAGGGGTGCGGGATGTCCTTGCGAAAAGGCAGAGCGGCACCTCTGCAGGGCCCTGAAATCAAGCACAGAACACTGGGGCCTCCCTTGCAGTTTTCTTTTCTCCCTAAAACGTTTTCCTGTAAGGAAATAGCGACCGCGAGTTGCGAGCGATGCTCCCCAGCCCGTGGCAGTAGCTCCTTTCTGTTTCCCTTAGCCTGTTAGTAGAGCACTTGCCGTAATTTGGTAAGTCGCTATTACAGCCACCCCTGATGCCGCTCTTTGATGTTCCAGTTGTGCTTCTCTGAAGCCTTAAAATGTTTTCCACGGACTGCCTTATGCTGCTCCCTTTGTAGCTGTTCACTGAAAGCATCTTTCAACTCTTTTGCTGAACCGTCCCAGTGTGAGCGGCTCTAACACACCCCTGCTCCGCCCGACCCGGTGGGTCACCTAGTCTCACGTGGAAAGAAGTCTTTTTAATAAGGAAAAGACGGTAAAGGGATTCTTCACCCACAAGACAGTGCTCCAGGTAGCATGCCTTGTCTTTGCACTGGAAGACCTTTGCAGTCCCCATTTGCTGCTCGGCAATGACCATGGGCAGCCATCCGTATTTCACTGGACATTCGGTGGTGGACATGGGAAAGAATGTCAGAACAGATGTTCAGTGGTAAATTTACAGAACCGCGGAGGTATTTTCCACTGAAGAAAAAGCAAAGCCTTGAAAAGTTGTGACAACAGTAGTTACCGAAAATACTGCAAAAGGAGGTGTCACTTGCTCTTGGTAGGTATTTGTTCTCCCAAAGACTTAAAATCTGGGGACATAATCTGAAAACACAGAGCGAGACAATAAGAGATTCAGAGAAAATTACTTCAGACAAATGGTTAGGAGCATCTGGGAACTATTACTGAAGGAGAAGAGCGAAGCAGAATGTAGATGCAAGAGATACCCCGACCTCTTCTTGCTGTAGGAAGGAGGTGATTGCGGGCTACAGAGAAAAAACAGGAAGGTGAGATTAAAATAAGCAATGAAGAACTGCTCTGTTGTCCCAGGGTGGCATTTCCTCTGCTCAAACTGTCTGCTTTTCTCGTACGGGAGAAGGCGTCTGCTGCCTGGACAGACGCTGGCCGGAGCATTCAGCTGCCACGGTCTGGCTGCCACATGCTTCTAACAGTAAGATCTTTAGCACGACAGAGAAAGAACGATAACGCCCATAATAGCGCAGATATCATTCTTATTTACCAACAGCAACAGCCTCATGGATTACTTTCTCACGTGGGAAAAACTTGACTTCTCAGAGCCCTGCAGGGTAGGTTTCTAGCCCAGCCAGCATCGCCATTTCAAGCGGGGTGCAGGGCTGGTGGGTGCCCTTGAGGCACCTCGCGGGGCTGCAGAGCGGCAGCAAGCGAAATGTGCTGTGCCCGGGCGGCAGTGCCGACTGCTGACGCGATCTGATTTTGAGCTGATGCAGGGAGTCTGATCGCTCTCATCCTCACCTCATTGCGTAGGGACACAAGCACATTCCTGGCCAGAAAACGAGCCAGCTGCCTTCTCAGCACTCGCTGCATCCTTTGCCTAGGTTCATTTCATAGAATCATAGAATCATAGAATCGTTTAGGTTGGAAAAGCCCTTTAAGATCATCCAGTCCAACCATTAACCTACACTACCAAGCCCACTCTAAGCCAATCAAGGGTAGACCAGACTGAACCATGTCCCCAAGTGCCACCTCTGCCCGTTTTTTGAACACTTCCAGGGATGGGGACTCCACCACCTCTCTGGGCAGCCTGTTCCAATGCTTGACCACCCTTTCCGTAAAGAAATTTTTCCTGATTTCCAACCTAAACCTCCCCTGGCGCAGCTTAAGCCCATTTCCTCTCGTCCTATCGCTAACTACTTGGGAGAAGAGACCAACACCCCCTCCCTGCCCCCTCCTTTCAGGCAGTTGCAGAGAGCGATGAGGTCTCCCCTCAGCCTCCTCTTCTCCAGGCTGAACACCCCCAGCTCCCTCAGCCGCTCCCCACCAGCCCTGTGCTCCAGACCCTGCCCCAGCTCCGCTGCCCTTCTCTGGACACGCTCCAGCACCCCAATGTCTTTCTTGTATTGAGGGGCCCAAAACTGGACAGAGTTATTCTGATGTTATTCCGCTTTGATTTTGGTATGTTTTTCCTGTGGTCTGCTGGAAATAAAATGACAGGCTGAAATTGGCTTGTCTTCCCAGAAAATCTCTCTCTGTTACTAGGGTGCCCTAAAGGATTTTTTGGCAAACAATGCAGGAAAAAGTGCAATTGTGCCAACCAGGGTCGTTGCCATCGGATTTATGGAGCCTGTCTGTGCGATCCTGGCTTATATGGACGCTACTGCCACTTAGGTATGCTTGTCCTCATCTGGTTTACAAGATACGTATTATTCTTAGATTACAGCCTTTCTAGGTACCGTCCCTGGGAAGGGCCAGGGCTGAGTGGCAAGGTTTCTGTCCCTTGCCCTGTGTCGTTTGGCTGTGCGGGTCACTGACCAGCTCTCTCCCTCTGCATCCAGTCTGCCCAAAGTGGGCGTTTGGCCCCGGCTGCTCCGAAGAGTGCCACTGCGTGCAGCAGAACACGCAGGACTGCAACAAGAGGGACGGCTCCTGCCGATGCAAACCCGGCTACCGCGGCAAGCGCTGTGAGACGAGTGAGTTGCCAAGAAGTATTCACGGAGCATGCCCCTTTCTCCCCCCGCAGACTCTTTCCCCCTAACTCATTTTCTTGGAAAAAAGCTCAGCTCCCTTTCCACTCTCCTAAGACCGTCTCAGCTCTTGTTATTTCAATGAGGAATGAAACTTGCTGTCAGGCTCAGTCACGTTAGGTTAGCAGGCAGAACCTGTGCAGCCGGGCAGCAGAGCCCGTAAACGTGGCCGGTGGACCTCGTCCAGCCCGCTGCGCCCAGCCGTCAGCGCGGGAGGGTGCTGGCCTGTGCCCCTCGCTGCGAGCTGGGGCTGCCCGCTCCTCCAGGGTCGGTCGAGTAATGCCAGATGCTCTGTCTTTTTAATTATGATTGTCAACAGCCTGTGACCCTGGCTATTACGGGGAAGGCTGCGAGAAGAAGTGCAGCTGCTCTCCAGAAGTGTCCTGTGACCATGTCACCGGAGAGTGCCGGAGAGAGTGTCCCCAAGGCTACCACGGGGAGAACTGCGATCAAGGTAAGGCGGGGACCCCGCAAGGCAGCTCTAAGCCTGCTGTAAACTCACGATTCCTCACACAGGCAACCTTCTCCTTCACAAAACAGCACGAAAAAACTTCCAGAACTCCTCCTGCGCTCTCTCAGACCCCCTGGCCCACTGCAGTTGCTCTAATGAGTGGAAGGTTGAAATGGCTTTAGAGGACACAAGAGCTGCCATTTGCGGGTCTTTGTAAAACGCTGCAATCTCTAAGGCGGGGAAGCGGGATTTCTCATGCATAATGAGCCTTTCAGAAAGGAGAACAAGGTCTCACTTTCTCCTGCCACTTGGGTGTCTCTGCTTTTGTAGATGAAGGTGATAGAGATCAAGTTATCTCTTCCCCCGCTTTGATGTATTTTTGCTTCCAGGCAATCAGTGCCCAGCAGAACGGTATTGTCTTTTCCGCTCCGTTCTCTATTTTATATTGAAACTCTATTTGATCTTCAAGGGGAAGGGAAACTTTTATATTTCATTTACATTGGGATTTAACTTTCTGCCTCTGTGTGAACCTCCTAGGGCAGTTTTCCGCTCTTCACATAAAGGGCCAGTTGGCAGTGCGGTAACTGATCTGCACAGCTCTGTGCGCGCAGCGTAACGCGCGAGCTCTGAGGGCGCAGCTTTTCAAGACCCTGGGAGGTAGCCGGGGTGTCAGAGAGCTCGACTTTCTTCGAACAAAGGTGTTTTGAGTGAACCTAATGGCAGTGAGTCATTGGCACGGGGCGATGATTGCAGAACATGAACACAGGCCTTGGAAAATAGTAACTTCTGCCAGCCTGAGAGCTGATCAGTGGCTGAGCAGCCAAGCTCCTGCTCTTGTTGCCTCCGTCTGAATCACACTTCAGCTGGTCGGATCCAACAGAAAATGCAAAAAGTTGAACTGTGGAAGTCCGCACTTGAAGACATGCTGCATTCAGAGAAGACACGCTGCATTAAGGGGCTGGTAGTGGTCAGCATCTGAATTTTGATTCAAGCACCCCAGGAGTTTCTGCGCTAATTTATGTCTAACCAAGCACTCCATCCGCACCCAACCCAGAAGTTCTAACTATTAACCTAATTTGCTAGCACATGATTATCTTGCATAACACCACAACTGATAGGAGATAGCCGGTCTGTCGGTCAGAACAAAAGCTGCAGACGGTCACAAAAAGTTCCAGCACGAGCAAGTGCTAACAGAGCTAAATAGCGTTAGGAGGAGAGATGCGAGCAGCTTTTGCGGGGCTTGTGCGCCTCGCAGGGGTCCCGGCAGCCCCGGAGCCCCCCCAGCACGGCGCGACGCGCAGCAGCCTCCAGAGCCCGGCGGCGCCTCGGCAGGGCGGGCGCTTTCGGTCGGGATATTTTTAAAAAGAATAAGAAAGGAGCTGAAGCCTGCAGGGGGGAGTCACAGGAAATAACACAAATATTTGTATAGAAATAGTAGGCTCTTGGCTGTTGTTCGGATCTGGCAGTTATTAAAGGGTGAAGACAAACATCTGCCATCAATTAGCAAAGAGGAGGAATAACAAAAACTCCACTGTGTCACTTGAAATCTACGCACTGGTGTGCTTTTCCTGCGCAATTTGTGAATGCTGCTGTGTGTGCATCTGCCGGAGCCTTACGAAACATTGGCTTCGCTGAACAAGAGGGACTGCTTTTTTGCGAGACTCCGGTAGGATTTGAGGATCTTTGGGTCTGACACCCTCAGTCTGCACGCAATTAGCTGTCTGCTAAATTGTGTCACGGGGTACAAAGAGTAAACCGAGCTTTCTGGTATCAGCAGGACCACCCTGGCATTCAGAGCAGAGGGAAGGGAAAGCGCTTGCTCCTCCCGCGGATGGGGCTGCTTCTTCTTTATTGCTTTACATCAGCGTACCTGCTGCAAACTTTGCAGCTGCTTAAAAGCCTGGCTTTTGCATTCCGGAGGCATTCAGCCAGGGCAGTAAAGAGCCCTCACAGCAGTGCAGGGATGGTACGGGTCTGGGGGCTGTGAACCCAGCGTTCTGCACCCCAGCACAGAGAGCAGGGTGGCTCAGGCCCGTGGGATGAGCGCGTGTGTCTCGGAGGCTGAGCAAAAGCGCATCCTTCCCGACCCATTTGCCACGCTGTCGGCGCCTGCAGCGGTGCTGCAGTACGGCCGGCTGCGGCTGCTGCCGGGGGCACAGCCCTGCGGGGTGCAGCGGCGAGGGAACGGGTTATTTTGCGGAGTCACGTTCACGCTTTGGAGACCGGTTTGGCCTCAGCTGTTGGGCGTGTGATAGGTCGCTCCTCTATGGAGAAATACTCGCTGAAAGTACAAGCAACAGCAGCAAGGTGGTAGGCGAGCAGGCAGCTCGAGGTGGCGGTGTGAAATGCTGTAGAGGCCCCCGCTGCAGGTGACCGGTGTGGATAAGAGCGCGGTCACAGCCAGGACCGTCGGCGTGGTCTTCCTCTGCAGCGTGGGAACCTTTCGCAGGCGGGCTTTTGCGCACAGAGCCGGGGGCTCCTTTGGTGTGCGGGGTCTGATGGGTGATACGCTCTCGGAAAAGGCATCTCGGGAGGGGGCAGTTTTCACACCGCTGTTTTTGCTGCAGAGTGTCCGGAGGGGACGTTCGGGGCGGGCTGCCGGCAGCCCTGCTCCTGCGGGGGAGCGCCCTGCGAGCGGACCACGGGGCAGTGCCTCTGCCTGCCCGGCTGGACGGGACACGACTGCGGCCAAGGTGAGGAGGCAACGGGAGCAAATGCGCTGCGGTAGGGATGTAGGCGTGTGGCTGTTATTTCCCTTTTGCTGATACTAGTTTTAAAAACATCTAGCGCAATCAGAACTGTCTTCATGGCAAGTTAGAAAAAATGCAGCTTTTGATGGTAAGTCTTAAACAATAGCCTCAGCTAGCTTAGCTCTGTTGTTGAAGCTGAGTGAAGTACAAGGAAGTAAACAACATAAACAGTAGAAAAGATGAAGGTATTTTTCATTGTCGCAGTCCTTAACATAGGAAAGGAGTCCTTCTTTGCTGCCGTGTATTTTTAATTGCCTTCGCCATATTAGTCTTCAACTGATGGAGAACTAGAGAATCCTAAGTTAAAAACTTTTCCATGGCCATAGAGTATTACAGCAGCTGGAAGATATTAGTCACGTATAGATGTCCTGCTCCTAAGAGTTGACTGGGCGATAAAACCACCCATGCACGGTGCTCCCCATCCATTTTGAACCGACTTTTTTCCAGGCCCTGGCGCAGCTTAGGAGCAGTTAAGCAAGGATTCTCGCCCCAGTTTTATCAGTTCTTTGCCTTTTGCTTCTCCTTTGCAACTAAAAGCAGAGCTGGGAATGCTGACTAATGTGCTGTCCGGCCGCGTGACGGCAGCGGCCAAGACCCTTTGCCAGCAGCACCATTTCCTAGCAAGGAGCCCTTGTAGCTCCCCACAAGTAGATGCGAATGCAAAATTGATGTGAAAGTACTTCCCCAGGGCTCCCACGCTGTTTATAAAACAAAGCAATGTTGTCCTTGCTAGTAGCAGTGTATTGCCAAACAAAAGCCCATGTTTTGCGCAAAGCACGGACACGAACGAGAAAGGGGAGGCATTGCCGTGCACCAGAAAATAGACAGACGTGTCCCTCTTACGCCTCGGCGGTGGTCCCGATGATTTGTGTCCCCTCTCTGCCTGCGCTCCAGCTTGCCCTGACGGTCGCTGGGGACTGGGCTGCCAGGAGATATGTCCTGCTTGTGCGAACAACGCCAGCTGCGATCCCGCCACGGGAGCCTGCCGCTGTCCACCCGGCTACACCGGCCCTCGCTGCCAGGACGGTGAGTGCTGTCTGCTGTCGGCCCCTCACGCCCCAAGGGCCGTCTCCAGCTGGAATGAGGGTTGTTCAGGCTGACCTGGAGAACCTGCTCCAGCGAGCAGAGTGGCCAGCTATCGACCAGGCACCACCGCACTCATCAGGGCTTAGCGCCGCATACGCCTCCGTTGCCTCACACGTTGGGGCGCGGGCTGGGTGCTTCCCTTGAAGTCCCTCTAGTCCTGTGGTGGCTTTTGCGTCGGCAGAAAGGGATGTAAAGACCTAAACCCGTTGCCTCGTTCAGCCCAGAGCTGGGCGCGCACGCTCGGACAAGGAGCGTCAGCGCTCGTGGCAGCTCCGCAGAAGCGCGCTGCGGTACCCGTCGGGTCTGCCGGGAGGAAAGCCCTTGCTGCGGCGTTTCGGCAGCCGTTTGCAGTTGGTACGTGTCTGCATTGGCAGTGTGTCCGCCTGGCTGGTTTGGCCCCGACTGCCAGCTGAGCTGCAGCTGTGGGAACGACGGACATTGCCATCCCGTGACGGGGACGTGCAGCTGCGCGCCTGGCTGGACAGGGTATAACTGTCAGAGAGGTATCGTACCCGCTGTTTATTGTCCGATGCTCCTGGAAGATGCTGATCTGTGCAAAGCTACGCTGTCATTTGCTTCATTCTCATCTTCGTGCTGTGCCTCTGCCAGAAAAAAACCTCTCTCTGAAATCCTTTCGGTTGCTCTGCTCTGTCCTGCCGGTGCCGCCAGGTGCCGCTTGCCTTTCTGTAGTGGGCTTGCTTGCAGAATGAATTCACGTCAAATATGTGCTAATGTAGCACCCGCTCTCACTGTCCCACTGGCTTTTCTGAGGACCTACAGCCGTGTTTGTCCTGCCTGAGTGAGCAGTTGTATCAATGGCAATAACACCCCGAGGAGGGGGCGGCGCTGTCCCCGCGCCTTTGCTCACCAGAGAAGCTGAGCAAGTGGAGCCCACGCCCTTCAGGTCCGCTGCCTCCTGTGTTTCAGCCTGCGACGCGGGTCGCTGGGGTCCCGACTGTGCTCACGCCTGCAACTGCAGCAACAGCGACGGGAGCTGCAGCGCAGAGACGGGGCAGTGCATCTGTGAAGCTGGCTACACGGGCAGCCGCTGCGAAAAGAGTGAGTGCTGCCGGTGGGCTGCCCTGCTCGCCTTTAAGCCGAGCCAAATGCTATGAATTTGTTTTCCCGGGGGAAGGCATAGGGCAGGCAGGCCAGGAGGCTTCTGCCTTCTCCCCATAAAGGTAGCGGAGGAAGTTGTGGCGCAGATTTCGCCATCGGTGCTTCTGGGCTCAATCACAGAATTCCAGTCCCCACGCCCCGTCTGTGATGTTCCCAGGCCGGTCCTGCCCTGAGGGTGGTCGGGTGGCCTGGGTACGTGTCTGTAAGGGGCAGGGCAGAGCCCACCGGTCATCCTGAAAATGCAGCTGGCAGATATTGTTATTTCCATTCAGCGCCTGGGCTCCTGCCTTAGCATAGCTTCCCGGGGACGCCAGGAAGGGACGGGCGCCTCAGTCTCCTTTGCTTCTGCTTGCCAGAGTGCCCGGAAGGATGGTTTGGGCTGAGCTGTCGGCACCGGTGTCAATGTGACAACGGGGCTGCCTGTGACCACGTCAGCGGGGCCTGTACTTGCGGCCCAGGCTGGCGAGGAACCTTCTGTGAGCACGGTAAGTACCTTCGCCTGGGGAGCCGGCGCTGCCGGCGGCTCCCGTGGACCACGGCCTGCTTGCCAGCGCGGTCTGCGCTCCTTCTCTGACCTTGCTGCCCCGTTACAGCAAAGAGCATCCCTCGGGATGGTGATGGGGGAAACCGCAGGTCCGCAAGCCGCTAAGTCGCTGCTTTTAATTCCGAAGGGAAAAGGTCTAGGGGAAAAAAAAAAAACAAAAAAGACTAACAAAATGTAGACAAGGAGTAAATGCATGGCTGCCTCAGTCGCCTGTGTGTGTACACGCGTTGCACACGGGGTCTTGGAGCGGTGTCTCCAAGGGGTCCCTGGGTGCAGAGTCCTGGCTCCTGCACCAACCTGCTCGGCGGCTTGGTGGGCAGAAACCTAGCGCTGGTGCTGTTCTGATGCACCGCAGCTTTGTCCTGTACCTTGAGGGTCCGTAGTGGACAGGCATCCGATATTCTGCTGCCCTGCCGGGGCGAGAGCCACCAGCCGGCGGCTGTCACGCTGGGGCAGCATTATATCGGCAACAAAGGCCACCAAGAGGCACCTCTTCTCTGCTGGGACATTTCCAGCTCTCTGTGTAGGCATTTTGTGGGGATCTTTTGTTTTCCACAGCCTGTCCTGATGGATTTTATGGACTGGAGTGCCGGGAAGCCTGCGACTGCCTGAACGGGGCACGCTGTGACCATGCAACGGGCCGGTGCCGCTGCCCCGCCGGCTGGGACGGCCCCCGCTGCGGCCAGGGTAGGCGTCGTGGCCGGGCGCCCGCCCGCTGCAGCTGGGGACGGGACGGGACGGGACGGAGCGAGGCAGGAGACGGAGCGAGGCAGGAGCAGCCCCCCCACGAGGCGCTCCACAACCCTCGCCGTCTCTTGCGCTGCTAGGTCGTAGAGCCCGGAGGTTTAGGTGTCTGTTCCCCAGGTGTGATTTTTCTCTGCGTGGAAGTTAATTCTGTGGGGCAGAGAAGTATTTGGTTTCGGAGAGGGACTGGGGGGGTCTGGCTGAACCTCCTGTTGTTGAATGTAATGAGGGCTTGGGCATCCAGCAGAACGCTTTCCAAGTAGATACAATGGTGTAACATTGGCAATAACGACAGTGTCCGTGTTTGGCTGTCAGCCACCTGTAGAATACAGCTGTTATTTCCCCATAGCACCATAAAAACCAACTTACACAGCCGCCCGCAGCAGCCACGCGCCCGTCTTGGTTCCTCTCCCAGACAAGTGCGTTTGGGATGGTTAGCAGGGCTCTGGCTGATGCAATTCCTACCCGCTGCCTAACGGTTCTGCCTGCTTCTGCTCCCACGAAGCGTGCCAGGAGAACAGGTACGGCGAGAACTGCAGCCAGACGTGCAACTGTTTCAACAACGCTACCTGCAACCACGTCAGTGGCCGGTGTCTCTGCGCAGCCGGGTGGACGGGACCCACGTGCCAGCAAGGTAACGCACCTTACGGTCGCTTCCTAACCCAGGCTGTCTGCTTCCTCTGCCAGCGTGCGTTAAAAATGCCATTTCTCTGGCTGGGTCGGAGTTTTCAGTGGAGCAGCAGCTACAGAAAGCTGAGACAGTTCGATAGCCAGGCAAGGCTGCAATAAGAGCTGTGCAGCGCTTCCCAACTCATTCACAAAGAGGCAAGCCAAAAGTTTGCCTTCTCCAAGAGCACCAGAAATTGCACTGACCTGCAGTTTCATAGCAGCACACGGAGTAAGGGCTTGCTCATCCAGCGCACTGAGCGTTCGGACGCTGTCAGTGATGCCTTAGGCACAGCCCGGTGAAACTCTGCATGAGACCGATTATTCATGCGCCTAAAATGGCTTGCTTTCTCTGCCGAGCCCTGGCACTGTCTGGGTCTAGGAGAGGAGGAGGTTCTGCAGCTCAGGACCGAAGGCATAGGTTCCCAACTGAGCGTCTCTCCTGGCTGCTGAACGCACGCAGCCTTTTTTCTTTTGTGTATTTGCCACCACCAGAGCTAAGGAGACTCTAAAGAGATCAGGCACGCAGTGCCCTGTGTCATCGCTGCCTCGTACCTGAGCCGGTAAAACACCGGCTGCCTTTACACGGGCATCTCAGCAGCCTCAGGGTGTCGTCAGCTCCTCTCCCTGCCTCTCGGTGCAAGCGATAATGGCTTCATTTCGTGTATCAGCCCCTCCGCAGGCTACCAGAGGCGTGCTCTTTGCCTTTGGACCTGCGTTCTTGTCGTGGTTTAGCCCCAGCCAGCAGCTCAGCACCACGCAGCCATCGCTCACTGCCCCTGCCCCGATGGGATGGGGGAGAGAATTGGAGGAGTAAGAGTGAGAAACACTCCTGGGCTGAGATAAGAACAGTTTAATAATTGAAAAAAAGTAAAATAGTAATGCTAATAGTAACAGTATAATAATGATAATAATAATAATGATATACGAAGCAAGTGATGCCCAATGCAATTGCTCACCACCCGCCGACCGATGCCCAGCCAGTTCCCAGCAGCGATCGCTGCTCCCCGGCCAACCCCCCCAGTTTCTATACTGCCCATGACACCGTATGGTATGGAATAGCCCTTGGGGCAGTTGGGATCAACTCTTCTGGCTGTGCCCCCTCCCAGCTCCTTGTGCCCCTGCCAGAGCGTGGGAAGCTGAAAACTCCTTGACTGGCATAAGCAGTGCTGAGCAACAACTAAACCATCAGCGTGTTATCAACATTCTTCTGCTACTAAATCCAAACCACAGCACTGTGCCTGCTACTAGGAAGAAAATTAACTCTATCCCAGCTGAAACCAGGACAGTTCTGACTTGGGTGTTTGGCCTGGTTTTTCCCTCAGCGTGCCCGGCAGGTTTCTACGGGAGGGGCTGCCGCCAGCGCTGCCTCTGCCACAACGGTGGCACGTGTGACCCCGCCACGGGGCTCTGCGCTTGCCCCGAGGGGTGGACGGGGCTGGCCTGCGAGCTGGGTGAGTAACGCTGCATCGGCGGCGCCGGGAAGCGGGCTCTGCCGCGAACCTGTCCCGGTTTGGGCTCGTTCTCCTCCGAAGGCTGGGGGTGATGTGCGCGGCTCCGGCGGCATGCGCCCACGAGCGAGGGTCCGCGGTGCGGGGCGGTGGGCGTCAGGGCGGCGTCTCACCGTGTGCCTCCCCCCAGAGTGTGCGCAGGGACAGCACGGGGCAGACTGCCGGCAGCGCTGCGAGTGCCGTCACGGCGGGCTCTGCGACCGCCAGAAGGGCCGCTGCGTCTGCCAGCCCGGGTGGACGGGCGAGAAGTGCGAGAGCCGTAAGTGGGGCGCGGGGGGCCTAACCGTGGGTGCCGCACAAGGGGCTTCTGGGGACCCCGGGATTTTTAAGCGAAGACATAACATTTGGATTTCAGCACTGCTGAGAGAGCTCACGGGTGCCGCGATTCTGGCTGCGTGCCCTGGTTTTGCCCACCTCTGTGCCTTCTGCTGGCCTCTGAGGGCCGTCCCAAAAGCGATGGCGCACACAGAGGCCGCACCGCAGCCTGCGACGGTGCCAGCGGGAGAGGGATGGGGTCCCCCAAGGCACAGCCCCCAGGCAGCAGCGCAAGGGCGCAGGCTCCAAGCAGGGATGCAAGGCAGGACAGCAATCCCCCCCTCACCTGCCTGGTGAAACCAAAAAGCCAAGTGAAGTTCTTCCTCTGTCCCGTTTATTTTAAGAGTAGCAAAAGATCATCTCCTATTCATTCTTTCTTCTACGCTTCCCTGTATTATATTGACCCTAAATGCCTGGTTTCGGTCTGAAGCCCCGGCAAATAATCATGTCTGCCATTCCAGAACGCTCCTGCGTTCACCTTATCTTTAAATGTAACACATACCCTGGCAAGCCCTTTGCTATGAGGAGTGTTGAAAAGGCTATTGCCTTACTAAGAGCAGCAGCAGGGACTTCGTCGACTACCAGCACAGCAAGCTGCTTCCCTTTCAGGGGTCATGGCACCTCAGCCTGGCATATTCCTAATATTACGGTGTAAAAGGCCGATGCTGTTACTTGTCAGCTGAAGTCATAGAATCATAGAATCATAAAATTGCTTTGGTTGGAAAAGCCCTTTAAGATCATCCAGTCCAACCATTAACCTACACTACCAAGTCCACACTAAACCAATCAAGGGTAGACTAGACTGAACCATGTCCCAGAGTGCCAAATCTACCCGTTTTTTGAATGCTTCCAGGGATGGTGACTCCACCACCTCTCTGGGCAGCCTGTTCCAATGCTTGACCACCCTTTCCGTAAAGAAATTTTTCCTAATTTCCAACCTAAACCTCCCCTGGCGCAGCTTGAGCCCATTTCCTCTCGTCCTATCGCTAACTACTTGGGAGAAGAGCCCAACACCCATCTCACTGCACCCTCCTGTCAGGCAGTTGTAGAGAGCGATGAGGTCTCCCCTCACCTCCTCTTCTCCAGACTGAACACCCCCAGTTCCCTAAGTCTGGCATAAGGGGGCTGCCCACCGCAGCTGTGTCTGCCGTCAGCCCTGTCACAGCGCGCTCAGGTTTCTTGGGAGCGAGGGTGAGCAGCGGGATTCTGCCGCATCCTCCGGCACATCGTCCCCTCCCAGCATCGTGTCACACGCTTCCAAAACCCCACTCCTAGACCCCCCCAAGCAGCAAGGGCCCCGTCGCGAGGCAGCGTTAAGGTGCTGGGGTGGAGGTGATTACAAAGGACGGGCGTTCGGAGGCTTTGGCTTCCAGGTGCCCCTGTGGTTCTGGCCGTCGCCCCGGCGACTTTTCCTGCCTCACCCTGCTCGCAGTTGCTTGCACTGAGCTCACCCACAGGTTCACTTTTATAATGCCTTTCAGTATAAATTAATTAAAAAACACCTATCCGCAAATGCAGAAATTATACAATTTTTTTTTTTTTTTTTTTTAAAAAAGGCTAGAATCCTCTCCTTGGCTTCCCACAGCGCTGTATTTCAAACTGCATCTATGTGCAAATACCTGCCCAGCTGTGCACAGTGCAGCCACGCTCCTGCGTGTCCAAACTTGGCCCTTGCATGGCCAAGCAACCTGTTTGGACAGTTGTACGGGGACTTACTGATTTTCTTGCGTTCATTCGTGAGGCAGAAGTGAAAATTAGGCTCACGGATTTTTGCCTCTGCAGTGCTAACCTCTGCATAATGCTGGTACTGCACGCGTTTTGTTTTGCAGCTGCTTTAGAAACCAGGTGCATCTATGACAGCAGAAGCAGCAGCAAAACTAAACGATGGCTGCCGTGATTAAAATGTACTGTGCTGGTGCCCAGCTCTCATTAAACAGTGCCAGGAATAGCACTTCTGAGAACATGTGGCACAGGTAGAGACACTCGCACTGAATTAGGTGACCGCCAGTGGTACACTTCACGCTCGTGTACCCTGAGCAGATTTGCCTGGCGATGCTGCTGAACCACGCATGCTCCTGCGCGCGGGGGCAGTGGGCATGCGTTCAGCTCTGGGCTGTGCAGCCATTTCCCGTGCCATGTGTGCCGTGGGGCGTGGGAGGGACCGCGGTCCCCGCGCTGGCAGGCTGGTGCTGCCCATCGCTGCGGAACCGCAGGCAAGTGGGGCCGTTCGCTCCAGCCGCACCACTTGCCAGAGTGATAATACCTTTGCGGGCTGGCAGATGTCACCGGTCTTGTCAGAGCACTGCTCTGGCTTGGCAGGCATGAAAGGGACATAAATAAAGTGAAGTGTGTGCCTACAGAAACTGCGGTGAAAAAAGACCCAGGTCACCTTGTTTGTGTAACTTGTCGTCTCTCCCATGTTTGCATCTCAAGCTTGTCCAGAGGGGCTGTTTGGGGCACGCTGTGAAGAGCACTGCGACTGTGGGGACAACGTGTCGTGCCATCACGTTACTGGCGCTTGCGATTGCCCCCGTGGCTGGAGGGGCCGGCGCTGTGAGAAAGGTGAGCCAGCACCCCTTCGGCGGCCCGACGCCCCTGCACCGCGGCTCAGGGGAATCTGAGGCTCCTTCCAAAGCCTGGGAAGGAGAGAAACTTTGGTTTTAGTAAGACTTAGAAACTGTGGCAAAACCTTTTGAGGAGCTGACAGCCTGCCCCGAAAGAGGCATTTGGGTTGCTGCAAAAAAACGCTGTCTAGCTGGCCGCTGCGGCAGGGCCCTGGCTCAGCACCACATGCTGCAGCCGGGTGCTGAGGGCTTTCGGGCACTAACAACAACTTGAAATCCCATCAGGAGACTCCCATCTCCTTGCTTGTTTTCCCGCAGCCTGCCTGCCGGGTTCGTTCGGGAAGAACTGTGCCAGCCGCTGCGCCTGTCCCCTGGGAGTGCCGTGCGATCACATCACCGGCCGGTGCGGCTGCCCGCCGGGCTTTACGGGCTCTGGATGTGAAAAATGTACGGAGAAGGGAGTGATCCTCTTACAGTTCTGCTGACGGGCACTGGGAACATGATGGGTCAAGCAATTGCTACATAAAATAGAGGGGAGAAAAAAAACAAAAACAAGAAAAAAACCCCACCAGCGAGCTGCGCCAAGGAGCGACTCGCATTTTGGCAGCTGGGTGCATGCCCGCAGAATGTTAGCAAAGCACAGGGAGCCAAGTGGGAAATCAGAGCTATGTATTTATCCAGAGGATTAGCAATAAATCAGTATTAAAATGAGCTCCTGTGGGTATGAGCAAGTCTGGAAGAGACAGAGGCATATGAGTGCATTCCTTAACCAGGGGACAGGGGTGTATTTGCGATGCCTGTGTGTGTGGGGACGGAAGCTTGCGGGAATCTGAGGGCAGGTAGGGCTAGCATTGCTAAAAGCATCTAATGCCTTCAAGGACTTGGTTTTCTTTTCAAGCCAAGTCTTCCCTGGAGTCAAGGAACCATTTGTGTGTGGCTCCCTTTGCTTTTTGGGTGGCAGAGAACTTTCACTGTCGTAAGAGGCTTCCTAAATCCTGGCTTCAAATAGAAAGGGGAAAGAAGTCGTG
The DNA here is from genome assembly GCF_030463565.1 of Pelecanus crispus. Classification (NCBI taxonomy): domain Eukaryota; kingdom Metazoa; phylum Chordata; class Aves; order Pelecaniformes; family Pelecanidae; genus Pelecanus; species Pelecanus crispus. The sequence continues at coordinate 9,360,213 of NC_134657.1, read as the reverse complement.
CACAGAGGGGTGGGGTAGCTCCCGCTACGCGAATCTGAGTCGCCTTGGTGCCCTCTCTGCTGCCAGCCTGCCTGCCAGGGACCTTCGGTGAGGGCTGTGCTCAGATCTGCCAGTGTGCCGGAGCCACCCAGGAGTGCCACCCCGTCACCGGGGCGTGCGTCTGTGCCCCCGGCTTCCACGGTCCCACCTGCCAGCTGGGTGAGTCCGCGCTCGGCTCCTCTTCTCCTTCACGCACCTTTGCAGGTTGCCGCCCAAGGCCGCGCTTCGTCCTGAAAGCACGGTGCCGGGAGCGCCAGCGGTGCCGGTGCAGAGTGCGGGGGACGTGCTGGGCTGACCGCTCGGGGAGCAGCCAGCTCGCTGGAGTGGCTTCAAAGCAGAGGTTCTGGCTGGTTGCCTTGCCTCGTTTCTTGCCGGTGGTCGCCTTTGTCCTCACTGGCTTGGCCAAGGCCTGCTTTGCTGTGTTCTTAACCATTGCCCAGCTCTTACGGCTCGGGAGCTGCGGCTGTCCAGGCAAGTGTTTTCTTGCTCCCTTGTCCAAGCCTGACCCTGCACACAAACGAGAGGCTCTGACCGCTGTCGTGTCTCTCGCTGACTAATCTGCAAGTAGGAGTTCATGCAACCAACACATCATTGTCATGTGCACTCACGGGGGTTTTTTTGCCACTTTTCTTTTGCATTGTGGGATACTTACCAGCTATATCTTCAGCAGAGAGGTTCTGAACGGTCCGAAGCTCCTTGGTGGTGTTGCTTGTTTCCATGAGATTATTTAAAAGTGCTTTCTGGGGTTTTCTTTGGCTCCTGCTAAACAGCCAGCACCTCAGTGAGCTGTTGCGTTCCTGCGCTTTAGCGGGTGCTGCTGGGAGGGCAGAGGCACCTGAGCACGGCTTGCAGGAGCTTGTGATGTCTGTGATGTATGGGTCACAGCTGACACCATTGGCTCACGCCGAGGGATGTGAGTATGTGCCTTGCGTGCCCTTGGCGCATTGCTCTAGCTGGTTGCCTCCTAAGTGCTTTGGAGCAGCTCTGCGCTATGAAGCAGATCAGAAACCCATCGGCTGTGCCAGCCTGGCACAAACCCGCTTCCAGCAGAGCTGTCTGCTTCCTCTCTGATGAAATGGCTGCGTGAATCCACGTGGTGGGTTTTTCCAGAGAGTTTGGACCTTGTTCTCATCTTTTTAGGCCGTTGTTTCTTCTTTTTCCGCAGCATGCTCCCCCGGGTGGTACGGCCGTAACTGCGAAAGGCCATGCAAGTGCAAGAATGGGGGCCTGTGTGACATTACCACAGGGATGTGCCACTGCCCGGCTGGCTACATCGGCGCTGACTGCAGTATCGGTGAGTGCCCGGGTCAGCCGGGGGGGACATGAGCTCGCAGGAATTTCCTCAGCGGGAGGTGAGCGGAGGTGGGTGCAAATCCTGCACACAGCCGGGTTGCTGACCCTGCGGGAGATGAGCAGCATTGCAGTGACTGACTCCCACGGCGGCCCGTCGGCAGATAAAGAGCTCCTTGTCCCGCTTCACAACCTGTGCTGTCAGCAACGCCCTCCCCGCTTCAGTTCGGAGGCCGGCGTGCGTAGTGCCAGCCTTACTGCGGGAATGCAGTTGCAGCTGATCTCGTTTTCTGTCGGTCTTAGCCACGGAAACATTTTCTTGCTCCGTTTGTTTTGCGCCAAAACGGTTTCTCCACTAGGAAAGGCCTGACACATCAGCCTTTGTGTCACTGTATTGCTGTCTCGCTGCTAAAAATGCTTTGCTCATCCAGCAGAAGGAAACCTAAAAGCTCTCTGCCCGGTCTGCCAGTCGCACTGTGCAGGGTGGCAAACTCCCTTCGGGCCCCATGGCTTTGCTCACGCGCCATTGCAAAGTCCTTCCAGCCTCGCCTACAAACGCAGCCAGCTGTGCTTTGGCGTGACCAAGGCGGCTCAAGGTCTTCCTCCCGCCAGGATGTCCTGCTGGTCGCTACGGCACAGACTGTGCGCGGCTGTGCTCCTGCGGGGACGGCGCTGCCTGTCACCCCGTCACCGGAGACTGCGTTTGCCCACCAGGAAGAGCTGGGCCTGCCTGTGAGCAAGGTAAGTATTAGCTGCAGGGTGGCGCATCAGGACAAGCAGGCATTTCAGGCAGAGGGTTGGAAAAGGTCCTGAGTGGGCGCCGATTGCCTTGCCCTGAGGCCTCTGCCTGTGCTTGGGTGCTCCTGCCCGAAGCCCGCCGCGGCCAGCGTGCCTGCTGCCACCTCCTCCTGTCCCACAGGCTGCGAGAAGCACCGGTACGGGGCGGGCTGCCAGCAGACCTGCTCCTGCCGCAACGGGGGGCTGTGTGATGCAGCCGATGGCTCCTGCTCGTGTGCGCTCGGCTGGACGGGGAAATCCTGCGAATTAGGTAAATCTGACTTGGATGCATTGTCCCGCGCTGGCCCAGTAGCTGTGGAGCTCGCTCAGTTTGTTTCATATTGGGTGCAGTTTCTGTTATCCCCACCCGTGCCTGTTCTGCCGCTGAGCAGCTCTGCTGCTGCATCTTCCCTGCAGAATGCCCGCCGGGAAGGTACGGTGCTGACTGCCAGCTCCGCTGCGCCTGCCTGCACAACGCTACCTGCGACCCGGGGACGGGAGCCTGCCGCTGCCCCGCGGGCCACTACGGGCCCCTGTGTGAACACAGTGAGTTGTGGCAGAGGAAACACCTTCGGCTTTGCGAGGGGGGGATCTTTTCAAAAGCTCATCCAGAGAGCAGGACCGTAGGACAAAGGTGTGACCCACTGCAGTCGCACACATGGCTGCCTGCACCGATGGGCTCTTCCTTTCTTACTGGTGTCACCGCGATCCCTTCCTGGGTAGCAGAAGTAGTGGCAGAGACGGTAATTTCTATTCTCGGCACGAGACCACTGGATGCAGAGGTGCCGTTCCAGGGTCATGCACGCGACCGCTGCGCAGCTTAGTGCTGGGTAGCCAAGCAAATGCTTTGGAGCTGAAACGCTGCGCTCTGCAACTGAGACTCGCTGCGGGAAGCTGGTAGCCCTGCCCCGGGCCACCCGGAACAACTGCGTGCATTTGGGCACTTCTCCACGAGAAAGGCTCGCTGCTTCTCTCTGGTGGGCTGATGGAGGCTTTGCTGCAGAGCCTGCCTACAGCTCAGCCTGAGTCCAACCCACCCGTGCTTTAATGAGCTCTCCACCCGCTCCATCCCAGGCTGTCCCCCGGGCTTCCATGGAGCCGGCTGCCGGGAGCGCTGCGACTGTGAGCACGGAGCAGGCTGTGACCCGGCCACCGGTCGCTGCCAGTGTCCTGCTGGGCTCCGTGGCGAGCGCTGTCAGACAGGTACCCCGTCCTCCTCCTGCTTCCCGAGAAACGGGCAGGATCCCGAGGCGCACTCTCGTAGCACGTGTGCCTCTCAAAACAGGCTGCAGGGAAGGAACGTACGGCGAGGGCTGCCAGCAGCTCTGCGACTGCGTCGGCAACGCGCCCTGCGACCCAGCCACGGGGCGCTGCCTGTGCCCCCCTGGGAAAACCGGCCCCAAGTGCGGTTCAGGTGAGTTGAGCCACAGCTTGGGAAGGTGAGAAAGGGGACCGTGCAGGAGGGGCATTGACAGAAGGCTAGATGCCCAGTCCTAAAATGGATGCAAAACTCCTCTTGCTGGGGCTGAATTCGCATGGAAGAGGGCTTTTTGTTTTGCACGTGTCCCCTCAAAGAGTAAGAGGACAGCTGAACAGTGGGAGTCACCTCTCCAGCCTCTGTTTGTAGTCGGATCTGAATGCAAATGCTCCCCCAGCCTCCAGTGCCCTCGTTATTCAGCTCGCCGGAGTCAAAAAGCTGAGGGTCGAATGCAGAAGGAACGCCTTGCTGGCCTTGGGATGCTCTGATGCCCTGGATCACCAGAGCTCAGGAGCAGGCTGGGAGCAGGGGGAAGGCAAAAAGCTCTCTGTCTTATCTTGCACTCAGCCTCCAGTGCAAGCTCAGCCTGTTGCACAGCGGGAAATGGCTGAGCATTTCTGCTCGGCCGCAGGAGCGGGCTGCCCAGCCTAAGCCCCTCTCTGCCCCCTCACCAGAGTGCCGGCCGACCGAGTACGGCCCGGACTGCAGCCTGCCCTGCCAGTGTGCCCCCAGCAACTCCTACTGTAATGCTCAGAACGGCCAGTGCCTCTGTCTGAACGGGTACACGGGACCGACGTGTCGGGAAGGTAACGTATCGGCGCAGTGCCACAGTGAGTACCGCTGGGTGCACACGGCGGGGGAAGCCCAAGGCACAAGCAACTGCTGCAGGGTGCGGGGGGGATGCTGCGGTACCCGTGCTTGTGTCGCGGCTCCTGCCCTGGGGGGCGGTTTCGGTAGCGGTGCCATCAGCTAAAACCCCTAACATAGCGTACATAGCACCTGCCTCTTCCCAAGGCCCTCCGCTGTCACCCCAGCCGTGGGGAGGTTTTATAAAAACGCAGGCTGCGTGCTGACAGTGCTGTGAAAATAAAGCTGTTCAGCCAGCCAACCCCAGATGTGCCCGTGGTAGAGCCAGGACACAAAGCCCACTCTTTTCTGGGCACACTGGAACAAAATGATCCTGTGCAGCGACCACGGCGGGAAGAACGCACACCTTAGCTCTGCCCAAGCCATGGCTGCACCTGTTGGCTCAGAGCGGCTCCCCCGTGGGTGCTGCGCAGCGGTGCTGCAGGGATGGGTGGCAGGACGATCTGACTTGCTTTGCAGGTGGCACGCCTCGTCTGCCGTCGGCCGAGCACCCCTCCTCAGTCCCAGGTCAGTAGTGGACCCCGACAAGCAGCCTATTGCACACCACGCTGCAGGCAGCACCCTAAAAATCCCGCTCTGGTGTGAAGCAACAGAGCCAGGCTGTGGGCACTCCTGGCTCATGCCGTCCCCGGCGGGGAGCAGGGCGGATGCCGCGCCGGGGGTCAGCCCTGTAGCATCTCCCCTCCTGAGCCGCGGGCTGCCCACAGCCGACATGGCGCACACGGCACGGGCTGACCTCTCCCGGCTTCCCTTCCAGCTGCGCAGCCCCTGGCGCCCACCGCGTCACCGTCGCAGCAGAGCGGGCTCCGGCCGGTCAAGCACTAGGTCCTGCGGCCGCCGGGAGCGCTCCCTCGGTGCCACCACGCAGCCACCTGGAAAAACCAACGAGCTATTTAACAAACTTGTTTACGAGCCACGTGAGCGGTTATCATTGCCTGACCGACTGCGCTGCTGCTGCGTTTGGAGTTGTCTGAGCGAGGCTGAAGCGCCGAGCGGAACCAGTTCACCACGGCGGCACGGGCTGGCCTCCGGGCATGCCACGAGAGCACGCATGCCCACGCCGGCGTGTGCCCTCGGCCAGACAGCAGCAGGAACAGTTCGGAAGCGATTGCTTCTGGTCAGCGGGCAGCAGGCTTTGGTAGCTTGTGGCAAATTGCTGGCCTTCATCTTCTGGGTGCTGGGCTTGGGGAGGGGGCTGAAACGATGGGCCAAAATAGGTATTTATGCACCAATATTTATGGGAAGCTGTACAAGAGGCTTGTCAGAACTGATGGCTGAACGTGCCCAGCTCCCCCGAGATCAAGCCTCCTGTAGAAGTACCACCTCACTTGAATTTTTTTTTTTTTTAATTTGAATTTGCAATGGTCTTTTACTGTAAATTATCATTTGCCGTGGGGGCAAGCCGTTGGGCTACCACACCGTCCCTGCAGAGCCGGGGCGCGCAGCCCAACCCTCTGTCGGCACGAGCCAAGTGCCCGGGCTTGCATTTCCAGCGACAGGCGATGGCTTCTTTGCTGACAGTGCCGGCTGCACTCGGCAAGCCGTGCAGGGGGTCAGGAGCTGGTTTTCCAGACCAGAGGTATGTTGGCCCGCTTGAGCCGCCCATGTTGTTTGCTCCACCAAAAAAGCCAGCTGAAATTAGGTGTAGGAATCAGAGATACTGTGTGGCTAGACACACAGCTCTTGCATGGTCCGGTAAATGCAAATCCTCATTTAAGTTTTCTCACCCCAGCCCAGGACCCGGTGTTATTTTTCTTTCCCCATTGACCCCAGGAGCTGGGAAGGGGATGGAGGCCGGAGGAATTGCCGGGAAGCTGCACAGCTGCAGCGCCGGCAGCGAGCGCAGCCAGCGCAAAGCCTCGGCTGCCACCTGCAGCGCCGGGGAGCGCCAGGGCCCCGGGCTCCCGGACCTGCAGCCCTCCCCAGCCAGGCCCCTTCATCCATTTGCACAAAGCTCTCGGGCGAGCGGAGCCCGAGCGCTGACAATGTCAAAAGAACCCAGTCTCTGCGAAGGAGACGGGACGTTCCCGTCCCGGCACATCTGCCTCTGCTGCTGCTGCAGTACAGCCCTGCCCAGGCGCTTGGCCTTTAAATTATTCCCACAGGGGCCAACTGAAAATAATAAAAGAATTGTTTCTTTTCCTGACGGAATTTATTTTAATCTGTATATAACTTGTAATTTTTTGCTAATTCTTTTCTTATTTTATTTCTTCCTTAACAGTATTTTTTGCATTAGATATCATTATTGTGAAGAAATAATGTTAATATAAGTATGTAGTGAAGGACCAAACTTGTGTAATTAAGGTTGTATGTTGTATGAGCGATAACCAGGGAGTAGGAAGATGTCGTCCATGTGCCAAACGACCCTGACCAATCCTGCCAGTCTTGCTGCCGATTCTCCAGACAATCATATGTTTTGTTACATTTGCCTTTAAGCGACCGTTGCATGAGACGAAGGTTTCTATTTATTTCCTTGGCCGCTTGGAAAGCAAACGCAGCCTCCGCCGGCACGCGAGCAGCCCCTCCCCAGGCGCCCTTGCACCGAGCACGGCGAGCCGGGCTGCGCAGGGCGAGCAAAGGGCCGGCTAAAGACCGGGGAGCCGTCGGGGGCAGCTGGGGCCGGCCAGCGATGCCACCGAGCCGGCCAGCGATGCCACCGTGCCGCGTGTCCCACCGGCAGCCCCTGCTGCCCGCCGGCACTGAGGTGCAGAGCCCTCAGCCCCGATGGCCCTGCTCCAGGAGAGCACGGAAACCTCGCCCAGCTTTAAGCATTGGGAGCGATGGGTCCTGTCCCATTACAGCGTGAAAGCCCGAGCTGCAGCTCCGTGCCTCCCAGAGTATCTGCTTGGAGTAAACCGTCCGAGTGTGGGAATGCAGCAACTCTGTACCTATATTTTTTATATTGTGATTTTTTTTTTTTCCCCTGTTAGTATTTCTTAATACAGTTTGTTTGCTTCCTTTTTCATGCAGCTATAGTGTCTCTCTTTTGGGATCCCATCTCCTCTAGTTTAGCACTGATGAAAGATTCTAATTCTTCCACAGTTATGAGAAATAAACAGAAAGCCTCACTGAATTTCTCTTTATCTTGTCTCTCTCAGTCAATTACACTTGAAATGTGCTGCCACTGACAGCAGATTTTTAGTCAGCTATTCTGTTCCCGCTATGTGCCTATGTCGAGAACAAGCAGAGGCCAGAAAGATGCCGCCATCAGACTGAAGCTTTCTTTTTAGAGCTTGTAATGGGGAAACCTGGCTCCTTGGCGTCAACGCGACGCGGAGCCGCCGTGCTCAGGGACACCCGCCACCGCCAACAGCTTTAACGCAGGGACCGACCGGCGCTGCCGCCGGCGCGCGCGGTTGCCTTGCGGGCAAGGAGAACACGTGTTTCATTGGGATCCGTGAATTTATTGTTAGTCCAATTAATCCTTTAATCAAAACAGACACATTACGGCAATGCTGCCCCTGCGGATCCACACCCCGACGGCACGCGGAGCCGCCTCACCCCGAAATGGTCGCCACCGTTGCGACGAGGTGCGACGGGCTGCGGCTCGCAGGCCAGCAGGCAGAGCTGCCCGGCCCCGTCTCCTGCCTCCGCCCCAAGGGCCCTCCCGCATCAGCCATTTGACTCATGAAAAACCCGGAGGCGAACTGCTCAGCTGTGACAGAACCACCCTGCCTCGGCCCTCTTCGGTGCTAATCCTGCGGGAGAAGGGGAGGAGGGGGGACCGCTCTGCTTCGGGAAGGACGGGGTTTGAACCTCGCGCCTGCGTCCCTCTCCCAGGGGACTGAGCCCCCACCTTCTGCCTGGGCATATCCACCTGCCCGCCTCGGGAGACGGGAAGGGCAGCCGGGAGCTGCAGCGTTGCTCTTCTTCATGCTCCTGGCCTGCTCCTCCAGCAGGACTCGCAGATCGCTTCCCTCTGGCTGGAGCATCCCACTTCTGGCCCTAGAGCCGACTCCGTGAGAGCAGCACCAGCCTCCGGCATCCGCTGTTTTGGCAAGGGACTGAAAGGCGGTGGGCATCACCGCACCCTGCCGAGGGCACAGCACGGTGTTCAAAAGAACCAAGAACAAGGGGTGGGGGGGAGGAAAGAATAAAAAAGAAAGAGGAGGGAAAAACGGGGTCAAGGAATAAGCCCAGCATCCAGATTTAAGGTCTTAAAAATTCTCGATTGAGGTACGCGCTCCCCATGGCCCCGTCTTCCCACGCAAGGGGTGCAGCCGCTGCCAGCAGGCAACGGCCCAGACGTCGGCAGGGAAAGAGGCGGCAGCACGAGCCACTTCACAGAGCCCAGAACACAGCCGCAGCCTTTTCAACTTGAGCCAACACCTTGGCTGCTTCTGGAAGCCTCTTCCAGGTCATTAATACATTGGCCAGGAGCAGTCGGATGCCAGGTCTCACATTAATTAGCTGCTGTCACGGCCGCTACAAAGACCGCTCCTGAACGATGAGCAGTCACAGGCGGCAGATCTTAAGATAAACGATATTCAAGAAGAAAGGATCTCCCGCTCCCTTCTCCCCACGGGCTCAGTCCGCAGAGGGCTGAAGACCCCTGAAATGAGTCACGACAGAGGCGTCTTTCCGTGGCTGTAAGCCTACACGTTGGTCTCTATCCGCAGCCGCTCCATCCGGCGGACGTTGCACTCCACGGCCGTGCGGCTGGTGATCTGCCGAGCGCAGGACTGGGGAAACCAGCCCCTTTCTCCATCCCTCAGCCTCTCACCCCAGCACCAGCCTAGGCGAAGAACAGAGCCGGTCACGCAAGGAGGAAGGGCCGCTGCTCCTGGGGATGCGCGTGGAAGGAGAGGGCTGCACCGCTCCCCTTCCCACGGAGGGGCCAGCGAGGGAAAGCTTCGCAGGGGAGGAGGTTTCCGATTTCCTGCCTGCTCTGAGGTTGTTGCTATCGATGCTGAGGTCTCTGCTGCTGGCTGCCAGCCACAGCCCGCGCACAGCACCACAGTAAGTAACTGCCCGCAGCAGTGCCACCTCCGACAGCCTGCGGGGACCCGCTGGCATCTGCTGGGCCACAGCACCAGCCAGCGACACGCACCCTGCACTGGCTAGGGCTTCCTGGAAGCTTCCAAGAATTGCTAAAATCCCAGGTCAGTGGGGTCACTGAAGCGTTTCCCCCACCATAGCTCCGCCTAAGGTAAGCCTTCCCCGGCCGCAGCTCCCCGCTTGCTGACACTCACCATCCTCTCCGCCCAACACCAGGACAACGTCCGCCTGCTGCAGGGAAATCTCGTCCGCCTGTTTAGCCAGGTATGCGTGGGTTATCTCCACTTGGCTCAGATCTGCAGAGGACAGCAGGGACCCCGTGAGAAGGCACGGCCGGGAGCCGGAGCCCGGCACCCCTGCTCAGCAGTGCCCCCCCCGTGCTGGGCACGCTGCTCCCACCCAGCTGGGCTGCCCACCCCTCCGGGGCTCCGCAGCAAGCCGTGCTCCATTCCCCTCCTGCCCCTCATCTCTCCTGCTGCCCCCTCCAAGCACACGGGAAGGAGAAGGCAAATCTCTTCTTACTGACAGCCTAAGGCATTCCTGGAATTTCACTGTGCCTCCTAAGAAATGAATTTAAGGCTTATTGTGACTGATAACATCACAGGAGGCAGCTCCTAACGAGCAAGGTGTGGTACCTGGAGCTCTCTCCATCGACACACATACTCAGCCCCTTCTCCAGCAGGAGTGGATGAGAACGGGGTAAAAACCCGTGCCTGCACCTGCTCCGGCTCTAGCGCAACCGCTCGTCCCCGCGCAGCCGGGCCTGGCCTCCAGCATGCCCGTACCTCCTTTGGGAGTGGTGTCATGCTTTTCCTTTTCTCTGTGCATCAGCGCAGCAATCCACCGGGCCCGGTCGCTCCTGCAGAGGGGAAGCCCACATTATGAAGAAAGCCTTAGACTCAGCATCCGCATTGCCAGCAGTAGCTGGGAAATTCCCAGCAGGAAAGAGGAAGGCTTTTGAGGGAAGTCAGCCTGAATGAGCATCACATTCAGAGCATTCAACATAAAGATACTTCACAAGCGCTATACATCGCCCAGCCACTTTGCTTAATGTGCACAGGGAAGCATTATATGGGAATTACAAGGGAAATCTAAGAGAGAGAAGGCAACGGAGCAAGGGGACAAGCCCGTGCAGACCCCCTTTCTGGGAGGAGGCACGGGGACGGAAAGGGTGCTTCACAGGAGCTTCGGGGACTTCCAGGGCACCAGTTTATCCCACAAGCAAGAACGTGCACCCTGTGAAATCCCACCAGGCCACTCACAGCGTCTCTGCCGACAGCACTATCTCCTCCCGCCTGCCCTCGCTGTCCTTCTCCATCACCACCCGGAGCAGGTACCCGCTGGCTGGGCCACGGGCCAGGCCACCACTCCCGGTCTTGCTGGGAGGCGGGGAAGGCGGGTCCATGTTCTTGATCTTCTCCACCATGATCTGGTCCAGCATGGCGTAGTTCATGACGGTGTAGCTCTCCTCGCTACGGCAAAGACGGGATCGGCACCTCGGCCACGCACAGCCGCAGAGCGGATGCTGCCGGCGGGGACCGAGCTGCCTCCCAGCACGTGAAGTTCGGTGGGCATCACCGAGGTGACCGTCACGGCGAGGACACGAGCCGATGCCCAGGGCTGGGACACAGCTCTGCGGACTTGCCGGCCACCCACAAACAGAAGCAAGGCCAAGGGCTGTGGAGCTGGGCGCTTCCCTTCCAGCTAACAAGGGGCACTTCAATAAAGGTCAAAACAGGGAAATCTCGAGAATTTCTTAGGCTACGCACCACTTGGGAAATTGAGATTTTAATCCCCCCAGCTGTTATGTAGGGAAAGGATGGGGTCCTCCCCAGCCTTACCTCTTCTTCTTGGTGATGATCAGGACGTCGTTGAACAAGAAGAGGTAGCAGAGCCTGCCGGTGCCTCGGCGGAAGATGCCCGCCTCTTCCGACAGCAGCAGGTACAGCTCCCCCCGCTTCAGCAGCCAGCGGGAAGCAGAAATCAGCGCTAAAGGCTGAAAGGCATACAGGGAGAGTCTGACTTACTGCTGTCTCACAAGCGGCAGGCAAAGTCAAGTCCAGAACCTGTATTTGAACTCGCAGCGGACCCTGGGGTCAGCTGGGATGGACACATCAAACGCTTTTAAACCTGTTTTCCAGGAGGCTTTCCAGGAGGCAGGCAGGGAAGTGGAGCAGCCGTACACCCCGCTCCAGCACACCCGGAGACGCAGCCCCCGAACCGCAGCAGTGGGGCACAATGTCAAGGCTTTACCACACCCCTTTAGAAAGCTGCCCACATCTGACCGCCTACAGACAGACGAAGCCCCTGCCAGCTGATCCACCCAGGTAAAACCTCCTCTGGAAAGCTGGAAAGTCCAGCTTTCACCAGATGAAAGCACAGAGCGAGGCAGAGGAGAAAGTGGGGGGTTGTGAGGGAGCATGGGTTATCCAGGACTACTCTGCTGAACCCTCCAAGCTGGCAGGGCGAGTGCCCGGAAACTTGTAAGTCAGAACAGCAAGAAAAAAAAATGGTCACCGTGGGCGTGACATGGTGACGCTGCTTGTGGCAGCAGCGATGCTCCAGCTGGTCAAGGCTTCCTGTAAGGATTCCCAGGACAGGCCCGACATGCCTGGGCTGGGCCACTCTAACAGCACACCCCAGAAGATTATTTTTTTTCCCCCACAGGTTCTCACCTTCTTCTTTCCAAATTCCAGCTGTTTCTGCAGGGTGTACATCTGCTCTGTCCTCTCCATAGCACGAGCTCCCTCATTGCAGTTCTTAACCAGCTAGAAAAAGAAAGAACACGAGAAGGGAAGCGGAGAACGGCAAGACGCTGAGCCCATCTGCCCTCTGCACCGGCACGAGTGCTGCCGGCGAAGGGTCAGGCAGCTGAGCGGGAGAAACAGCCGAGTCCCAGCAGAGGATCCAAGAGGATCCCCACGTTTGGGGAAAGGCAGCGGGAGGTTCTCCCACCACGAGTGATCTCCAGGAGAGAGGCAGCACTTTGTCTCTGCCTGGAGAAGGACCAAAGCAAAGCCACACCAAAACCGAGCTTCACTGAGGAGCAACGCAAAGAAGAATTAATTGTCTGAAGAGAGGAGGTGAAGACAGGAGGATGAGCAGTCAAACAGTCAGAGGGGAGGACGGAACCCACAGGCAGGTGAAGCAGTGCCACATTTGGCGCTGCCGAGGGCAGGTCCTGGCCCCTGCACCGTCTCTCCCGAGCAGAGCACCTCTGCCAGCCGCCCCTCCGACGCGGGGAAGGGCGGTCCGGCCCGGCGCGGCCGGGGGGCCGTGCACTTCGGTCCCGCTCCGGACGAGCGAGCGGGACAGACCACGAGCGGCAGGAGCACGCTGCCAAGAGCCGCTCTTTAGGGGGACGAAAGGAAGAGCCACCACCGGCGCTTTGGTGGCCGTAACCTCCGTGGCGCATCGCCTTGTGTGAGTGATGACCAGATGGGAAGGCAGATGAGACACGGGAGCACGAACAGCGCACAGCTCACGAGCGCCGCTGCTCCATCCCTCCTCTACCCTTTGCTCTTTGCTCTGTTTACTGCACTTTGCCTAAATCTCCAAAAACCAAGGCAAATAAGCGTTGCAGCTCACTATCACCTCGAGGGAGGTTCTGAGAGGGAGAGCACCAACAGAGAAGATGACACCAAAGGGAAGGACAAAAGATGGGCTAAAGAGGAAAGAAGAAAAGATGAGAAGAAAAAGGAAAAAATGAGATCAGTAAAAAAGGTGAGCAAGGGAGAAGATGTGTACACCCAGCAGCTATTTGGAGCAGAGAAATCTCGAGTGAACCAATGTAAGAAGGAAAACCAGAGGCCAGAATGGCAGGCTGGGGGCCAGTGACGGAACGGTGCGCTGGAAGGAGGAAAGGTGGAGAGCTGGCAGCCGGGCCTCACCTTGCTGACGGCTTTCAGAGCTCTGCTGGCAGCTCCATACGCTGCAGTGCATGCTTTTGTTTTTTGACAGACGGTCTAGAATGTCAAGATAAGACGCTTTAGTGACATTGCAAGACACAGAACTGCGCGTCAAGCCCGGATTTCGGGATGTGACACGCGCTCGAGCCGTTCCCAACGGTCAGGCTGGCAGCGGGACAGGCACGCGGTCAAAGCGAGGTTTCACAGTGCTGGGAGCTGCGAATCTCGTTTCCACTGGGGCTTTCACAGCGGATACGTGCCCGGCCATCACCCCGCGCACCGGGCATCCCGCTGGCCCTCGCTCCCACAGCCCATTACAGACTGGGAGCGGTTACTAGAAATCCCATGTCCAGCAGCTTTGCTGTTTAGAGCGGCTGGGTCCAGAAGTCCCGGATTTCAGTGATGCTTGTGCAAGACCTGCTTTCCCTTCCTGGGCTACCCGACCATTAATGGACCAGGACGCTCGTGTCACCACCCCTGGGTATGGAGACGCAGCATGGGGCATGGAAGAACCTCGTGCCACTCAGGTGGATGGCGCCGAGACACACAGCGTTATTCACAAGGCTTTAAGCTGCACATCTGACACCCACAAGAAGCAGATCGCTCTGGATCTAAATCCTGAATAAAGGCTCGGGCATCCCAGCCTCAGCTCCCAGAGGGAGCGCAAGCAGAAGGCTGTCCTGGGCTCAGCAAACCAAAGAAGGGAATAACAGTCACCTCTTCTGAGGTGCGAAGCAATGCCACCATGTGACTTACTTACATCTAAGAGCAGAGGAAGCCGTGTTACCCTCTGCATAGGGAGAATGAGAAACGATATCATTGGCAGGCCTCCACATTCTGGTTTCCTTTCAATTTGTTTCAAGGTCTCTTTAAATAAGGGGTTTGTGGTTCTGGAACAGGACAAGAAACCTCCGTTAACGCTGTCCTTCAGTTATCAAGATTTTCCAGTAGCTTTCCATGCACGAGAAACGCAGCACAGTGACGGCACTGCCGCTGGTGCTCACCGGCTGAGCTCAGAGCACACCGCTGGGGCGGGGAATGGATGGATCCGTTAGCAGGTGATGGAAAAGCACCTGCAGATGTTGAGTCAGCCAAAAGGTGCGTAAAGCCGTAGGTGTACCAACAGCGGACACAAACTTGACCTGTACCACCAGTATGATCTGGAGACGAACAGCCTCCGCAGAGGTCCCTAACACACCCCATACGTGCTCTGACCTTGGCAAGCGCCGTCTGACTTGAGCGTGTGGTAGCATTGCCCCCGCTTATCCCCACCCTTCACCCTTCCCACAGCACAGCACAAATCACGTCCCAACCACCCCACGCAGACACGCTGGGGTCCAGAAGTGGAACTCTGCTCAGGAAGGAGACAGCCTTCCTTAGGGAAAAGGACGCAACCACAGGCTGAGGGAGCCACGTGCAAGTCACGGTCCCGTCTGCAGCCAGCTAGCACCCCTGCGGCCCAGAGACCCCTCACAGCAGCTCCTCTGCAAGCCCAAGGCCTGAGCGCACAGCGGTACTCACAGCAGCTTCTGAAGTGTCCTCTGCTGGTAGACTTCATTGGAGCAGTAGCTGACATAAGGATTGAAGTGGTTCGAGGCGTGCTCTTCCACTATGTCGCTGATGTCAGGCATTAGGAAGTTTTCCTGGTATCGCTTCTCCAAGTCTTCAAAGAAGCTAAGGAGAGAATTTCAAAGACTTTCACAACATGACTCGTTAGGGCCAGACAAACCAAACAAATATATGTTTAACAATGTTCCCATTGCAACTTTTCCCCAGTTTTCCCAGGGGAGATGAGGCCCTGGATCCCTTCTACACAGGGGCAGCTCTGCGCAGCTGAGACACCCACATCTCCAGCGCGGCTCCCAGCTCCGCTGCAGAGACGGGGAACGCAGCTCTCGAGCTCCCCGGTCCCCAGGTGCGTAGGCTTCCTCCATTCCCGCACGAAATCACTCCTCCGCTTTAGCTCTCCGGGCAGATTTGTTTCTGCCCCATCAGGGCGGCTTCTGCCCAGCTGCGGGAAGCCGCAAGCCCTCAACGCCCCCGCAGCAGTTCCCACGCCTGCCGCAGCCCCGTCTGCGCTCTCCTCCCGCTGCTTTCCCACACGGAGAGGGCTCGCCGGCTGCCCCGAGCACCAGCTCCCGAGGCATTTGCTCCCCACCTCCCAGGAAGCAGAGGCCACACTTACGCCAGCTCTTTGAAGGCGCAGTTTCACTTTCGGCACCCGAGCAATCCCCGGCCTGTGCTTCGGAACAAGCAGCCGCTTGCTGCAGCTCGGCCGCCCCACGCCCCTGCCTCGCCGGCCCCCGCTTTCGGCCACGCCGCAGCCAGGCTGGAGCCGGGCGACTGAGCCATAGCGCTGCCGGCTCCACCTGCCCCGTCTCGCCAGCCCAGAGGCAAAAGGAGGCACCACCTTCGCGGCAGCGCCAGGACACCCAAGGAGGAGTTTCCAGGCAAACAGGAGCGTCCCAGGCACAGGGACGGGGCTCGGCCAGCTTTTGGTACCCGATTGCAGCTGCATGTCTGAGCACTGCCATTAAATGGCCTCAAGCTGCATCAGGAGAGGTTTAGATTGGATATTGGAAATAATTTCTTCACGGAAAGAGCAGTCAAGCATTGGAACAAGCTGCCCAGAGAGGTTGGGGAGTCACCATCCCTGGAGGCGTTCAGAAAACGGGCAGAGGTGGCACTTGGGGACATGGTTTAGTGGGCATGGTGGTGTTGGGGTGACAGTTGGACTGATGATCTGAGTGCTCCTTTCCAACCCTACTGATTCCTAGTTTTACTTTCATTAAAAAATAATCCAGCCACCAAACCAGGAAACATGAAATTAATTATTACTCTACCCTTAATTGGTTTAGTGGTGGACTTGGTAGTGTTAGGTTAATGGTTGGCCTGGATGATCTTAAAGGCCTTTTCCAATCTAAACGATTCGATGATTCTACGATTTAAAACCCGTTACAAAATGGGGCGTCAGGGTAACAGACTGTTCAACTAGACATTCAGGTCCCAAGCATGTAATAGCAGGAAGCCGGCGCAGCTCGCTGCGGGGTGTGTGCTGTGCCACAAGGCACTAGGAAGAAGGGCAATAGGTGGGATGTCTCAGTGCCTTCAACAAATCCAAGGGATGGTCGTTTTCACACAGCAAATAAATGGAGCTCCAGAGTCGCTCCTCCAGGCCCGCCTGGTCCCAACCCCAGGCCGATGGCCCCCACTTGCCTCTTGCTGACCGTCAGGATGTCGCTGATGTTGGAGAAGAGGTGGTGGTGCTCCGTCTGAGTCATGGTCTCCTTCAGCTCCTCCGACCTCATGAAGTGGCACACCAGGACGTTCAGGCTGTGCATGTAGGAGTACTCGGAGGTGATGATCTCAAACATCGCCTGGAAAAGCAGGGCAGGGAAGATGTAACAACACAAACTGGATTACTACTGACTAAACGAGGCCGTGAACTGAAACTCGCTATGTCTTAGTTACATCCGGTTGGCACGAAACCACTGGAAACGACTTTGCATTGGAAACGATGGTACGGCATTCCCTCATCTCATGCATTGCCTGGCCCACCCCAATAACTTCAGCATTTTTTAGGACTTTCATTCATTCATAAGCCACGGCCCTAAGATGTTTTCCCTTCCAGCGGCTATTTCCCATCGGCATCCAAAGGAGCTGCCTGCTTCCCCGCCAGGACATGCAGGTGAGCCCTCCCAGCACTGCCCCGTCCCAGAGCTGCTGGAAGCAGCAGCACCACGGAGCCCGTACGCAGGAGCTGAACCCAAGCCCGAACCCGAGCCCGAACCCAGCCCTGCTCCGAGCTGACCCCAGGGTGAGCGGACCCGGACACGTCACAGTGTCCCCGCTGCCTTCGGCATTTATGCTGCGCTCCCGGGCACATCCGAGGCTCTCACCTCCTGCCGTTTGCGCTCCTCGGGGGATATCTTTTGCAGGATGCCCGCTTCCAGCACCTGCAGGCGAGAGGCCGGGGTGAGGATGCGCGGTGGCCAAGGCGTTGCGGTCCTTGCACGCCCTCTAGTGCAGCCTGGGGCCCTGCCCGGCCCCGCGCAACCCACGCAACACACACAACCTGCCAGCCGCCCATGGCAGCATCTCCCACCGCCCGGCAGCCGCCCACGGCTCCGCAGCCCACAGCTCCGCAGCCCACGGCTCTGCAGCCCACGGCGGTTCGCTGATGCCGCCCGGCAGGAGCGGATTACTCTCCCAAGGGCCAGCATGGAAAAGCCCAGGTACCCAGCCAGAGCACCCGCCTTCCCCCCATCTGTGGGTAAACTCCTCGCAGGCACAACCGCAGCAGCTCCGCCGGCATCCCGATGAGCCTGGACAGGAGCCTGTGTGGCCCAGGCAGGGCTGGACGGTCCCAGAACATCCCATTGCAAAGACTAACGCTGCAGAATTATCCGCTCGCGGTTTGTTTGGCAGCTCAGAGAGCTTTTAAAACGCACGCAGCTGTGCCGCAGCGTGGCACGAGCGCGGGAGCAGCCCGTGGCGAGGGCAAGCTGGGTCTCTCGGAGCCTCTGGGCTGGGCTGCTGCCCCTACCTCCGGGAGCTGGCTCCAGGTCACCTGCGCCGGGCGACAGCTCTGCACCACGATAGCGGCATCCGGAGGGGACTGCTCTTCTGGGATGGATTCCTCCAGCAAATCCTCATCTGACTCATGGCTGACAGAGTTCAGACCTCTCTCACGGATTTCCTGATACAGCCGGGGCTCTGCAGAGGGAAAGGCAAGAGGTCAGCGAAGCCTCTCCCAGCTGTGGCCCGTGGCTTCCCTTCCCACCGCCACCTCACCCCGCCGGCCAAGAGCCCTGCTACGAGCGCCGGCGAGCCAGGGCCAGCGCCTCCCCACCGAGGCTGGACTTTGCACCGTGCCAATTAACCAGCAGCTCCTGGCGCCAATTAACCAGCAGCTCCTGGTGCCAATTAACCAGCAGCTCCTGCGCCCGACAGCTTGTCGCAGCCAGCGTGGCGCGCGCAGCTCTGCCGTGTTTGCCCAGAGCAAGCAAAGCTGGGAGCGCTCCAGGTGCGGGCACAGCCGCAGCCTGAGCGTCACCAGGCCCCGGGGAGCGGGAAAGCAGGGCTGCAACGCTGCTCTTGCAGGTGGGGAAACGGAGGCAAAAGCCATCGCCCCAGGCCAGGGACAAGCAGCAGCACTCGTGGCAAAGGGACTTCCAGGGCTGCGCTTCGCTGAGAAGCGCCCCGGTGCCGCGCAAGGCCGGGGGACGCTGGAGCCGGCACTCTCGGGAAGACGGAAGGCAGCACTCACGGTCCTTGAACGAGCCGCCACGCTTCTGCATCCGCCTCCGCCCAAAGGTTCTCTGCAAGAGGAAGAAGAGGAGAACGCGCTGCCGTTACTGTTTTTCTGCGGCCCTGGGAAGCACCCAGTTCCTTCAGGAAAGGGGAGAAGTTACCTGGGCGGCCAGTCAGCAAACACCACCCTGTTCTTTCAGCCTGATTTTTGTCTGAGCTTTTGTTTGCCTTACCAAAGTGACTCAGCCTTCACCTTGCATTACCAGGGTCACTGCCTTTCACATCAATCCGTCTCACACCCGGACTTTGCCTGCACCGGCGTCTCCTTTTCCCCAGACCTGCTTCACCCATGTTTGTGTACAACCAACCGCCACCTCGGAGCCACACACCCGGCCAGCCCCACCCTGCAAACACGCCCGCAGCTGCCCGTCGACGAGCGGGAGCCCCGGAGAAGCCAGTTACACTCCCCACGAAAGCCATGTCAGCTATTTCCGGGCTCTCTGGGGACCTACAGCATGTGCTGCTGCCGTGCAGGCTTCCCAAGGCGCAAGTCACGTCACCAGGCTCAGCAAGGCCTGCCAGCTCCACGCTGGCCTCACGCAGCTCTCTAACTGACCAGCGTTGCAGGAAAAAGGCTCTGCAGATCCCCTGGCAGCAGCTCATCACCAGGGAAAGCGGGGGGGCTCAATCCCTGCCCGAGAGCAAGCGGGTGACAGCGGGTGCAAAACCCACCTTGTTCCTGCCGGGACTGCGGGCAGGCAGGGCGCTGCCCTCCTCCGACACGGGTTTCAGCGAGGGGACGGTGCTCACCGGCTCCGGCTCTGGCTCCGCGCCCAGGCCCTTCATGGCCGCGCGGTAGGACATGTTCCTCAGGTTGCGCTTGAGGGTGCCCCCGCCGTCGTCCTCCACCTCCGCTTCCAGGGAGAGGCTGGGGACGGACGCCCGCTTCAGGCAGGGATCCAGGGGCTCCCGGCTCGACACAGCTGCCCCGGAGCTCAGGGGCCGGGAGGGGTTGTTCTTGGTCTTTGTGGAGACAGCCAAGCTTTTGGGGATCAGCTGCTGGGTTCCCACCTTCAGCGCGGCCGGGCTGTCGGTGCTGAGGATGATGCGGCGGGGCTCGGCTGAGGTGGGAGAGCCCATCGCGGAGCGCGAGGCGGCGTCGGGCACCGTGGCGGAGCTGCGGTTCCCGGGTGGGGAGGTCGGGCTGGGGGGCTCCGGCCGCACGGGGTGGCATCGGTACTCCAGCAGAAAGGTCTTGTCATCCACAGAGCTGCTAGGGGGGCTCCGAGACATGGCAGCGGCACAGAGAACCAGAACGCTGCGTACGACAGACAGACAGACAGATGGAACAACTTTTCCCAGTAAGGCAGAGGGCACTTACGCTTAGCCGCGGCCAGCGTGCCGATTTGCACGGGGAACCTCGGGGCCATGCAGGACCCAGCCTCCGCTTTCCCAGGGCGCTGTATGCAGGCAGAGCCCACCCAGCTGCTCGCGATGCTCTCACTGCCCACGCAGCTCTCGGGGCTGCCCGCTGCGCAGGGGCCGGTGGCCCCCAAGTCTACGCCCGGCTTCAGGCAGAGCGGTTCAGGATGCGGCCAGGCGCTGGGGAGCAGCCGGGCCCTGCAGCAGGCACCACACAGGCTCGCACACCGGGGCAGGCCTGGAGCGCCGCCGAGCCCCGCTTCTCCTCTGCCGCACCTCCGTGTCCCCTCCTAATCCCCTGCGGGGACTGGGGTCCTGCCAGCCCGGATCACCAGGGCTGGCCTTTACCTTCCTGGCCTCCACCTCCCCGGGGCCAACGTGCTGTGCAAACCCCAGCGGGCACCTCAGCACGAGCCCCGTGCTCCTCAAAGCTTGGACCTGTCCCCAGCCGCCCCGAGGAGCGGCTCCACACGATGTGCAGACACCTGCCCGAGCCCCGAAAGCTCCTCGGTCGGGGTTAGGCTTACTCGTCTCCTTCTGTGCCACACCACCTACGTGCACCTACAGAACAAACATCTGCCAGCGCATTTTACGCCCACTGCCTACCCTGTTAGACAATTTGAGGAAAAACTATGGGTTAATTTCTCTCAGCCAAGATCTCACTGCACGCCAGCGCCGTCTCCGAGCTGTTCCTTTACAAAGGCCACGGACCAGGAAAGAGAAACCAAGACTTGAACTTATTTCCCAGCATCAACGACGGGCAGAAGCACCAAACAGACCCATCAGCAACAGCTCATTTCATCAAGACGCTGCTTCTTTTCCCGTCCTTGGACGAAGGACACACGCCTCTTGGCCAGAGCCCTGCCAAACGTCCTGCGGATGGGCGAAGCGCTGCATTCTACCCCTAACCCCGTCCTGGCCGAGGCGGAAGCCTGCGCTACGTGGCAGCCCTAAGACCGAGAGCCCGGCACCCCCGGTTTCAGAGGCGCTGGGTGCTGCAACATCCCCCGGGACCCCGGTGCCAGCGGCGGAGCAGCGCTGGGTCGCTACGCTGGGCCTTGAACCCGCGTCTCCGGTGCTTTGGGTCCCGGCTGCTGGGGACACGGCGGCGGTGGGCCGCGCCCCGGTGCCGTGGGCTGCATCCCAGTGCCATGGGCCACGCCCCGGTGCCGTGGGCTGCGTCCCGGTGCCGTGGGCCACATCTCGGCACCGTGGGCCGTGCCCTGGTGCCATGAGCTGCGTCCCGGTGCCGTGGGCCGTGCCCCGGTGTCATGGGCCATACCCCGGTGCCGTGGGCCACATCTCGGCGTCGTGGGCCGCGTCCCGGTGCTGTGGGCCATGCCCCGGTGCCGTGGGCCACATCTTGGCACCATGAGCCGTGCCCTGGTGCCGTGGGCCACATCCCGGCTGCGTCCCGGTGCCGTGGGCCGTGCCCCGGTGTCATGGGCCATGCCCCGGCGCCGTGGGCCACATCCCGGTGCCATGGGCCGGGCCGGGCCGCGCCCCGCGGGACGCGCACACGGATCCCACCACCGGCGCCCCCGCCCCCGCCCAGCGCGCACCTGCACGAAGACCCCGCGGCCGGGGCAGGGCCGGGCCGGCGCCTGCGGCTGCTCGGTGCCTCCGCCGGGGTCTCGCCTCCGCCCGGAGCCCGGCCCGGGGCAGCGGCGGAGGAACCGGGGCCTGCCGGGCCCCGCCGCCCCTCGCTCCGGAGCACCTACAGCGGCCCCCGGGGCCCAGCGCGGCGGGGCGGGCCCGGGGCGGGCTCAGGGCGGGCTCAGGGCGGGCCCCGGCAGGGCCGGCCCCCCTCAGCGGGCCGGGCTCCCCGCTCGGGGCGGGCCGGGGCGGGGGTACCGGGTGCCGGGGGCCGGGGGCCGCGGCGGGCAGGGGCCGCTCAGCCCCGGGGCCGCAGGGACCTGGGCGCGGCGGGGGGCTCTCCCGGGGGCCGGGAGCGAGCAGCAACGAGCTAAACCACACGGAAAATCAGTTTTCACCGCTTCTTGACCAGGAGGTGCTGCCCACGACGCCTCTCCCGGCCCCCGGAGCCCCTCGGGACCACCCGCTCCGAAAGCCTCTCCACCGAGGCCACGGAAGGGTGCGGGGTCCTTTGCCACCGTCCCCCCGCCGTGCTGGCCGGGGACAAGCCACCGCCGCGGCCGTCCCAGGGTCCGACAGCAGCAGGCACCCAGTTATTCCGGGCAGGCCGGGGCTGTTCCTGAGGCAGGCGGAAGGCTCGCCGCAGCAGCTCGCGCCTTCCGCGGTTAAAGGCCGCCACGGGCGTCCCTCCAGGTGCGAGGAACGGGCGCTTCGGGTGCTTTGGCACCAGGTGCGAGGAACGGCCGCTTCGGATGCTTTGGCACCAGGTGCGAGGAATGGGCGCTTTGGATGCTTTGGCACCAGGTGCGAGGAACGGGCGCTTCGGGTGCTTTGGCACCACGCGCTCTGCCAGGAGCTGCAGCTGCCGCGGGCGAGAGGATCTGAGGGTCAGGCTCTCGAGAGCCGCCCAGGCTGCCCAGCACGGCCGGGCTCAACAGTGCTCTCTCTATTTACTGGGAACAGATTTTTCCTTGACCTTCTCTTCTGCCCCCGCTCTGATCGCCCCCCCCCCCCCCCCCAATGGAGCCTTTTTCTCGCTGGTTTATGGTGAAGCTCAAGTGCTTTCTGGATGACAAAGTCCACTTGTCAGCAATATTCTTTTCAAAGACTCTGTTCTCTTCTCTCTAAGGCCTGCCTGACAATCACTCTATTATCAGAGCTTTCTTATCCGATAGATTTTTTTTTCCCTTTCCCTCCGGGGCTAATAAGGAGAAAGGTTGCCAGCCGTCACAGAGAGGCAGAGGGTTTCTGCTCAAGAGTTCAGCTAAGACTGAAACCCTTACATGGCAAACTCCAGGGAAGGGCTATTATGCTGTATGTAGGATACCATCATTTGATCACGATGAATGACTTTTTGAAGCGGAGACCATTCATCAGTTGGGTAATGCGTGTTGTTAGTTCAAAGACCCTGCTTTCAAGTCATTTTTGCTCCCAGGGCCCCCGCTGAAACATCTGACCGCTATCACTGGATACTTCGCTAACTCTCAGCTCGTAGTTGTGAAAGGAAATATGCTCGACATTTTCAGATGGCTCACTAGTTCTTTGTCCTAACCCGTCCCCCCGCCCCAGGACGTTCTCGCTCTTCCCAGCGAGAGCGACGCGTCCCTGCAGCGGGACGCCGGCACGGCTCGGTGGCACCACCTCGTCCTTCTGGACCTTGGCGGCAAGGAGGGGCGTCTGTCATTTAATTTTTCGAAGCTCTTCTGAAGCACTACAAACTCGGCGCGCGCGCCATCAGACAACAGCTACCGCCGAGGCAGTGAGGGCTCGTCAGCGTTACGCCGTGTCGTGTGACGCGGGAACGCTCCGCCGGCCCTGGGGGCGCGGGCGGTCAGCCCACGTAGCCCTCAGCCGGGAACGCGGCCGCGCGGCCGCAGCTCCCCGGGCTGCTTGCGTGCCCCCGCGCCCGCCCGGGAAACGGGCCCCTGCACAGGGAAACGCCAAGGGCGCGCCAGGCGTGGGAGAGGGCGGGAAGGGCTGTGGAGCCCCTTGCCGCTCTCCGGGAGGACGCGCTGCCTTGCAGCGAGGTGGCGGGGGACTGGCTTCCCTCGGGGCCCGAGCGAGCCCTTGGGAATAAGGGCAACGGAGCTGGGGCAGGGTCTGGAGCACAGGGCTGGTAGGGAGCGGCTGAGGGAGCTGGGGGTGTTCAGCCTGGAGAAGAGGAGGCTGAGGGGAGACCTGATCGCTCTCTACAGCTGCCTGACAGGAGGGGGCAGGGAGGGGGTGTTGGTCTCTTCTCCCAAGTAGTTAGCGATAGGATGAGAGGAAATGGGCTCAAGCTGCACCTGGGGAGGTTTAGATTGGAAATTAGGAAAAATTTCTTTATGGAAAGGGTGGTCAAGCATTGGAACATGCTGCCCAGAGAGGTGGTGGAGTCCCCATCCCTGGAAGTGTTCAAAAAACGGGCAGAGGTGGCACTTGGGGACATGGTTCAGTCTGGTCTACCCTTGACTGGCTTAGAGTGGGCTTGGTAGTGTAGGTTAATGGTTGGACTGGATGATCTTAAAGGGCTTTTCCAACCTAAACGATTCTATGGTTCTATGGAAGAGGAGGAATAAAAGTTGTTATTTTCGCTGACTGCGGCAATTCTGAAATCCAATTCTTCCTCAGACCATTTCTTCCTGTCGAACAGCCTCAAACCACTCCACAAGCTCCCCTTTCTCCCGCGCTCCCCCCAATTCTTGGGCTTGCTCGCCCGTACTGCGCCTCTGCAGCTCACCTTATCGCCAAGCACGAGCGTGACCCACCCAAACAGCCCCCGGCTGCACGCGACGCTGCGTGTCTGCCGAGGAAAAAAGCTCACAGGGCCACTGCTTATAAAAGCACACAGGTTTATTGCATATCAATCTCATGTATAAATTCATTGTAGCATTGGAAAGATTACATTTGGTATACATTCCTATTCTACAGCATTAACCTCAAAATCAGCTTTTTCTATTCATTATTTTAAAGGAATTTCTCTACACAAGTACATTTGCCTTTTATCACAAGCATCAAAATGAAATGTGTAAAATCGCTTTTTTAATTATTCTCTACACTTCATATCTTTTATTTCATTATGCTCCCAACAAAGCGATTTCATATTAATTAATAACTGCCAACACTTTTTTTTTTTTTTTATTCCTTGGCAGTTCAAGGCTTCTAGCCTCGGACGCAAAATCTAATCACATATACAATAAGTGCATCTACGGAATTTTTTTCTTTTTAATAAAAATTTCACAAACAGACACAATAATGACTGCTAAACACAAGTCATGCACAGTTTACTTATAAACATAACAGAAGCAATATACAATCAAGAATGATATGGAACAAGCACCATCCTCTTTCTCAATGTTTTTTAAACATTATATGAAAACCAGACATTTACAATTGATTTAAAAAAACACTATACAGTTCTAAAGGAAAAAAAAAAAAACCTCTAAATCATATCTGTATTGTAACAATGGGAAAAGGAATGACATAGGATGCACAGATTTATGATTCTTGCAAGCACAATATATATATGTTTTAAATTACATCTTCCGCAGGCTGGAAATGACATCAGGGCAAAACATCTCTTGCTTTGAAGAGAGCAACGAGAATGTAAAATACATCGAGAATGACTTTCAGAATTACTTTGTTCACATGTGAATTGCACATTTGGAAATCAAAGCTGCCTTTTTTGTCTTTTTCATTCTTTTTCCAAAGTGGTAATAAGAATTAATGACAGAAGAAAGAGAAAAAGAATCTTGGAATCATTCAGGAACATTTTAATCACAGTATCACTCAACACTACAGAGAAGTTTCATGGCTTTGTGAAAACACTACTGACCATCGTCTAGGAGCAGAGGGTTTTGCCCTTATGTTACCAGCACTGAGCCGAGCGGCCTGCGGCGCTCCCTGCCCGCCTTCCAACGGGCAGGGACGGGCAGGTTCCTCCACCACGATGCTTTCCCCCGTCCCCCGCCACACACACACACACACAATACAGCACGTAAAAATCGAATGTAAGTCAGTAGATTGAAATCGGCTGAGGGGAGGGGGGCTCACAATCCAGTGCTTTGATGCTTAGAGTCAAACATGTTCACGTCATTGTGCAAGTGCTTTTCGAAACGCTTCGTATGAAGTGAAAAAGAAGCCGTTTCCAAGAACGTCTATTGAAAGTCTAAGTGCTGATGAGGGAGAAATCGAAAGCTTCCACTAGTCTGGTTTAAGCAAGACAGAAACCGAGCTTTGCGTTTTGTCCTGGAACGCAGTCAAGTGCGCTCGGCTCGCGTTTTGCCGTTCCGCCCCATCCGGCTTGGCACGCGGCCGCTCCCGTGCAGCCCTGCGCATCTCCTCCTTCCCGCCACGCTCCGTCAAGCGCAGGACCCAGCCAGCACGGGATGCGTTGCAAAGGCACGCACCCGGAGCGGCCAGCTGCCCAGCAGGAACACCCGCGGGCACCGAACGGCAAACCGGGCGCTGCCGACCCGCGCGCGCTTGGCACATCCCGCGGGAGAACCCGGCGCAGCCGCACGCTCAGCACCACGGCGCTCATGCCGCGCCTTCAGCGCTCCGCATTGGCCGCAGCGGCTCGCATCGGGACCGACTGCCAGTCTCCGAGCAGGCGAGAGAAAGGGAAAGCACGTACACCAGACCTGTTTTCTCCTCCCTAGCCAGCTCGGGCAGAAAGATCTAGCTGTGGTCCAAGTCGCGCTCGGGAGAAGCAAGGACCCTTCTCGGAGCACCTTCGCTTCAGCAGCGCCCAACAGCCGGGAACAGCCAGCGGCCGTCGCCCTTCTCTGGTCACACAAACAATTCACAGGGCTTCGCCCGTTCTCTCCTCCTTGCTGCTGTGGCAATATGGCCGAGAGATGTGAAAATGCTTTTAATAAATAGACCCTACACAAATATTCCTGGTTTAAATCACACCTCGAGTCGTGCCCTGGCTTTCGAACAAACAGCAGGCCATATTCCAGTCACTGCAACCCGCGCCTCGCTGCATCGCAGCAGGCCGGCGGCTCCCGAGCGCCCCGTGCGAGCGGCGTGGGGTGGCCTCGAGCGCTACAGCTCCGTCTCACCGAAGCCCGGGGGACCCAGACCGTTCCCACCGCCAACGCTGGGAAGCAAGCTGCGCGCTGGCGGCAGAACCTTCCTCGACCCACGCACCTCTCGGGAAACGTCCTTCAAAAGAAGGGCTCGCCTTTGCCTACAACAGCAAAGCAAAACCTAAACATCTGCAATGAGTTGCAACACGTTTCAAGTGCAATTGAATGAAAGCTAAAAGATAAATAGAGATTCAGTGAGGCTTTCTGTTTATTTAACTGTGGAAAAAATTAAAACTTGTAATCAGTGCTAAATTAGAAGAGTCGGGAGATCCTACAACAAACCGAGACACTAGCTAGAGAAAACGGGAAAAAAACTGAATTAGGAAATACAAAAAAAAAAAAAATCATCTCATGATTTTAAAAACTACATTTTTAACGTCCTTAGTCCCTGGCTGGATTGTACCTCCCCGTCCCCCGGGCAGCCCCACGCCGCAGGAGCCCTCGCTCCGGCAGAGCCATGGGGAGCACGGAACAGCCCTGCGAGGGAGACGGCGACTGCGCAAGCTCGGGCAGAGCTGGGAGCTGCCGCCAAACCGCGCTTCCGAGGAAACAACGCGAGGGACAGGAGGGCCGAGACGCCGAAGGGAAGCCCATGAATACCCCAAATACATCCCCACAGTAACATCTGCATTTCTCAGTCCTTGGCCCGCGTCTTGGAGACCAGCTTACCGCTGCTCCTCCGGCTGCTCCGTTACCTCCTCACGCTGAGGAGCGTGATGCCGACCGCTTCAAGGATCGCTTCGACGGCAAACAAAATGCTGGGTCAGAGCACGCAAGCACTTACTATCACCCACAGATCTTGTTCCAACAAGGCAGACAGCGCTGCGGTCCCTGTCAGAGATGCTCAGACGGACGGTTTACTCCAAGCAGATACTCCAGGAGCCACGGAGCTGCAGCTCGGGCCTTCGCGCTGTAACAGGACAGGATCTATCCCGATGCTTAAGGCCGGGCTACATTTCCGTGCTCTCCTGGAGCAGGGTCTGGGAACCCGCAGGGTCGGACAGTCCCATCGGGGCCGAGTGCTTCTCCGGGCCGCGCCGGCGGCGACGGGCCCCTGGCCCCGCGAGCGCTCGCCGGACGAGTCTCTCCGCGTGTGCCGGGGAGCGAAGCCGGCAGCTGGCTGCGCAGGTCGGGGCTCGCGATCCGGAGGCTTTCCCGGGGCAGGGCGCAGGTGCGCACCTTTGCCGCTGCGAAGAGCGAGTCCACAGAGGACCCAGCGCCGCCGCCAGCTCTGCCGTGCCGCGTCCCCTCGGCAGAGTCGCCCGCTGGCCCCCGGCTCCATCGGCTGCTCCCTCCCAGGGCTGCGGTGCCCGGGAGAGGCATCACGTCTGCACCTCGGTGCCGGCGGGCAGCAGGGGCTGCCGGTGGGACACGCGGCACGGTGGCATCGCTGGCCGGCCCCAGCTGCCCCCGACGGCTCCCCGGTCTTTAGCCGGCCCTTTGCTCGCCCTGCGCAGCCCGGCTCGCCGTGCTCGGTGCAAGGGCGCCTGGGGAGGGGCTGCTCGCGTGCCGGCGGAGGCTGCGTTTGCTTTCCAAGCGGCCAAGGAAATAAATAGAAACCTTCGTCTCATGCAACGGTCGCTTAAAGGCAAATGTAACAAAACATATGATTGTCTGGAGAATCGGCAGCAAGACTGGCAGGATTGGTCAGGGTCGTTTGGCACATGGACGACATCTTCCTACTCCCTGGTTATCGCTCATACAACATACAACCTTAATTACACAAGTTTGGTCCTTCACTACATACTTATATTAACATTATTTCTTCACAATAATGATATCTAATGCAAAAAATACTGTTAAGGAAGAAATAAAATAAGAAAAGAATTAGCAAAAAATTACAAGTTATATACAGATTAAAATAAATTCCGTCAGGAAAAGAAACAATTCTTTTATTATTTTCAGTTGGCCCCTGTGGGAATAATTTAAAGGCCAAGCGCCTGGGCAGGGCTGTACTGCAGCAGCAGCAGAGGCAGATGTGCCGGGACGGGAACGTCCCGTCTCCTTCGCAGAGACTGGGTTCTTTTGACATTGTCAGCGCTCGGGCTCCGCTCGCCCGAGAGCTTTGTGCAAATAGATGAAGCAGTTCGGGTGACACTGACTGTTGGTCGCAGAGCCTTGGGCACTTTCACAGGGTGTTGTGGAAAACCAAAAAGGAAGGGTAAATTTTCTTGGACAATAGGCTGATGCTGCTCATTTACTTTTGTTCCTTCTGTACCAAAGCTACCCTAGATGCTTTCCCCCACAGACAGTCTGAGGCTCCTGGCTATCTAAAACCAGCCGCGCGTGTGCTCTTGGCTGCAAAGAGTGAATTGCAAGGGTATCGGTCCTACA
Organism: Pelecanus crispus; assembly: GCF_030463565.1. Taxonomy (NCBI): domain Eukaryota; kingdom Metazoa; phylum Chordata; class Aves; order Pelecaniformes; family Pelecanidae; genus Pelecanus; species Pelecanus crispus. The sequence goes on along the minus strand of NC_134657.1, from coordinate 9,331,399 downwards.
CAACCTCCGCTTTCCTTGCGTAGCCGCTTCCTTTGTTTTGGCATGCTGGAATGAGGCTTCCCCGGGGTGCTTCTCCACACCGGACTGGCACAGAAGCCTCCGCCCGCTCTTTTCCATAGCAAGCAGGCAGAGAGGCTACGCACGTCAAGTATTTACGGGCAGGTGTGCTGACGACTGCGTGCTGCTTCTCTGAAATCGGCCATTAGCCCAGTTCTGCAAGCAGTTATTACCTGATAAAATACTAGAAGCACAGCCAGCACTAAAATACGCTGGAAGTAATGGGAAAAGTTCCTCTCGACTTCACTGGCTTTGAACGCAAACTTTACACAGCCAGGCTGCCAGAGCACCTCCGGACGCCTAGCAGGTTGCTGCTGCAGAACGGCAATGGGCGAGATGCAGGGGCACGTCTTTTCACCCAGCGGCAGCAGCAGTCCAGTCCTCAGCATTTCTACTTTTTAGATGCTGTAATTTGAAAATTCTCAGGACACATTCTAGCCTTTACCTGTGCAGCCAACGTTATCCTTTGCAAGGTCTAATTGCTTTCCTGTCTATTCTGTAATTCAGCTTTACCTGCAAAATCACTGCTCCAACAGCAGATTGCAATGGTGATGCAGAATAGCACAAACATCACGGTATTTCTGGAGGCTGCTTTGTGTCAGTAAAGAAGATGAGACTTTGAGGCGATTCAAAATCACTCAAAATATCTGCGGGCAATTTGAGAATCTGAGAGACAATTCAATTCTTAGCTATGTGCTTGAGTGGAGGGCTGTACCCCTGAGGTTGCCGAAGCAAGGAAATTTTAACCTTTCTACTTAAATTATAGGCCAAATAGCAGTGTGCGATGCATAAGCAACCATCCAGCATACCAAAACAACTGCACGAGCCAGAAATTTCTGCCGCAATGCCCGGATACTACTGACACTGAAAGGACGTCACTCTAAAAAAACCCCTGGGAGATAAAGCAGAAGATGTGTTCGAATTGCGCTTCCTAAGGTGAGACTCGCCCACCACGCACGCTTTCTCACGCATGGCTACACCTCTCCAGGTAAGGCTTTACCCCGGGACCTCTCTGAGTGGGCAAGTCCAAGCATTTTCAGCGGCTCGGTCGCGGGGCGCTCCGGCCAGCGCAGGGCAGAGTGCCGCCTCGCCAGCAGACTCGCCGAGCACGGCTTTTTCTGAAACACTCTGGAGATGCTTCACATCCAAGCAGCAGCTTGGGCTCACAGGCACTAGCAGAGACGGAAAGCGCTCTGGACCCTGCGGCGTAGGCACAGACAGAAGAGCGTCCAGGGCACAGCCGAAGACCGTGAGTCACGTATTTGCGTGATACATCAATAACCCCAACTTCAGCAATGCTCCGGGCTGAAGATTCCTCAACCGGGACACCACACACAGCGTATCAGGACTGCAGGCACCGTGGCCTCACACTCGAGAAGCTTTGCACCGTGCCAATACGCGTGGATGGGAACAAAGGCTAGGACGGTATTTCTGTGGGAGCACAGAATTTCAAATTCTTTTGGGGGTCAATTAAACGGGTGGAATTTACCCTTCCCTGGTATAACTCCAGTGACTACGTCAGAATTGCACCAGGGATAGGTCACACCTGGCTCGCTTTCCTTATTACTTCACTATTCAGCTTAATGGAAAGGATATGCTACCGAATGGTTTCAAGCTTTCATTTACACGCAGGCTTTACTGGCTCAGTGATACCGTTTCGTAAGGTTAGAGGGGCCAATATTTGATTGCACTGTTGCAATTGGTGTCTTGCTCATGCTATTCCTACAGACTGTGAAATCCTAGGGCTGCGTCAGGGTTATCCAGTTTTGGAGAGGTTCATTCTGATAAATTAGAAATGAAAACTCTGGATAGCTAAAAATGCAGGACTTGTAGGTCGGATGCGACAGGTTTCCTTCTCGGCCAAAAGTCCAGACGGCTCCCTGAGGCCCTCTCATCCATCTTCTGCTTGCTAGGATTTTTGCTAGGGTAATTGCAGCACCACCGCCTCCTCGCTTGGACTCTGGCCAGTGCCTTGTTGACCTCTCAGAGGTGGTTGATGGGGTTAAAGGTCCCCGACTCTGAAGCTGCTCCTGCCATGTCCAACCAAGCACCCAGAGAGTTCTGGGAGGACGTGTGGAGGGGAGCGTTCTCAGACAGGGACAGCATCATTGCATAAGCCTGGAGGAGAAAGAGTAATGCAGAGGACACGCGTGAATACACACAGAGGACAGGCCGTAATACCCCGTGTGAAGCGCAGCACCATCTAACCATGCGGGAAACGCAGGACGGCCAGCATCCTTTGGCCTGGGCTATGAACCTTGCCAGCAGGTCTAAATTTACATCCTCACGCTAGGATGACACCCATCACTCCAGCTACTCAAATTTGCCACAGAGTTTCTAGGCAGTCATAGGGTTACTCAGGAGAGGCCGTCGTTCCCATCGGCTTTTATAGGGCCAAATCCATCCCGGGCCAGCTCCGCACTTGGTCACAAACCCACACACTTGATTCTAGGCTCTGCTCTCAGGGGAAAGCAGCTACATGCAGGATGCCACTTATTTTGCTTTGCTCAAAACAAGTACACCTACAGACAAGGAAGTGGCTAAGTGAGGCTAGGGCCCGGTCACACGCCACAGAAACGGCGTAGCAAGATCCACGCTGGCTGTAACGCGACGGGCAGCTGCGGGCAGCAGGCCAAGCATCCCGACTCACTGCCTGGCATGAGCTCGCTGGTACCTGTCGAAACCTGCGTATTGAGGAACACAGGCACAAAATGCTCACTGGCATTACCAGCATGTTCATTTGTTCTTGTCGGGGCAGATTTATTGCTGCAGCGAAATGGTTAAAAGCGTCTGCTGAGAAAAATGCATCGAGACTTGTGTTTTCTCTGTAACAAGCTGCTTGCTTGCTTCTCGGTAACCCAGATGCTCTCCCTCTTCCAACACTACTTGTCTCATACACCTCTGTGTCCTTTCACAGCCCACACAAGTGATGTGAAGACCTAGGTAGATGATAACCTCGCATACTGGGGGTGAAAGCCAGTGTAATTGTCACCCATGATCTGAAACAGAGGAGGACATGGTCCCCACCCTCCCTGGTCTACGTTAGCTGGTGAAATGTATGCTCCTACTCTGCAATGAAATTGTGGCCGTGTAGCCCTCTCCTTCACACTGAGGCTGCACCCACCCACACGCAACCCTTTGCAGGGCAATGGACACAGACCATATGTTATCTGGGGCCATCAGTACAACGCTCACTACGGTAGGACCCTTAGTAATGCAACTGCAACGGTGACGATAGTAACCAGTTATCCCACTTTAGCCTCTCCTCTTAAAAGCTGAGAGTCAGATCTACTTGTCAAGTCAACACACTCATGTATTGTAGGTGGTGCTGGAAGAGGTACGGCTTGGTAGTGTTACGGACATGCACGCTTCTAAAATTGCTTAAAAGAAAGACAGCCACAACAGAGTGCTGTGCTGCTCACACAAATGTTGTTTTACCCTTACATTTCCTGCACAAGAGATGGTTCGAATTATTTCAGTTACTTATTGTGACTTAAGTGTAACCAGTCCTGCATCTCATACGCTATAGAATTGGTTCAAAACCAAAAAATACCCCCCATCCGAGCACAGTCTAGGCCTAACATGTAGTACAAATTTAAAAAGAGCAAGCTGTTCCTACATAGTTAGTACATTTAGTGTATTAGTAACAGGACATGTGTAAGAGTCAGGCAAGTGGCTTGTGTTTAAATTAGTTTCACCTGGAAAAAAACTATGTCCTGTCTTCAAGCAGACCTTCCCCTGCTTTGGTACTAGCACCTACTATGAAGGAGGACAATAATTTCACAAGTTTTGGGTGATGATAAATCAAAAATCATGTTCTGCTTGGCAACCGCATTAAGGTACTGCTTGGCTGGACATTTAAAATAGATTTCAGGACAAATTCTGTTGCTTGCAGGTTAGAAAGGGACTCCAAGGCAAGAGCTGTCCTCATCCCCCACGAAGGGTTGAGCACGCTCTCTCCAGTCCAGTCTGGTGACACAACTTCATTGAACAGTTCTTTTGTGAGAATCCTTTTGTAGGGATCGTGATATGAACTTCATAAAACTAGATTGAATATTTTGGTTTAATGAAAAAGCAGAAAGCACAGATGGATCTGCTCCGTACCTCCAGATTTTTCTCAAAACTCCAACAGGTGCCGAGATGCTGTTTTGAGGTTTCTTGGTGGGTCTGAATTGGTCTAGCTCACAGGGCAGATTCCATTTTATGGTTTGCTTTCAGAAATCGGGGAGATAAATGAGGAAGTCCTCTAGACTTGCTGGACTGCAAGTCCTGGAAATACTGTTGTCTACTACACCTTTTATAATCAAACCCAAGGACACTTTATTCCTGTTTCTACAGACCAAACCTCGAGTTTCTTAGTACATACCAACTGGAGACCCATCCCAAAGTACAGATAAATAATAGTTACAAAAACATTTATACAGACAGATAAAAACAGACAGATGCCTCTATCTTTCTATATAAGCATGCTCTCACAGCGCAGGCTAAACAATAAATTGATCTGGTGACCTAAAACTGATGCCCACTCCGTTTCTCCTCTATTCCTCTACATTTGCAACAAGACACAGTTCCCATACAATTCACGTGTTACAGTTAGAATTCCTGCTCGCTGGAAGGGGAAAAGAAACCTTAGCTAAAGGAGGCCAGCTGCTCGCTAATCCTATGGAACGTGCTGGTGGCAAGCTAGAGAAAATGTTCTGTCATATACCTACCTGGTTTTTAGCCTGCCTGTACAGAGTCTGTTTTATTGTCTCAGAGTCTAAGGTGGAATTAAACACATCTTTAACTTCAAACGCTTCCTCGGCTGCTTTGCGAAGATCCAGCCCCTTCCCAAAATTCGGCATCTGCTCCAAATCTAACAAGCCGGCTTCGTCCTCCTCAATACACCTGTACCAATGACCAGGGGAAGGGGTTGACCTGTTGTTAGCTCATCTCACCGTTCACATCTAGCCAATGTGAGTGTTGCTAACCCAGTGCCTGCATGCACATACCATGGGGGTCTCACAAGCCACATGCGTGAACTGACAGACAGACAAACACGAAGATGACACAAAGCACAAGGAGCAAAGAAAAAGTGGAGAGCATGACTATGCGCAAACAAGCGTTAGTGCTCTAGATATTTGTGATTCAGCGTGGCTACAATTCACTTTGGTCTTCTGTGCGGAGATGTCCAATTGCTGTCCGCTCCTTGAAATGTTTGACCTGGGATCAATGTCTGAAGAATACTGCTGCATTTTCTTTGAGTTGCAATGAAAATAGTGATGCACTGAAATCAAGTAAGATACTACTTTGCATCGTGGGACGTCTGTTACGAATACCAGTTGGGACACTGAGGCAAAAAGAAAGCTAAGCCTATGCTGTGTGCAATAAACTTCAATTTTAAAGGTGTCTAGACATGGCTTGACCTTGGGGGAAAAAAGCTTTGCTTTTTCCCAGAGCTCTGAGAACTCCGCCTGAAGTCAATAATTTGCTACAACTAAAACGGGTAGAGCAGCACAAAACAGATCGCATACATTTGCCCTGACCAGCGTTTTAGAGAGAAAGACATTATCCGCTGAACTGTGGTACCCTGGTTTCTGTGCTGGGCTAACTGTTCTCCTGACATGAACTTCTCGAGCCTTGGACATACGCCTTATCACAGATTCTCCTCGCAGTCCACTTGTTTCATGTCCCCCACCACGGTGAAAATGGAATCTCTCAAGCAAATGCTTAAATCAAACTGGAGGTATGATACATGGCTTGAAAAGTAAAACAATAGCACTCACAATCTACCACTGACACAGGGTCAGAAGTTTGAGCCCCATTTGACTTCTCAAAGGGAATGGCCCACCTCACCTTCGGGTGTGGTCAAAGCTCATGGTGAGAGATGTGGGCTCTTCATCTTCTTCATCCTCAAATGCTCCTCGGGGCTCTGCGGTGGGTGATACCGTTTCATCCTGCGACTTCCCTGTCAGGCTGTCATCATCTTCCTCTTCCAGTTCTTCATCTTCATCATCCACGTCTTCTGTTTTCTCATTTGCTAATCCATGACACTGGGAATTGCCATCAATATCCTGGATTTCCGGCCTGAAATATTTGGTCAAGGCAGGGAAGAAGAAAGAAAAGAAAAAAAGAAAAGATGTCAGTAAGTCATGCATTTTCACTGTAATGCAAGACTCTGATAATTTTATACACATGTATGAATACAGAGGCATATTTATGTACATATACGTATTATTTAAACTCCAAGGAAAAGGAAAACAGACATATTTCAGGCATTTAAAAATCAGCCTTCACAGTGTCTTAAGGGCTAATAAGCATGTCAAGTATATACCAACCCCAATGCTTTTCAAACTAGAATTTTGTCTAGTCTGGATTTAAACCATGGTTTTCCATCTCTTAAAATATACCATCTGCGGGACGAGCGGCTTTCCTCCTTCTCCGTGCTACTGTATTCTAACAATCTCCCTTCGAGCAGCCAGAAAGAGGAAGCTTCCTCATGGTGTAATCTAACAGCCAGCCTAAATTCTCTCTCGTATGACTTCTGCTATTCGTGCCTGCGTGGACCTAGCAGAGTCCACAAAAACAGCGGGTTCACATTACGTTAAGAGAACAAGAGTGGGATCACCAGTGCTATGGACTTGGAACCCAACAGGATGCCACCGAATGACATAAAATCAGACTAGCATCTTCAGAAATTTTACGTCCGCATGTTCCACACTTCTTGCTGTTCTTTATGTGGATCACATCGTCATGCGGATTTCTCATACATTTTGGACTTAAACCTTAGTATTGGCATTAAAGAGCTATTTGTGAAAACAGGATAGCAGCAGGTGAAATATCGCTCGGTCAAAATAAGGCTTGTGATAGGGACAGGTCTGAAATAAACTAATAGACTAGAGAAGCAGGTGCCTCCGGTTTCCTTAACCAGTGCTCTCTGATGGGTGATGGAACAGGCCACGTGGTTTCATGGCAGAAGGTAATGGTTCAATAATCGCATTTTTATCTAGAGGAGAAATTGCGCTTTCTCGCAACTATTGCGCTGGAGCCAGCGGCAGCAGTCAGCCTGCCTGCCTTCTCTTGGAATTTGCTCCACTGGTTGCTCCCACCGGTTGCAGCCGCGGCTCCCACCGTTAGTGGCTCTCTGGTGTCAGCCCTCCTAACTTAAGTCACTTTCTGAAAAGACTTAACACTGGGCTTAGAGCTTGAGGCTGAATGCACTTTCCTTCCAAACTACTACATTTCTCTCTTTTGAGCCTTTTAAATCAAGTACTACAGGGCGGAGGCTGACTGGTCTTTTAACAGTGTTAACAATACATGTCACCAGATTAATGTATTTGCTTGTCTACCTTTTATCTGCTAAAGTCGACGCTTGATTCATCTCGCTATTTGCAATAAAATTTCTGATTTCAGAGAAATACGAATCCTCTTTTTCATCTAAAAGTGCATGGTTGTCTGATTCCGAGTTTGGGGAAGAGGCACTGGTCCCAAGGTGGTTTGTAATGACTCCAGAGTGCTGGCTCACTGAGTGAGAGAAACGAGAAAAGAGAACAGGAGAAACAATCAGATATTGTCAAAGCGATTATCAAGAGGAAAAATAAAGGAGGAACGTTACGCAACAATCCTCTTGCTATACATTCATGATTTAACATTTGAGAGAAATCTCACGGACCAAAGCTGCCAAAGGAAGCTCATGTCTTCCAGACTTGAACTACAGACAGAAATATAGGTGATATTCAGCATTTACGGATGGTACAGACAATTCAGGAACCACTACCCACTGCATAGCTGTTTGCCTGTAACTTTTCAATAGATTTTTTTCTTCCTAGGCTGGGAAATCACTTAGTTGGCTTCAGCACAGGAATGTCTTCCTTCGGTTTTTATCTTAAGGCAAGTCTATTTATCTTCTTGAACTTCACACATACCCATAAATGCAATTCAGGTTGAAAAGCCTTGGCAGAGCTTGACACATCCACACCAGCGTTGTACCAGGAGATCTCACAATGTGAGCCTATGCTCCCTGGACAGAGTCCCCAGGAAGTTAGTACCACGATTGCTGTTTTATGCATTGGAAAAGGGCGCGTGGAAGTAACACCTGACAAGAAGAGCTTGGCAGAACCAAGTACTGCGTGTGAGTGTGTGTGTGCTACGATTATGCACCGCAGATAAACGCATCTTTGGCTGCGTGAGGAGCTGGCGTTTGTTTTTTGCCACCTAATGATACTCAGCCTTAAGAAACAGTGCTTTCCATAAGGGCTTCCCAAGGACCAGAGAGACCAGACCACGGTGTCTTCTCCCTCCAGTGCCCCAACAGAACCACACAGCCGTGCCCGTTCCTACCTGGAACATTCTCATGTTCATGTTTCTTAAGATGTCGGTCCAAGTTGGTCTGCTGCCCAAAGCATCGGTTACACAGGTGACATTTGAATGGCTTCTCCTTGTTATGGATGTTTCGAACGTGCCGCTGGAGGTTGGAGGAAATGCTGAATGACCTGTCACAGTATTTACACCTGAAAAATAGAAGCAAATGCCAAAGAGTGCAACGTGAGGGGAAAAAAAGAGAAAGAAAAATCTGACTATCAGAAAACCAGAAAATGTCGGTCTATAAATCTTTACTCAGCTGAGGACCTGGGAAGCACAAGGCATTAATCATTCCAGACAAATCTGATATTATTGTTACTCAAGGAGCACAAAGAAAGGATTAGGATTAATTAAGAAGTGAGTTGTCCAAACAAATAAGAATTTCAAACAAAATAATTACATTTCCACACATGAATGTAAAAATAAGAAAGGTGAATTTATTTCTTCCACCCTTCTCATTTTGTAGGGGAAGTAGGTGATATATGGCTGTGGAGAGAGGAAAAAGACAGAAGGAGAAGAAAGGAGGGAGGTGAAATGTAGAAAATAGTTATTAGCTAGCATATCCCTACATGACACAGTTATCTGGATGCACAGAAAACTCCAGATTTATTTGTGAAACTCCTTGTGGTACTCAAGATGTAGGCAGTCCAGCATGCCTTTAAAGGTAATTACGATTATTATGGTACAATAGTTCCCAAGAAATACATCGTCGTTTCCAAACAGGCTAAGATTTACTCCTATGTAGTGAATATCTGGTTCACGATGAAAAAATGTGGAATGTAAGGAGCCAAGCCAGAATGTTTAGGGGAACTGCTGAGTGAAGAAATGTCCCCTCTTTGAAACAAAGCTCCGCAGGACCCAAGACAGATGTGCTGGAAGCTCGTTCAAAGTTGTTCAAACACAGTCCCTGGATTCAGATTCCCTCCAAATAAAACCAGGGCTCTGCTAAACCGTGGTGCTTCGTGACCTCGGCCCCCGGCTCCTCTTGCAGCGCAGAGGAAGAAGGCAGCCGATGTACTGAAGAGGGCAGCTTTGAGCCGCAGTGAGGAGTTTCAGTACTAGAGCCACAGAAAATCTAATTCCTCTTTGAATCCGCCTGAATCCCTCATTAGATCTCCTTTTAAATACGTCATTTGTACCGCAACAAAGCTGCTTTCCTCATGGCTCTACTTCCAAAACCCATGAGAAGTAGAATCCCCTCTCCGCTACAGACCTCTGCAAATCCTGTACACTTACGGGACAAAATAAAAACTGTTCTTAAGCCCTCCTAATTCCAGAACAAAACCGCTTGCTTTAGCAGAACTGCCCTGCGCTCCTCTGAGAGCAAAATTTGTCCCACTGAGCTGAGCTACTATTTGATAAGGCACCAAGATGCTGCATTTGCACATGTTTTAGGAGGGCCATCGGCTCATGATGTGAAGAGGGCACACAGAACGTACCCTGTGCCTGCGAGTATGAAACTGGATTTACCCTGACACTCAGGCCGTGGTATTTGCCGCAAACACGACAGGTTCAAATGCGGGAAGGAGGTGCGAGTGTAAAAAATCTATGCTGTGAAACTCACACACAATTTCCAGATGTGCTACAGCTGTGATTTTTATTTGGTCTCTAAAAATAAATTGCTATTATTCTTGGAAATAGCAGAGATACATTTATGAAACACTCTCTCTCGCTGAATGTTTACAGATTCCACGTCCACCTCCGAATTTCCTACTGTTAAATCACCAAAAAGAATAAAGATATTTCAAATAATGAACCTTTATTATGACTAACCTAGGAAGAAAGCAAAATCTCTTTTTAAACCCCAGTTTTCTCAGACTTCAAAAATTTTTAACTTTTTCAAAAAATACGAACAACTAAAGCAAACAAGACGTTATCTGAACAGCAGCAAGAGCAAGCACAGTTCATATACGGCGAGTTAAACACGCACAGATTTCTAGCTCGTATTCTCCTCCTATCTGCTAGCAACCAATGAATCTGCTTGCAGGAGCTGCCAGGCTGCGGCAGCTTCTCCTGCTCGGCACGTCAGAAAACTGCAGTGTCCGAAACAGCCACCGCCACAGTGTCCCTGTCATTCCACAGCACTTTCATAAGCAGTTTTGCCCCGCTGAGTTCCACCAGCATAGTACCAGCAGCCCCCTCCTCGTCTCTGCTGACGCCCGTGGTTTTCACTCCCTGCCTGTCCCCACCAGCTCTACGCCCTCCTAAGCCAAATTCTCCTCCGTTCGTGTTTGCCTTGCGCCGGGCACGAGCAGGGAATCAGGGCTCCCGAGCACCGCCGCGCTTACGGCCGCCCCGGGCACCCACCCCGGCTCTCGCCTACGTTACTCACACGAGCGGTTCCAGGGACTTCAAAGGCAGTGCTTGCAGGCGTGAGGCACGAACGATCTGGCCTCCTGTATGTCGATTTATTTAGATGTTCAGGAAGTCTTTGAAAAGTTTCCTTTGACAGTTCCCTGCTCTAACTATGAGCTATGTGGATCCAGGTTAGGGTACGGAGAAAGGATAAAGAGCTTGTTAAAAAAATAGAAAACAGAGGGGCATTGGAAAGGAGCAATAGCTAATGTCTGAAGGCAAAGGGATGAGGGAGACGTACGGTATTATTTGTGGTCCCGGAGGGGTTGGTACTTGGATCTCTGCTGGTTTTAATCTAAATAAACGACCCAGACAGAGGAACCAGCTTAAATTCAGGGAAGAAGTGAACGCAGAGGCGGGAGAAGAATAAACCTCAAAAGAAGCGGTATTCGCTTTGTAAACACACTGACAAAATGCTAGTAAAGTTTCTTCCTTATCGGTCTAAAGTAACACACCAACGGGCTAAAAAAATACGAAGCGGGAGTGAATGATCGCTAAGAGCGAGCCAAAGCTGGAACTCAGGACTCCGAGGAACGGCAGGCGACCCTCAGAGCTTGAGGGAACTCAGATGCCAGGTATGGTATGACTGGAAGGGGAAAAACAGACAGCAAAACCCAGGAACGTAAGAACGAGTAACTGAGCTCATCACTGTATGACTACGACGGTTTGATAACACTTCAGATTGACAGTAAGGCATTTGATACCATGCTTTGTGAAGTTTCAACAGCGCTTGCAAAATTTTACGCTTATTCGATGATCAGCGAGAGCTGCAAAGGCAGAATTGCAGTGACAAAGCATAAACCACACGACAGCTACTCTTCCTCTGAGTAACTCCTTCATCTCAAGCGCACTTATACCAGGGATGAATTTAGGCTACATTTTAAAAAAAGAAAACGAGAAAGACAAGATTTTTATTGAACTATGTGCAACCTTAAATGACATGGCAGACGTCAGCTTTAGTTGTTAGTTTCGGCTTAATGCAGATAACAGGACACGGGGGCCTAGAAGGAAATTAAAGAAAAACAAATTCAAAACAGACGTCAGGAAGCTCATCTTTATAGGAGGAATCACAGCCTTACAGGCAACGCTTCAGGACTGGGTGTAATTCAAGAATCAATTAGATGGCATCCTGGAGGGAACGGACATTTGAAAGAAGAAAATAAAGTCTTGCTGAAACGAACAGCTTTTAGTTGTTCCCAGTCCAGATTTGACGTAGTTTATGCGACTCTGCGATTCCAGAGAATGAAAACAAAACTAAGAAGCAAACCTCCAATAGACCCTTATGTTCATGTGCTCCAAGATCAGGAGGTTCACCAAAAACCGCCTCTGCTGGATTCTGCTTGGTAAGCTCAGAGCGACAACAAAGTCTGATTTTGCACGACCCGAGTTTCCAGGTAAGTCTGACCTGATTTCACAAGCCCAACTTATTTTGTGTTTCTCTGAAAGAAACAGTTAGGTTTGACAGTCCTTTTTACCACTGGCTTTTGAAATACATACTACCAAGTTTTAGATCTGGTGCGGAAGAATGAAAAGCAGCACGTCGAATTTCACTGTACAGCATATCGTCTTTGCGCCTTTTCAAATCAGTTGACTTTTAGCAAGTAAAGTGCATTACCGGGTATTTCCTACTCTTCAAAAACACGTAGCACTTTCCCTTTACAAAAAGAATTAATGTGCCTCCTTTTGCTCATGTGCTATTATTTCCTACTTTATACATAATTAAATAGACACCCAGGAAGTTTAAGTGACTTGGTAAAAACCACATCACCTATCAACGACAATCAGGAATCAAACCCAAAGCACCTGATTTTCTGGCCTGCCTGTTTCTTGATCTACACTTGGACATTTGGTGAGTTTCTGTTAGCTTCAAGAACATTTAAATTCATACTGAATTTAATTCATATTTAAGAACATTTAAATTCATATATTCATATATAACACTGACAGAGTCAAAAGAAAAACCATTTAAACAATCAAAAGAAAAGCCGTTAAGACAGACATCAGTAAAATACTGAAAAGTCAGCAACCTCCTTTTACCTGCAGAAAGTCGGCACTTAAAAAACAAGCTTTCAAAACAATTATTGCTGCGAAAGTTGGAAATCTGTTCTCTGAGAGCAAAAGAAAATCAATGATAATTAAGCTCTTCTGTAAACGTAGCACTAACTCTCAGGAGTGCTATTATAATGCAACATTGTCCAGAAGTCAAACCTCTATTACAAAAAAAACACACAGGCCATTTTCTGGGAGAAGACCAGATCAAATAAATCTTTATTTTCCTAACCTTTGTTAAGTTGCAAGTCTCCTTTTTTGGAAGAAAACTGAACTAACAACCTCTGAATAATCGGGAGCGAGCATTTCACTCAGACGGGGGTGTACAGTGAATACACAGTATTCATTCAAGGCATATCAAATAACGCAACTGAAAAAATCAGAACGGGGAATGGTTCCAAAATATATGTCTGCTTTGGAGAGGGTTTTTTTTATTTTTCATTTACCTAATGTCTACACTCAAAATTCCGTATGACTCTGTATGGAAAAAAAATTTGACTCCGTATGTACCAGGGATTACAATGTGGGAGAGAGTAGCTTCTGAAATTAAACTGAGCATAAAATGCTGATGTGTTTGACCACATGGCCTTTTGCTGCCCATATATTTGTTTGTGCTTCTCTTTATATACGAACTATTACATTAGCTTTGTTGTGAGCTTATGACTGTGTATGGAAATACCGTAAGAGTAGCTATCAAAAATGAAACTGTTTGAATTGTTACTATCGTTTGACAACGCGCAGAACACTTACTCGCGTTACGGAGAACACAACGCTCGACTTTCGGTGAGCTCTCAAGTCATCACTCAGTCAGTTTTGCTCATATATGTACCTACTCTGACAAGAAATCAACCACGGCATATTTTTGGCCAAGGTTTTTTGAAACTGACTGCAAAGCACTAGGAGAAAATACCGGGGCAACAAATTTCCCCTTGGTCCGTCTATCAGATCCCCTTGTCCGCAACCAGCAGCAACCAGTAGTTCAGCCTTAAAGACCCAACTGAACATGTGGAACAGTGTCTGAATTCCCCCTCTCTGACTGCCCTTTTTAAACTTTGTGATTTAAGGTAGGAGGACACTCCCTAACTTAGATTTTAAAGCAGCTGCACTACAGGGCTTTTCTTTTCCTTTGTTTTTTGATCCACTGCTCCAAGCACCTCTGATATGTTAGGAACTGAAAAAAAAAAACCCTAGCTAGACCGAGCAGATACCTTACTAGCAAGCCCTTCCAAACAGCCCAATTTTCAGAGACATTCAGCACCTTCAGCTGTCCTTGAGATGAATGGTTAATGTGAGTGTTAAACAACACTGCAAATCAGACCACTCGTTTGCCAGCATACATCTAAATATAAGTTAAGTGTCTATCTTCAAGCTGCCAAGCCTGATTATTTTTGGCTGGTACACATAATATACAATCCGATGAATCATTACATGTAATGCTACAGGACCGCGGTATTATGTTGGCACAGCTTTATAGAAAGGAGAAAAAATAACACAGTGGTGAAGGAGGAGTGTGTTGGGAAAGGGGTTTTATCTGGGGGACAACATCACCTGTAGGGCTGTTCTCCAGTGTGCGTCCGCAGATGCCTTGTCAGATTTGCTGAGCGTGGGAAGATCTTACCACAGTACCTAGACGGTGAAAGCCAAAGTAACCATCAGTGCATGAACGTCCTGCTACACCAGATCATTTACAAACACCGTACCGCCAGCTACCATCAACCTCACTCGTTTTGATACCGCTCCCCAAATCAGAAAAATCCCTTTAGGCACTAGTAGCTCTAAGCACCTATGTACCGAGGGAGACAGACGTGGAGGTAAAAACTAACAGAGCGACGCCCACCCCAGAATAACAGGATTCACAGTGGCGAGATACTGGTGTAACCCATTTCCACCAGGCACGCAGAACGACAGTCGATGATGCTGCCTCATCGGGAAGGGCAGGAAAAAGAAAAAAACCCTCTCAGAACACCCAGTTCAGGCCCAAATGCTGGCTGGCTTTGTAGCTTATCTCGGAGGCCTGGCAAGTATATAGGAACACAGCAAGGATGTAGTGACCCAGCCCCAACGTATCTCCCAAAGATCCTCCTGAGCCTAGGTTGGATAGTTGTGTTCGAGACCCTTTCACTGAGTTTCTCCCATCTATTTTTCTAAAAGCTTTGTCAATGCACATAAGCTTTGGACATCTGCAGCATCCTACGGCAATGAGTTCCTCTGCTGAACTGCGTGTTGTGCAAAAGAACCTCCTGCTTGTTGAACCTGTCACTCGGGAACCGCATTCGATGCTACCTTGGTCCTGCACTGGGATAAAGAGTGTTTAATCACCGCCTATTCGTGTTGTCCATCGCGTGAGATCTTCACAGATCTCCTTTATAGCCCTGTTTAGTTGCTTATCATACAGAATCTACTTGATCATCCTTCTCAGAATTCACAGAATTTTCTTCTGGGTAAATGCTGCAGCATTGTGTTACTGCTATCGGGATATGCTGCTGTGAGTCTGACAGTCTGCTTAGAATAAGGAAATGCAGCAGTAGAAAATGCAATAAGAGAAGGAACTGTGTTCCACCATAAATCTGATTCACAGTAAACTCAAAAGGAAGGGAGTTATAAATAAAAATATTAACTGGGAAATAAAATACTACGGATGAAGGGTTACATTCTGGGACTACGAAACCTGATGCTTACTGTTGTAGAACATGAGTAGACTTTCTTAATTTCAGAGACATTCAGCACCTTCAGATCTCCTGAAGGTGAGTGGTTAACGTGGGTGTTCATCAGCAATGAGAATCCAAATGTTAGCTTGTGAGCGTACACCTAAATATGTTTACTCCCTATTGCAGGTAGACACCTCAAATTTCTAAATACCCAGCTGAAATTTGAGCCCGTAGCTTTTGTGGCAAAGTTGAACAGAAGAGATGCATCAAACAAAGTATGTACCCACTTACTGCACTCGAGAAAAGTGCAGTGGGAGCCACCACAAGAACCTCTAGTAGTTGCAGGTAAGACTGCGAAGGAGATACAGGTTTCTATGCCCCAGTGATCCGCTCCGATACGAGCTTTTAGAGCTCCAATGGATACCTAAGTATTTCTGTGGATACAATTGCGTTTGAAAAAGTTGTTTGCTGTATGCCATTTTTTAAATTCCAGTATTTTGCATAGCTGAGATTGCACCCGCATTGGAAACTGCGGCATTCGCTACCACACACAAGAGACTTGGCTTGGAGTATTCCGTTTGCTTGAGAATCTCCAGATCTGCTCTCAAGGTTATTAAAAATTACAAAGAAAATAGAAGATGCTGATTTTCTACCAGACAAAACAAGCTATTTCAGAGTGAATTAGTCATCAGAATGCTCTGTTCTAATTCTGCCGCTTCTTGTTTTTCCTCCCACCCCTGCCGAGACAGTCAAGATGTCCGTGTGAAGTTGCTCTGCCACGCGCCGGTGTCTGATGCAGCTCCCCAGGCGGGTGGCATTCTCCCAGGGCTGCCTCAACAAGCTGGGGGTACGGTCTCGCTTCCGCGGGGTGCCCAGGCCCTTACCTGCAGGTGTAACGCTCCTTGCCCTTGCGCAGGATGGGATCGGATAGCGTGGGTGGTGGAGATCGGAAGTTGAACGGGTGATGTGGAAGGGGCTGCAGGGAAGTGCCGGTGTCTGCCTTCAGGGCTGCAAAACTCTCCAGTTTCTCTGTCATTGTTTCTATGGCTGACATCTACAAGTACAAGGCAAGACCTCATGTCATAAAAATCCACAGGCAGAACAGCATCTGATGCATAAAACATGTCTTTTAGCACTGGTATGTTGGTCAAAGCCTGTTGCTTCTTACTCTCAGCAGCCAGCTGCGCAGTGTGAAATGGAGCCACTGAATCCGGCCAGGAAAGAGCAAAATGGTGTATCGGGCTCAGAGAAATCAGAAAAGATACAACTGGCAAAGCCATGCAGGAAGCACTAGCTCTCAGAAATTAGGTGCTTGTTTACCTTCTGCAACATGCATGTGCTTACTTCAGCGTTTCAGACTAAAAATTGTCTCAGAATACACTTGGCTTCCCTTTTTCCCGGGATGACACTGGAATTGGGCACCGTGGTCAACTGCCAGATGTAGAACTCACCGCCCAAACCCTCCTCAAACTCAAAACAAAGTCTTGGAAAGCAAGGAGGTTTGATTTCTCCTACAGCACCCACTACCCTCGCCGGGGCTCAGAGGGACAGCAGCAGCGAGCTGCGGGCAGGCAGGCAGGCGGACGACCCCGGGCTGGAAAGGACAGAGACGTTTGGGGCAGGAGGCAGAAGAACGCTGGCCAAAGCGGAGCGGGAGGGAGCACGGGGGAACGCGTGACCGCTGATCAGGGAGCTGAGGCAGCGGAGAGGCTGAGGCTGGAGGGGTGAAGAGGGAGAGCTGGGGAAGAGGAGGAGTGAAGATCAGACTCAGGATGGAGTGGGTCCACAGAGAGTTTGCCTAGCGAAGAGGCCAACCTTTTAATTATATGTATGAAAGGTTCAAAAGCCAGTAAAGGTGATGGAAGGATGGGTGGGAGATGGCTGAGCTTCCTGGAGTGAAAGGGAATTCCAGCCAAAACACTCCATGTGAGCTGTGGCTGGATGAGTTACGGTGAGGAGGACCACAACCTACACACTGAAAGCCTGTTCGGATGGGAGTGGCAGGCATCCAGGCCTAGAGACGGGACGCCGAAGAAAACATTTCTGGGCGCCTTTGTCAGCTTTAGTTTGTACGACTCGGCAATTGCCATGTTCTCACATAAACACTGGATTAAATACCACACCAGAAAGGGGGAGAAAGGGAAAAACCTGGAGATGCAGGAGAAGGGCAAAGCAGAAAAGGAAAGGAGAAAGTCAGCCTGTGTGCAAAAAAAAGAAAAAAAAAAAGGATACACATAAAAATCCTACCTAACGAAAACCACTTTTACTTTCATTAGAGCAAACCAGGAAATCCAAATCCAAGAGAGAAATGCGACTCGGAGGGCTACGCCGACATCTCCGACATTCAGTTTTATGCGCTCTTGAGAGCGCTTTCGAGATACCAAGCAGCAAACACGGATAAAACAAACAAGGCAGCAATAAAGCTGCCTCCTCGCTGCAGATGACATCACCGGGCAAGAAGGGAGCACCGGGGGGAGCGGGAGCCTGAATGGAGAGCCAGCCCGAGAGCCGGGGGGACAGCGAGCGAGCGGAAGGCAGTAGGAAGCCATATATCAAAACTCGATGCTCTATTGTACAGGAAGGGCTGACCTTTTGCACGTTTACACTTTATTAAACTGGGCTCGGGGCGGGGTGGGGGGGGAAAGAGCCAAGATATTGTTTAAAATGTATGACTATAAAAAAAAGTTGTCTTAATCACCAAAGAATACATTGTGGAAGGCTGACAACCATTCATAAGCTGTAAAAAAGAGGAGTAGTAAAACCCATTTCCCGATAATAGATCCACGGCCCCTTAGTTGGAGGCTCCCAGCCCATGATAAATAGTAAGTAATACTTAGCGCCAGCCACTTGAAAAGGTTACTTGATCATTTACAGCAAAAGCTCTGCCCCAGCTGCCAGTCATGTAACAAAACCATCACGTTAAAATGCTATCCGGATCTTTCAGAGCTATGCCACTCAGCCCTTTGCTGGAGTACCTGGAGATATCTTTTGTTGTGCCCTGTTCTTTAGGCACTTAGTCAGAGATGTTTGCTGGCTTGATAGCCGCAGGCTTATTTTAAAATTCTAAACACCGGCCATAGCCTCTCCAGTGGTAAAGGCACTTTGCTATTTAGGGAACAACTGCCTGGTTATAATAAAAAAGAAGGGGAGAAGAAAAGAAACTGAACAGGTGAGAAAAGGTTTTCCATTAAGTTATCAAAAAGTTACACCGTTTATTTATGTTGTCCAGAGTTTCATTTAAAACAGACAATGTAAGAATAACTCCCATCAGAGCAGAGAAACTACTGTCAAGGACTGGCTAGGAAATAAAAGTTGCCTGAAATTCCTTTTGAGAGAGAAAGCGTCTTCCGAAAGCTCAGCCCTGATCACGTCTTTTGGCTTAATCACGTCCCACCCCGGGCCCTCTACGAGGGCTGGGGAATTGCTCGCAGAGACCAGACTCGGGGTTAGCGTGAGAGAAACGCACGGAGAGCGGGCGTCTAATTGACCCGGTATAGGAATGTTGGTCCTAACGAAGACGACGGAAGCAGGAGCCCCTGGAAGTATGACTGCTTAGGAAAAGATCCAGGATAATATCGGATGGGGATCTGGCAGTAAGAATCTCACAGGTTCTTGAACAAATGACCTGTCTTCCTTCACCGTATTTGAAATACGATTGATTACACAGCATGGGAACAGCAGCTCTCTAGATGAAGTGATCTTTACACAGCAACCCGCTTTATTAAAAACTAGTTATCAGGAAGTTTCGGGCCCGAGTGATTGTAGATTTTAGGCTATTCTGTGTGATAAGCTATTAGAGATAACCAGACCTTCCACATCTTTTCATTGCCATGGGAAGAGGACGTGGTCAGGATTTCGGGAACAATGTTAATAACCTTCCGCCCAATGCTTGCTCCTACTCAGGCTCTGTACGTTTCTCATCGTCTTGTTGGGTTGCTGTGCCACACTAGCTCCTCCCTGCTATCAGATTCTTTACAGGCAGATATCCCCACTATTCTAACTCACACAAACACAGGATGTTCCTGGCCAGCCTGTCACCATTATCCAGCCTGTATGAAGGAAAAATCGGGGGAAGTTATTAACCAAACTCTGAGGCTGATGCGAAACAATGAGGGAACTAAGTTTAGCTGTGAAAGCAACCAGGATCCAGCTTTCACAAACCTGCAAGTTATTTATCTAAGGTGGGAAACATTATCAGAGGAGAACAATGCATGTGAATATAAAGGAGAGTACAATAACGAGCACAGAGCTCAGCGCCCGGCATGTGTTCACCGCGGGAGAGACGGAGGATAGCTGGCGACCGTCACACCAGAGAGGATGTCGGGCGGCGTGCGGCAGAACTCGGCGCATTATCACTATGGAGCAAGGAATCCTAAGGGCAAGGAGCAACATCGCTCCTTGGAGAGTTTAGCTATCGCTTATAAGATAAGGGGGTTTGTAAACTGGGGTCGATTCTCGTGAAGAGTCGTGGTTGCACCGGACTGGGCTGTGCCTTTCAAATACTCTGGGGTAAAGGCCTGGTACGGCTGCACCGTGGGCTGCCGGGCTGGCATTCCCGGTCTGCCAAGTGGGAAAGCTGTCCAGCAGCATTTCCCATCGCTCTGCAGTGGCTCAGACCTGAAGGAGATGCAGAGGGAGCAGATATCGTGAGTTGTCAGCAGAACAGAGGCTAGAGCAGCTGGGCAGGAAGGAGAGAAGACCAGTTCTCCGTCAAGTGACCCATCCCCTTTTGGAGCGGGCAGAACCGAGCCCTGACTCCCCGTTGCCCTGCACTTCCACGCTTTCTAGATGACGTAAGGCAACATCAGGCAGGTATAAAATGTTACTGCTTGGGTGCCAGGCAGTCCTTCTCCACTTTGCACTACTGCAAATGGCTGCACCAGGTGTTCCCAATGGAAAAATTATGTGGGCATTCTGGCGTGTGAAAGGGGGGGTTGGCAGGCCATATGAGCTGTCCAGACCTCACCCCCGTTCTTCTGCTAATGCAAAAGAAACGGCAAGGCGTAACTACCGTCACCCTCAAACCAGGTATGAAATGAAAAGCATCTGAAAGTAACCGGTGGAAAACAGTGGAGTTTCCAGTCGGGCCCTCGGATGAGGAAGGGTCTGATCCAAGTGACCTGTTCGTACCAGCTCCGTCGCAAACCTCTGGGCATTCAGACAGCACGGCGTTATAACGTCACTGCTTTACCTGGGGGTGAAAAAGCAGCGGGGAGGGTCGCAGGTACTTCTCCTTTAGGGCACCCACAGGGTCTGTCACCTTCCGCTTCTCCACCCTGCTGGACAACAACACAGAGGGTTACATACCTTACAGGGCTACAGGCAGCAAAGAAACAGCCAAACCATTTGCAGAGGTGTTTAAATTATATATATGAGCCTATTATCCTATTGACACAAATGTCTGTCTGCCCCTTCCAGTGGATACTACAAATTACAACCCACAAGTTGCCCCGCAAAAGGCACTGGAAATGATACGAAAATGGATCCCCTCCTTTGGGCAATACTTTTCTAGCCATCAGACTGATGACTAAGAAAACATTTTGATCTTTCTAAGTGAGAGCTAATGCCTCTGC
The DNA here is from genome assembly GCF_030463565.1 of Pelecanus crispus. Classification (NCBI taxonomy): domain Eukaryota; kingdom Metazoa; phylum Chordata; class Aves; order Pelecaniformes; family Pelecanidae; genus Pelecanus; species Pelecanus crispus. The sequence continues at coordinate 9,310,377 of NC_134657.1, read as the reverse complement.
TATAGTGGCTTATAAGCCTCTGCTGCTGTGACACGGCATGAAAAAAACTACGGTTACAGCAAAGGCAACGTTTAAGTGGGAGAAGCTCTAGAGCCCACAGCAGGCAGCCACTACATGGAAAAAGTTTGTCTTTGAGAGTTTGTCTTTATCTTAAGAGCTAACACTGGGCCAGACTGCAGCCCCAAGTGTGCTGAAATCATTAGGTGTTTCATATTTATTTCCTCCCTTGCAGCTGAGAGATAATTTGCATTGAGTTTCTTTGGCAAGTGTATGTGGACAGCAATTTAAAAAGTTAGGAACCGGTGGGAGATTTCTGAAGTGACTTAGGAACCCGAGTTCTTCTGACGTCACTTCGGTCCAATCGAGTATTCCACACTGATGCACCTCACTATGCAGAAATGATCCTAAAGTTAGGCTCCCATTTTTGAAAGTATTGGCTTTGCTTTCACAAAATATTCTACTCGCAGGGAAACTATGGTGTGGAATCACCAAAAAGAGAAACTGAAACGTCCTCTATGGGATAAAAGCATTATGAAAGTAACTCCAATAAAGGCAGCTGCATCTTTAAATTACTGGAACAGAGTCCATCTCAGCTAAAGCAGCAGAAATCCAATAGAAAGAGTAATTTTAACTACATTAGTCCAGCATAAGTGAGAGCAAATTATTTTGCTGCATTTCAGCTGATTGGTGCGTGGATCAAATTACCAAAGAGTTTAAAAGAAGAGTCATGCAGAGTGCTATTTAGCGAACTGTATTTAATCTGCATTTAATTTTTCTTAGGTAGAAGAAAAGAGAAGAGCTGGATTTGAAATGCAGTCAGAATTACTGTGCTTTGGAAGGTGCGTGTTTTCACGGGCATGAGTTTTCAGACAAACAACAACCTGTAAAACAATACGTAAAAAGTTTCTCCCCGACACCAGGTAAAATGGCAAACCGCAGCGAGCCGCATCCCGACTTGGGAAGCCTTGCTCTCCGTGCCGCGCCGAAATCAGCCGGGGGGGATGCCCGCCGGGCCTCGGCAGCGGGCGTCTCCAGAGACAGCCCCACCTGCACCAGAAATGTCAAAGCTCGCGGAGCGGCAGCGCTTCACACGGCTTCACCATCTCCCGGGGTCGGGTAATGAGAACGCAACAAACGTACAAACTTCCTCGTCAGAGCTGAACTCCGCAGCGACCAGAGGATTAAGCTGATCTTTTCAGCCCAGTGCCTGAGAATGTTACCTTAAGAAGGCTGAGCTAAAAACTGCACTGATTTCAGGCTGTCTGGCTGCATTAAATTATATCACCAGGAGAAAATGTCAAGGATTTAAGTGGCCTTTGGGAGAGAAATGAAGGAGCCAAATGATGTGAGAGAGTCTGATAAAGAGAAGTTTAGAAACAAAATATTTCCCTATTTTTTAGGCTGGGACTTGGAAGCTCTGCTGTTTAGCTCATTACATTAGCAGTCTGATTCGCAAACAACTCCACCGCTGACTTTCTATTTTAATATATTACTAAAACTATATGCATCCCATGGAATGCAGCAAATGATGCCCCCATCCTTCACTTCCATCTGTCTTCTGGACCTTTACGGTTTTCCCGAGGCTGCTATTTTAATCGGCAACGGCTTTTTCAACCCATGTTATTTTAACATTCCTACTGAGAATGCCCAGAGGTGGCAGGATCCTAAGCTAACTCGAAGCTTTTGCCTTTCTATCCCATTTATTTATTTTTTTCCAGAAGTACTTTTTACAAAAATAAATGCCGGACTATTTCCATCATTACTTATTTTTCCAGGAGGAGATGACCACGGCGGGCCCCAGACAGAACACATTACACGTCCCGGGTCGTGATGTAGCCGTTTCCACTGCAGATGCTAAGCGTGTAAGCAAGCAACACGGCACCGACCCCGAGAGTGCTGGCAAAGCGAGAGGCGCTTTCTTAATAGCAAGCAACGAGGGCTCACTAATCCTCATCTCAGCTGACAGTTCTTTGGCCTGGCCAGACATTGACATCATTTTTTCCCACAGTTATCAACCGTACAATAGCGGCAAGGCAGTGACATAGGTGCTGTTCTCCTGGCCCGCTCCTCCGGCCGGCAGCGAAGGCCACGCCACCCGTCGTTGTTCGCAGTCCTTTGAACGCTCAAGCGAACCATCCCAGTGCTGACATAATCGCTCTGCGGTGACTCTGAGTCTTTCCAGCGCTAAGAAAACACCAGCTTCTGCAGCACATCCATTAACCTTCCAGCAGGCTGGACTACAGCTAGGCTCGCTACGCAACCCCGCAGCACGCCGTTCACATTTAGCTCGAGTAACGCAAGGGCAAAGCGGGCGCTCCCAGGAACCGCCTGTTCAACTGGACACCGAATCCAGCAGCCCTCTGGGCCAAACCCACGTACCGAAATGGATGTTATGAAGCATCCTGTCCTAAGGGAGAATTAATTGCCACGTTCATGTCCAAATCAAACTCGTTCGGGATGACTCTTTTCACCAGACTTGGCTAATAACAAGCAAACGGTATTTGCTACGTGACAAATACATCTCATCCGTAGCAGGAAGATAACAAAGGCAGCGCCAGCGCCCAGGCGGGCAATACGCAGACCTCCTGGTACCCTCACCTTAAAGCTTCAACTACTGTCCCTTTAGAAACAGGTTTTATAAAAAGCTCTAAAATGACAAAAGACTCAAGTCTTCCCCATACCTCTTCTTCTGAATTCACTCCTTCTGGAAGCTTAACTGGCAGACTTCATCCCGTCTGCTTTACACGTGCCTTCCATGTTCAGCTTATTCTAGGCATGACACAGCAGGTCGGGCTTTCCTCAACACCCGTCCATTTCCAGGGAAACTAGAAACCCCTTGCTATCTTCTAAGAAAAGTAAGTCTGCAAGAAATGTATCTGCGATAGATCCGGATACCACCACGCTATCGCGTATTTACACAGCACTCGCTACTCCAGACTTAAAAACGTTTCGAACAGCTGGGTCCGCCACAGCAGTTCCTATGAACCGAGAAACTCTAAGAAAAGGAATGAGAAAGAAAAAGGGGGGTGGGGAGGAAGAAAGGTGAAGTGGCTCACAAAAGGCCATCGAGTAAGTCAGTGGGAGAGCTGCATTTCCAGGCTCCCAGGGCTCCTGACTCATTCCCAAGCCATGAGAGCCCAGGCTCCGAGGCATCTGAACTCTGCATTCTTATCGAATCAAACCTCTGGAATTTCCCCAGCAGAAGTGCCATCTTAGCGTTGGCTCGTGGGAGAGTCCTTAAATAGGTCAATTTTCTTCTTTATCAAAATAAGGACGTGTTCTTTACACACATTGATTACGAGCACTCCTTTCAATTGTTCAGCCCTTTCGATTCAGAAAATTCAACGTGCTGTGACAAAGGAGAGAGAAGTACAATCAACTGCAGCAGACTTTCACTGCTCTTTCTAAACAACCTACATCCCGATCTGCCTCAGGTTGCGACGTCAGCTAGAAAATGAGCTCGTTAGAGGAAAGGCTTAAGGCAGGGTATGTTAATACCTGTATATGGGGTCCATGAAAAAGGGTGATGGCTTAGCGTAATGCAGGGATGGCTGCTGAGGCAGTTGAGACTGGGAAATCTTGGGTAAGACTTCACTTGCCATTAGCTTCCTTTCCCCATAAATGTGGTTTTTCCGTGGCTCTCTTCCTCCGTTCTGACTGGCTCGGATGCGGTTGCCAATGCTCAGATCCAGGGGCTGTTCCTCCCCTGAGGACGGGGCCGGCAGGACCTTAGGTGGCGGCAAGATTGGCTTAATCTCTTTTGGCTTTGTGGTGAGATCGAAGGGCGACTCTGAGCTGGTGCTGCCTACTTTGTGGAGGTCCCTGGGTGACTTTGGTTCTGCCTTGACCAGCAAGTTGTGATTGAGGGTCCGCTCCGTGAAGGGATAGAGTGAATGGGGGAAATTGGGGAGGAACTGGAAAGGGAACATGGAATGATACGGGAGCGAACCCATCTTTTTCTCCTGCATCCCCATAAAGCCAGGCCCAAAATATTTCTCTGCGATGGAGGCGATAGCTTTAATAGAGTCATTGGCTGCTCCTGTGGTCGGTAGCAGGTGCTCCTCGGGGGGAGGAAAGAAGGAATGCTGAGAATAGAAGAGAGGGATCTCACTCGTATTGTTGGTGGAACTTGCAGACACAGAGCTGCTGACAAAATCTGGCTTGCTCTCAATTGGTTTGCTCTTATCTTTTATTTTGTCCCTGTCGCTCTCTGCGTCACTGTCCAGGTCAGAACCAGTGCCCGTAGTGGTGTCCAGATCTGTGCCTGTGGTTGTATTGACATCCTCAAAGTCACTGCCGTCGGACATGTCACTGTTCCTGGCTTTTAGCTTCTCCAGGTAGGAGTTTTCCAGGCTGCTTTCACATTTCTCCTCTCCTGAAGTGGCCTGGTTGCTGTTGCTCACTGCAGAGATCAGAGGAAGTGCTGGGTTCCCAAGGGGGCTTGGAAGCTTTGCATCTTGCGTGTGGTTGAGGGGACTTTTGAGCAGTTGTGTGGGTGGTAACAAGGGGGGCCGGGGGTACAGAGACGGTGGGAAAATCCCTGGGAATCCCGGAGTGAGGGCAGGAAACGCTGGGGGGGCAGGTGAGAATGGAAGACCCCCCGGGTGCGGGCGGGATGGAAAATAATCGTTAAATCCCAGGCTGGCATGATTGAGGTTGGGAGAGGGCTTGGATTTGTCCATCATGGAAGTGGGCGTTAGGGGCAGGCCGGGGGCAAAAATCCCCCCCGGGTTGTAATGGTTCTTGCCCTCGCAGAAGCGCCGGTGTTTGTTGAGGGAGGAGGTAGTGCTGAACATCTGGCCGCAGTCCTTGCATTTGATCTGGGTGCGACAGTCCGCGTGCATCCGCTTGTGACGGCAGAGGTTGGAGAACTGCGTGTAGGATTTGTGACAGACCTCACCTAAAGCATCAACAGAAACCAACAACAAAAGCAATATGAAATTACCAGGAACTGGCAGGGAATCCACGAGGAGCTTCCTCAGCGTCCCCCAGCCCTTCCACCCTGCCCCTGAACTCCCCCTTCCCTAAAGACAGAAGGAAAGAGGTGAAAAGCAGGCCATAGCTACATGCTGCACCGGGCCTCTAGACGCCCGGCTCCGCATCTCCCCCGCTAAGGCTCCCCTCCGTAACTTCAGCACGCTGCGTAGTTTCTTTGTGCTTCAGCTCTCCCTGTGTAAAATCGAGCCACGGAGTCTGTCTGGTCTCTCGGGCTCGCAAGCGTGTGGGAAAAGCTACCTCCCTCTTTAAATGTTTGCACGGGACTCAGCCCCACCGGGCCGTCATCTCGGCCACACTTGGGAAAGGAAGAGGCAGCCCGGGGAGTCCTGGCCGAGGACGCTGGAAGAGGCGCGAGGGGGAGCAGGCTGGAAGACCCCCGGAGCAGCTGGCAGAAAGCAACGCTGCCAGCGTCTGAACCCCAGCCATCGCCCGGCTGGCACGGGCCAGCGCACGGAGGCTGCCATCCCAGAAATAACGCCACATCTCCCTTTCAACAAACCTCCCTCCCAGGGAATCGCTCAACCAGCCACACTCTGCAGAAATCTGAGGGCGTGTGCTGCTCCCGCTCAACCATTTTTTCAGAATTTTCTATAAAGACAAGGATGCATTTTAATGATAATAGCTATTTATGATAGCTAGCCTGCTCTGCCTGTAGCCCTGGCACGGCAGGAAGCACTGAAGGCCGAAGGGAGAAGAACTTTGCTTCATTTAATCAAACCTACCCTTTCTTTCATGCCATTAATAGTAAGTAACCACTCCATAGGGATGTTCTATAAATACTTTGCCAGCCAGGCCTCAGGTCAGCTAGAAGCGGGGTGAAATCTTGTATTCGTTAAATTAGTAAGACACCCAGGCAATGCTCAGTGAACGCTACATCAGCGTTTTCTTTAACGACCTGTAAATACCGAGCTTTCAAAACGTGAATTTTTATGACCCCTTTCACCTACAGACTCTGGTGGTGTGGAAGGAACAGGGCAAAGTAAGAAAAAAAATCCCACCCAAACTTTTCTATGCCTCAAAACACTCTAACTTTTTATTATCGGATGCCTCTTTCAACACAGGAATAAATTCTACTTCTTAGTGAATTAACACACTTCTTTCACAGGAGAACTGCTGTTATCACCATTTTGTAAACATGGAAACTGAGACAAAGAGAGGGAAAGCATATTGTTCGGAGTTGGGCAGGCAAGGACCCGAAGCCAAATTCTTCTGACAACCCGGCCTGCAACTCAGTGACAAAGTGGTCCTCCCTCCCTCCCTCTCTCCCTCACAACTTTTACCGACAGGTACACGTGAGCGTGACTTTCCCTATATTTTTTTCTGACTCTTTAGGATTTACATCAGTGTTTGAATATCAAATGACTGTCAGGAGAGTATTTCACTGGCAGCTCCGAAAACATAAGGGGAAGTCCCTTCTATTGAAATTCAAAGCAAAGGTTACTAAAAAGTAACAAATTTGACATTTCAGTTCAAATGAGCATCCCGAAGTTCAGTGGATTGTCACCGAAGGGTCTGCTCTGTCTGGTTTCTGACTGCGCTAGAAATTTAGGGAGAACCGTCTCCCCTCAGGGTATTTCATCGTTTCTGCTTTGGGCTTCCATACAGCGCGGAGCTGCAAAGGACACGCAAACAGAAGGGGAACTAGAAAGTCATCAGAAGAGTTTCAGTATTTGAGTAGCAGCTTTTCCAGATTCGTACGCTAAAGCTATCCCTAGTTTTTGGCAATCACACCTTAAAAACTCGTGTCAGTTCTGAACTACTGTTATTGTATATACAGACTTCTGTGGCTGTTGCATGTATTATTTTAGCTACCTTAACTTTCAAAGAAGGGGTTTTTTTTAGGTTTTTTACTTAATTTTAAAATGTTTTCTTAAAAAATACCTCAAGGAAACACTTCTCAATTTCTTTTCCGTAAAGCTAACGCTCTGTTAGATACAACAGTCTCTGTTTCTATAGAGATTTAAGCAGGAGGGTATGTCAGTGTGCACATAACGCACGAGCCCCACGGACCAGCTCTGCCTTTCTGGACTGTTCCGCGCTTCACTGTCGCAAGAGATGCGCCTGCCGCTAGACAGCCTCGGGGGATGCGACGTGCCGGCCGCCCTCGCAGGCTGTCAGGCTGAAGTGCACACAGCCGGCTCGCTGCCGCCTGTCTCGGGCTGGATGCTGCTTCAACTGCTTGACCCTTGCTCCTCGAACGGGTCGGGGCTTCTCTTGTCCTGCCCGGCTACGCAAAGCCAGCACCTTCAGGGGTGTGGGAACGACTGCGTGTGTCCAAAACAGGTAGGTGCAAATACTCCCACCTGTAAGGAGACCGTGAGCTCCCTCTCAAACTACTACTAATACTTGGAGAAATGTCACGTTTGGGTGGACTTCTTTAAAAGATGTTTGTATATTTTTCTTTCCAGAACAAAATTACCCCTCTCTAATTTTAACCTCCTCCCTTGCCGTGTGCCAAGGGTTGCTTTGCTCTGGTTTAGAAGATACACACAAGTTTATAATACGGCTAATCTGCTTACGCAGATCCTATCGCAAGCGAGTGCACTTGCTGTCAGCTTTCACTGCCTCAAGACTGTGTTTGTGGCGTTGGTGTTATTTTTGTTGTATGCACTCGCAGTTTTACAAAAAAGGAGTTATACTGTTCCCATGTGGCAAAACTTTACGAGAAGACTAAGGAAAACAAAAGCACAGTCTTCCAAGGGAATCGGGTTCTTTTTTTACATTTTCCACCCCAGAAAGAGTTGCTGGGTATAGATGATGCTGCACAAAATTCCCTAAAGAAAAGCGCTATAGGTATGAGAGCTCACCTCATCCTTCTAAACCAGGAAAACCGGAAACTTTTTGTTTAAGCCTCCAGTCATACAACGATCTAGTAACTCTGCATCTAACGCCCTCTCTTGCTGCTCTGCGTTCTGCAGTCACAAAGTGACAGTGTGGTGGGGTTTGTTAACGCCAGGTATAGCACCATAACGAACAAACAAGCAAACGCTCCCCGGACCCCTTCCTTCCCCTGCACAGGCAAGCTGCCCGGCGAATCCTGCCTCATGGCTCCCCTAAGCCGCTAATGCATTCCATATTCACGCTCGCGACTCCACCCGGCACATCCGAACTAGGCAGGATCGGTCTGAAATTGTTTTACACGCTGATTTAGACTGACAACTCCCTAATTCTTATGAGGTGAGAGTGAGGAGATTATGAGAAGAAATCATTCATCTCGCTGCGGCAATGCTATGAGATTCGAATTATCTCTTTCATGTGCCCGTCATCAAATGAAAGATTGCATCAAAATGAGCAATAAGAGTATTTCTTCTTCCTCCACCGACACCCATCTGATTATCTCAGAACGCATTAATGAAACGAGTCTCCCAGGATACTCCTGCATACTGTTCCCATTATACCAACAGGGAAAAAAAGGCAGCAGTGGGTTCAGTGGCTTCCCTACCGTAACATCAAAGCCTGGAATCAAACACAGATCCCCTTCTGTGCCTGAACTACGCTTTCTGAAGAGTGTCAGGAAGTAGTCCCTAAAGTTTCTATAGCTTTGTTGTGACACAATCCGCTTTTCTGCAGAGTTATCAAAATCCAATAGGTGCCGTGTCAATTAAAAAAATATACAACCCTGCGAATGACAAGAGATGAGATGAATGGCTCTCAAGGGAAAATGCCCTTTTGGAAATATTCCACTAAAGAGAGCACTAAGGACACAGTTAATCTGCTATTCATTTGGCGTCCAAGCACTATCTAGATGAAACATGCAGTATATAAAGAAGGAGAAACTCTTTTTAAAAAAGACCTTCTTCTCATCTCTGTGACTATGCCAAATTCTTTGCAACGGCTACGGGATTTGAGGCACCCCTGAAAAACATTTCGATCAGGCCGTGTCAGCTATTTATTTACGTCGCCAACATGAACGTTCGAAAATTATTAAGGAAAAAAAGAAGAGAGAAAGAAAAGATATGAGAAAATGGCATCGCTAGGACTGCTGAGAGCCTCAGCTTTTAACTTGTCAAGAAAGTCAAAAACTGCCATGAATGTTTACTGAAAAAACAGGGAGCATGCAAAAAAAAAAAAAAAAAAAAAAAAATCGCTGCGGAATTTCATCTTGTGCTCTGACCTATAAAATTACAGCGGCTGCTCGCAGAGGGACAGCTAGTACTGGGGGGCCCCCGCAGGATACGTGCAATTATAGCAAAAGCCAGAGCTCTGTGATGGCCGTGACAACTTACATATGAAAGGTTTGACAGTACTGTGAATGTGCTTGTGTTGTTTGAGGCCAGACGAGGTGGCAAAGGTTTTGCCGCAGTCCGGGCAGGCATGGGCCCGCGCGCCAACGTGCTGGGAACGGATGTGCCGCTGGAGGTTGCTGGGGTCGGTGAACACCTGAAAGAGAAAACGCCTTGAGGGAGGGGAAACAAAGCAGGAGGGAGAATAGCGTACACGTGACAAGCTTGACTATTTTTTCCATTTTTTGTCACCACCGCTCCTGGCATTAGGAGCGCAGGATATCCACCGCCCGCTGCAAACAGATGATGAACCGAGCAGGGCTGAGCCGTGTCCTGCCAGGCTGCTGGCACGCTCTCCGAAGCGCGCGGTGCTCAAGAGTTCAGCAGCGGTTTGCTGCCCCGCACAACGCTCACGCGCCGCCCCGGCAGACGCTCCAATCCCCAGGAAAAGGCCGAAGGCAGGGTGCACGGGGCTGAGCTCCACGTCCAAGCTGACGTGCCGGGGCCAGCTGAGCGTGCTGCTCTCCTCACGTCACCACGCTCCGGGCCGCCGAACCGCGCCGGCACGGGTCACCCGTCCTCCGGACCCCTTCCCCCAGGCCCCGGTGCCCTCTCCCAGGCAAAGCTGCCCACGGTCACCAGGTCCTGCACCGTACCTTAACGCAGTTTTCACATTCAAACCGTTTCCCGCTGTCATGAGACATTTGGTGACGAATCAGGTTGGATTTCCAGTTGAAAGCCTTGGGACACTGGTCGCACTTGTACTCCCGCTCCTCGGTGTGGATTACCATGTGCTGCTCCAGGCTGGGAAAGAGAGACAGGCTGACCTCGCATGGCAGGCGGCGGCCCAGAGCCCGGGCCGGCGGCGAACGGAGCCCAGCTCCCAGCGCCCGCCTGAGCCAGGCACTTTCTGTCAAGGCATATACTGTTACGGAACTCCTGCCCCGTATCAGGGAGGCTGGAAACGGAGAGAGGTGATTTGAGATGGCGACAGAGAAACAGGCCGCGAGCCCGGGGGGTTTCCAGGACTAACTGCTGCCGCAGAGCGCGACTGCAAAAGCCCTCGTGAAAAGGGGGCGAGCAGCACGTCGGCCACGAGAGGTGCAGCGACACGCAAATACCGTTTCTTTTTTGGCATTTATTTCACAGATGGAAGCTGCCCTATTCTGCCTCAAAATGTCGCTGCGCTTTACGGTACTTCTTATTAAATACCTGAGTCCATTTACAAGGAGGAAAAGGAAGGTGAAACCAGACCTGACCCTGCAGGTTCCTGAAGGGAAAAATGAGCACTTTGTGACCAAGACTTCTATGGCATCCCCACAGGGAAAGACAAGATATTAGCTGTTGCTGCCGAGACTATCACGTTGCCGTTTTCACGGGCACAAAGCCCACAGCTTCCCAGAACGCAGCAACTTCACATTGGAAAGAAACACGATAAGGTGCAAACACATTTCACTTCTAAATGTCAGACATCTTTTATTACTTAACTCGGCAATTTCAGCTCCTGCCAACTGGCAGCTTCCCCCGAACCAGGAGGATGATGGCAAACCGAAGTGGCTGCTGGAACGGGGCCACGGCCGGGATGGCTTTCCAGAGGAACGCCCAGGGTGCTCTGGTTCCCCTGTGCCAAAGCGCTGTCCCCATGCAGCAGCGCTCCGCTGGGCCACTGAACCGGCTGCGAGAGCCCAGGGACGGCACCGTCGGTGGCAGCGGGGCAGGTACGGCACCTGGGAAACCGTCCTGGTGAGGAGCCAGTGCTGGCAAGCAGGCTGGGAATCCTGCAGCCCCCAGACCAGTCCTCAGAAACAAAGGGAGAACCGGTGTCCTTTGCTGCCTTGGGTGTAATTTAACGGGAGTGACAAACGCTGCTCCTTACTGTGAGTTCCGATGAAGGACAAACTTATGTGAAATCTACCGCTGCCTGAAATCCCCTACAGATCGATATTAAACCATTCCTATGGAACTTTAAAGCACGGCTATATTTTTTATAGGAACATTAAAACTAAACACGACTAGAAAATCCTGCCAGTCTTCATTAAATGCTATGGGACAACTTCACCGCCGGTAACTCCTGGTCATTTCCGCAGAGCCTGAGGGATTTAGAAACCTGGGATGAGACTCAGCCTTGACATCGCCCTTGGGACCACGCTGCTCTTGCTCTCTTCAGATGCCCACGGGGACCTGCAGCCCCGGTGGGACCATATGCCGACAGGCACCCCGGCACCGGCAGGCACCTGCCTGCTCAGCAGTGCAGCAGAACGGACCTGACACTGGGCTCCTTTGAAATTCCCCCTGCGAAGGCTAACTGCACCGATAGCTGACCTGCACTGAAGTCTTTGTGCCCTGAGGGCATTTGCTGGCACCGGATCGAGGGCGACCGCGTAGAAGGTGGCTTCATCGCCAGTGGGCTCGGTGGGACTGCAACCTGCCTGGCAACTCGACATCGAATCTAAGCGGCCCCCAGCCTGCCACTCCCTTGAAAAGCCTCCTCCTCCTTCAAGTCAGAAAGTTAATATTCACGAACATGCCCCTTATAAACTGCCAATCCACTCATTTTAAAGAAGCGATATTCATTTTGCTAAAGAAATGGTGTTCTTAACACTACAAAATTTTTTACACATACAAAGAAATATATACCTTTCACGTACATATACAAAAATACATTCGTGTTAACTGTGATTTATGAGTTTATTTAGAGCAAATATGGACAAACTAATATGCTGTTTAGAGGCAAGTACCTACTGGGATTAGCAAAACATTTATTTATTTAGTCAGCTGCTAAACGCTCAATTTCAGTTCCCCAGTGGCACTCTTGATTTGATCTGTATTAACTTCTGAAAAATTATAAGAACATCTAGGTACGCTGACTGGATATATTCTGTGTTTTAGTGGCTTTCTCAGAACATAAAATGCAGCAGATTGATGGGGGAGGGATAGATGTGGACATTCTCTCCCAGCTCCACTAAATCCGTCAGCGTGCGGTACGCTGAATGGTGATGTTGCTGACTCTGTCTTTCCCTGTCGAAAAAAATGACTTTGTATTCTTTGCCTAAAAAAACCCCCAACCCGAATATTTGGAACCAATGGTCTAAAAGGCAATGCAGCCGCTGAGCCCAGGAGCCCCTATCACAACTCCACTTTCCGAGCATACAGGTCCGTGGCTAGTGACTTGGAGTATCTCCATCTGAGCTCAGCTGGAAATACCTTGAAAAGGCCTCTCCGCCACCGAGGGATGCTCAAAAATTGGAAGTCCCTGCTAGCGCACACGTGGACTTTTGCCTCAAGCTCAAGATATGTGAGCGCACTGACGACCGGTAAGTGCTCTGCCACATTTCCTTCTTAATTACAAGGTTTGTAAAGTAATGGTTAGGAGTGATGATTTCCAAGAATCTCCTCTACAGGAGAAGCTCCTGAAAGTACATCAGGACAGGGCTTGTAAAATTGGTGTTCTGTCCTTGGCCCTTCCAAAGGTTTTCCATCTGACTTTGAACGAGTCATTTACCTCCCCATGCTTAAAAGCAGGGCTTGCGCCGGGAGCCCTCGTCTGGGCTGGCAGCAATGCTCGCCGTGGAGACGTGCCCCACGGGCAAGTCAAGGTCTGTCTTACCCGCTTCTCCCAAGAAATCGAGGGCAACTGGGACCTCAACTTGGCCACATCTGAATACCCAGAATTAGCTTCACCATCCGACTCCAGACGTCTTACCCACAGGGATAAGTAATCACTAAAGGGAAGAAGGGACTTAAGATCTTTCTGCTTCTCTTAAGAGGAGATCCCCTGCAAAATGGACACAGTGCCGCTCCAGGCCCCCAAGGGGAGCCCGGACACACACAGCCCTTACAAAGAGGAGACACAGGCATTTCAAAAGGGAATTTCCTAAATTAACATAAGAACTACAGAGTGCTGGAAGCTAAAGAGGAGAAGGTTTCTAACACTGCTAGAGAGATAAAAGAACTGGAATTTCTACTAAGAATCGTCAATACCTAAAACATTTAAAGGAAGTTCTCCTTTTCTTGTCAGGCGAAAAAATTAAGAGAATTGCAGCCTCCTAGTACCTAACCAAAGTAGCCAAGGTAGAAGCACAAGGTGAGGAATAAAGACATCAAACTGTGCTAACAGAGCCACTGTACAGGTATCAGTGGGAGACGGGATCTATTACCAACTTTTAAAACGCCCACAACACAGCCAAGAGCCAAGCTCTTTTCAACACAGATAAGCTAGTGGAATGTTCTTTATGTTTCACCTTTCTCTACAGTTTTTAAAACAGATTTTTTTCTTCACTTAGCTAGATAAAAGATCTGAAAGTAACAACACAATTATGTTCAAAATGACTAATGCTGGGGAAGGTATTTTTAAATTTTTAAGTGAAATAAAACAGGCCTTACGTCTTTTGCTCCGCTAATATAGTACATGACAGAGGATTGCCAGTCCTCATAATTTTATAACAAATCCTGCTGTGCGTGGTGTTTGTTCATCTCAGAAGTCAGCTGAAATGAGTATGTGAGAACTTCAGCCTCCGGTAAACAGATAACACCCTAGTCCTTACGCTGTGGAGAAAGCCTTGAAAATACAGCCCAGAACTTAAAGGCTCAGGATGCAGATAAACACAATCCTAAAATGATTTCAGAAACCCCTCAGCTTTTTATAACTGGCTCCTAATATTTAACCCTTTGAGTCTCACATTGCAAATGAATCACAAAGCTCAAAGATCTCCGCTTTAAAGCTGCACTTGATTACTGTCACATTATGTTTGAAAGATGGCATTTTTCAGTTAAAACTTATTGGGGCAAAGAATTTTTCCTTTTTAAAAAAAGTTTAATTCTTGTTCAGAGTTGCCTTATAATAATAACTGAATAATTACTGCAAATAAAAATGAGAGGGAGAACTTCTTATCTTCTTTTTTTCCTTTTTGCATTTCTATTGCAAAAATGGCTTGGTGAACACAATTTTTCACAATGTTTTCTTTGTAAAAAAAAATTTAAACAAAAAATTTGATCAGAATAGAATTGTTTTAATGGTTTCTGCAAGATCAAATAGGAGCTCATGACCATGTTAAGAGTTCTTAGTATAACAACGCCTCTTTATATCCACTGATCTCAAATGACCAAGAATTACATGTAAAAAAAGTCCTCCTGCGAATAGCAGCAGAACGTAACGCCACTGTTTTCCCTCAGAACCAGATCACATGGGAGCAGTTGCTGCACAGAGCCTAACCAGGTCTACCAGCCTGTCTCTCACAGCCCTGGAAAAGTCACGGGGAATTCAGAAAGCAACCACTGAAACTCCAGATTGCCAGTGACCTGCAGGTGCTCCTGCCAACAGGTAACGAAAAGCACCACAGCCTGTGAAATCAAGGTGAAATTAAATGCTGTCCAACAGCTAATGACATTGAAGGAGCCTAAAAATGACTTTCCTGAGCCCTATGGAGAAAGGAAAGGCACAGTCCCGCCACCGCCCTGAGCTGCCCAGCTCCCAGCTCGGTCCCACACTTCCCATGCCCAGACAGGAGTGCGCAGGAGTAGCGGAGAGGGGGAGGCCAGGGGAGGGTCTGGCAATTTGCCGGTACCTGTATTTGTTGGGGAACATCCTCTCGCAGTCTTTGCACTCGTAGACCTGTCCATCCCCAAGACCTTCCTGCTTGATCTCGTCATTCAGGGTCTCGTACAGGGAGCTGACGGCGTTGCAGGCGTACTTCTTGTGTCGCCGCAGGTCGAGCTTTGACTGAAAAAGTTCATCGCAGTCCTCGCAGCGAAACGTGTGCTCTTCTACAACAGACAGAGAAGATGACTCTGACTTGTGGATCGGGACGCTCAAACAAGTCTGATTATTTTACCCAACACTGGGCTTGTAAAGAAAATGTAATATTCTGTGCGGATCTATCAAACTAACAAAGAGGAAATTTGCAAGTGACAGGAGAGAGAAACCAAGGTAGGCTGTGCCAGCAGATTGCTTTCACTTTAAGCATTAAGAGAAAAAAAAAAACAAATCACACAACCAGGAGAGATCTTGTTTTCTTTGTGTCCTGGCCTCTGCTGAGAGTACCAGAACTAGCAGACACACAAAATACTGGGGCTGTTCTGTCTGGAGTATTTCGTTCGTTTGCAGTGAGGTTTTCTGACAATACGAATGAGCTCTTCCTCAAAAGGGGCTGCCAGGGGAAAAAAGGAACAAACTGTACTCGTGACGACAGACAGTGGGCCAAGCAAATCGCCACAGCACAAACCTGGAGAAGCTCCTTTCTAAGAAAATGTCTTTCTAATGTCATCCTCTGAACTCGTCCCGCACAACTGCAGAAGCACAGTGCGCCATCAAACCCGAGGAGTTCGAAACCAGAGTACCATAGAAGAAAGAAAAGGGAGCCAAATTCTTTGTTGTTGTGCTGTTTTGTTTTGGTTTTTAAAAAAAAAAAAATTCTAATGCACATAATAAATTATTGTAGTCAAGGTCAAACAAATTAAAAAGAGGGCAGCTATTATTAAGTTTACAAGGCAGCATCCTGACCACAGTGCCAAGCCAAACAATCAGCTCAGAGCTGTAAATTTTCCAGGAGAACGACCTCTGCAAGGGAGTCAGGATAGCTCCGGGTTTCTGCACCCAGCAGCCAGCTCGAAACAGCAGCTTTCCAGCCACTGCTTAGCCCCCGGTGCCACAGTTCCCTGTCCTCCTCTACCCTCTTCCTCTGGACTCTGCGGCTCTGTTTCATATTAAGTTTTATCCTCTTTTTCTGATAACTTTACGTTCAAAAGGAAAGCTTGTGGTAAAATGCATTAGCTCAGAGGGAAGAGTGGAAATATTCTCTCCAAGAGATGCAGCCAAAAGCCAATGTTGTGATGGAGCCGATCCATCCCGGAGCACCGCTGCTCTGTGGGAAAGGGGACGACGGGGTAAGGCGTGGGCAGCGCTCGCGTCTTCGCCGCCGCTTCTCTGCCCGGAGACGTTTTCAAAATCTGCAACCTTTCGGCAAACCCTTGGTTTAAAGCACCCCACGTACTCGTCGGCCCAAAGTTTTGCACAATTACAACCACTGAGGCTGTGCTTTAAGGCCTGAAATTGCGTTTTATATAAATCAGGGTTAATTTTGTTAGAAGTGTGACACGAGCACAAACACAGGCAGCATCACACCCAGAGACCACCGCTTCCCCGCTTGCAATAATCTCCTTTCTCCGTTTCTCTCAATACAGCCTATTTAAACTCAGGCTGTGGTTTTCGCCCCATGCCCCTGCACGCCGGGGAGTCTGCGACTTGCTGCTGCGGTGGCTAAGACAGACAAGATCCCATAAGCTGCTACAGCAGCTATGTAGGCAGATGAAACCCAAAGTGGTCCACACCTACACGGAAAGTATTGCCATGCCCACAAACTGGAAAAAGTCAAACAAAGCAAAAAAAGAAAATACCACTAAGACACAATCAGCGAAGCCTTGCTATTTATCCAAGCAGCACGACTAGTGGAACCATAGCCCGGTTGCACAAGGAACGAATAAAATACAGAGATGCTATAGGATTTCCTGAGCTGCAGGACAGAGGGACGTGAAAAGAAATAAAATCCAGCGGGCCAACATTTTCCTTTGGGTGGGAAAGGGGATTTTGACTATAAAAAGTGACCTAAGGGAAGCAAATAACCCTATCTTTCCCATTTCAACTAGTTTTGACAGATTGCATACTCTGAAATTGCTATCATCAGCAGCCTCACAACGAAGTGGATCAGGCCCTGCTCTACTCCTTAGAGAAATGCTGTTTACCAGCATTTTGTAGAACAGCACCAATATGTATCTCATGCGTTTTATGTCCCTGGGGAGGAAAACCTGGAAATCAGGATATAAAAATCTACCTAGTGGTATCGAGAGACCGTGTATAACCTACCATTAAAATAATCCAAAATACTTCTTGGGGGGGGGGGGGGGGGGGAAGAATTGTAGTATCATGGTATTTTACTTGTAACAGCAGCATGACATACAATATTACCTAGCAAAATTTAAGATTTCATCTACACATGTTTACGATCCGAAAACATTCTTAGCATGACAGCAGCAAGCGAGGGGGGCGAGGGCTGCGATTAGGTGTGTTGTACCTTTTCGCTCTCCACCCATCCACAACTCAGGTGAGAAGAGACAAGCCTGACAGCAGCAAGTGTCCCGAACGCATGCACCGCATGGGCTGAGGCAATAATCTCGTCACGCCGTCTCTCCTCATCACTGATGAATTCACGTTAGCTCTCACGCACACTGAAACAAGCGTTTATCTGCTACAACGTTCAGCTTTCATAGCCTCGGACGTCAAGCTGTACTCAAAAGTGTCACTGGCACTAATAAACATGACCTTACTTTTGTTCTGGGTTTGACTCTTGGAGACGTACGTGGGATAGCAGTTCATTTGACTCATGCAGCCCACTGAACTGTGGAGTAACAGGATAAATCCCTCAGCAACTCCAGATAACGCGGAACTGCTCTGGCAAGGTGTTCGCCTACCTCAGAACTCACCCCGCAAATCAAACGTTTCCCCTCTTTGCTCTTTTGTAAACACAGCGTCGGCTCAACGCGAGAAGGCTTTTTTGTAGAAGTGACCGAGAGCCCTCTGGCTTGGGAACTCCCAGGTAGCTTCACCTCCTACGAAGCTCCTACCAAACTCCCGGCATCTCTCAAACTCAAACTGGCAATTCCCCAGACCTGAAAACTTGGCATGGAAGAAACAGATTTTTTTTTTTTTCTTTGTTTGACTTCAAAGCAAATGCATCAAAACACCTTCTGCAAATCCATACCAAATTCCTCCTACTTTGGTTTGAGATTTACGTGATTAATTGTATCTTATTTCACCTAAACTATCCTCTAGAAACCAGAAATCCACTTCGAGTTTGGAAAACTAGCCATGGACAATAATTTATTATATACCTGGCTAAAGACGGACAACTCGCAAGCACCCCCTCCCACAGTACACAACCTGATACAGCACTACCTGTTGGTACCAACGAGAATAACATTATTTTTGTCCTTTCTATGAGAATACAGAGTAGGCAGACAGACAGACAGATGAAATACATTAATAGCCTCAGTAATAACTGTTAGAGAAGAGATTTTGGTCCTAATTCTCCTTGTCCTTTGTCCGCGGAATTACAGATCTTGACAAATCACGCACAGTATAACGTGCTCCTCAGCCGGCAGATGCTGGCTTACGTTTACGCAAGCTGAGGAGCTGCCCCATCAGACTTTTATTAAGAAATGTAAGAAACAAGACAGCGCAGCCGAGACGTGCATTTTTTGCTTTCGCATTTGCATACCTTTAGAGCTACACAGATTTTACAGACCTAGCCTTTGCACGTCACTAAACTGAAAAATAAAAACTGTCTATTTTGTACACACTTGTGCTGCAGTAACAACACCACTCCTATCATCAAACGCAACAGCTTTTTCACAGGTAGAAAAGATGGACGATAAGAAAAGAAATGCATGCGCTTCAGAATATTTGGGTTTGGAAAAAGAAATTTTTATTGAAAAGAAGAATTAGAGAACTGACAAAAATACGATCAAAAGCCTTGTAGTCACATGTTAGAGACATTGCCACTGGTTGCAAATATTATTTTGATGCTCAGGCAGGTTGAACAGAGGAAGAACTGACTGGCTGGTAGAGCAGCTGATTGTACTGTATCAGTATCCAACACCCATTCCTCCGGCATTCCCATTTCTGAACTTCAGAAGACTAGGGATCAGACTTCTCAATAAATACCGCTGCAGGGAAAGGAACTGACCTGTAGTCTAAGGGCCAGACCATCTCCCTGCAAAAATGAAACCTAAGTAACAAAGGAGCCTCGGGACCGCCCTGAGAAGACCTGGTATCTATTTTGTGTCTTTATATCAGACAACCAGTCTGTAGGCTTCAGATTCATTGAAGGTTTTGTTTTTTTTCCCCCTTCTTTAAGCACCAAAAATAAAAATACTGCCCTTCAAAACAAGTTCTCATTAAAGTTTTCTTCTTTCTTTAAGCACCGCAAATGAAAATGCCACCCTTCAGAAAAGGTTACTACTTCAGTACCTTACAGGGAGAAGGGGATAAAAAGGAAAGAAAAATCCAACTACAAAAAAATTGCTGCCTGCTCTCTATGTCTTGTTTGTCAAGTCTATGGTTATATGTGTCTATCTTAAGTTCCATCAGTAACGCTCAGGACAAAGCAGGAATGTAGCAGAAAAATAAATCAGTGCCTAATAGCTTTCAGAGAAACCGAGGGGAACACAATTATGTGGCATCTACATGCTAATCTACCAGACTTGAATCTCAAAGGAGTTCAAGTGCCCTACTCAAAATTCCTGCAGTGATAAGGGGTCTGCTGTGTTTGGCTGGGGTTTGGATAAAAGATTTTTATGATAATTATCTTTGTGTGGAACAATTTTGCATTTTCTTTCTTGTTAATTCAGAATCGAAATGGGGGTGCGAGGCAGCAGGAAGATAACATTACTGAAAGTAAAAAGTATTAAGGAGTCAAATATTTAATGTTGGCCTATTATAATTTGACAGCAATTATGTGGCAAAAGCCCTAGACATTAGCAGGAAGATACAGATAAATGTTACATAATGACAAAGATGGAAAACAAGGAGCACTTTTTGCTCGTTCAAATAAAAGCCTATTAGAAACAGAAATGCAAACCAGCGGTGAGTTTCCTTTCTGATTTCTTCCTGACATCACAAAAAAAAGGGTATGTGTTACTCCATCAGTGTGAGTACAGAAATTACTCATCTCTGTGTGTTGGTCTCAAGAAAATTATCACCTTTTTTGGGGGGGGAGAACACTGAAAAAATAATCCCGAACCTGACATCTCAGTGAGAAAGCAGCTACCACCACTTTCATTCACTGCACCCATGGACCTTCAGCAAGAGAGCTTTCAGCTGCACTAATCCTCAAACCACCCGTTTCTTCAGCCGTACTGCAAACTGCGTATCGCGTGTACACTCTCAAAGAGTTTCAGTGCAAATCTGAACCTTGAAAATTATATTCGTATACAGGTAAAAGAAAAGAAATGTATTGTAGGATGTCCAGGTAAGAGAACTCAGATTTCAGCCATTAGTTATGTAGAACAGTATTTCCAACTAATAGCTTAAAAAAGACTGGTAGATGAGAATATATTTATAGCAATTAGTCATCAAATAATAATGCGAAGCTTGCCACAGGCTCTACATTCAATGAATGAACAGAAAAAGATGTAAGTAATGTGTCCTAATAATCTCTTCACTTGAGAAAATTCATGTACCTTTGACGTTGTTCTCTAACTTTTCACTGTCACCCAATGTCAAGGAAACCGAGAACCCTACAAAACAGAGCAGAACTTTGCAAGTCCAGCCTGATTTTCCTTTCATTTCAGGATCACGATGTACTCCACATGAGGCCAGGTTTCTGCAACGCTCTGTTCTGACAGGGTTTTGTACTCATCTCAGGAAAAGATTTGGACTTGCAAACAGCCATTGTAAAATGAGAATCTGCACAAGTTTTCATTACTCTAGATACGTCTGTGCTGTTGCCTTGGTTTTATAATATTTTGGGGGAATGGCGTAGCACATCTTTCCTAGATTTCCTAAGAGATCGCTTCCACCGCACAGAGCGTTTGCACCGACAGGCTCCGTCACTTGCGGTGAAAGGCGTGGGACACCAAACGTGAGTCAGAGTCTCGGATGAATGTTGAGAAAAACACTTTAACAAAGAAAAAAAAAAATCCTGGTGACACTCTCAGATTGCCAGAATATTTCAGGCCACGTGTCCTGCTAACCTGCTCTCCTGTCGCTGACAAGAGCCAGCAACAGCTACTACAGAGAAGCATGCAAGGACCCGGCAAAGAGCAGGTGAGCAGCAACCTGTCCCCGGGGAACGCCGCCTCCCACCTGCCTCGCAACAGCCTCTTCAGCGCGCCAGCTCCGTCTGCGCTTCCTTCCCAAACCCCTGAATTAGATTTGCAATCTCACTGTAGGAATTCTGGCTATTCTTACTCTGCGGTGCCAAGCGTTTCTGTTCTTTGTGAAATTAAAACTGAACCCAAAGCTTTCAGCAGTCTAACAGAACGATAAGCAGAAAGCTCCATGCTGCTTCTTATTAAAAAGGTAAGTACTTTATAGCCACCTTCGCACACCATGAAAAAGGAAGAAGGACTCGCAGTCTTCTCTTTTCTTTCTCTTTTCCCATCCCTCCCTACACGTCCTCTTGAACTTCACACAACACCGTTCTGGTGTAGGAAGAGAATCCCAAAATCTTGGCACACTGCTCCTTGCCCCAGCTTACTAGAAAACAGTCCCTTGACCTGGAAAGCATCACGGTCTTTTAGATAGCCTGTCTGATGATTGAGCTTCAGTAATTAACAGCAGAATATTTAGAGGAAAATGGTTACGCTAATATACAAAGAAGTGGATAAGGCTTAGTCTTTCAGGTTGCTCCACGTGCGATGCGCAGGTAAGGACACATCTCCCTCTGCGAGCCTATCTGAGCTATGCGCCTTGTCCCGCAATACCGACCCGCTGCAAGGCAGGAGAGACATTGCCATAATAAGAACGTGACCTTCTCTTAAAAATAATCACTCTCTTGGCCTTCCTTGCGTCATTTCAGGGTTTCAGAGGTATATCTACATTCTATCAATAGCAATTCTAGCAACGACTCTTCCATTCTCTGCCTGGATCCCCCTTTTCTGTGTAATCTAAAGCTCAAAAGACCAGTGTTTTGCAAGCCTTGCAATGGTTTGGCCCATTTTTATTACACCCAAAGAAACACAGTGACCCTGGGAATTAAAACGGCACCTCCAAACACATTCAAAACGTTCCACAACGTTCCTCAAAGAGAAGCAGCAAATTCATCTGTTGCATGCCTTGAGGTTAATAAAAACTTGCTTGCTATCGTTGACTAAGACAGCTACTCTCACCAGAGAAAGAGTGAAAATAAGCATAAAATATTAACAGTTACAGAAGGGGCAGGTACGGGATCAGGTTTTGGTCCCAGTTCAGCACTAACTGAGGTTCTCAACATTCCTAGTTTGCTGGGGAGAGGTGCAAAAAGGTCCTATCTAGCAAAAGGAGGCCTTACCTTCCATGCTGGGCGCCATGTTCCCAAGTGAATAACCACCTTCCTTCAAATACACCAAGAGCTCTTCTCCTGGCTCAATTTCTTTAATAACTTTATAATAGATCTGGGAATCAGAAACAAAAAATTGAGAGACACGTTAAATATGCAAAGACTTGCATTTTACATTTTAACCAATAACTCAAATTATCCCAGCTAATAGGGGAGGCTGTCACTTGGTTTGTGTGATAACTGCTACCGAAAGCTCTTTTTTCCTGCCTTTGTTTTCCTCTATGTGTGTCAGCGTTTCACGCGGCTTGGACAATAAAGCAGTGTTTACGGTAACAGCCTCGCTTGTTCAAATTACACAAAATCTTCCCATTGTTTTCCCTACCTCCTATAAGCTCAGCGTATTTGTTATAGCAAAGGAAGACTAAACCGATGGAATTGACGCATTTAAGTCTCTGCTTCTCTAAGCTGAAATTGGCCTGATAATTAGAGATCTGAATTAGCGTATCTTCATGGAATTACATCGTAGATTACTCTCACCTAGAGCCTGAGGAACTGAGCCGTAAAGACAAGATCTGAGCCATTCCGGGCGAGCAGCCTGTCCCCATTCAGAGCTCCTGTCTAACCACAGAACCTGGACCTTGCACCGAGTACAGCACTGTTCACCTACCGTACCTGTGTCGTTACGCCGGAGAACAAACCCAGAAATAGAAACAGACTTCAGACGGGGCAGAGACCACATACCAGCCGTACACCCCACTCACGCCGCTGTGATTTAAAGGATACCTAGGCCTGACACAGGTTTCCTGAACCAAAATGGACTTCTCCACTCCAAGGATGCATTTCCTAGAAAATATTACAACGAGAAAGCGATCCCCTTTACCCAAGGTGCAACCAAGTGCAACGTTGCAAGGCTTCGACACATTAGCGTACGTTTTCACACACACCGCACGCCCATCGTTACCGTTCTACCCCCAAACCAAACAGAACCCACGGCAGCAGACCCCAGCAGCAGCCTCATTCCCTCTGACAAAACGGCAGGGTTCATGGGGAGGAAGAGTGTGCCGACGGTGGCTTATCCGCGGGCAGAGAGCTCGCTGGTTCCCTGCTAAGGGAATCGCATCCACGTTCGCAGGCTGCTCACGGGTACCGCACACCGCGGCGGCTGGGGCGGTTCTGGGCCGAGCTCAGCAGCTCCAGCGGGGAGGGCGTCTCAGGGGAAGCCCCGCATGGAAAACCACACAAAGCAGCAGCAGAAGGAAATCAAGAGCGGGACGGGTGTTTGCGTGACCGACAAAGAAGGGGATCAGAACTAGGTGAAATCCAAGAGGCTCAGCATCTTCCACGTTTTCCAAATTTTGAGAGTCCTAACAATAATACCGTGAGAATTCAACAGATAAGAGTTATTACCTGCAAAGTTTTATTAGCACTGCCTTTAGTAGCAATGCATGAAAACTCTTTTTCAGGCTATCAACTACCATTTACCCAGAATGATTCCCTAAAGGAGCTGCCGCTCAGGCTCTGCCAATCCGCGGGGAACGGAGGCACAGGACTCTCAAGTGCCCGCACGGGCTGCGTCAGTGGCGTCACTACGGTGCGGTCGTCGTCCCGGAGCATCCTTCATCCCGGCGCACGGAAGCGCGAGGCCTCGCAAGACGCGTGCCCCCGAGCGCGGCGGGAGCAGCGGGCGCCCGGGCGGCTCCGTCCGAGAGCCGAAGGTGCCAACGTTGGCGCGGCCAGGCCGCGTCGCTCCCGGAGCGGCGTGCGGGGCGCGGGGGGCTTCGGGCGCTGCTCTGAGCTTCTCCTCCAGGCTGAGCGCGGGGAGCTGCCCGCAGATCGCGACCCGCGCTGCCGCCGAACGCCCAAAGTGCCCCTCGCCGCGGGGCCCGTCCCGGGCTCCAGGCTGCTCCAGCGCCCGCGGCGGCAGCGAAGGGCCGGGGCTTCCCCGACGGCGGCCGGCGGGACCCGCGCCCTTCCCCGGGCGAGACCCCGCACAACCTGCGGGCGGCCCGGGCAGCTGCGCAGAAGGCGGCGGGGCCGGGAGCGGGGCCGGGAGCAGGGCCGGGAGCGGGAGCGGGGCCGGGAGCGGGAGCGGAGTCGGGAGGGAGCGGGAGCGGGAGCGGGGTCGGGAGCGGGAGCGGGGCCGTCGCGGCCAGAGCCCGGCCCGGCCCCGGGAGCGCGGCGCGGCCCCCGCCCGCCCCAGCAGGGGGCAGGCTCCGCCCGCCTGAGGCGCCGCGCCCGCAGCGCCCGCGGGGTCCGGCCCGGCCCGGCCCCGCTCCCGCTCCCTCCCGGCCCCGCTCCCGCTCCCTCCCGGCCCCGCTCCCGGCCCCGCTCCCGCTCCCGCTCCCGCTCCCGCTCCTTCCCGGCCCCGCTCCCGGCCCCGCTCCTTCCCGGCCCCGCTCCCGCTCCCGCTCCCTCCCGGCCCCGCTCCCGGCCCCGCTCCCTCCCGACCCGGCCCCGCTCCCGGCCCCGCTCCCTCCCGGCCGCCCGAGGCACCCCGGTCCCGGCCGCCCGGGGCACCCCCTGCGCCGCCCGGCCGCCCCCGCGGCCCGTCCTGCCGGAGCCCTGCCCCGCCCGGGCTGGGGCCGCTCCCGCCGCGGCCCTCAGGCAGCGCCCGCGGGGCCACGCGCCGGGACGAAGCCAGGGCAGCGCGGCCCCTGCGCGCTGCGGGGCGGCCTTGGAAACCCTCCTGGCACAGAGACCGGCGCCACGCGTTCCGTGGCCCCACTTGCCTCCCGTCCAGCCCCGCCTGAGCACGCACGCTGTAACGCTCCCCGCAACTTCACCTGCAAACTCACGGAAACGCGAACATCTGGTCCGCAAGCGCTAATATTGCCCGGCCGAAAAGGCTGTGCAATCCCTTACTGAGAGTTCCAAACCGGCAGCAGTGACACGGCCACAGAACCAAACGCTTAGGAAAAGGAAGAAACAGAACTGCTTGTGATTTACAAGATGCCCCAAACTGCGCAGAAACCCGTCCCCGCGCTTGCCAGAACCCTTAGCGCAATTTTCATCACCGTTTTCCACCGGTTCGCAACCAATTCTTCCACGGGAGATACATCCATCCTCCCCCGTGTGTCACCCAGCCGACACACGGTCGACTCGTGCAGCTGGAAGGATCCGAGCATCGCGCTGCGTGGTGCTTTGAGATCCTCAGCTGAAAAATCCCGCGCGCTGCGGAACGGGACAGCAAGATGCGTGCTTAGGTACAGACGTAAGGAGGTGAACGTATTTCTGAGAGACTGCACTTAACTGTTTCACGCGGATCGGACAGTTAATTTCTACGGATTCCACTGCAAAATACAAGTGGTACAAGTCTCTCCTTTCTGTCATTATTTTTTTCGTTTGCACTTCAACTCTCTTTCCTGCCTGCTCGTTCGACGAGAAAAGCCTTTCCCAGGACCAAACCGCACTGAGCTGAGTGGCAAACCTGCCTGAAAAACAACAGACTAGGAGCAAGCACAGAGCTCAGGGCTGCACTCGACAAAACAACTCAAAATGTGCCATGACTTGCAGCTAGCTGAGAGAAAAAAGAAAAGCACCCAAAATAGCTATTAGCAGACCTTCCTCTTTCGGCTAGTAACCCAAAACCAGATCAGCACTAGAATACAAACCACAGTCTAAAAGGTACACCTAGTTCATAGAGACATTCACAGATTTTACGTTCGAAAAATCCTTCAGAATGACGCTACTCAACGGCTAACGTTGCCACTATCACACAGCCTGGACCTCTCCTGTTCGTTCTCAGAACAAAGTAGCTCCTTGCACATAATAAAAACACGTCTGTTGCAGCCCTTCAAGAAATACCGTACAAGCTTCATTAATGATTAGAGAAAAGTTGGATTCTGCTGGAGTCACATTAATTTCATCAAACATTTCATTATAATAATTAACTTCATCTTGCAATCATGCTACTGATGGTCTGAATTAATTAAAACTACTGCTGTGTTTCCTTTCCCTTTTTATTTGTTGTGCACCGAAAAAGATCAGATTTACTAATCCATCAGAACGCGCACATTCATAAATCATTTACGTTCATCGTTTGTATAAAAATTCCACACGTTATCATTTCTTATTTCTCAGAACAAAAGGGCGCCTCTCCTAATTACCAGTCAGCTTTATTTGACACACAACAGTTAACAAGATAACTAGGGTTTGGGCAGTGCTTTCGCAGACGATTGAAAATGCTACATTTCTTGATTTTTATCAAAATTATTCTAGGCACGGGGCACTAAAGAAAGAAGGAAAAAAAGGAAAGTGAAAAAAACCCAGAGGAATCCTTTTCCAGTCTGGGCTTGATACACAGATCTGCTCTGTAACTGCTGCTGTGGATGTAAACGGGGTGTAATAGCAAGCTGGCTCCGGCTGCAGCGTTTCGCAGCATATAACCAAGCAATTTGGTCCAATTACTGAAAGTATCGATAATGCAGACCCGCAACACACAACCACATTCTGAGGCTGATCTCGCTCGGAGCGGAGCACAAAGTAATCAAAGCTGTACATCTCTTCTCCGAGAAAAAGCGTTCTCGAGACAGAGGCAGCTCAGAAACAACGCGCTAATTGTGTGTTTCCAATACCGAGGCAATAGACGGAGATGAAACGTGTCGAGTGGGAAAAGCACGCCCGAGCGTTACCTCATTATTTAGGTATCTTTCATAAGAAACAGCACTGTTTACCTGCTGTATGAGTTACGTCTACTATTTATCTTTGCTTCATTGCGGCTACACGTTTGTACTTTAGGAAAAAAAGAGCATTAGAGAACTGAGAAAACAGCTGCAGTGTTTACCTAAAGATCAAAAAACACACCCACTAATTGCATCCGTGTGCGGCCGAAGTGATGGACAAAGACAATTCAAAATGAGCCAAAAAGCGCTCGCTTGACGTTCTTGTCTTGCAAATAGTTAACTGTACTAGAAATCCCATGAAATAACAAGGCAAATATTTCTACCTACTGTCCGTCTAAGACGACTATCAGACCTATATCCATGTCTGGCTGGCTCAAGGAGGAGCGAACACGTAAAAGTTTGGCCTCGTGTATTTCTGGCCAGAACGGGGCCGCACATTTTGCTTTTGTTCAGATGTTTTCCTCCCTTGGAAGCGCCTTCCCTTTGTTTCAGCTAAGCCACACTGCTTTTTGTTTCCTCTTTTTAAGCCATTGTATTACATACCTAGGAATCCTGAGCAGAGTCACCAAATATGCATGTAAAATACACAGAAAATATCTCTATTATGCACACACAGAGAAGACTGGCTTACTGAACAGAGGCCCGATTTTCTCCTTTACTGTAGCTCCTGTTAGTCCTCCTTTTTCCCAATATGTGTAACACAAACAACAGCAGCAGCTATCATCCTGAAAGCGAGCTCGTGGCTATTATATTTATTACCTATACCCTGTTTAATATTACAGTCTCCTGAATAAGAACAGCTAAACTGCTGAAGCATTTGCCCCATGAAGGCAGCAGTAGCCATGTGAAAAAATAAAACAGAAGTCACATATTACTTTCCAGCTGCAGTTAGCAAATCATACCATTTTTTTACCATTCTTTTTCAGTCCTCCTTCAGAAACAAAATTATCTCAGTCAATCGAGGATCTTCTATTGTTTCCAAATGCCTATCAAGTTAAGAATAAATATAAAGAAAACTGGCTAACATTATTTTACATTTCAAAATTGGTTTCACAATTGAAAAACAGTTAATGAAATGTCTCAACTAATCTCTTTCTAAATAGCAGCATTTTAATCGGTAAATTGGGAAAAAAAAACCCCAAACACATTCAGAGGTCCGGATTCTGCTGTCAATTACTTCACTAAAAATCCAGGAAAATTCTCTGTACGTTCCTGGGAATTTTCCCAAGTTACAGGAGTGTAAAGAACAACGGGGGGTGGCAAAGGCCCATCTCCCCATGTATACATGTTTATTTTTTTCCTGAAAAGCAAATGGGTTTGATTAAAAGCTTCTCCTGGCTCTTATCAGCACAATGCTGCTTAGTTATTCTGTGGGCAATCTTTATTGCAAAAGCTTTGCTTTTCTTTATGTTCTTAGAAACAAACCCCAGATCTTGGCGTGCCTACCGAACAGGAACGATAAAGCCTTTCTCCCTGTTTTTTGAGTCCCTGTTATGGGAAGAAAAAAATGCACCCTGCTAGCAATGTGAAACTAAATAAAGTTAAAACCAGCAGCGTTAGGAGACAGCACTAGGTAGAAATCAGCAATGCTTAGTCACTCTGAAAATTTATAACACGTTTCCGGCTTTAGGAGTCACTCTCGGAAGGGCCCACGACCTCTCTGCTTTCTGAGATCGCGGCTTTCTCGCCCGCAGGACGCTCAGAGCGCCAGCACCCAGCAGAATCTCCCCTTGAACGAACGGTGCTGGGGGCCGTGCGCAGGAAAGCAAGCTGGAAGTTGACACAAGTTTAGTTTTCCAAATGTATCCCACGGGAAAATGAGGGGATTCGTGTTTGAAGCCCACAATGGCCCCAGCCAGAAACACACGCCTCTGCGAGGAATCCAGCTGGATGCCCTCGACTGCAGTGAAGCAGTCGCACGAGCGGCATTGCTCGCGCTCGGAGACATCCGCAGAAGACAATCTGCGACACCCCCCCCACATCCCCTTTTTATCAGCATGGATCTCACACTGACGTCAGCTAAATGAGAAGTTACAGAGTGTAAAAACATTTTGCACCCTCCACCTAGGTGCAAGTACAGTATCTGAAAATGTACGCCACTTCTGCTTGGTATTTAGTAGTCTGGTGTTTCTTAGGACCGGGATGAAGAACTTGATTTTGCCATCTAGTGATCTTATTTTGAGTGTCTGAGAGTTCAAATACAGGGGGCTGTATCCAAAAGGCACCTTGGCTACTTGCGGATTATGAATTCACGGAGTCTGATGAAAGCACATATCAGCTCGCAGACATACACGCTTACGGACTGTTTGACATTCTTCTTTTCTATTTATATTTGCATCTTACTCTCTTAGTTTTCGTGACGACCAAATGCACTCCCAGCCACCTTTACGCTTTGAAGCTTCACAACCCAGCAGAATTACTACCAGTTTCACTAAAGGAAGCAACACCGACTAACTCCAGAATCTCTTCAGGAGAGAAGAGTGAGACTGGGTTTTGTGTAGCAGTGGTGTGAGAGAAAACTTGGAACGAATAGGAAATTCCAGAACAAACATGGTTCAATTGTCTCCTCTATAAATAATAATTCAAATATCCACAAGGATTTTAATGTGTTGCTGATTGCTCTAAATACTGCCGCCGTTCAAAGGAGTCCATAAGCTGTCACGATCAATAGCTTAGGAAATAGTATATCCTTACTCTGACTTTACTCCTCCCCCAAAGCGTCCAGTGCCTCTAGTTATCAATCACCATCATCTGCTGCTTTCTACACTGGATTTTTTCATTCCCACCAGCTGGCCTGACCTCAGACTCTTCAATCCTTCGGGAAAGAAGGCTGAGGGGGAGAAAACATTTTGCTTTGCTACTGTTTCATCGGATTCTGCACCTTTTTATTTTCTTCCTCCTGAAGAAGCGTTTCCTTGCTACCCACCCCCTTTTACGTGATTTTAGTAAACGTATTTATTAATTAGTCATAAAAGAGTGGTCATTACAGAGAAAAAATAAAGAAGATGAGTGTGTATGACAAACAGCTGTTCCTTCCAATCAGATCGCTGCATGCGCTAAAAATATGCACAACCAAAAATCTCCAGATGAGGGACAAGGACAGAAGGACATGCGGCGGCCTGGGCTGAGAAGAAAATGTGATACAGCCTTCAGGTTTCTGGCACATTTGGTATATATACATAGTCTTCAATCTAAGCATTTATAAGAACCTGGGAAAAGCCAGCAGTGCACAAGTCACCATTTTAAAAAGAAGAAACGTGCATTCCTGTAAAAAACACTGTATGAACTTGGTTTCTTTCCCCAGTCAAAGACTTTTTTTAAGAAATCCAAATTCAAAATATTTGGCTTTTCTCTTCCTTTAACATTTGTGCTTTTCTACTGCTGCTGGTAAAAATTCTCAGCAACAGCTTCGCCACCCTTTTGCAAAGATGAATGCTAGGAAAAAGTCATCCGCGAGACCACTGAGTAAAACTGCGCTGTTAGGAAGCGAACACACCTAGCTGGCTAAAGCTATCGTTAGGTGCAAAGTGCTGGGAAGCATTAGCTAGCACACGCGGCTGCACTGCTCCTGTCGAATCTTCCGGGAGTCCAAAAAGGAATCCCTCGGTCTGCGCTCGGATGAGCTGTAGGACGCACAGCCAGCAAGCAGGGTCAGTCGCAGACTCCCGCAAACCAGTATTTTCTGCGCGGATTGAAGGACAGGAAAAGACCTAAGTAACAGGTGAGGGAAAATGTAACGGCCCCCAAGATATTTATCCTGTCATTCCGTGAAACTGAGACACGGGAGCAGCCCGGTGCGTGTCACAGAAAGCGCCGAGCGGCTCACGGTGTAAGACAAGGAGCTGATGATAAATGTTGGCTCTTGGTTAGAAGGCTCCTTGTTGTAAGAGCACTTGTGAGTAGTGGTGAGTGGGCACTGAAGCAATCAGCAGCTCATTTTAACTAAGCAGGCTGAAATTTAGAGCTTTGTGCCTCAATCTCTTCTAGATTGCTTAAATCATGAACATTTGTGATATTTTGTATTTTTTTTTCTGCATCCAAAGTTAAGTTATTCAAAAGCATTTTGAAACAGGAACTAAGTTCACAAAGTGGGCTGACATTTTGGCACACCCTGAGCTTTCTCATTTTACGTGAGCTGGCTTACTTCGGATTCACTCTAGCTTCCCTGACAGCTACAGACTTTTAAATGTTTTTGTCAGAAGTGTATTTTTCCATCCTCAGCTCATGTTTTTGTGCATCCAAATATGCCTCCTGTTTGCTAACTGGTAATACCATTAAGACTGCATTTCTCATTTAAGTTAGGTCTGAAACAGTAACTTACATTTCAATCGTACTCGATTTGAGGTTTGTGAAACCTCCAACTTGGATTGCTCATCTTGAATCAATTTTTGGGTTTAAGCTTCAAAGAACTTTGCAAACGTTAGCTAACATGATCAAAATCCTATTAATTCAATGTAATATCCCTCGCCTACACCCCCACCTAGAGACTGCTCTACCAGCATTTCTGCAACATGCCTGCTAGGTTTTTACTCTTCCTCCTCCTCAGCCGACTCCCAAACCATCTCCTGCTCTCACTCCCCTCTTAAACACCAACAACAACCGAGTTTACAGCTCAGAATCGCGCTCTTTACCCACCACTATCAACCGGTAACATAAACTTGCTACAGTTCTGCTGGCAACGAAATACCCACCACTGGTTTCCACGTGTCTCTCTGTGTTTCATTAACATAACCCGTGTTTCACACCCGGTGTTAACGTTTCACACGATCTTCCCCACCACCAACGGAGTCAAGGACTGGAAGGTCACGCGGGTCCAGGGGTTTTAGATCATTTCAGGGACGCCGCAGCAGAGCGGCTGAACAGGTGAATCCCTCGGCCGCTTCCGTTCAGCGCTGCCGCTACACACTGTCCTCTGGCCAACCCGCCCCAGCATCTGTTGAAGTGGTGAGGGGAGCACAGCAACCCAGTAATTGCCGAAGTCATTACCTGGTCGTTAACGTGACACACGGCTAGATTCTGCTCATCGCAGGAGCAGGCCACGCGGATGTACTTCAGCCAGTTCCCAGCTCCACTCTGGCTAGCATCAATACAGAATTTCTCATTTCCCAGGTCATCAGCAATCTGTAGAAGAACAGGAGAAGAAGAAATACATGGGTCATCTGATATCAAATGATAGCTACAGAAGGACGAAAGAAAGGCAGATTTTTTTGCAGTGCAGCATTCCAAACACAAAACAGAAAGGAGAAAGCTGGGTGATGTATATAATTAATAAAGAGACATACGACAAGACCAAAATCAGCTCTTAGGCACAATCTGAAGTTCCAGGTTCGCAGAGCCTCCGAGGACATACGTCAGAGTCGTCCACGAGTAACAGGCCCAGGATTGCAATCGTTACGGAGAGAAACACATGGCTCTAGTATCCACGCCAGCTTAAGTAATCAAAGCAGGTATCTTCTCCAAACTCTACTGATTTTAATGACAGGGCCCTTAAACTGCTCCATCTTCACATTGTCTATTTTATCCTTTCATGCAGGATCATTTTTTATTACAAATAAAAAATTACATTCCTTTTTTCAGTAAACTTTCAAAACAGTGCCGTGAAATTGTATTTTAAAAAATGCTATAACAAATGATGCTTTCATTTATGTAACTACAACACTAGAACTTCACTGACACTAGAGGATCTGTGTGGTTGAAGGCGAGACAAAATTTGGCTAGTGCGCAAAAGAGGAGTCCTTCCAAATAAAACCCCTCAAATACTTAAAAGTCCAGGTGTGGAAAAAAAGGGTTAATTAAAGGGTTGTGGTATAAAGAAAACCGCTGTTTTAGCAGGAAGAGACTTAGCACTTTTTCTTTCTTAAGCCAGTAAAGTAAGTTCCATGACACAGAAACAGAAAAGATGCTCAGCATTCCATACCAACGTTGGTGATGACCCTTTTTGTGACTCACTCAAAACAGGACGTTTTAAAAATTACACAGGGCGAGGAAAAGCCCTTTGAGTCCTAAGTATGGCAAGACTATATTCTGCTCGTAAGTGGGCCTCCTTATTACAGAAACTCCTTTTTTCCTCTAGACCTAGATTTCCCTCTACCCCTACCAGACCCTGTGTCATTGCAAATTACTTCAGTCATCAAAAGCTCTTAACATGCTTTTACTAGCAATTAATTCTCTCAAAATCTCACGGGATACGATAATACTTTCCCATCTATTTCAAGAGAGAGAAAAAAGAAAAGGTAGGAACAAAGGAAAGGAAAAATTAAAACACGGCGATGACAGCAACAAATCAAGTGTAAGGTCAGGCCGAGACATCGCGGAGCGACGCTGTCGGCCGAGACTCTCGCTCCGCAGCCCCAAACACCTGCGGAGCGTCAGGACCGTGCCAGCGTCGGCTCCGCCAGCCTCCAGCACCAGCCCGCAGCATCGCCCAGACAGCTCCCGCCTCCCCGCACCGGTCCCGTAGCGTACCCCGGCCTCTCGCCCCCAGCACCAACCCTTGTTCGCCAAGCTACGTGCATGAAAATGGACCCTTAGCACTTGCCTTCTTCCTTCCTAATCAAAACGCAGCACTGAAGCTCCAGTAAAATACTGCATTTTCTCCCAGAACATGTTTGGGACAGGACTGGCCAGAGACACAACCCTCGCTGCGTTCGGTTTCATCAATCCCCTGCTTGGGAACACTCTAGCAGTTGCTTACCAATTAGACTTCGGCAGATTTAGCTAAATGCATAGGCTCTGGCTCCAGTAACGGTAAAGCGCAGAAGGTCAGCGAGCTGCACCAGAGTACCGCACAACAGTATTTTAATCAAAAACTACGTGCGGCAACACCCTGCACCCAAACTCTCCTTTCGTTTTATGTAACGCACTTGTGAGGGATTCCTAAGAAACTCATTTTATAGCACAAGAAATAAGATGGCGAGATGAACGCTAAGCACCTGGAGCATTCCAGCGTGCTCCTATGTTCTCAGGCCACGGCTCCCGTTGAGCACCTGGAGCAGAGCCCCACCTGGAGCTGGGGCAGCTCTGCAGATCAGACTCCCAGGTCTCGAGCTGGGCATTCAGACAAAGATAATGAGGAACATGCAATTAGCATCTGCTTCTGGCAAGTTTGGCTTCGATGACTTCCTCAGAACGCAGCGGCAGAAGCAGTGATGAAGTTTAGTTTTTAGTCTGACTGTCTTGGCCACGAAACATCATCCTTCTTCTTGGAGAGAAACCCTGCCTTGTTCATGCCTTGCATTCCAGCTTGCCGAGTAAATAAAACGGGAGTTGCACGGGCAACGTCCTTTGCCACACTGCCCCAGTTAATTTCTAGAGCAGATCTATCTGCTTAGGTTCAGTAAATGAAAGAGAGCTCCCCCAGCCAAACCAATGCCTAATTCACAAGACAAAACCCGCGTTGCAAGACATTTTCTGCTGGCGATCTTGCTAAAATTGTATTAGCAAATCGTGGTTTGTGTGAGTTTATTCTCAGTCATTTGTTTCATTTTCGTCTTGTTCGTTTTGTTTTTAAAGCAAACTCTACCAGCAGCAATCCCTCCTTGTGTTTTCACACGTCGTGCATGTGGCTCACCGCTGCAGGAGGCTTCACAATGCACCACGGCAAACCCGGCAGCCGCACAAGCGCAACGGCAGCAGCAACTCCCCGTCCCCTCAGCAGCTCTCAGGCTCTCTGCCCTTCAGCCTCAGAGGCTCTGTGGCAGAGGAGAGGGTAAAGGACACGCATTCAGGCACTCAAGAGGATGCAGGGCAGCAAACGCAAATCTTTTGCCCACTTCCACGCATTTCACCCCATGCCACCCAGTTAGTCCCAAGCTACCCAGCCCTGCCTCTGAACCCCAGTCCCAAGCATTTTGCCTGGCAGGCTGAACTTTCAGGACTCAGATTTTTCTCTCCAAATCCCAGGTTCCTTGCCCATCAACCCCTAGCATCTTTTCCCTGTCGTGCCCCACTACGTATTCCCGAGCTTGCAAACCTCTCCGCTCATCTCCTCAATGCCTGTCTCCTTGCCAGGATAAGCCTCGGTCCCCGCTCCTCGGGTGCAGTCCCTCTCCTCCCTCCTTCCCACCGCCACTGTAGCCGGCAGCGGGCCCCCTCACTTGCAAAGCCCTGGCGCGCTCCCCGCTCGCTCCCCAGTCCCCAGAGCCCCGAGTCGGTCGCAAGCAATCCCATCGCTTCTCGTCGCTACGGGTGAGACAGCTCTGCCCCAGCCCCCCTGGCTCTTCTCTTCATCTCCCAGTTGCCTTCTCAACCATAGCCCCAATTTCTTCATAGAATCATGGAATGGTTTGGGCTGGAAGGGCCCTTCAGAGCCCACCCAGCCCAGCCCCTGCAGTGCCAGGGACAGCTTTAACCAGAGCAGGGTGCTCAGAGCCCCGTCCAACCTGGCCTGGGATGTTGCCAGGGATGGGGCCTCCACGGCCTCTGGGCAACCTGTGCCAGTGCTTCACCACCCTCAGTGTAAAACATTTCTTTCTCATGTCTAGTCTAAATCTATTCTTCTTTAGTTAAATCTGTTATTCCTTGTCCTGTCACAACAGGCCTTGTTAAAAAGATTCTCCCCATCTTTCCTGTAGGCCTTCAGTACTGGAAGGCCGCACTAAGGTCTCCTTGCAGTCTGCTCTTCTCCAGGCTGAACAACCCCAACTCTCAGCCTGGCCTCATAGAAGAGGGGCTCCAGCCCTTGGATCATTTTGGTGACCCTATTCTGGACCCACTCCAGCAGGTCCATGTCCTTCTTGTGCTCCCACAATAAACGTATTCCCTTTTCTGATGGGAAAAAGAAAGGCAACAGAGGAATCTCCCTAGGCAAATGAGTCTCGGATCATTAAAACGCGTTACTGAAGGTAGCCGAGACCCCAGCAGCACGGCTCGCCGTCCCGCAGCCAGGCGCGCTGGGCTCTCCAGCTGCCCGCGCTCAAAGGAGGAGCCGCGGCGCTCCGCACGGGCCACGCGCTCTCAGCGGCCTGCGGGCGCCGGAGCCCGTCCCCTGCCCGCCCTGCGGCTGCGGAGGCCTGAGCTGCGCCGAGGGCTACGTCAGGGAGGAACGCCGTCGTGGAAAGCAGGACAAACGCCTACAGCTCTGGGGCCACCACAAGCTCCCTGTGCACGGTGAACACGTACAACTGTACACTCGCCATTAACCCTCCATCTGCCAGGATGCACCAGGGCTACCAAGGTTAGGTCTCGTGCCAAAGCAAAGGACGATGTGAAAAACCCGGTCAGGAACCACCGATTTATGTCAAATGTTAAAGACACATATGAATCTCGAAGACATATCGCATGCAAAGGGATTTTGGGAGCGTGTTCCATTGCTTTTTTTTACTGTAGATACTCCCCTCAAAATTGGTTGCATTTATTCAGGGACCTGAAGTTTTTAAAAGCACCGCCTGGAAGTGCTGAATTGACTTGAGTGATTCGGAGGGGAAGGGAGAGCCCGCCAAGCCCCCGCTCTTCCCCAGCCAGACTCCCTCTCAATAACTGGTACTTTCTAGATGCTCTTCTTCACCCCCCGGCCCCCGAGCTCTACTCCTAACAGCAAAGGCCCGATACACGGCAGTAATGCCACAGGAAGCCAATTTAAGGTAGTTTGGTCTTTGCAAGAAAAAAACGAACACCAAAAAGTGTTCTTAACGTGGGTTGAAAAACTCCACTGAGTTTACTCAAGCTAAAATAACAGTAACTTCTGTTTTATCTCAGGGAACCTCTAGGAACACGGAGGCTGACTAAAGCTGTTCACTGTTGTTGAGATTAAAGTACTTGGCTTGGCCTTACTGACCCCAAATTAGCTACCGAAGCGGAACAGCCAAGCCAGCACCTTGAGGGGGGACACACCTAGGCAGAACGTGGCAACAGCTCCCGTGGAAATCGTTCGGAAAACAAAAGCGAGATGAACCAGCAATGTTCAGCTGTGGATCTGAAGCCACTCTGGGTACGGAGCATACAGGTTTTAACGGTGCGAATAAGCAGCAGCCCACTAACCCCCCAGTACCATGAATTTATACAGCAGCCATCAGTGAAATTAAGTCAGCCTGGGAATACAATATGGCAAACTCCAGGACTACACAAACAGTCTATTTTATTTCATAGCTCTATCTTACAGATACCCGCTTTCATAGTCTAGAATTGTTTGGTTGAAGACACTCAGAGAGCTCTGGGAAAACCCAGAATTCAGCTCAAATTCATCAATCGTTTTGCAGGGCGCCTGCACAAGGCTCTGCTTCAGAATGACGTCCTGTCCTAGCTAGAAATCACCTGAAACTCTGTGGTTTTATCTGAGTGGAGCCTTAAAACCCGAACAGGTGGTGTGAAATCTCACAGATCAAAACGAGAAAAAAAGAGGTTGTATGAAACCCTGAGAACTTAAGCCCCTGTTTTTCACACACACTCGCTCTACTCCAGAAATAGAACAAGGCATCACAAACCAAGGCCCCGCAGCATCACTGAGCGGTGTTTTGCATATTACATATTGCTATCCCTTATCGAACGGTATGCTTCTGTTCCTATCAGTAAGGAACCTTTCAAATCCGAACAGCTGGAAAACAAAATAAATGTTCTGGAGGTAGAAGAGAGTGGACAGAGTATTACCAGCAATACAGTTCTTTAACAGCAGTAAGTTACCACTTGCCAGCTGAACCACAGTGAAGCAACTATGCGAGTTCTCCCAGCCCATTACACAGATCAGTAAAAGGCATCATTTTTCCTAGGGAGTTTCCCAGGATTTTTGCTAGCACATTTTTCCTTTGCAATTGCAACGGGCTGGAAGCATGCGGGCAGCCCACTGACGAGAGGCTACAGTTCGATGTGAAACAACAGAATTGCATTTGAGCGGGTGGGCAGCCCCTGAGATGGTAATCGTGGCAGCCCAGCGTGCAGTGGAACATCTGAACGTGGAGCTGGCGGATTCTGGGAAGGACTGCGGAATGCACGAGCCACTGATACACAGCAGAAAAGGAGTGCCGCCACTGCCGTCACGTCCCTGAACCGTGGAAGCATCACCGTCCGGCAGCACGTAAAGGCAGGAACCGCTGAGCCTGCAGTCAAGGCACTGCAGAGGGACTTGAGACACGCGGGATCCAGTTCTCAACCTCCGCAAGCGTCCTCCTCGAACGACGTCCCTTCCTTCGCATTCAGACGGCTCCTGCCACCCGGGGCCAGAGGGCTGGGCTTCCACTGCCACCCGTAGCGTAGACGCAGA